>NC_079467.1:11250000-12500000 GCF_026250575.1 Diorhabda carinulata
TCCACTCAACACAAAGTGACAATCGACCTCAATGGGCTTCAATGGATGTTAATCGACGATATCTGACAAAGTAAGATGCAAACTCAATCAAATATGTAAGAAATGTTGAAATTCGACTCCAAATTAGGAAGAAAGACTTAGAAAATTTTCACTCAACACAAAGTGACAAACGACCTCAATGGGCTTCAATGGATGTTAATCGACGATATCTGACAAAGTTAGATGCAAACTCAATCAAATATATAAGAAATGTTGAAATTCGACTTCAAATTAGGAAGATAGACTTAGAAAATTTCCACTCAACACAAAGTGACAATCGACCTCATTGGGCTTCAATGGATGTTAATCGACGATATCTGACAAAGTTAGATGCAAACTAACTCAAATATATGAGAAATGTTGAAATTCGACTTCAAATTAGGAAGATAGACTTAGAAAATTTTCACTCAACACAAAGTGACAATCGACCTCAATGGGCTTCAATGGATGTTAATCGACGATATCTGACAAAGTTAGATGCAAACTCACTCAAATATATGAGAAATGTTGAAATTCGACTTCAAATTAGGAAGATAGACTTAGAAAATTTTCACTCAACACAAAGTGACAATCGACCTCAATGGGCTTCAATGGATGTTAATCGACGATATCTGACAAAGTTAGATGCAAACTCACTCAAATATATGAGAAATGTTGAAATTCGACTTCAAATTAGGAAGAAAGACTTAGAAAATTTTCACTCAACACAAAGTGACAATCGACCTCAATGGGCCTCAATCAATGTTAATCGACAATATCTGACAAAGTTAGATGAAAACTCACTCAAATATATGAGAAATGTTGAAATTCGACTTCAAATTAGGAAGATAGACTTAGAAAATTTCCACTCAACACAAAGTGACAATCGACCTCAATGGGCTTCAATGGATGTTAATCGACGATATCTGACAAAGTAAGATGCAAACTCAATCAAATATGTAAGAAATGTTGAAATTCGACTCCAAATTAGGAAGAAAGACTTAGAAAATTTTCACTCAACACAAAGTGACAAACGACCTCAATGGGCTTCAATGGATGTTAATCGACGATATCTGACAAAGTTAGATGCAAACTCACTCAAATATATGAGAAATGTTGAAATTCGACTTCAAATTAGGAAGATAGACTTAGAAAATTTTCACTCAACACAAAGTGACAATCGACCTCAATGGGCTTCAATGGATGTTAATCGACGATATCTGACAATGTAAGATGCAAACTCACTCAAATACAAGAGAAATGTTGAAATTCGACTTCAAATTAGGAAGATAGACTTAGAAAATTTTCACTCAACACAAAGTGACAATCGACCTCAATGGGCTTCAATGGATGTTAATCGACGATATCTGACAAAGTTAGATGCAAACTCACTCAAATATATGAGAAATGTTGAAATTCGACTTCAAATTAGGAAGAAAGACTTAGAAAATTTTCACTCAACACAAAGTGACAATCGACCTCAATGGGCTTCAATGGATGTTAATCGACGATATCTGACAAAGTTAGATGCAAACTCACTCAAATATATGAGAAATGTTGAAATTCGACTTCAAATTAGGAAGATAGACTTAGAAAATTTTCACTCATCACAAAGTGACAATCGACCTCAATGGGCTTCCATGGATGTTAATCGACGATATCTGACAAAGTTAGATGCAAAATCAATCAAATATATAAGAAATGTTGAAATTCGACTTCAAATTAGGAAGATAGACTTAGAAAATTTTCACTCAACACAAAGTGACAATCGACCTCAATGGGCTTCAATGGATGTTAATCGACGATATCTGACAAAGTTAGATGCAAACTCACTCAAATATATGAGAAATGTTGAAATTCGACTTCAAATTAGGAAGATAGACTTAGAAAATTTTCACTCAACACAAAGTGACAATCGACCTCAATGGGCTTCAATGGATGTTAATCGACGATATCTGACAAAGTTAGATGCAAACTCACTCAAATATATGAGAAATGTTGAAATTCGACTTCAAATAAGGAAGATAGACTTAGAAAATTTTCACTCATCACAAAGTGACAATCGACCTCAATGGGCTTCAATGGATGTTAATCGACGATATCTGACAAAGTTAGATGCAAACTCACTCAAATATATGAGAAATGTTGAAATTCGACTTCAAATTAGGAAGATAGACTTAGAAAATTTCCACTCAACAAAAAGTGACAATCGACCTCAATGGGCTTCAATGGATGTTAATCGACGATATCTGACAAAGTAAGATGCAAACTCAATCAAATATATAAGAAATGTTGAAATTCGACTCCAAATTAGGAAGAAAGACTTAGAAAATTTTCACTCAACACAAAGTGACAATCGACCTCAATGTGCTTCAATGGATGTTAATCGACGATATCTGACAAAGTTAGATGCAAACTCAATCAAATATATAAGAAATGTTGAAATTCGACTTCAAATTAGGAAGATAGACTTAGAAAATTTCCACTCAACACAAAGTGACAATCGACCTCAATGGGCTTCAATGGATGTTAATCGACGATATCTGACAAAGTAAGATGCAAACTCAATCAAATATGTAAGAAATGTTGAAATTCGACTCCAAATTAGGAAGAAAGACTTAGAAAATTTTCACTCAACACAAAGTGACAATCGACCTCAATGTGCTTCAATGGATGTTAATCGACGATATCTGACAAAGTTAGATGCAAACTCAATCAAATATATAAGAAATGTTGAAATTCGACTTCAAATTAGGAAGATAGACTTAGAAAATTTCCACTCAACACAAAGTGACAATCGACCTCAATGGGCTTCAATGGATGTTAATCGACGATATCTGACAAAGTAAGATGCAAACTCAATCAAATATGTAAGAAATGTTGAAATTCGACTCCAAATTAGGAAGAAAGACTTAGAAAATTTTCACTCAACACAAAGTGACAAACGACCTCAATGGGCTTCAATGGATGTTAATCGACGATATCTGACAAAGTTAGATGCAAACTCAATCAAATATATAAGAAATGTTGAAATTCGACTTCAAATTAGGAAGATAGACTTAGAAAATTTCCACTCAACACAAAGTGACAATCGACCTCATTGGGCTTCAATGGATGTTAATCGACGATATCTGACAAAGTTAGATGCAAACTAACTCAAATATATGAGAAATGTTGAAATTCGACTTCAAATTAGGAAGATAGACTTAGAAAATTTTCACTCAACACAAAGTGACAATCGACCTCAATGGGCTTCAATGGATGTTAATCGACGATATCTGACAAAGTTAGATGCAAACTCACTCAAATATATGAGAAATGTTGAAATTCGACTTCAAATTAGGAAGAAAGACTTAGAAAATTTTCACTCAACACAAAGTGACAATCGACCTCAATGGGCTTCAATGGATGTTAATCGACGATATCTGACAAAGTTAGATGCAAACTCACTCAAATATATGAGAAATGTTGAAATTCGACTTCAAATTAGGAAGATAGACTTAGAAAATTTTCACTCATCACAAAGTGACAATCGACCTCAATGGGCTTCCATGGATGTTAATCGACGATATCTGACAAAGTTAGATGCAAAATCAATCAAATATATAAGAAATGTTGAAATTCGACTTCAAATTAGGAAGATAGACTTAGAAAATTTTCACTCAACACAAAGTGACAATCGACCTCAATGGGCTTCAATGGATGTTAATCGACGATATCTGACAAAGTTAGATGCAAACTCACTCAAATATATGAGAAATGTTGAAATTCGACTTCAAATTAGGAAGATAGACTTAGAAAATTTTCACTCAACACAAAGTGACAATCGACCTCAATGGGCCTCAATCAATGTTAATCGACAATATCTGACAAAGTTAGATGAAAACTCACTCAAATATATGAGAAATGTTGAAATTCGACTTCAAATTAGGAAGATAGACTTAGAAAATTTCCACTCAACACAAAGTGACAATCGACCTCAATGGGCTTCAATGGATGTTAATCGACGATATCTGACAAAGTAAGATGCAAACTCAATCAAATATATAAGAAATGTTGAAATTCGACTCCAAATTAGGAAGAAAGACTTAGAAAATTTTCACTCAACACAAAGTGACAATCGACCTCAATGTGCTTCAATGGATGTTAATCGACGATATCTGACAAAGTTAGATGCAAACTCAATCAAATATATAAGAAATGTTGAAATTCGACTTCAAATTAGGAAGATAGACTTAGAAAATTTCCACTCAACACAAAGTGACAATCGACCTCAATGGGCTTCAATGGATGTTAATCGACGATATCTGACAAAGTAAGATGCAAACTCAATCAAATATGTAAGAAATGTTGAAATTCGACTCCAAATTAGGAAGAAAGACTTAGAAAATTTTCACTCAACACAAAGTGACAATCGACCTCAATGGGCTTCAATGGATGTTAATCGACGATATCTGACAAAGTTAGATGCAAACTCAATCAAATATATAAGAAATGTTGAAATTCGACTCCAAATTAGGAAGAAAGACTTAGAAAATTTTCACTCAACACAAAGTGACAATCGACCTCAATGTGCTTCAATGGATGTTAATCGACGATTTCTGACAAAGTTAGATGCAAACTCAATCAAATATATAAGAAATGTTGAATTTCGACTTCAAATTAGGAAGATAGACTTAGAAAATTTCCACTCAACACAAAGTGACAATCGACCTCAATGGGCTTCAATGGATGTTAATCGACGATATCTGACAAAGTAAGATGCAAACTCAATCAAATATGTAAGAAATGTTGAAATTCGACTCCAAATTAGGAAGAAAGACTTAGAAAATTTTCACTCAACACAAAGTGACAATCGACCTCAATGGGCTTCAATGGATGTTAATCGACGATATCTGACAAAGTTAGATGCAAACTCAATCAAATATATAAGAAATGTTGAAATTCGACTTCAAATTAGGAAGAAAGACTTAGAAAATTTTCACTCAACACAAAGTGACAATCGACCTCAATGTGCTTCAATGGATGTTAATCGACGATATCTGACAAAGTTAGATGCAAACTCAATCAAATATATGAGAAATGTTGAAATTCGACTTCAAATTAGGAAGATAGACTTAGAAAATTTCCACTCAACAAAAAGTGACAATCGACCTCAATGGGCTTCAATGGATGTTAATCGACGATATTTTACAAAGTAAGATGCAAACTCAATCAAATATATAAGAAATGTTGAAATTCGACTCCAAATTAGGAAGAAAGACTTAGAAAATTTTCACTCAACACAAAGTGACAATCGACCTCAATGTGCTTCAATGGATGTTAATCGACGATATCTGACAAAGTTAGATGCAAACTCAATCAAATATATAAGAAATGTTGAAATTCGACTTCAAATTAGGAAGATAGACTTAGAAAATTTCCACTCAACACAAAGTGACAATCGACCTCAATGGGCTTCAATGGATGTTAATCGACGATATCTGACAAAGTAAGATGCAAACTCAATCAAATATGTAAGAAATGTTGAAATTCGACTCCAAATTAGGAAGAAAGACTTAGAAAATTTTCACTCAACACAAAGTGACAATCGACCTCAATGGGCTTCAATGGATGTTAATCGACGATATCTGACAAAGTTAGATGCAAACTCAATCAAATATATAAGAAATGTTGAAATTCGACTTCAAATTAGGAAGATAGACTTAGAAAATTTCCACTCAACACAAAGTGACAATCGACCTCAATGGGCTTCAATGGATGTTAATCGACGATATCTGACAAAGTTAGATGCAAACTAACTCAAATATATGAGAAATGTTGAAATTCGACTTCAAATTAGGAAGAAAGACTTAGAAAATTTTCACTCAACACAAAGTGACAATCGACCTCAATGGGCTTCAATGGATGTTAATCGACGATATCTGACAAAGTTAGATGCAAACTCACTCAAATATATGAGAAATGTTGAAATTCGACTTCAAATTAGGAAGATAGACTTAGAAAATTTTCACTCAACACAAAGTGACAATCGACCTCAATGGGCTTCAATGGATGTTAATCGACGATATCTGACAAAGTTAGATGCAAACTCACTCAAATATATGAGAAATGTTGAAATTCGACTTCAAATTAGGAAGAAAGACTTAGAAAATTTTCACTCAACACAAAGTGACAATCGACCTCAATGGGCCTCAATCAATGTTAATCGACGATATCTGACAAAGTTAGATGCAAACTCAATCAAATATATAAGAAATGTTGAAATTCGACTCCAAATTAGGAAGAAAGACTTAGAAAATTTTCACTCAACACAAAGTGACAATCGACCTCAATGTGCTTCAATGGATGTTAATCGACGATATCTGACAAAGTTAGATGCAAACTCAATCAAATATATAAGAAATGTTGAAATTCGACTTCAAATTAGGAAGATAGACTTAGAAAATTTCCACTCAACACAAAGTGACAATCGACCTCAATGGGCTTCAATGGATGTTAATCGACGATATCTGACAAAGTAAGATGCAAACTCAATCAAATATGTAAGAAATGTTGAAATTCGACTCCAAATTAGGAAGAAAGACTTAGAAAATTTTCACTCAACACAAAGTGACAATCGACCTCAATGTGCTTCAATGGATGTTAATCGACGATATCTGACAAAGTTAGATGCAAACTCAATCAAATATATAAGAAATGTTGAAATTCGACTTCAAATTAGGAAGATAGACTTAGAAAATTTCCACTCAACACAAAGTGACAATCGACCTCAATGGGCTTCAATGGATGTTAATCGACGATATCTGACAAAGTAAGATGCAAACTCAATCAAATATGTAAGAAATGTTGAAATTCGACTCCAAATTAGGAAGAAAGACTTAGAAAATTTTCACTCAACACAAAGTGACAAACGACCTCAATGGGCTTCAATGGATGTTAATCGACGATATCTGACAAAGTTAGATGCAAACTCAATCAAATATATAAGAAATGTTGAAATTCGACTTCAAATTAGGAAGATAGACTTAGAAAATTTCCACTCAACACAAAGTGACAATCGACCTCAATGGGCTTCAATGGATGTTAATCGACGATATCTGACAAAGTTAGATGCAAACTAACTCAAATATATGAGAAATGTTGAAATTCGACTTCAAATTAGGAAGATAGACTTAGAAAATTTTCACTCAACACAAAGTGACAATCGACCTCAATGGGCTTCAATGGATGTTAATCGACGATATCTGACAAAGTTAGATGCAAACTCACTCAAATATATGAGAAATGTTGAAATTCGACTTCAAATTAGGAAGAAAGACTTAGAAAATTTTCACTCAACACAAAGTGACAATCGACCTCAATGGGCTTCAATGGATGTTAATCGACGATATCTGACAAAGTTAGATGCAAACTCACTCAAATATATGAGAAATGTTGAAATTCGACTTCAAATTAGGAAGATAGACTTAGAAAATTTTCACTCATCACAAAGTGACAATCGACCTCAATGGGCTTCCATGGATGTTAATCGACGATATCTGACAAAGTTAGATGCAAAATCAATCAAATATATAAGAAATGTTGAAATTCGACTTCAAATTAGGAAGATAGACTTAGAAAATTTTCACTCAACACAAAGTGACAATCGACCTCAATGGGCTTCAATGGATGTTAATCGACGATATCTGACAAAGTTAGATGCAAACTCACTCAAATATATGAGAAATGTTGAAATTCGACTTCAAATTAGGAAGAAAGACTTAGAAAATTTTCACTCAACACAAAGTGACAATCGACCTCAATGGGCTTCAATGGATGTTAATCGACGATATCTGACAAAGTTAGATGCAAACTCACTCAAATATATGAGAAATGTTGAAATTCGACTTCAAATTAGGAAGAAAGACTTAGAAAATTTTCAATCAACACAAAGTGACAATCGACCTCAATGGGCCTCAATCAATGTTAATCGACAATATCTGACAAAGTTAGATGAAAACTCACTCAAATATATGAGAAATGTTGAAATTCGACTTCAAATTAGGAAGATAGACTTAGAAAATTTCCACTCAACACAAAGTGACAATCGACCTCAATGGGCTTCAATGGATGTTAATCGACGATATCTGACAAAGTAAGATGCAAACTCAATCAAATATATAAGAAATGTTGAAATTCGACTCCAAATTAGGAAGAAAGACTTAGAAAATTTTCACTCAACACAAAGTGACAATCGACCTCAATGTGCTTCAATGGATGTTAATCGACGATATCTGACAAAGTTAGATGCAAACTCAATCAAATATATAAGAAATGTTGAAATTCGACTTCAAATTAGGAAGATAGACTTAGAAAATTTCCACTCAACACAAAGTGACAATCGACCTCAATGGGCTTCAATGGATGTTAATCGACGATATCTGACAAAGTAAGATGCAAACTCAATCAAATATGTAAGAAATGTTGAAATTCGACTCCAAATTAGGAAGAAAGACTTAGAAAATTTTCACTCAACACAAAGTGACAATCGACCTCAATGGGCTTCAATGGATGTTAATCGACGATATCTGACAAAGTTAGATGCAAACTCAATCAAATATATAAGAAATGTTGAAATTCGACTCCAAATTAGGAAGAAAGACTTAGAAAATTTTCACTCAACACAAAGTGACAATCGACCTCAATGTGCTTCAATGGATGTTAATCGACGATATCTGACAAAGTTAGATGCAAACTCAATCAAATATATAAGAAATGTTGAATTTCGACTTCAAATTAGGAAGATAGACTTAGAAAATTTCCACTCAACACAAAGTGACAATCGACCTCAATGGGCTTCAATGGATGTTAATCGACGATATCTGACAAAGTAAGATGCAAACTCAATCAAATATGTAAGAAATGTTGAAATTCGACTCCAAATTAGGAAGAAAGACTTAGAAAATTTTCACTCAACACAAAGTGACAATCGACCTCAATGGGCTTCAATGGATGTTAATCGACGATATCTGACAAAGTTAGATGCAAACTCAATCAAATATATAAGAAATGTTGAAATTCGACTTCAAATTAGGAAGAAAGACTTAGAAAATTTTCACTCAACACAAAGTGACAATCGACCTCAATGTGCTTCAATGGATGTTAATCGACGATATCTGACAAAGTTAGATGCAAACTCAATCAAATATATGAGAAATGTTGAAATTCGACTCCAAATTAGGAAGATAGACTTAGAAAATTTCCACTCAACAAAAAGTGACAATCGACCTCAATGGGCTTCAATGGATGTTAATCGACGATATTTTACAAAGTAAGATGCAAACTCAATCAAATATATAAGAAATGTTGAAATTCGACTCCAAATTAGGAAGAAAGACTTAGAAAATTTTCACTCAACACAAAGTGACAATCGACCTCAATGTGCTTCAATGGATGTTAATCGACGATATCTGACAAAGTTAGATGCAAACTCAATCAAATATATAAGAAATGTTGAAATTCGACTTCAAATTAGGAAGATAGACTTAGAAAATTTCCACTCAACACAAAGTGACAATCGACCTCAATGGGCTTCAATGGATGTTAATCGACGATATCTGACAAAGTAAGATGCAAACTCAATCAAATATGTAAGAAATGTTGAAATTCGACTCCAAATTAGGAAGAAAGACTTAGAAAATTTTCACTCAACACAAAGTGACAATCGACCTCAATGGGCTTCAATGGATGTTAATCGACGATATCTGACAAAGTTAGATGCAAACTCAATCAAATATATAAGAAATGTTGAAATTCGACTTCAAATTAGGAAGATAGACTTAGAAAATTTCCACTCAACACAAAGTGACAATCGACCTCAATGGGCTTCAATGGATGTTAATCGACGATATCTGACAAAGTTAGATGCAAACTAACTCAAATATATGAGAAATGTTGAAATTCGACTTCAAATTAGGAAGATAGACTTAGAAAATTTTCACTCAACACAAAGTGACAATCGACCTCAATGGGCTTCAATGGATGTTAATCGACGATATCTGACAAAGTTAGATGCAAACTCACTCAAATATATGAGAAATGTTGAAATTCGACTTCAAATTAGGAAGAAAGACTTAGAAAATTTTCACTCAACACAAAGTGACAATCGACCTCAATGGGCTTCAATGGATGTTAATCGACGATATCTGACAAAGTTAGATGCAAACTCACTCAAATATATGAGAAATGTTGAATTTCGACTTCAAATTAGGAAGATAGACTTAGAAAATTTTCACTCAACACAAAGTGACAATCGACCTCAATGGGCTTCAATGGATGTTAATCGACGATATCTGACAAAGTTAGATGCAAACTCACTCAAATATATGAGAAATGTTGAAATTCGACTTCAAATTAGGAAGAAAGACTTAGAAAATTTTCACTCAACACAAAGTGACAATCGACCTCAATGGGCCTCAATCAATGTTAATCGACGATATCTGACAAAGTTAGATGCAAACTCAATCAAATATATAAGAAATGTTGAAATTCGACTCCAAATTAGGAAGATAGACTTAGAAAATTTTCACTCAATACAAAGTGACAATCGACCTCAATGGGCTTCAATCAATGTTAATCGACGATATCTGACAAAGTTAGATGCAAACTTACTCAAATATATGAGAAATGTTGAAATTCGACTTCAAATTAGGAAGATAGACTTAGAAAATTTTCACTCATTACAAAGTGACAATCGACCTCAATGGGCTTCAATCAATGTTAATCGACGATATCTGACAAAGTTAGATGCAAACTCACTCAAATATATGAGAAATGTTGAAATTCGACTTCAAATTAGGAAGATAGACTTAGAAAATTTTCACTCATCACAAAGTGACAATCGACCTCAATGGGCTCCAATGGATGTTAATCGACGATATCTGACAAAGTTAGATGCAAACTCACTCAAATATATGAGAAATGTTGAAATTCGACTTCAAATTAGGAAGATAGACTTAGAAAATTTTCACTCAACACAAAGTGACAATCGACCTCAATGGGCCTCAATCAATGTTAATCGACGATATCTGACAAAGTTAGATGCAAACTCAATCAAATATATAAGAAATGTTGAAATTCGACTCCAAATTAGGAAGATAGACTTAGAAAATTTTCACTCATTACAAAGTGACAATCGACCTCAATGGGCTTCAATCAATGTTAATCGACGATATCTGACAAAGTTAGATGCAAACTCACTCAAATATATGAGAAATGTTGAAATTCGACTTCAAATTAGGAAGATAGACTTAGAAAATTTTCACTCATCACAAAGTGACAATCGACCTCAATGGGCTCCAATGGATGTTAATCGACGATATCTGACAAAGTTAGATGCAAACTCACTCAAATATATGAGAAATGTTGAAATTCGACTTCAAATTAGGAAGATAGACTTAGAAAATTTTCACTCATCACAAAGTGACAATCGACCTCAATGGGCTTCAATGGATGTTAATCGACGATATCTGACAAAGTTAGATGCAAACTCACTCAAATATATGAGAAATGTTGAAATTCGACGTCAAATTAGGAAGATAGACTTAGAAAATTTCCACTCAACACAAAGTGACAATCGACCTCAATGGGCTTCAATGGATGTTAATCGACGATATCTGACAAAGTAAGATGCAAACTCAATCAAATATATAAGAAATGTTGAAATTCGACTCCAAATTAGGAAGAAAGACTTAGAAAATTTTCACTTAACACAAAGTGACAATCGACCTCAATGTGCTTCAATGGATGTTAATCGACGATATCTGACAAAGTTAGATGCAAACTCAATCAAATATATAAGAAATGTTGAAATTCGACTTCAAATTAGGAAGATAGACTTAGAAAATTTCCACTCAACACAAAGTGACAATCGACCTCAATGGGCTTCAATGGATGTTAATCGACGATATCTGACAAAGTTAGATGCAAACTCACTCAAATATATGAGAAATGTTGAAATTCGACTTCAAATTAGGAAGATAGACTTAGAAAATTTTCACTCAACACAAAGTGACAATCGACCTCAATGGGCCTCAATCAATGTTAATCGACGATATCTGACAAAGTTAGATGCAAACTCAATCAAATATATAAGAAATGTTGAAATTCGACTCCAAATTAGGAAGATAGACTTAGAAAATTTTCACTCATTACAAAGTGACAATCGACCTCAATGGGCTTCAATCAATGTTAATCGACGATATCTGACAAAGTTAGATGCAAACTCACTCAAATATATGAGAAATGTTGAAATTCGACTTCAAATTAGGAAGATAGACTTAGAAAATTTTCACTCATTACAAAGTGACAATCGACCTCAATGGGCTTCAATCAATGTTAATCGACGATATCTGACAAAGTTAGATGCAAACTCACTCAAATATATGAGAAATGTTGAAATTCGACTTCAAATTAGGAAGATAGACTTAGAAAATTTTCACTCATCACAAAGTGACAATCGACCTCAATGGGCTCCAATGGATGTTAATCGACGATATCTGACAAAGTTAGATGCAAACTCACTCAAATATATGAGAAATGTTGAAATTCGACTTCAAATTAGGAAGATAGACTTAGAAAATTTCCACTCAACACAAAGTGACAATCGACCTCAATGGGCTTCAATGGATGTTAATCGACGATATCTGACAAAGTAAGATGCAAACTCAATCAAATATATAAGAAATGTTGAAATTCGACTCCAAATTAGGAAGAAAGACTTAGAAAATTTTCACTCAACACAAAGTGACAATCGACCTCAATGGGCTTCAATGGATGTTAATCGACGATATCTGACAAAGTTAGATGCAAACTCAATCAAATATATAAGAAATGTTGAAATTCGACTCCAAATTAGGAAGAAAGACTTAGAAAATTTTCACTCAACACAAAGTGACAATCGACCTCAATGGGCTTCAATGGATGTTAATCGACGATATCTGACAAAGTTAGATGCAAACTCACTCAAATATATGAGAAATGTTGAAATTCGACTTCAAATTAGGAAGATAGACTTAGAAAATTTTCACTCAACACAAAGTGACAATCGACCTCAATGGGCTTCAATGGATGTTAATCGACGATATCTGACAAAGTTAGATGCAAACTCACTCAAATATATGAGAAATGTTGAAATTCGACTTCAAATTAGGAAGATAGACTTAGAAAATTTTCACTCATCACAAAGTGACAATCGACCTCAATGGGCTCCAATGGATGTTAATCGACGATATCTGACAAAGTTAGATGCAAACTCACTCAAATATATGAGAAATGTTGAAATTCGACTTCAAATTAGGAAGATAGACTTAGAAAATTTCCACTCAACACAAAGTGACAATCGACCTCAATGGGCTTCAATGGATGTTAATCGACGATATCTGACAAAGTAAGATGCAAACTCAATCAAATATATAAGAAATGTTGAAATTCGACTCCAAATTAGGAAGAAAGACTTAGAAAATTTTCACTCAACACAAAGTGACAATCGACCTCAATGGGCTTCAATGGATGTTAATCGACGATATCTGACAAAGTTAGATGCAAACTCAATCAAATATATAAGAAATGTTGAAATTCGACTTCAAATGAGGAAGATAGACTTAGAAAATTTCCACTCAACACAAAGTGACAATCGACCTCAATGGGCTTCAATGGATGTTAGTCGACGATATCTGACAAAGTTAGATGCAAACTCACTCAAATATATGAGAAATGTTGAAATTCGACTTCAAATTAGGAAGATAGACTTAGAAAATTTTCACTCAACACAAAGTGACAATCGACCTCAATGGGCTTCAATGGATGTTAATCGACGATATCTGACAAAGTTAGATGCAAACTCACTCAAATATATGAGAAATGTTGAAATTCGACTTCAAATTAGGAAGAAAGACTTAGAAGATTTTCACTCAACACAAAGTGACAATCGACCTCAATGGGCCTCAATCAATGTTAATCGACAATATCTGACAAAGTTAGATGAAAACTCACTCAAATATATGAGAAATGTTGAAATTCGACTTCAAATTAGGAAGATAGACTTAGAAAATTTTCACTCAACACAAAGTGACAATCGACCTCAATGGGCTTCCATGGATGTTAATCGACGATATCTGACAAAGTTAGATGCAAACTCAATCAAATATATAAGAAATGTTGAAATTCGACTTCAAATTAGGAAGATAGACTTAGAAAATTTTCACTCAACACAAAGTGACAATCGACGTCAATGGGCTTCAATGGATGTTAATCGACGATATCTGACAAAGTTAGATGCAAACTCACTCAAATATATGAGAAATGTTGAAATTCGACTTCAAATTAGGAAGATAGACTTAGAAAATTTTCACTCATCACAAAGTGACAATCGACCTCAATGGGCTTCAATGGATGTTAATCGACGATATCTGACAAAGTTAGATGCAAACTCACTCAAATATATGAGAAATGTTGAAATTCGACTTCAAATTAGGAAGATAGACTTAGAAAATTTTCACTCAACACAAAGTGACAATCGACCTCAATGGGCTTCAATGGATGTTAATCGACGATATCTGACAAAGTTAGATGCAAACTCACTCAAATATATGAGAAATGTTGAAATTCGACTTCAAATTAGGAAGAAAGACTTAGAAAATTTTCACTCAACACAAAGTGACAATCGACCTCAATGGGCCTCAATCAATGTTAATCGACAATATCTGACAAAGTTAGATGAAAACTCACTCAAATATATGAGAAATGTTGAAATTCGACTTCAAATTAGGAAGATAGACTTAGAAAATTTTCACTCAACACAAAGTGACAATCGACCTCAATGGGCTTCCATGGATGTTAATCGACGATATCTGACAAAGTTAGATGCAAACTCAATCAAATATATAAGAAATGTTGAAATTCGACTTCAAATTAGGAAGATAGACTTAGAAAATTTTCACTCAACACAAAGTGACAATCGACGTCAATGGGCTTCAATGGATGTTAATCGACGATATCTGACAAAGTTAGATGCAAACTCACTCAAATATATGAGAAATGTTGAAATTCGACTTCAAATTAGGAAGATAGACTTAGAAAATTTTCACTCATCACAAAGTGACAATCGACCTCAATGGGCTTCAATGGATGTTAATCGACGATATCTGACAAAGTTAGATGCAAACTCACTCAAATATATGAGAAATGTTGAAATTCGACTTCAAATTAGGAAGATAGACTTAGAAAATTTCCACTCAACACAAAGTGACAATCGACCTCAATGGGCTTCAATGAATGTTAATCGACGATATCTGACAAAGTAAGATGCAAACTCAATCAAATATATAAGAAATGTTGAAATTCGACTCCAAATTAGGAAGAAAGACTTAGAAAATTTCCACTCAACACAAAGTGACAATCGACCTCAATGGGCTTCAATGGATGTTAATCGACGATATCTGACAAAGTAAGATGCAAACTCAATCAAATATGTAAGAAATGTTGAAATTCGACTCCAAATTAGGAAGAAAGACTTAGAAAATTTTCACTCAACACAAAGTGACAATCGACCTCAATGGGCTTCAATGGATGTTAATCGACGATATCTGACAAAGTTAGATGCAAACTCAATCAAATATATAAGAAATGTTGAAATTCGACTTCAAATTAGGAAGATAGACTTAGAAAATTTCCACTCAACACAAAGTGACAATCGACCTCAATGGGCTTCAATGGATGTTAATCGACGATATCTGACAAAGTTAGATGCAAACTCACTCAAATATATGAGAAATGTTGAAATTCGACTTCAAATTAGGAAGATAGACTTAGAAAATTTTCACTCAACACAAAGTGACAATCGACCTCAATGGGCTTCAATGGATGTTAATCGACGATATCTGACAAAGTTAGATGCAAACTCACTCAAATATATGAGAAATGTTGAAATTCGACTTCAAATTAGGAAGAAAGACTTAGAAAATTTTCACTCAACACAAAGTTACAATCGACCTCAATGGGCTTCAATGGATGTTAATCGACGATATCTGTCAAAGTTAGATGCAAACTCACTCAAATATATGAGAAATGTTGAAATTCGACTTCAAATTAGGAAGATAGACTTAGAAAATTTTCACTCAACACAAAGTGACAATCGACCTCAATGGGCTTCAATGGATGTTAATCGACGATATCTGACAAAGTTAGATGCAAACTCACTCAAATATATGAGAAATGTTGAAATTCGACTTCAAATTAGGAAGAAAGACTTGGAAAATTTTCACTCAACACAAAGTGACAATCGACCTCAATGGGCCTCAATCAATGTTAATCGACAATATCTGACAAAGTTAGATGAAAACTCACTCAAATATATGAGAAATGTTGAAATTCGACTTCAAATTAGGAAGATAGACTTAGAAAATTTTCACTCAACACAAAGTGACAATCGACCTCAATGGGCTTCCATGGATGTTAATCGACGATATCTGACAAAGTTAGATGCAAACTCAATCAAATATATAAGAAATGTTGAAATTCGACTTCAAATTAGGAAGATAGACTTAGAAAATTTTCACTCAACACAAAGTGACAATCGACCTCAATGGGCTTCAATGGATGTTAATCGACGATATCTGACAAAGTTAGATGCAAACTCACTCAAATATATGAGAAATGTTGAAATTCGACTTCAAATTAGGAAGAAAGACTTAGAAAATTTTCACTCAACACAAAGTGACAATCGACCTCAATGGGCCTCAATCAATGTTAATCGACAATATCTGACAAAGTTAGATGAAAACTCACTCAAATATATGAGAAATGTTGAAATTCGACTTCAAATTAGGAAGATAGACTTAGAAAATTTTCACTCAACACAAAGTGACAATCGACCTCAATGGGCTTCCATGGATGTTAATCGACGATATCTGACAAAGTTAGATGCAAACTCAATCAAATATATAAGAAATGTTGAAATTCGACTTCAAATTAGGAAGATAGACTTAGAAAATTTTCACTCAACACAAAGTGACAATCGACGTCAATGGGCTTCAATGGATGTTAATCGACGATATCTGACAAAGTTAGATGCAAACTCACTCAAATATATGAGAAATGTTGAAATTCGACTTCAAATTAGGAAGATAGACTTAGAAAATTTTCACTCATCACAAAGTGACAATCGACCTCAATGGGCTTCAATGGATGTTAATCGACGATATCTGACAAAGTTAGATGCAAACTCACTCAAATATATGAGAAATGTTGAAATTCGACTTCAAATTAGGAAGATAGACTTAGAAAATTTTCACTCAACACAAAGTGACAATCGACCTCAATGGGCTTCAATGGATGTTAATCGACGATATCTGACAAAGTTAGATGCAAACTCACTCAAATATATGAGAAATGTTGAAATTCGACTTCAAATTAGGAAGAAAGACTTAGAAAATTTTCACTCAACACAAAGTGACAATCGACCTCAATGGGCCTCAATCAATGTTAATCGACAATATCTGACAAAGTTAGATGAAAACTCACTCAAATATATGAGAAATGTTGAAATTCGACTTCAAATTAGGAAGATAGACTTAGAAAATTTTCACTCAACACAAAGTGACAATCGACCTCAATGGGCTTCCATGGATGTTAATCGACGATATCTGACAAAGTTAGATGCAAACTCAATCAAATATATAAGAAATGTTGAAATTCGACTTCAAATTAGGAAGATAGACTTAGAAAATTTTCACTCAACACAAAGTGACAATCGACGTCAATGGGCTTCAATGGATGTTAATCGACGATATCTGACAAAGTTAGATGCAAACTCACTCAAATATATGAGAAATGTTGAAATTCGACTTCAAATTAGGAAGATAGACTTAGAAAATTTTCACTCATCACAAAGTGACAATCGACCTCAATGGGCTTCAATGGATGTTAATCGACGATATCTGACAAAGTTAGATGCAAACTCACTCAAATATATGAGAAATGTTGAAATTCGACTTCAAATTAGGAAGATAGACTTAGAAAATTTCCACTCAACACAAAGTGACAATCGACCTCAATGGGCTTCAATGAATGTTAATCGACGATATCTGACAAAGTAAGATGCAAACTCAATCAAATATATAAGAAATGTTGAAATTCGACTCCAAATTAGGAAGAAAGACTTAGAAAATTTCCACTCAACACAAAGTGACAATCGACCTCAATGGGCTTCAATGGATGTTAATCGACGATATCTGACAAAGTAAGATGCAAACTCAATCAAATATGTAAGAAATGTTGAAATTCGACTCCAAATTAGGAAGAAAGACTTAGAAAATTTTCACTCAACACAAAGTGACAATCGACCTCAATGGGCTTCAATGGATGTTAATCGACGATATCTGACAAAGTTAGATGCAAACTCAATCAAATATATAAGAAATGTTGAAATTCGACTTCAAATTAGGAAGATAGACTTAGAAAATTTCCACTCAACACAAAGTGACAATCGACCTCAATGGGCTTCAATGGATGTTAATCGACGATATCTGACAAAGTTAGATGCAAACTCACTCAAATATATGAGAAATGTTGAAATTCGACTTCAAATTAGGAAGATAGACTTAGAAAATTTTCACTCAACACAAAGTGACAATCGACCTCAATGGGCTTCAATGGATGTTAATCGACGATATCTGACAAAGTTAGATGCAAACTCACTCAAATATATGAGAAATGTTGAAATTCGACTTCAAATTAGGAAGAAAGACTTAGAAAATTTTCACTCAACACAAAGTTACAATCGACCTCAATGGGCTTCAATGGATGTTAATCGACGATATCTGTCAAAGTTAGATGCAAACTCACTCAAATATATGAGAAATGTTGAAATTCGACTTCAAATTAGGAAGATAGACTTAGAAAATTTTCACTCAACACAAAGTGACAATCGACCTCAATGGGCTTCAATGGATGTTAATCGACGATATCTGACAAAGTTAGATGCAAACTCACTCAAATATATGAGAAATGTTGAAATTCGACTTCAAATTAGGAAGAAAGACTTGGAAAATTTTCACTCAACACAAAGTGACAATCGACCTCAATGGGCCTCAATCAATGTTAATCGACAATATCTGACAAAGTTAGATGAAAACTCACTCAAATATATGAGAAATGTTGAAATTCGACTTCAAATTAGGAAGATAGACTTAGAAAATTTTCACTCAACACAAAGTGACAATCGACCTCAATGGGCTTCCATGGATGTTAATCGACGATATCTGACAAAGTTAGATGCAAACTCAATCAAATATATAAGAAATGTTGAAATTCGACTTCAAATTAGGAAGATAGACTTAGAAAATTTTCACTCAACACAAAGTGACAATCGACGTCAATGGGCTTCAATGGATGTTAATCGACGATATCTGACAAAGTTAGATGCAAACTCACTCAAATATATGAGAAATGTTGAAATTCGACTTCAAATTAGGAAGATAGACTTAGAAAATTTTCACTCATCACAAAGTGACAATCGACCTCAATGGGCTTCAATGGATGTTAATCGACGATATCTGACAAAGTTAGATGCAAACTCAATCAAATATATAAGAAATGTTGAAATTCGACTTCAAATTAGGAAGATAGACTTAGAAAATTTTCACTCAACACAAAGTGACAATCGACCTCAATGGGCTTCAATGGATGTTAATCGACGATATCTGACAAAGTTAGATGCAAACTCAATCAAATATATAAGAAATGTTGAAATTCGACTTCAAATTAGGAAGATAGACTTAGAAAATTTCCACTCAACACAAAGTGACAATCGACCTCAATGGGCTTCAATGGATGTTAGTCGACGATATCTGACAAAGTTAGATGCAAACTCACTCAAATATATGAGAAATGTTGAAATTCGACTTCAAATTAGGAAGATAGACTTAGAAAATTTTCACTCAACACAAAGTGACAATCGACCTCAATGGGCTTCCATGGATGTTAATCGACGATATCTGACAAAGTTAGATGCAAACTCACTCAAATATATAAGAAATGTTGAAATTCGACTTCAAATTAGGAAGATAGACTTAGAAAATTTTCACTCAACACAAAGTGACAATCGACCTCAATGGGCTTCAATGGATGTTAGTCGACGATATCTGACAAAGTTAGATGCAAACTCACTCAAATATATGAGAAATGTTGAAATTCGACTTCAAATTAGGAAGATAGACTTAGAAAATTTTCACTCAACACAAAGTGACAATCGACCTCAATGGGCTTCCATGGATGTTAATCGACGATATCTGACAAAGTTAGATGCAAACTCACTCAAATATATAAGAAATGTTGAAATTCGACTTCAAATTAGGAAGATAGACTTAGAAAATTTTCACTCAACACAAAGTGACAATCGACGTCAATGGGCTTCAATGGATGTTAATCGACGATATCTGACAAAGTTAGATGCAAACTCACTCAAATATATGAGAAATGTTGAAATTCGACTTCAAATTAGGAAGATAGACTTAGAAAATTTTCACTCAACACAAAGTGACAATCGACCTCAATGGGCTTCCATGGATGTTAATCGACGATATCTGACAAAGTTAGATGAAAACTCACTCAAATATATGAGAAATGTTGAAATTCGACTTCAAATTAGGAAGATAGACTTAGAAAATTTTCACTCAACACAAAGTGACAATCGACGTCAATGGGCTTCAATGGATGTTAATCGACGATATCTGACAAAGTTAGATGCAAACTCACTCAAATATATGAGAAATGTTGAAATTCGACTTCAAATTAGGAAGATAGACTTAGAAAATTTTCACTCATCACAAAGTGACAATCGACCTCAATGGGCTTCAATGGATGTTAATCGACGATATCTGACAAAGTTAGATGCAAACTCACTCAAATATATGAGAAATGTTGAAATTCGACTTCAAATTAGGAAGATAGACTTAGAAAATTTTCACTCAACACAAAGTGACAATCGACCTCAATGGGCCTCAATCAATGTTAATCGACAATATCTGACAAAGTTAGATGAAAACTCACTCAAATATATGAGAAATGTTGAAATTCGACTTCAAATTAGGAAGATAGACTTAGAAAATTTTCACTCAACACAAAGTGACAATCGACCTCAATGGGCTTCAATGGATGTTAATCGACGATATCTGACAAAGTTAGATGCAAACTCACTCAAATATATGAGAAATGTTGAAATTCGACTTCAAATTAGGAAGAAAGACTTAGAAAATTTTCACTCAACACAAAGTGACAATCGACCTCAATGGGCCTCAATCAATGTTAATCGACAATATCTGACAAAGTTAGATGCAAACTCACTCAAATATATGAGAAATGTTGAAATTCGACTTCAAATTAGGAAGATAGACTTAGAAAATTTCCACTCAACACAAAGTGACAATCGACCTCAATGGGCTTCAATGGATGTTAATCGACGATATCTGACAAAGTAAGATGCAAACTCAATCAAATATATAAGAAATGTTGAAATTCGACTCCAAATTAGGAAGAAAGACTTAGAAAATTTTCACTCAACACAAAGTGACAATCGACCTCAATGGGCTTCAATGGATGTTAATCGACGATATCTGACAAAGTTAGATGCAAACTCAATCAAATATATAAGAAATGTTGAAATTCGACTTCAAATTAGGAAGATAGACTTAGAAAATTTCCACTCAACACAAAGTGACAATCGACCTCAATGGGCTTCAATGGATGTTAGTCGACGATATCTGACAAAGTTAGATGCAAACTCACTCAAATATATGAGAAATGTTGAAATTCGACTTCAAATTAGGAAGATAGACTTAGAAAATTTTCACTCAACACAAAGTGACAATCGACCTCAATGGGCTTCAATGGATGTTAATCGACGATATCTGACAAAGTTAGATGCAAACTCACTCAAATATATGAGAAATGTTGAAATTCGACTTCAAATTAGGAAGAAAGACTTAGAAAATTTTCACTCAACACAAAGTGACAATCGACCTCAATGGGCCTCAATCAATGTTAATCGACAATATCTGACAAAGTTAGATGAAAACTCACTCAAATATATGAGAAATGTTGAAATTCGACTTCAAATTAGGAAGATAGACTTAGAAAATTTTCACTCAACACAAAGTGACAATCGACCTCAATGGGCTTCCATGGATGTTAATCGACGATATCTGACAAAGTTAGATGCAAACTCAATCAAATATATAAGAAATGTTGAAATTCGACTTCAAATTAGGAAGAAAGACTTAGAAAATTTTCACTCAACACAAAGTGACAATCGACCTCAATGGGCCTCAATCAATGTTAATCGACAATATCTGACAAAGTTAGATGCAAACTCACTCAAATATATGAGAAATGTTGAAATTCGACTTCAAATTAGGAAGATAGACTTAGAAAATTTCCACTCAACACAAAGTGACAATCGACCTCAATGGGCTTCAATGGATGTTAATCGACGATATCTGACAAAGTAAGATGCAAACTCAATCAAATATATAAGAAATGTTGAAATTCGACTCCAAATTAGGAAGAAAGACTTAGAAAATTTTCACTCAACACAAAGTGACAATCGACCTCAATGGGCTTCAATGGATGTTAATCGACGATATCTGACAAAGTTAGATGCAAACTCAATCAAATATATAAGAAATGTTGAAATTCGACTTCAAATTAGGAAGATAGACTTAGAAAATTTCCACTCAACACAAAGTGACAATCGACCTCAATGGGCTTCAATGGATGTTAATCGACGATATCTGACAAAGTTAGATGCAAACTCAATCAAATATATAAGAAATGTTGAAATTCGACTTCAAATTAGGAAGATAGACTTAGAAAATTTCCACTCAACACAAAGTGACAATCGACCTCAATGGGCTTCAATGGATGTTAGTCGACGATATCTGACAAAGTTAGATGC
Source organism: Diorhabda carinulata (assembly GCF_026250575.1). Lineage (NCBI taxonomy): Eukaryota > Metazoa > Arthropoda > Insecta > Coleoptera > Chrysomelidae > Diorhabda > Diorhabda carinulata. The sequence continues at coordinate 11,273,012 of NC_079467.1, forward strand.
AAACTCACTCAAATATATGAGAAATGTTGAAATTCGACTTCAAATTAGGAAGATAGACTTAGAAAATTTTCACTCAACACAAAGTGACAATCGACCTCAATGGGCTTCAATGGATGTTAATCGACGATATCTGACAAAGTTAGATGCAAACTCACTCAAATATATGAGAAATGTTGAAATTCGACTTCAAATTAGGAAGAAAGACTTAGAAAATTTTCACTCAACACAAAGTGACAATCGACCTCAATGGGCCTCAATCAATGTTAATCGACAATATCTGACAAAGTTAGATGAAAACTCACTCAAATATATGAGAAATGTTGAAATTCGACTTCAAATTAGGAAGATAGACTTAGAAAATTTTCACTCAACACAAAGTGACAATCGACCTCAATGGGCTTCCATGGATGTTAATCGACGATATCTGACAAAGTTAGATGCAAACTCAATCAAATATATAAGAAATGTTGAAATTCGACTTCAAATTAGGAAGATAGACTTAGAAAATTTTCACTCAACACAAAGTGACAATCGACGTCAATGGGCTTCAATGGATGTTAATCGACGATATCTGACAAAGTTAGATGCAAACTCACTCAAATATATGAGAAATGTTGAAATTCGACTTCAAATTAGGAAGATAGACTTAGAAAATTTTCACTCATCACAAAGTGACAATCGACCTCAATGGGCTTCAATGGATGTTAATCGACGATATCTGACAAAGTTAGATGCAAACTCACTCAAATATATGAGAAATGTTGAAATTCGACTTCAAATTAGGAAGATAGACTTAGAAAATTTTCACTCAACACAAAGTGACAATCGACCTCAATGGGCCTCAATCAATGTTAATCGACAATATCTGACAAAGTTAGATGAAAACTCACTCAAATATATGAGAAATGTTGAAATTCGACTTCAAATTAGGAAGATAGACTTAGAAAATTTTCACTCAACACAAAGTGACAATCGACCTCAATGGGCTTCAATGGATGTTAATCGACGATATCTGACAAAGTTAGATGCAAACTCACTCAAATATATGAGAAATGTTGAAATTCGACTTCAAATTAGGAAGAAAGACTTAGAAAATTTTCACTCAACACAAAGTGACAATCGACCTCAATGGGCCTCAATCAATGTTAATCGACAATATCTGACAAAGTTAGATGCAAACTCACTCAAATATATGAGAAATGTTGAAATTCGACTTCAAATTAGGAAGATAGACTTAGAAAATTTCCACTCAACACAAAGTGACAATCGACCTCAATGGGCTTCAATGGATGTTAATCGACGATATCTGACAAAGTAAGATGCAAACTCAATCAAATATATAAGAAATGTTGAAATTCGACTCCAAATTAGGAAGAAAGACTTAGAAAATTTTCACTCAACACAAAGTGACAATCGACCTCAATGGGCTTCAATGGATGTTAATCGACGATATCTGACAAAGTTAGATGCAAACTCAATCAAATATATAAGAAATGTTGAAATTCGACTTCAAATTAGGAAGATAGACTTAGAAAATTTCCACTCAACACAAAGTGACAATCGACCTCAATGGGCTTCAATGGATGTTAGTCGACGATATCTGACAAAGTTAGATGCAAACTCACTCAAATATATGAGAAATGTTGAAATTCGACTTCAAATTAGGAAGATAGACTTAGAAAATTTCCACTCAACACAAAGTGACAATCGACCTCAATGGGCTTCAATGGATGTTAGTCGACGATATCTGACAAAGTTAGATGCAAACTCAATCAAATATATAAGAAATGTTGAAATTCGACTTCAAATTAGGAAGATAGACTTAGAAAATTTCCACTCAACACAAAGTGACAATCGACCTCAATGGGCTTCAATGGATGTTAGTCGACGATATCTGACAAAGTTAGATGCAAACTCACTCAAATATATGAGAAATGTTGAAATTCGACTTCAAATTAGGAAGATAGACTTAGAAAATTTTCACTCAACACAAAGTGACAATCGACCTCAATGGGCTTCAATGGATGTTAATCGACGATATCTGACAAAGTTAGATGCAAACTCACTCAAATATATGAGAAATGTTGAAATTCGACTTCAAATTAGGAAGAAAGACTTAGAAAATTTTCACTCAACACAAAGTGACAATCGACCTCAATGGGCCTCAATCAATGTTAATCGACAATATCTGACAAAGTTAGATGAAAACTCACTCAAATATATGAGAAATGTTGAAATTCGACTTCAAATTAGGAAGATAGACTTAGAAAATTTTCACTCAACACAAAGTGACAATCGACCTCAATGGGCTTCCATGGATGTTAATCGACGATATCTGACAAAGTTAGATGCAAACTCAATCAAATATATAAGAAATGTTGAAATTCGACTTCAAATTAGGAAGATAGACTTAGAAAATTTTCACTCAACACAAAGTGACAATCGACGTCAATGGGCTTCAATGGATGTTAATCGACGATATCTGACAAAGTTAGATGCAAACTCACTCAAATATATGAGAAATGTTGAAATTCGACTTCAAATTAGGAAGATAGACTTAGAAAATTTTCACTCATCACAAAGTGACAATCGACCTCAATGGGCTTCAATGGATGTTAATCGACGATATCTGACAAAGTTAGATGCAAACTCATTCAAATATATGAGAAATGTTGAAATTCGACTTCAAATTAGGAAGATAGACTTAGAAAATTTCCACTCAACACAAAGTGACAATCGACCTCAATGGGCTTCAATGAATGTTAATCGACGATATCTGACAAAGTAAGATGCAAACTCAATCAAATATATAAGAAATGTTGAAATTCGACTCCAAATTAGGAAGAAAGACTTAGAAAATTTCCACTCAACACAAAGTGACAATCGACCTCAATGGGCTTCAATGGATGTTAATCGACGATATCTGACAAAGTAAGATGCAAACTCAATCAAATATGTAAGAAATGTTGAAATTCGACTCCAAATTAGGAAGAAAGACTTAGAAAATTTTCACTCAACACAAAGTGACAATCGACCTCTATGGGCTTCAATGGATGTTAATCGACGATATCTGACAAAGTTAGATGCAAACTCAATCAAATATATAAGAAATGTTGAAATTCGACTTCAAATTAGGAAGATAGACTTAGAAAATTTCCACTCAACACAAAGTGACAATCGACCTCAATGGGCTTCAATGGATGTTAATCGACGATATCTGACAAAGTTAGATGCAAACTCACTCAAATATATGAGAAATGTTGAAATTCGACTTCAAATTAGGAAGATAGACTTAGAAAATTTTCACTCAACACAAAGTGACAATCGACCTCAATGGGCTTCAATGGATGTTAATCGACGATATCTGACAAAGTTAGATGCAAACTCACTCAAATATATGAGAAATGTTGAAATTCGACTTCAAATTAGGAAGAAAGACTTAGAAAATTTTCACTCAACACAAAGTGACAATCGACCTCAATGGGCTTCAATGGATGTTAATCGACGATATCTGTCAAAGTTAGATGCAAACTCACTCAAATATATGAGAAATGTTGAAATTCGACTTCAAATTAGGAAGATAGACTTAGAAAATTTTCACTCAACACAAAGTGACAATCGACCTCAATGGGCTTCAATGGATGTTAATCGACGATATCTGACAAAGTTAGATGCAAACTCACTCAAATATATGAGAAATGTTGAAATTCGACTTCAAATTAGGAAGAAAGACTTAGAAAATTTTCACTCAACACAAAGTGACAATCGACCTCAATGGGCCTCAATCAATGTTAATCGACAATATCTGACAAAGTTAGATGAAAACTCACTCAAATATATGAGAAATGTTGAAATTCGACTTCAAATTAGGAAGATAGACTTAGAAAATTTTCACTCAACACAAAGTGACAATCGACCTCAATGGGCTTCCATGGATGTTAATCGACGATATCTGACAAAGTTAGATGCAAACTCAATCAAATATATAAGAAATGTTGAAATTCGACTTCAAATTAGGAAGATAGACTTAGAAAATTTTCACTCAACACAAAGTGACAATCGACGTCAATGGGCTTCAATGGATGTTAATCGACGATATCTGACAAAGTTAGATGCAAACTCACTCAAATATATGAGAAATGTTGAAATTCGACTTCAAATTAGGAAGAAAGACTTAGAAAATTTTCACTCAACACAAAGTGACAATCGACCTCAATGGGCTTCAATGGATGTTAATCGACGATATCTGACAAAGTTAGATGCAAACTCAATCAAATATATAAGAAATGTTGAAATTCGACTTCAAATTAGGAAGATAGACTTAGAAAATTTCCACTCAACACAAAGTGACAATCGACCTCAATGGGCTTCAATGGATGTTAATCGACGATATCTGACAAAGTTAGATGCAAACTCACTCAAATATATGAGAAATGTTGAAATTCGACTTCAAATTAGGAAGATAGACTTAGAAAATTTTCACTCAACACAAAGTGACAATCGACCTCAATGGGCCTCAATCAATGTTAATCGACGATATCTGACAAAGTTAGATGCAAACTCAATCAAATATATAAGAAATGTTGAAATTCGACTCCAAATTAGGAAGATAGACTTAGAAAATTTTCACTCATTACAAAGTGACAATCGACCTCAATGGGCTTCAATCAATGTTAATCGACGATATCTGACAAAGTTAGATGCAAACTCACTCAAATATATGAGAAATGTTGAAATTCGACTTCAAATTAGGAAGATAGACTTAGAAAATTTTCACTCATCACAAAGTGACAATCGACCTCAATGGGCTCCAATGGATGTTAATCGACGATATCTGACAAAGTTAGATGCAAACTCACTCAAATATATGAGAAATGTTGAAATTCGACTTCAAATTAGGAAGATAGACTTAGAAAATTTCCACTCAACACAAAGTGACAATCGACCTCAATGGGCTTCAATGGATGTTAATCGACGATATCTGACAAAGTAAGATGCAAACTCAATCAAATATATAAGAAATGTTGAAATTCGACTCCAAATTAGGAAGAAAGACTTAGAAAATTTTCACTCAACACAAAGTGACAATCGACCTCAATGGGCTTCAATGGATGTTAATCGACGATATCTGACAAAGTTAGATGCAAACTCAATCATATATATAAGAAATGTTGAAATTCGACTTCAAATTAGGAAGATAGACTTAGAAAATTTCCACTCAACACAAAGTGACAATCGACCTCAATGGGCTTCAATGGATGTTAGTCGACGATATCTGACAAAGTTAGATGCAAACTCACTCAAATATATGAGAAATGTTGAAATTCGACTTCAAATTAGGAAGATAGACTTAGAAAATTTTCACTCAACACAAAGTGACAATCGACCTCAATGGGCTTCAATGGATGTTAATCGACGATATCTGACAAAGTTAGATGCAAACTCACTCAAATATATGAGAAATGTTGAAATTCGACTTCAAATTAGGAAGATAGACTTAGAAAATTTTCACTCAACACAAAGTGACAATCGACCTCAATGGGCTTCCATGGATGTTAATCGACGATATCTGACAAAGTTAGATGCAAACTCAATCAAATATATAAGAAATGTTGAAATTCGACTTCAAATTAGGAAGATAGACTTAGAAAATTTTCACTCAACACAAAGTGACAATCGACCTCAATGGGCCTCAATCAATGTTAATCGACAATATCTGACAAAGTTAGATGAAAACTCACTCAAATATATGAGAAATGTTGAAATTCGACTTCAAATTAGGAAGATAGACTTAGAAAATTTTCACTCAACACAAAGTGACAATCGACGTCAATGGGCTTCAATGGATGTTAATCGACGATATCTGACAAAGTTAGATGCAAACTCACTCAAATATATGAGAAATGTTGAAATTCGACTTCAAATTAGGAAGATAGACTTAGAAAATTTTCACTCATCACAAAGTGACAATCGACCTCAATGGGCTTCAATGGATGTTAATCGACGATATCTGACAAAGTTAGATGCAAACTCACTCAAATATATGAGAAATGTTGAAATTCGACTTCAAATTAGGAAGATAGACTTAGAAAATTTTCACTCAACACAAAGTGACAATCGACCTCAATGGGCTTCAATGGATGTTAATCGACGATATCTGACAAAGTTAGATGCAAACTCACTCAAATATATGAGAAATGTTGAAATTCGACTTCAAATTAGGAAGAAAGACTTAGAAAATTTTCACTCAACACAAAGTGACAATCGACCTCAATGGGCCTCAATCAATGTTAATCGACAATATCTGACAAAGTTAGATGAAAACTCACTCAAATATATGAGAAATGTTGAAATTCGACTTCAAATTAGGAAGATAGACTTAGAAAATTTTCACTCAACACAAAGTGACAATCGACCTCAATGGGCTTCCATGGATGTTAATCGACGATATCTGACAAAGTTAGATGCAAACTCAATCAAATATATAAGAAATGTTGAAATTCGACTTCAAATTAGGAAGATAGACTTAGAAAATTTTCACTCATCACAAAGTGACAATCGACCTCAATGGGCTTCAATGGATGTTAATCGACGATATCTGACAAAGTTAGATGCAAACTCACTCAAATATATGAGAAATGTTGAAATTCGACTTCAAATTAGGAAGATAGACTTAGAAAATTTCCACTCAACACAAAGTGACAATCGACCTCAATGGGCTTCAATGAATGTTAATCGACGATATCTGACAAAGTAAGATGCAAACTCAATCAAATATATAAGAAATGTTGAAATTCGACTCCAAATTAGGAAGAAAGACTTAGAAAATTTTCACTCAACACAAAGTGACAATCGACCTCAATATGCTTCAATGGATGTTAATCGACGATATCTGACAAAGTTAGATGCAAACTCAATCAAATATATAAGAAATGTTGAAATTCGACTTCAAATTAGGAAGATAGACTTAGAAAATTTCCACTCAACACAAAGTGACAATCGACCTCAATGGGCTTCAATGGATGTTAATCGACGATATCTGACAAAGTAAGATGCAAACTCAATCAAATATGTAAGAAATGTTGAAATTCGACTCCAAATTAGGAAGAAAGACTTAGAAAATTTTCACTCAACACAAAGTGACAATCGACCTCAATGGGCTTCAATGGATGTTAATCGACGATATCTGACAAAGTTAGATGCAAACTCAATCAAATATATAAGAAATGTTGAAATTCGACTTCAAATTAGGAAGATAGACTTAGAAAATTTCCACTCAACACAAAGTGACAATCGACCTCAATGGGCTTCAATGGATGTTAATCGACGATATCTGACAAAGTTAGATGCAAACTCACTCAAATATATGAGAAATGTTGAAATTCGACTTCAAATTAGGAAGATAGACTTAGAAAATTTTCACTCAACACAAAGTGACAATCGACCTCAATGGGCTTCAATGGATGTTAATCGACGATATCTGACAAAGTTAGATGCAAACTCACTCAAATATATGAGAAATGTTGAAATTCGACTTCAAATTAGGAAGAAAGACTTAGAAAATTTTCACTCAACACAAAGTGACAATCGACCTCAATGGGCTTCAATGGATGTTAATCGACGATATCTGTCAAAGTTAGATGCAAACTCACTCAAATATATGAGAAATGTTGAAATTCGACTTCAAATTAGGAAGATAGACTTAGAAAATTTTCACTCAACACAAAGTGACAATCGACCTCAATGGGCTTCAATGGATGTTAATCGACGATATCTGACAAAGTTAGATGCAAACTCACTCAAATATATGAGAAATGTTGAAATTCGACTTCAAATTAGGAAGAAAGACTTAGAAAATTTTCACTCAACACAAAGTGACAATCGACCTCAATGGGCCTCAATCAATGTTAATCGACAATATCTGACAAAGTTAGATGAAAACTCACTCAAATATATGAGAAATGTTGAAATTCGACTTCAAATTAGGAAGATAGACTTAGAAAATTTTCACTCAACACAAAGTGACAATCGACCTCAATGGGCTTCCATGGATGTTAATCGACGATATCTGACAAAGTTAGATGCAAACTCAATCAAATATATAAGAAATGTTGAAATTCGACTTCAAATTAGGAAGATAGACTTAGAAAATTTTCACTCAACACAAAGTGACAATCGACGTCAATGAGCTTCAATGGATGTTAATCGACGATATCTGACAAAGTTAGATGCAAACTCACTCAAATATATGAGAAATGTTGAAATTCGACTTCAAATTAGGAAGATAGACTTAGAAAATTTTCACTCATCACAAAGTGACAATCGACCTCAATGGGCTTCAATGGATGTTAATCGACGATATCTGACAAAGTTAGATGCAAACTCAATCAAATATATAAGAAATGTTGAAATTCGACTTCAAATTAGGAAGATAGACTTAGAAAATTTTCACTCAACACAAAGTGACAATCGACCTCAATGGGCTTCAATGGATGTTAATCGACGATATCTGATAAAGTTAGATGCAAACTCACTCAAATATATGAGAAATGTTGAAATTCGACTTCAAATTAGGAAGAAAGACTTAGAAAATTTTCACTCATTACAAAGTGACAATCGACCTCAATGGGCCTCAATCAATGTTAATCGACAATATCTGACAAAGTTAGATGAAAACTCACTCAAATATATGAGAAATGTTGAAATTCGACTTCAAATTAGGAAGATAGACTTAGAAAATTTTCACTCATCACAAAGTGACAATCGACCTCAATGGGCTTCCATGGATGTTAATCGACGATATCTGACAAAGTTAGATGCAAACTCAATCAAATATATAAGAAATGTTGAAATTCGACTTCAAATTAGGAAGATAGACTTAGAAAATTTCCACTCAACACAAAGTGACAATCGACCTCAATGGGCTTCAATGGATGTTAATCGACGATATCTGACAAAGTTAGATGCAAACTCACTCAAATATATGAGAAATGTTGAAATTCGACTTCAAATTAGGAAGATAGACTTAGAAAATTTTCACTCAACACAAAGTGACAATCGACCTCAATGGGCCTCAATCAATGTTAATCGACGATATCTGACAAAGTTAGATGCAAACTCAATCAAATATATAAGAAATGTTGAAATTCGACTCCAAATTAGGAAGATAGACTTAGAAAATTTTCACTCATTACAAAGTGACAATCGACCTCAATGGGCTTCAATCAATGTTAATCGACGATATCTGACAAAGTTAGATGCAAACTCACTCAAATATATGAGAAATGTTGAAATTCGACTTCAAATTAGGAAGATAGACTTAGAAAATTTTCACTCAACACAAAGTGACAATCGACGTCAATGGGCTTCAATGGATGTTAATCGACGATATCTGACAAAGTTAGATGCAAACTCACTCAAATATATGAGAAATGTTGAAATTCGACTTCAAATTAGGAAGATAGACTTAGAAAATTTTCACTCATCACAAAGTGACAATCGACCTCAATGGGCTTCAATGGATGTTAATCGACGATATCTGACAAAGTTAGATGCAAACTCACTCAAATATATGAGAAATGTTGAAATTCGACTTCAAATTAGGAAGATAGACTTAGAAAATTTTCACTCAACACAAAGTGACAATCGACCTCAATGGGCTTCAATGGATGTTAATCGACGATATCTGACAAAGTTAGATGCAAACTCACTCAAATATATGAGAAATGTTGAAATTCGACTTCAAATTAGGAAGAAAGACTTAGAAAATTTTCACTCAACACAAAGTGACAATCGACCTCAATGGGCCTCAATCAATGTTAATCGACAATATCTGACAAAGTTAGATGAAAACTCACTCAAATATATGAGAAATGTTGAAATTCGACTTCAAATTAGGAAGATAGACTTAGAAAATTTTCACTCAACACAAAGTGACAATCGACCTCAATGGGCTTCCATGGATGTTAATCGACGATATCTGACAAAGTTAGATGCAAACTCAATCAAATATATAAGAAATGTTGAAATTCGACTTCAAATTAGGAAGATAGACTTAGAAAATTTTCACTCATCACAAAGTGACAATCGACCTCAATGGGCTTCAATGGATGTTAATCGACGATATCTGACAAAGTTAGATGCAAACTCACTCAAATATATGAGAAATGTTGAAATTCGACTTCAAATTAGGAAGATAGACTTAGAAAATTTCCACTCAACACAAAGTGACAATCGACCTCAATGGGCTTCAATGAATGTTAATCGACGATATCTGACAAAGTAAGATGCAAACTCAATCAAATATATAAGAAATGTTGAAATTCGACTCCAAATTAGGAAGAAAGACTTAGAAAATTTTCACTCAACACAAAGTGACAATCGACCTCAATATGCTTCAATGGATGTTAATCGACGATATCTGACAAAGTTAGATGCAAACTCAATCAAATATATAAGAAATGTTGAAATTCGACTTCAAATTAGGAAGATAGACTTAGAAAATTTCCACTCAACACAAAGTGACAATCGACCTCAATGGGCTTCAATGGATGTTAATCGACGATATCTGACAAAGTAAGATGCAAACTCAATCAAATATGTAAGAAATGTTGAAATTCGACTCCAAATTAGGAAGAAAGACTTAGAAAATTTTCACTCAACACAAAGTGACAATCGACCTCAATGGGCTTCAATGGATGTTAATCGACGATATCTGACAAAGTTAGATGCAAACTCAATCAAATATATAAGAAATGTTGAAATTCGACTTCAAATTAGGAAGATAGACTTAGAAAATTTCCACTCAACACAAAGTGACAATCGACCTCAATGGGCTTCAATGGATGTTAATCGACGATATCTGACAAAGTTAGATGCAAACTCACTCAAATATATGAGAAATGTTGAAATTCGACTTCAAATTAGGAAGATAGACTTAGAAAATTTTCACTCAACACAAAGTGACAATCGACCTCAATGGGCTTCAATGGATGTTAATCGACGATATCTGTCAAAGTTAGATGCAAACTCACTCAAATATATGAGAAATGTTGAAATTCGACTTCAAATTAGGAAGATAGACTTAGAAAATTTTCACTCAACACAAAGTGACAATCGACCTCAATGGGCTTCAATGGATGTTAATCGACGATATCTGACAAAGTTAGATGCAAACTCACTCAAATATATGAGAAATGTTGAAATTCGACTTCAAATTAGGAAGAAAGACTTAGAAAATTTTCACTCAACACAAAGTGACAATCGACCTCAATGGGCCTCAATCAATGTTAATCGACAATATCTGACAAAGTTAGATGAAAACTCACTCAAATATATGAGAAATGTTGAAATTCGACTTCAAATTAGGAAGATAGACTTAGAAAATTTTCACTCAACACAAAGTGACAATCGACCTCAATGGGCTTCCATGGATGTTAATCGACGATATCTGACAAAGTTAGATGCAAACTCAATCAAATATATAAGAAATGTTGAAATTCGACTTCAAATTAGGAAGATAGACTTAGAAAATTTTCACTCAACACAAAGTGACAATCGACGTCAATGGGCTTCAATGGATGTTAATCGACGATATCTGACAAAGTTAGATGCAAACTCACTCAAATATATGAGAAATGTTGAAATTCGACTTCAAATTAGAAAGATAGACTTAGAAAATTTTCACTCATCACAAAGTGACAATCGACCTCAATGGGCTTCAATGGATGTTAATCGACGATATCTGACAAAGTTAGATGCAAACTCACTCAAATATATGAGAAATGTTGAAATTCGACTTCAAATTAGGAAGAAAGACTTAGAAAATTTTCACTCAACACAAAGTGACAATCGACCTCAATGGGCTTCAATGGATGTTAATCGACGATATCTGACAAAGTTAGATGCAAACTCACTCAAATATATGAGAAATGTTGAAATTCGACTTCAAATTAGGAAGAAAGACTTAGAAAATTTTCACTCAACACAAAGTGACAATCGACCTCAATGGGCCTCAATCAATGTTAATCGACAATATCTGACAAAGTTAGATGAAAACTCACTCAAATATATGAGAAATGTTGAAATTCGACTTCAAATTAGGAAGATAGACTTAGAAAATTTTCACTCAACACAAAGTGACAATCGACCTCAATGGGCTTCCATGGATGTTAATCGACGATATCTGACAAAGTTAGATGCAAACTCAATCAAATATATAAGAAATGTTGAAATTCGACTTCAAATTAGGAAGATAGACTTAGAAAATTTTCACTCAACACAAAGTGACAATCGACGTCAATGGGCTTCAATGGATGTTAATCGACGATATCTGACAAAGTTAGATGCAAACTCACTCAAATATATGAGAAATGTTGAAATTCGACTTCAAATTAGGAAGATAGACTTAGAAAATTTTCACTCATCACAAAGTGACAATCGACCTCAATGGGCTTCAATGGATGTTAATCGACGATATCTGACAAAGTTAGATGCAAACTCACTCAAATATATGAGAAATGTTGAAATTCGACTTCAAATTAGGAAGATAGACTTAGAAAATTTTCACTCAACACAAAGTGACAATCGACCTCAATGGGCTTCAATGGATGTTAATCGACGATATCTGACAAAGTTAGATGCAAACTCACTCAAATATATGAGAAATGTTGAAATTCGACTTCAAATTAGGAAGAAAGACTTAGAAAATTTTCACTCAACACAAAGTGACAATCGACCTCAATGGGCCTCAATCAATGTTAATCGACAATATCTGACAAAGTTAGATGAAAACTCACTCAAATATATGAGAAATGTTGAAATTCGACTTCAAATTAGGAAGATAGACTTAGAAAATTTTCACTCAACACAAAGTGACAATCGACCTCAATGGGCTTCCATGGATGTTAATCGACGATATCTGACAAAGTTAGATGCAAACTCACTCAAATATATGAGAAATGTTGAAATTCGACTTCAAATTAGGAAGATAGACTTAGAAAATTTCCACTCAACACAAAGTGACAATCGACCTCAATGGGCTTCAATGAATGTTAATCGACGATATCTGACAAAGTAAGATGCAAACTCAATCAAATATATAAGAAATGTTGAAATTCGACTCCAAATTAGGAAGAAAGACTTAGAAAATTTTCACTCAACACAAAGTGACAATCGACCTCAATATGCTTCAATGGATGTTAATCGACGATATCTGACAAAGTTAGATGCAAACTCAATCAAATATATAAGAAATGTTGAAATTCGACTTCAAATTAGGAAGATAGACTTAGAAAATTTCCACTCAACACAAAGTGACAATCGACCTCAATGGGCTTCAATGGATGTTAATCGACGATATCTGACAAAGTAAGATGCAAACTCAATCAAATATGTAAGAAATGTTGAAATTCGACTCCAAATTAGGAAGAAAGACTTAGAAAATTTTCACTCAACACAAAGTGACAATCGACCTCAATGGGCTTCAATGGATGTTAATCGACGATATCTGACAAAGTTAGATGCAAACTCAATCAAATATATAAGAAATGTTGAAATTCGACTTCAAATTAGGAAGATAGACTTAGAAAATTTCCACTCAACACAAAGTGACAATCGACCTCAATGGGCTTCAATGGATGTTAATCGACGATATCTGACAAAGTTAGATGCAAACTCACTCAAATATATGAGAAATGTTGAAATTCGACTTCAAATTAGGAAGATAGACTTAGAAAATTTTCACTCAACACAAAGTGACAATCGACCTCAATGGGCTTCAATGGATGTTAATCGACGATATCTGACAAAGTTAGATGCAAACTCACTCAAATATATGAGAAATGTTGAAATTCGACTTCAAATTAGGAAGAAAGACTTAGAAAATTTTCACTCAACACAAAGTGACAATCGACCTCAATGGGCTTCATTGGATGTTAATCGACGATATCTGTCAAAGTTAGATGCAAACTCAATCAAATATATAAGAAATGTTGAAATTCGACTTCAAATTAGGAAGATAGACTTAGAAAATTTCCACTCAACACAAAGTGACAATCGACCTCAATGGGCTTCAATGGATGTTAATCGACGATATCTGACAAAGTTAGATGCAAACTCACTCAAATATATGAGAAATGTTGAAATTCGACTTCAAATTAGGAAGAAAGACTTAGAAAATTTTCACTCAACACAAAGTGACAATCGACCTCAATGGGCCTCAATCAATGTTAATCGACAATATCTGACAAAGTTAGATGAAAACTCACTCAAATATATGAGAAATGTTGAAATTCGACTTCAAATTAGGAAGATAGACTTGGAAAATTTTCACTCAACACAAAGTGACAATCGACCTCAATGGGCTTCCATGGATGTTAATCGACGATATCTGACAAAGTTAGATGCAAACTCAATCAAATATATAAGAAATGTTGAAATTCGACTTCAAATTAGGAAGATAGACTTAGAAAATTTTCACTCAACACAAAGTGACAATCGACGTCAATGGGCTTCAATGGATGTTAATCGACGATATCTGACAAAGTTAGATGCAAACTCACTCAAATATATGAGAAATGTTGAAATTCGACTTCAAATTAGGAAGATAGACTTAGAAAATTTTCACTCATCACAAAGTGACAATCGACCTCAATGGGCTTCAATGGATGTTAATCGACGATATCTGACAAAGTTAGATGCAAACTCAATCAAATATATAAGAAATGTTGAAATTCGACTTCAAATTAGGAAGATAGACTTAGAAAATTTTCACTCAACACAAAGTGACAATCGACCTCAATGGGCTTCAATGGATGTTAATCGACGATATCTGACAAAGTTAGATGCAAACTCACTCAAATATATGAGAAATGTTGAAATTCGACTCCAAATTAGGAAGATAGACTTAGAAAATTTTCACTCAACACAAAGTGACAATCGACGTCAATGGGCTTCAATGGATGTTAATCGACGATATCTGACAAAGTTAGATGCAAACTCACTCAAATATATGAGAAATGTTGAAATTCGACTTCAAATTAGGAAGATAGACTTAGAAAATTTTCACTCATCACAAAGTGACAATCGACCTCAATGGGCTTCAATGGATGTTAATCGACGATATCTGACAAAGTTAGATGCAAACTCACTCAAATATATGAGAAATGTTGAAATTCGACTTCAAATTAGGAAGATAGACTTAGAAAATTTTCACTCAACACAAAGTGACAATCGACCTCAATGGGCTTCAATGGATGTTAATCGACGATATCTGACAAAGTTAGATGCAAACTCACTCAAATATATGAGAAATGTTGAAATTCGACTTCAAATTAGGAAGATAGACTTAGAAAATTTCCACTCAACACAAAGTGACAATCGACCTCAATGGGCTTCAATGGATGTTAATCGACGATATCTGACAAAGTTAGATGCAAACTCACTCAAATATATGAGAAATGTTGAAATTCGACTTCAAATTAGGAAGATAGACTTAGAAAATTTTCACTCAACACAAAGTGACAATCGACCTCAATGGGCTTCAATGGATGTTAATCGACGATATCTGACAAAGTTAGATGCAAACTCAATCAAATATATAAGAAATGTTGAAATTCGACTTCAAATTAGGAAGATAGACTTAGAAAATTTCCACTCAACACAAAGTGACAATCGACCTCAATGGGCTTCAATGGATGTTAATTGACGATATCTGACAAAGTTAGATGCAAACTCACTCAAATATATGAGAAATGTTGAAATTCGACTTCAAATTAGGAAGATAGACTTAGAAAATTTTCACTCAACACAAAGTGACAATCGACCTCAATGGGCTTCAATGGATGTTAATCGACGATATCTGACAAAGTTAGATGCAAACTCACTCAAATATATGAGAAATGTTGAAATTCGACTTCAAATTAGGAAGAAAGACTTAGAAAATTTTCACTCAACACAAAGTGACAATCGACCTCAATGGGCTTCATTGGATGTTAATCGACGATATCTGTCAAAGTTAGATGCAAACTCAATCAAATATATAAGAAATGTTGAAATTCGACTTCAAATTAGGAAGATAGACTTAGAAAATTTCCACTCAACACAAAGTGACAATCGACCTCAATGGGCTTCAATGGATGTTAATCGACGATATCTGACAAAGTTAGATGCAAACTCACTCAAATATATGAGAAATGTTGAAATTCGACTTCAAATTAGGAAGATAGACTTAGAAAATTTTCACTCAACACAAAGTGACAATCGACCTCAATGGGCTTCAATGGATGTTAATCGACGATATCTGACAAAGTTAGATGCAAACTCAATCAAATATATAAGAAATGTTGAAATTCGACTTCAAATTAGGAAGATAGACTTAGAAAATTTCCACTCAACACAAAGTGACAATCGACCTCAATGGGCTTCAATGGATGTTAATCGACGATATCTGACAAAGTTAGATGCAAACTCACTCAAATATATGAGAAATGTTGAAATTCGACTTCAAATTAGGAAGATAGACTTAGAAAATTTTCACTCAACACAAAGTGACAATCGACCTCAATGGGCTTCAATGGATGTTAATCGACGATATCTGACAAAGTTAGATGCAAACTCACTCAAATATATGAGAAATGTTGAAATTCGACTTCAAATTAGGAAGAAAGACTTAGAAAATTTTCACTCAACACAAAGTGACAATCGACCTCAATGGGCTTCATTGGATGTTAATCGACGATATCTGTCAAAGTTAGATGCAAACTCAATCAAATATATAAGAAATGTTGAAATTCGACTTCAAATTAGGAAGATAGACTTAGAAAATTTCCACTCAACACAAAGTGACAATCGACCTCAATGGGCTTCAATGGATGTTAATCGACGATATCTGACAAAGTTAGATGCAAACTCACTCAAATATATGAGAAATGTTGAAATTCGACTTCAAATTAGGAAGAAAGACTTAGAAAATTTTCACTCAACACAAAGTGACAATCGACCTCAATGGGCCTCAATCAATGTTAATCGACAATATCTGACAAAGTTAGATGAAAACTCACTCAAATATATGAGAAATGTTGAAATTCGACTTCAAATTAGGAAGATAGACTTGGAAAATTTTCACTCAACACAAAGTGACAATCGACCTCAATGGGCTTCCATGGATGTTAATCGACGATATCTGACAAAGTTAGATGCAAACTCACTCAAATATATGAGAAATGTTGAAATTCGACTTCAAATTAGGAAGATAGACTTAGAAAATTTCCACTCAACACAAAGTGACAATCGACCTCAATGGGCTTCAATGAATGTTAATCGACGATATCTGACAAAGTAAGATGCAAACTCAATCAAATATATAAGAAATGTTGAAATTCGACTCCAAATTAGGAAGAAAGACTTAGAAAATTTTCACTCAACACAAAGTGACAATCGACCTCAATGGGCTTCAATGGATGTTAATCGACGATATCTGACAAAGTTAGATGCAAACTCACTCAAATATATGAGAAATGTTGAAATTCGACTTCAAATTAGGAAGATAGACTTAGAAAATTTTCACTCAACACAAAGTGACAATCGACCTCAATGGGCTTCCATGGATGTTAATCGACGATATCTGACAAAGTTAGATGCAAACTCAATCAAATATATAAGAAATGTTGAAATTCGACTTCAAATTAGGAAGATAGACTTAGAAAATTTTCACTCAACACAAAGTGACAATCGACCTCAATGGGCCTCAATCAATGTTAATCGACAATATCTGACAAAGTTAGATGAAAACTCACTCAAATATATGAGAAATGTTGAAATTCGACTTCAAATTAGGAAGATAGACTTAGAAAATTTTCACTCAACACAAAGTGACAATCGACGTCAATGGGCTTCAATGGATGTTAATCGACGATATCTGACAAAGTTAGATGCAAACTCACTCAAATATATGAGAAATGTTGAAATTCGACTTCAAATTAGGAAGATAGACTTAGAAAATTTTCACTCATCACAAAGTGACAATCGACCTCAATGGGCTTCAATGGATGTTAATCGACGATATCTGACAAAGTTAGATGCAAACTCACTCAAATATATGAGAAATGTTGAAATTCGACTTCAAATTAGGAAGATAGACTTAGAAAATTTTCACTCAACACAAAGTGACAATCGACCTCAATGGGCTTCAATGGATGTTAATCGACGATATCTGACAAAGTTAGATGCAAACTCACTCAAATATATGAGAAATGTTGAAATTCGACTTCAAATTAGGAAGAAAGACTTAGAAAATTTTCACTCAACACAAAGTGACAATCGACCTCAATGGGCCTCAATCAATGTTAATCGACAATATCTGACAAAGTTAGATGAAAACTCACTCAAATATATGAGAAATGTTGAAATTCGACTTCAAATTAGGAAGATAGACTTAGAAAATTTTCACTCAACACAAAGTGACAATCGACCTCAATGGGCTTCCATGGATGTTAATCGACGATATCTGACAAAGTTAGATGCAAACTCACTCAAATATATGAGAAATGTTGAAATTCGACTTCAAATTAGGAAGATAGACTTAGAAAATTTTCACTCAACACAAAGTGACAATCGACCTCAATGGGCCTCAATCAATGTTAATCGACAATATCTGACAAAGTTAGATGAAAACTCACTCAAATATATGAGAAATGTTGAAATTCGACTTCAAATTAGGAAGATAGACTTAGAAAATTTTCACTCAACACAAAGTGACAATCGACCTCAATGGGCCTCAATCAATGTTAATCGACAATATCTGACAAAGTTAGATGAAAACTCACTCAAATATATGAGAAATGTTGAAATTCGACTTCAAATTAGGAAGATAGACTTAGAAAATTTTCACTCAACACAAAGTGACAATCGACCTCAATGGGCCTCAATCAATGTTAATCGACAATATCTGACAAAGTTAGATGAAAACTCACTCAAATATATGAGAAATGTTGAAATTCGACTTCAAATTAGGAAGATAGACTTAGAAAATTTTCACTCAACACAAAGTGACAATCGACCTCAATGGGCCTCAATCAATGTTAATCGACAATATCTGACAAAGTTAGATGAAAACTCACTCAAATATATGAGAAATGTTGAAATTCGACTTCAAATTAGGAAGATAGACTTAGAAAATTTTCACTCAACACAAAGTGACAATCGACCTCAATGGGCTTCCATGGATGTTAATCGACGATATCTGACAAAGTTAGATGCAAACTCAATCAAATATATAAGAAATGTTGAAATTCGACTTCAAATTAGGAAGATAGACTTAGAAAATTTTCACTCATCACAAAGTGACAATCGACCTCAATGGGCTTCAATGGATGTTAATCGACGATATCTGACAAAGTTAGATGCAAACTCACTCAAATATATGAGAAATGTTGAAATTCGACTTCAAATTAGGAAGATAGACTTAGAAAATTTCCACTCAACACAAAGTGACAATCGACCTCAATGGGCTTCAATGAATGTTAATCGACGATATCTGACAAAGTAAGATGCAAACTCAATCAAATATATAAGAAATGTTGAAATTCGACTCCAAATTAGGAAGAAAGACTTAGAAAATTTTCACTCAACACAAAGTGACAATCGACCTCAATATGCTTCAATGGATGTTAATCGACGATATCTGACAAAGTTAGATGCAAACTCAATCAAATATATAAGAAATGTTGAAATTCGACTTCAAATTAGGAAGATAGACTTAGAAAATTTCCACTCAACACAAAGTGACAATCGACCTCAATGGGCTTCAAAGGATGTTAATCGACGATATCTGACAAAGTAAGATGCAAACTCAATCAAATATGTAAGAAATGTTGAAATTCGACTCCAAATTAGGAAGAAAGACTTAGAAAATTTTCACTCAACACAAAGTGACAATCGACCTCAATGGGCTTCAATGGATGTTAATCGACGATATCTGACAAAGTTAGATGCAAACTCAATCAAATATATAAGAAATGTTGAAATTCGACTTCAAATTAGGAAGATAGACTTAGAAAATTTCCACTCAACACAAAGTGACAATCGACCTCAATGGGCTTCAATGGATGTTAATCGACGATATCTGACAAAGTTAGATGCAAACTCACTCAAATATATGAGAAATGTTGAAATTCGACTTCAAATTAGGAAGATAGACTTAGAAAATTTTCACTCAACACAAAGTGACAATCGACCTCAATGGGCTTCAATGGATGTTAATCGACGATATCTGTCAAAGTTAGATGCAAACTCACTCAAATATATGAGAAATGTTGAAATTCGACTTCAAATTAGGAAGATAGACTTAGAAAATTTTCACTCAACACAAAGTGACAATCGACCTCAATGGGCTTCAATGGATGTTAATCGACGATATCTGACAAAGTTAGATGCAAACTCACTCAAATATATGAGAAATGTTGAAATTCGACTTCAAATTAGGAAGAAAGACTTAGAAAATTTTCACTCAACACAAAGTGACAATCGACCTCAATGGGCCTCAATCAATGTTAATCGACAATATCTGACAAAGTTAGATGAAAACTCACTCAAATATATGAGAAATGTTGAAATTCGACTTCAAATTAGGAAGATAGACTTAGAAAATTTTCACTCAACACAAAGTGACAATCGACCTCAATGGGCTTCCATGGATGTTAATCGACGATATCTGACAAAGTTAGATGCAAACTCAATCAAATATATAAGAAATGTTGAAATTCGACTTCAAATTAGGAAGATAGACTTAGAAAATTTTCACTCAACACAAAGTGACAATCGACGTCAATGGGCTTCAATGGATGTTAATCGACGATATCTGACAAAGTTAGATGCAAACTCACTCAAATATATGAGAAATGTTGAAATTCGACTTCAAATTAGGAAGATAGACTTAGAAAATTTTCACTCATCACAAAGTGACAATCGACCTCAATGGGCTTCAATGGATGTTAATCGACGATATCTGACAAAGTTAGATGCAAACTCACTCAAATATATGAGAAATGTTGAAATTCGACTTCAAATTAGGAAGAAAGACTTAGAAAATTTTCACTCAACACAAAGTGACAATCGACCTCAATGGGCTTCAATGGATGTTAATCGACGATATCTGACAAAGTTAGATGCAAACTCACTCAAATATATGAGAAATGTTGAAATTCGACTTCAAATTAGGAAGAAAGACTTAGAAAATTTTCACTCAACACAAAGTGACAATCGACCTCAATGGGCCTCAATCAATGTTAATCGACAATATCTGACAAAGTTAGATGAAAACTCACTCAAATATATGAGAAATGTTGAAATTCGACTTCAAATTAGGAAGATAGACTTAGAAAATTTTCACTCAACACAAAGTGACAATCGACCTCAATGGGCTTCCATGGATGTTAATCGACGATATCTGACAAAGTTAGATGCAAACTCAATCAAATATATAAGAAATGTTGAAATTCGACTTCAAATTAGGAAGATAGACTTAGAAAATTTTCACTCAACACAAAGTGACAATCGACGTCAATGGGCTTCAATGGATGTTAATCGACGATATCTGACAAAGTTAGATGCAAACTCACTCAAATATATGAGAAATGTTGAAATTCGACTTCAAATTAGGAAGATAGACTTAGAAAATTTTCACTCATCACAAAGTGACAATCGACCTCAATGGGCTTCAATGGATGTTAATCGACGATATCTGACAAAGTTAGATGCAAACTCACTCAAATATATGAGAAATGTTGAAATTCGACTTCAAATTAGGAAGATAGACTTAGAAAATTTTCACTCAACACAAAGTGACAATCGACCTCAATGGGCTTCAATGGATGTTAATCGACGATATCTGACAAAGTTAGATGCAAACTCACTCAAATATATGAGAAATGTTGAAATTCGACTTCAAATTAGGAAGAAAGACTTAGAAAATTTTCACTCAACACAAAGTGACAATCGACCTCAATGGGCCTCAATCAATGTTAATCGACAATATCTGACAAAGTTAGATGAAAACTCACTCAAATATATGAGAAATGTTGAAATTCGACTTCAAATTAGGAAGATAGACTTAGAAAATTTTCACTCAACACAAAGTGACAATCGACCTCAATGGGCTTCCATGGATGTTAATCGACGATATCTGACAAAGTTAGATGCAAACTCACTCAAATATATGAGAAATGTTGAAATTCGACTTCAAATTAGGAAGATAGACTTAGAAAATTTCCACTCAACACAAAGTGACAATCGACCTCAATGGGCTTCAATGAATGTTAATCGACGATATCTGACAAAGTAAGATGCAAACTCAATCAAATATATAAGAAATGTTGAAATTCGACTCCAAATTAGGAAGAAAGACTTAGAAAATTTTCACTCAACACAAAGTGACAATCGACCTCAATATGCTTCAATGGATGTTAATCGACGATATCTGACAAAGTTAGATGCAAACTCAATCAAATATATAAGAAATGTTGAAATTCGACTTCAAATTAGGAAGATAGACTTAGAAAATTTCCACTCAACACAAAGTGACAATCGACCTCAATGGGCTTCAATGGATGTTAATCGACGATATCTGACAAAGTAAGATGCAAACTCAATCAAATATGTAAGAAATGTTGAAATTCGACTCCAAATTAGGAAGAAAGACTTAGAAAATTTTCACTCAACACAAAGTGACAATCGACCTCAATGGGCTTCAATGGATGTTAATCGACGATATCTGACAAAGTTAGATGCAAACTCAATCAAATATATAAGAAATGTTGAAATTCGACTTCAAATTAGGAAGATAGACTTAGAAAATTTCCACTCAACACAAAGTGACAATCGACCTCAATGGGCTTCAATGGATGTTAATCGACGATATCTGACAAAGTTAGATGCAAACTCACTCAAATATATGAGAAATGTTGAAATTCGACTTCAAATTAGGAAGATAGACTTAGAAAATTTTCACTCAACACAAAGTGACAATCGACCTCAATGGGCTTCATTGGATGTTAATCGACGATATCTGTCAAAGTTAGATGCAAACTCAATCAAATATATAAGAAATGTTGAAATTCGACTTCAAATTAGGAAGATAGACTTAGAAAATTTCCACTCAACACAAAGTGACAATCGACCTCAATGGGCTTCAATGGATGTTAATCGACGATATCTGACAAAGTTAGATGCAAACTCACTCAAATATATGAGAAATGTTGAAATTCGACTTCAAATTAGGAAGAAAGACTTAGAAAATTTTCACTCAACACAAAGTGACAATCGACCTCAATGGGCCTCAATCAATGTTAATCGACAATATCTGACAAAGTTAGATGAAAACTCACTCAAATATATGAGAAATGTTGAAATTCGACTTCAAATTAGGAAGATAGACTTGGAAAATTTTCACTC
Organism: Diorhabda carinulata; assembly: GCF_026250575.1. Classification (NCBI taxonomy): domain Eukaryota; kingdom Metazoa; phylum Arthropoda; class Insecta; order Coleoptera; family Chrysomelidae; genus Diorhabda; species Diorhabda carinulata. The sequence goes on from NC_079467.1 coordinate 11,296,460, forward strand.
AACACAAAGTGACAATCGACCTCAATGGGCTTCCATGGATGTTAATCGACGATATCTGACAAAGTTAGATGCAAACTCAATCAAATATATAAGAAATGTTGAAATTCGACTTCAAATTAGGAAGATAGACTTAGAAAATTTTCACTCAACACAAAGTGACAATCGACGTCAATGGGCTTCAATGGATGTTAATCGACGATATCTGACAAAGTTAGATGCAAACTCACTCAAATATATGAGAAATGTTGAAATTCGACTTCAAATTAGGAAGATAGACTTAGAAAATTTTCACTCATCACAAAGTGACAATCGACCTCAATGGGCTTCAATGGATGTTAATCGACGATATCTGACAAAGTTAGATGCAAACTCAATCAAATATATAAGAAATGTTGAAATTCGACTTCAAATTAGGAAGATAGACTTAGAAAATTTTCACTCAACACAAAGTGACAATCGACCTCAATGGGCTTCAATGGATGTTAATCGACGATATCTGACAAAGTTAGATGCAAACTCACTCAAATATATGAGAAATGTTGAAATTCGACTCCAAATTAGGAAGATAGACTTAGAAAATTTTCACTCAACACAAAGTGACAATCGACGTCAATGGGCTTCAATGGATGTTAATCGACGATATCTGACAAAGTTAGATGCAAACTCACTCAAATATATGAGAAATGTTGAAATTCGACTTCAAATTAGGAAGATAGACTTAGAAAATTTTCACTCATCACAAAGTGACAATCGACCTCAATGGGCTTCAATGGATGTTAATCGACGATATCTGACAAAGTTAGATGCAAACTCACTCAAATATATGAGAAATGTTGAAATTCGACTTCAAATTAGGAAGATAGACTTAGAAAATTTTCACTCAACACAAAGTGACAATCGACCTCAATGGGCTTCAATGGATGTTAATCGACGATATCTGACAAAGTTAGATGCAAACTCACTCAAATATATGAGAAATGTTGAAATTCGACTTCAAATTAGGAAGAAAGACTTAGAAAATTTTCACTCAACACAAAGTGACAATCGACCTCAATGGGCCTCAATCAATGTTAATCGACAATATCTGACAAAGTTAGATGAAAACTCACTCAAATATATGAGAAATGTTGAAATTCGACTTCAAATTAGGAAGATAGACTTAGAAAATTTTCACTCAACACAAAGTGACAATCGACCTCAATGGGCTTCCATGGATGTTAATCGACGATATCTGACAAAGTTAGATGCAAACTTAATCAAATATATAAGAAATGTTGAAATTCGACTTCAAATTAGGAAGATAGACTTAGAAAATTTTCACTCAACACAAAGTGACAATCGACGTCAATGGGCTTCAATGGATGTTAATCGACGATATCTGACAAAGTTAGATGCAAACTCACTCAAATATATGAGAAATGTTGAAATTCGACTTCAAATTAGGAAGATAGACTTAGAAAATTTTCACTCATCACAAAGTGACAATCGACCTCAATGGGCTTCAATGGATGTTAATCGACGATATCTGACAAAGTTAGATGCAAACTCACTCAAATATATGAGAAATGTTGAAATTCGACTTCAAATTAGGAAGATAGACTTAGAAAATTTCCACTCAACACAAAGTGACAATCGACCTCAATGGGCTTCAATGAATGTTAATCGACGATATCTGACAAAGTAAGATGCAAACTCAATCAAATATATAAGAAATGTTGAAATTCGACTCCAAATTAGGAAGAAAGACTTAGAAAATTTTCACTCAACACAAAGTGACAATCGACCTCAATATGCTTCAATGGATGTTAATCGACGATATCTGACAAAGTTAGATGCAAACTCAATCAAATATATAAGAAATGTTGAAATTCGACTTCAAATTAGGAAGATAGACTTAGAAAATTTCCACTCAACACAAAGTGACAATCGACCTCAATGGGCTTCAATGGATGTTAATCGACGATATCTGACAAAGTAAGATGCAAACTCAATCAAATATGTAAGAAATGTTGAAATTCGACTTCAAATTAGGAAGATAGACTTAGAAAATTTCCACTCAACACAAAGTGACAATCGACCTCAATGGGCTTCAATGGATGTTAATCGACGATATCTGACAAAGTTAGATGCAAACTCACTCGAATATATGAGAAATGTTGAAATTCGACTTCAAATTAGGAAGATAGACTTAGAAAATTTCCACTCAACACAAAGTGACAATCGACCTCAATGGGCTTCAATGGATGTTAATCGACGATATCTGACAAAGTAAGATGCAAACTCAATCAAATATGTAAGAAATGTTTAAATTCGACTTCAAATTAGGAAGATAGACTTAGAAAATTTCCACTCAACACAAAGTGACAATCGACCTCAATGGGCTTCAATGGATGTTAATCGACGATATCTGACAAAGTTAGATGCAAACTCACTCAAATATATGAGAAATGTTGAAATTCGACTTCAAATTAGGAAGATAGACTTAGAAAATTTTCACTCAACACAAAGTGACAATCGACCTCAATGGGCTTCAATGGATGTTAATCGACGATATCTGACAAAGTTAGATGCAAACTCACTCAAATATATGAGAAATGTTGAAATTCGACTTCAAATTAGGAAGAAAGACTTAGAAAATTTTCACTCAACACAAAGTGACAATCGACCTCAATGGGCTTCAATGGATGTTAATCGACGATATCTGACAAAGTTAGATGCAAACTCACTCAAATATATGAGAAATGTTGAAATTCGACTTCAAATTAGGAAGAAAGACTTAGAAAATTTTCACTCAACACAAAGTGACAATCGACCTCAATGGGCCTCAATCAATGTTAATCGACAATATCTGACAAAGTTAGATGAAAACTCACTCAAATATATGAGAAATGTTGAAATTCGACTTCAAATTAGGAAGATAGACTTAGAAAATTTTCACTCAACACAAAGTGACAATCGACCTCAATGGGCTTCCATGGATGTTAATCGACGATATCTGACAAAGTTAGATGCAAACTTAATCAAATATATAAGAAATGTTGAAATTCGACTTCAAATTAGGAAGATAGACTTAGAAAATTTTCACTCAACACAAAGTGACAATCGACGTCAATGGGCTTCAATGGATGTTAATCGACGATATCTGACAAAGTTAGATGCAAACTCACTCAAATATATGAGAAATGTTGAAATTCGACTTCAAATTAGGAAGATAGACTTAGAAAATTTTCACTCATCACAAAGTGACAATCGACCTCAATGGGCTTCAATGGATGTTAATCGACGATATCTGACAAAGTTAGATGCAAACTCACTCAAATATATGAGAAATGTTGAAATTCGACTTCAAATTAGGAAGATAGACTTAGAAAATTTCCACTCAACACAAAGTGACAATCGACCTCAATGGGCTTCAATGAATGTTAATCGACGATATCTGACAAAGTAAGATGCAAACTCAATCAAATATATAAGAAATGTTGAAATTCGACTCCAAATTAGGAAGAAAGACTTAGAAAATTTTCACTCAACACAAAGTGACAATCGACCTCAATATGCTTCAATGGATGTTAATCGACGATATCTGACAAAGTTAGATGCAAACTCAATCAAATATATAAGAAATGTTGAAATTCGACTTCAAATTAGGAAGATAGACTTAGAAAATTTCCACTCAACACAAAGTGACAATCGACCTCAATGGGCTTCAATGGATGTTAATCGACGATATCTGACAAAGTAAGATGCAAACTCAATCAAATATGTAAGAAATGTTGAAATTCGACTTCAAATTAGGAAGATAGACTTAGAAAATTTCCACTCAACACAAAGTGACAATCGACCTCAATGGGCTTCAATGGATGTTAATCGACGATATCTGACAAAGTTAGATGCAAACTCACTCAAATATATGAGAAATGTTGAAATTCGACTTCAAATTAGGAAGATAGACTTAGAAAATTTCCACTCAACACAAAGTGACAATCGACCTCAATGGGCTTCAATGGATGTTAATCGACGATATCTGACAAAGTAAGATGCAAACTCAATCAAATATGTAAGAAATGTTTAAATTCGACTTCAAATTAGGAAGATAGACTTAGAAAATTTCCACTCAACACAAAGTGACAATCGACCTCAATGGGCTTCAATGGATGTTAATCGACGATATCTGACAAAGTTAGATGCAAACTCACTCAAATATATGAGAAATGTTGAAATTCGACTTCAAATTAGGAAGATAGACTTAGAAAATTTTCACTCAACACAAAGTGACAATCGACCTCAATGGGCTTCAATGGATGTTAATCGACGATATCTGACAAAGTTAGATGCAAACTCACTCAAATATATGAGAAATGTTGGAATTCGACTTCAAATTAGGAAGAAAGACTTAGAAAATTTTCACTCAACACAAAGTGACAATCGACCTCAATGGGCTTCAATAGATGTTAATCGACGATATCTGACAAAGTTAGATGCAAACTCACTCAAATATATGAGAAATGTTGAAATTCGACTTCAAATTAGGAAGAAAGACTTAGAAAATTTTCACTCAACACAAAGTGACAATCGACCTCAATGGGCCTCAATCAATGTTAATCGACAATATCTGACAAAGTTAGATGAAAACTCACTCAAATATATGAGAAATGTTGAAATTCGACTTCAAATTAGGAAGATAGACTTAGAAAATTTTCACTCAACACAAAGTGACAATCGACCTCAATGGGCTTCCATGGATGTTAATCGACGATATCTGACAAAGTTAGATGCAAACTCAATCAAATATATAAGAAATGTTGAAATTCGACTTCAAATTAGGAAGATAGACTTAGAAAATTTTCACTCATCACAAAGTGACAATCGACCTCAATGGGCTTCAATGGATGTTAATCGACGATATCTGACAAAGTTAGATGCAAACTCAATCAAATATATAAGAAATGTTGAAATTCGACTTCAAATTAGGAAGATAGACTTAGAAAATTTTCACTCAACACAAAGTGACAATCGACCTCAATGGGCTTCAATGGATGTTAATCGACGATATCTGAAAAAAGTTAGATGCAAACTCACTCAAATATATGAGAAATGTTGAAATTCGACTTCAAATTAGGAAGATAGACTTAGAAAATTTTCACTCAACACAAAGTGACAATCGACCTCAATGGGCCTCAATCAATGTTAATCGACGATATCTGACAAAGTTAGATGCAAACTCAATCAAATATATAAGAAATGTTGAAATTCGACTCCAAATTAGGAAGATAGACTTAGAAAATTTTCACTCATTACAAAGTGACAATCGACCTCAATGGGCTTCAATGGATGTTAATCGACGATATCTGACAAAGTTAGATGCAAACTCACTCAAATATATGAGAAATGTTGAAATTCGACTTCAAATTAGGAAGAAAGACTTAGAAAATTTTCACTCATTACAAAGTGACAATCGACCTCAATGGGCCTCAATCAATGTTAATCGACAATATCTGACAAAGTTAGATGAAAACTCACTCAAATATATGAGAAATGTTGAAATTCGACTTCAAATTAGGAAGATAGACTTAGAAAATTTTCACTCAACACAAAGTGACAATCGACCTCAATGGGCTTCAATGGATGTTAATCGACGATATCTGACAAAGTTAGATGCAAACTCACTCAAATATATGAGAAATGTTGAAATTCGACTTCAAATTAGGAAGAAAGACTTAGAAAATTTTCACTCATTACAAAGTGACAATCGACCTCAATGGGCCTCAATCAATGTTAATCGACAATATCTGACAAAGTTAGATGAAAACTCACTCAAATATATGAGAAATGTTGAAATTCGACTTCAAATTAGGAAGATAGACTTAGAAAATTTTCACTCAACACAAAGTGACAATCGACCTCAATGGGCTTCAATGGAAGTTAATCGACGATATCTGACAAAGTTAGATGCAAACTCACTCAAATATATGAGAAATGTTGAAATTCGACTTCAAATTAGGAAGAAAGACTTAGAAAATTTTCACTCAACACAAAGTGACAATCGACCTCAATGGGCCTCAATCAATGTTAATCGACAATATCTGACAAAGTTAGATGAAAACTCACTCAAATATATGAGAAATGTTGAAATTCGACTTCAAATTAGGAAGATAGACTTAGAAAATTTTCACTCAACACAAAGTGACAATCGACCTCAATGGGCTTCCATGGATGTTAATCGACGATATCTGACAAAGTTAGATGCAAACTCAATCAAATATATAAGAAATGTTGAAATTCGACTTCAAATTAGGAAGATAGACTTAGAAAATTTTCACTCAACACAAAGTGACAATCGACGTCAATGGGCTTCAATGGATGTTAATCGACGATATCTGACAAAGTTAGATGCAAACTCACTCAAATATATGAGAAATGTTGAAATTCGACTTCAAATTAGGAAGATAGACTTAGAAAATTTCCACTCAACACAAAGTGACAATCGACCTCAATGGGCTTCAATGGATGTTAATCGACGATATCTGACAAAGTAAGATGCAAACTCAATCAAATATGTAAGAAATGTTTAAATTCGACTTCAAATTAGGAAGATAGACTTAGAAAATTTCCACTCAACACAAAGTGACAATCGACCTCAATGGGCTTCAATGGATGTTAATCGACGATATCTGACAAAGTTAGATGCAAACTCACTCAAATATATGAGAAATGTTGAAATTCGACTTCAAATTAGGAAGATAGACTTAGAAAATTTTCACTCAACACAAAGTGACAATCGACCTCAATGGGCTTCAATGGATGTTAATCGACGATATCTGACAAAGTTAGATGCAAACTCACTCAAATATATGAGAAATGTTGAAATTCGACTTCAAATTAGGAAGAAAGACTTAGAAAATTTTCACTCAACACAAAGTGACAATCGACCTCAATGGGCTTCAATGGATGTTAATCGACGATATCTGACAAAGTTAGATGAAAACTCACTCAAATATATGAGAAATGTTGAAATTCGACTTCAAATTAGGAAGATAGACTTAGAAAATTTCCACTCAACACAAAGTGACAATCGACCTCAATGGGCTTCAATGGATGTTAATCGACGATATCTGACAAAGTAAGATGCAAACTCAATCAAATATGTAAGAAATGTTTAAATTCGACTTCAAATTAGGAAGATAGACTTAGAAAATTTCCACTCAACACAAAGTGACAATCGACCTCAATGGGCTTCAATGGATGTTAATCGACGATATCTGACAAAGTTAGATGCAAACTCACTCAAATATATGAGAAATGTTGAAATTCGACTTCAAATTAGGAAGATAGACTTAGAAAATTTTCACTCAACACAAAGTGACAATCGACCTCAATGGGCTTCAATGGATGTTAATCGACGATATCTGACAAAGTTAGATGCAAACTCACTCAAATATATGAGAAATGTTGAAATTCGACTTCAAATTAGGAAGAAAGACTTAGAAAATTTTCACTCAACACAAAGTGACAATCGACCTCAATGGGCCTCAATCAATGTTAATCGACAATATCTGACAAAGTTAGATGAAAACTCACTCAAATATATGAGAAATGTTGAAATTCGACTTCAAATTAGGAAGATAGACTTAGAAAATTTTCACTCAACACAAAGTGACAATCGACCTCAATGGGCTTCCATGGATGTTAATCGACGATATCTGACAAAGTTAGATGCAAACTCAATCAAATATATAAGAAATGTTGAAATTCGACTTCAAATTAGGAAGATAGACTTAGAAAATTTTCACTCAACACAAAGTGACAATCGACGTCAATGGGCTTCAATGGATGTTAATCGACGATATCTGACAAAGTTAGATGCAAACTCACTCAAATATATGAGAAATGTTGAAATTCGACTTCAAATTAGGAAGATAGACTTAGAAAATTTTCACTCATCACAAAGTGACAATCGACCTCAATGGGCTTCAATGGATGTTAATCGACGATATCTGACAAAGTTAGATGCAAACTCAATCAAATATATAAGAAATGTTGAAATTCGACTTCAAATTAGGAAGATAGACTTAGAAAATTTTCACTCAACACAAAGTGACAATCGACCTCAATGGGCTTCAATGGATGTTAATCGACGATATCTGAAAAAAGTTAGATGCAAACTCACTCAAATATATGAGAAATGTTGAAATTCGACTTCAAATTAGGAAGATAGACTTAGAAAATTTTCACTCAACACAAAGTGACAATCGACCTCAATGGGCCTCAATCAATGTTAATCGACGATATCTGACAAAGTTAGATGCAAACTCAATCAAATATATAAGAAATGTTGAAATTCGACTCCAAATTAGGAAGATAGACTTAGAAAATTTTCACTCATTACAAAGTGACAATCGACCTCAATGGGCTTCAATGGATGTTAATCGACGATATCTGACAAAGTTAGATGCAAACTCACTCAAATATATGAGAAATGTTGAAATTCGACTTCAAATTAGGAAGAAAGACTTAGAAAATTTTCACTCATTACAAAGTGACAATCGACCTCAATGGGCCTCAATCAATGTTAATCGACAATATCTGACAAAGTTAGATGAAAACTCACTCAAATATATGAGAAATGTTGAAATTCGACTTCAAATTAGGAAGATAGACTTAGAAAATTTTCACTCAACACAAAGTGACAATCGACCTCAATGGGCTTCAATGGATGTTAATCGACGATATCTGACAAAGTTAGATGCAAACTCACTCAAATATATGAGAAATGTTGAAATTCGACTTCAAATTAGGAAGAAAGACTTAGAAAATTTTCACTCATTACAAAGTGACAATCGACCTCAATGGGCCTCAATCAATGTTAATCGACAATATCTGACAAAGTTAGATGAAAACTCACTCAAATATATGAGAAATGTTGAAATTCGACTTCAAATTAGGAAGATAGACTTAGAAAATTTTCACTCAACACAAAGTGACAATCGACCTCAATGGGCTTCAATGGATGTTAATCGACGATATCTGACAAAGTTAGATGCAAACTCACTCAAATATATGAGAAATGTTGAAATTCGACTTCAAATTAGGAAGAAAGACTTAGAAAATTTTCACTCAACACAAAGTGACAATCGACCTCAATGGGCCTCAATCAATGTTAATCGACAATATCTGACAAAGTTAGATGAAAACTCACTCAAATATATGAGAAATGTTGAAATTCGACTTCAAATTAGGAAGATAGACTTAGAAAATTTTCACTCAACACAAAGTGACAATCGACCTCAATGGGCTTCCATGGATGTTAATCGACGATATCTGACAAAGTTAGATGCAAACTCAATCAAATATATAAGAAATGTTGAAATTCGACTTCAAATTAGGAAGATAGACTTAGAAAATTTTCACTCAACACAAAGTGACAATCGACGTCAATGGGCTTCAATGGATGTTAATCGACGATATCTGACAAAGTTAGATGCAAACTCACTCAAATATATGAGAAATGTTGAAATTCGACTTCAAATTAGGAAGATAGACTTAGAAAATTTTCACTCATCACAAAGTGACAATCGACCTCAATGGGCTTCAATGGATGTTAATCGACGATATCTGACAAAGTTAGATGCAAACTCAATCAAATATATAAGAAATGTTGAAATTCGACTTCAAATTAGGAAGATAGACTTAGAAAATTTTCACTCAACACAAAGTGACAATCGACCTCAATGGGCTTCAATGGATGTTAATCGACGATATCTGACAAAGTTAGATGCAAACTCACTCAAATATATGAGAAATGTTGAAATTCGACTTCAAATTAGGAAGATAGACTTAGAAAATTTTCACTCAACACAAAGTGACAATCGACCTCAATGGGCCTCAATCAATGTTAATCGACGATATCTGACAAAGTTAGATGCAAACTCAATCAAATATATAAGAAATGTTGAAATTCGACTCCAAATTAGGAAGATAGACTTAGAAAATTTTCACTCATCACAAAGTGACAATCGACCTCAATGGGCTTCAATGGATGTTAATCGACGATATCTGACAAAGTTAGATGCAAACTCAATCAAATATATAAGAAATGTTGAAATTCGACTTCAAATTAGGAAGATAGACTTAGAAAATTTTCGCTCAACACAAAGTGACAATCGACCTCAATGGGCTTCAATGGATGTTAATCGACGATATCTGACAAAGTTAGATGCAAACTCACTCAAATATATGAGAAATGTTGAAATTCGACTTCAAATTAGGAAGATAGACTTAGAAAATTTTCACTCAACACAAAGTGACAATCGACCTCAATGGGCCTCAATCAATGTTAATCGACGATATCTGACAAAGTTAGATGCAAACTCAATCAAATATATAAGAAATGTTGAAATTCGACTCCAAATTAGGAAGATAGACTTAGAAAATTTTCACTCAACACAAAGTGACAATCGACCTCAATGGGCTTCAATGGATGTTAATCGACGATATCTGACAAAGTAAGATGCAAACTCAATCAAATATATAAGAAATGTTGAAATTCGACTTCAAATTAGGAAGATAGACTTAGAAAATTTTCACTCAACACAAAGTGACAATCGACCTCAATGGGCTTCAATGGATGTTAATCGACGATATCTGACAAAGTTAGATGCAAACTCACTCAAATATATGAGAAATGTTGAAATTCGACTTCAAATTAGGAAGATAGACTTAGAAAATTTTCACTCAACACAAAGTGACAATCGACCTCAATGGGCTTCAATGGATGTTAATCGACGATATCTGACAAAGTTAGATGCAAACTCACTCAAATATATGAGAAATGTTGAAATTCGACTTCAAATTAGGAAGAAAGACTTAGAAAATTTTCACTCAACACAAAGTGACAATCGACCTCAATGGGCTTCAATGGATGTTAATCGACGATATCTGACAAAGTTAGATGCAAACTCACTCAAATATATGAGAAATGTTGAAATTCGACTTCAAATTAGGAAGATAGACTTAGAAAATTTTCACTCAACACAAAGTGACAATCGACCTCAATGGGCTTCAATGGATGTTAATCGACGATATCTGACAAAGTTAGATGCAAACTCACTCAAATATATGAGAAATGTTGAAATTCGACTTCAAATTAGGAAGATAGACTTAGAAAATTTTCACTCAACACAAAGTGACAATCGACCTCAATGGGCTTCAATGGATGTTAATCGACGATATCTGACAAAGTTAGATGCAAACTCACTCAAATATATGAGAAATGTTGAAATTCGACTTCAAATTAGGAAGAAAGACTTAGAAAATTTTCACTCATTACAAAGTGACAATCGACCTCAATGGGCCTCAATCAATGTTAATCGACAATATCTGACAAAGTTAGATGAAAACTCACTCAAATATATGAGAAATGTTGAAATTCGACTTCAAATTAGGAAGATAGACTTAGAAAATTTTCACTCAACACAAAGTGACAATCGACCTTAATGGGCTTCAATGGATGTTAATCGACGATATCTGACAAAGTTAGATGCAAACTCACTCAAATATATGAGAAATGTTGAAATTCGACTTCAAATTAGGAAGAAAGACTTAGAAAATTTTCACTCATTACAAAGTGACAATCGACCTCAATGGGCCTCAATCAATGTTAATCGACAATATCTGACAAAGTTAGATGAAAACTCACTCAAATATATGAGAAATGTTGAAATTCGACTTCAAATTAGGAAGATAGACTTAGAAAATTTTCACTCAACACAAAGTGACAATCGACCTCAATGGGCTTCAATGGATGTTAATCGACGATATCTGACAAAGTTAGATGCAAACTCACTCAAATATATGAGAAATGTTGAAATTCGACTTCAAATTAGGAAGAAAGACTTAGAAAATTTTCACTCAACACAAAGTGACAATCGACCTCAATGGGCCTCAATCAATGTTAATCGACAATATCTGACAAAGTTAGATGAAAACTCACTCAAATATATGAGAAATGTTGAAATTCGACTTCAAATTAGGAAGATAGACTTAGAAAATTTTCACTCAACACAAAGTGACAATCGACCTCAATGGGCTTCCATGGATGTTAATCGACGATATCTGACAAAGTTAGATGCAAACTCAATCAAATATATAAGAAATGTTGAAATTCGACTTCAAATTAGGAAGATAGACTTAGAAAATTTTCACTCAACACAAAGTGACAATCGACGTCAATGGGCTTCAATGGATGTTAATCGACGATATCTGACAAAGTTAGATGCAAACTCACTCAAATATATGAGAAATGTTGAAATTCGACTTCAAATTAGGAAGATAGACTTAGAAAATTTTCACTCAACACAAAGTGACAATCGACCTCAATGGGCTTCAATGGATGTTAATCGACGATATCTGACAAAGTTAGATGCAAACTCACTCAAATATATGAGAAATGTTGAAATTCGACTTCAAATTAGGAAGATAGACTTAGAAAATTTTCACTCAACACAAAGTGACAATCGACCTCAATGGGCTTCAATGGATGTTAATCGACGATATCTGACAAAGTTAGATGCAAACTCACTCAAATATATGAGAAATGTTGAAATTCGACTTAAAATTAGGAAGTTAGACTTAGAAAATTTTCACTCAACACAAAGTGACAATCGACCTCAATGGGCCTCAATCAATGTTAATCGACGATATCTGACAAAGTTAGATGCAAACTCAATCAAATATATAAGAAATGTTGAAATTCGACTCCAAATTAGGAAGATAGACTTAGAAAATTTTCACTCAACACAAAGTGACAATCGACCTCAATGGGCTTCAATGGATGTTAATCGACGATATCTGACAAAGTTAGATGCAAACTCACTCAAATATATGAGAAATGTTGAAATTCGACTTCAAATTAGGAAGATAGACTTAGAAAATTTTCACTCATCACAAAGTGACAATCGACCTCAATGGGCTTCAATGGATGTTAATCGACGATATCTGACAAAGTTAGATGCAAACTCAATCAAATATATAAGAAATGTTGAAATTCGACTTCAAATTAGGAAGATAGACTTAGAAAATTTTCACTCAACACAAAGTGACAATCGACCTCAATGGGCTTCAATGGATGTTAATCGACGATATCTGACAAAGTTAGATGCAAACTCACTCAAATATATGAGAAATGTTGAAATTCGACTTCAAATTAGGAAGATAGACTTAGAAAATTTTCACTCAACACAAAGTGACAATCGACCTCAATGGGCCTCAATCAATGTTAATCGACGATATCTGACAAAGTTAGATGCAAACTCAATCAAATATATAAGAAATGTTGAAATTCGACTCCAAATTAGGAAGATAGACTTAGAAAATTTTCACTCATTACAAAGTGACAATCGACCTCAATGGGCTTCAATGGATGTTAATCGACGATATCTGACAAAGTTAGATGCAAACTCACTCAAATATATGAGAAATGTTGAAATTCGACTTCAAATTAGGAAGAAAGACTTAGAAAATTTTCACTCATTACAAAGTGACAATCGACCTCAATGGGCCTCAATCAATGTTAATCGACAATATCTGACAAAGTTAGATGCAAACTCACTCAAATATATGAGAAATGTTGAAATTCGACTTCAAATTAGGAAGATAGACTTAGAAAATTTTCACTCATTACAAAGTGACAATCGACCTCAATGGGCCTCAATCAATGTTAATCGACAATATCTGACAAAGTTAGATGAAAACTCACTCAAATATATGAGAAATGTTGAAATTCGACTTCAAATTAGGAAGATAGACTTAGAAAATTTTCACTCAACACAAAGTGACAATCGACCTCAATGGGCTTCAATGGATGTTAATCGACGATATCTGACAAAGTTAGATGCAAACTCACTCAAATATATGAGAAATGTTGAAATTCGACTTCAAATTAGGAAGAAAGACTTAGAAAATTTTCACTCATTACAAAGTGACAATCGACCTCAATGGGCCTCAATCAATGTTAATCGACAATATCTGACAAAGTTAGATGAAAACTCACTCAAATATATGAGAAATGTTGAAATTCGACTTCAAATTAGGAAGATAGACTTAGAAAATTTTCACTCAACACAAAGTGACAATCGACCTCAATGGGCTTCAATGGATGTTAATCGACGATATCTGACAAAGTTAGATGCAAACTCACTCAAATATATGAGAAATGTTGAAATTCGACTTCAAATTAGGAAGAAAGACTTAGAAAATTTTCACTCAACACAAAGTGACAATCGACCTCAATGGGCCTCAATCAATGTTAATCGACAATATCTGACAAAGTTAGATGAAAACTCACTCAAATATATGAGAAATGTTGAAATTCGACTTCAAATTAGGAAGATAGACTTAGAAAATTTTCACTCAACACAAAGTGACAATCGACCTCAATGGGCTTCCATGGATGTTAATCGACGATATCTGACAAAGTTAGATGCAAACTCAATCAAATATATAAGAAATGTTGAAATTCGACTTCAAATTAGGAAGATAGACTTAGAAAATTTTCACTCAACACAAAGTGACAATCGACGTCAATGGGCTTCAATGGATGTTAATCGACGATATCTGACAAAGTTAGATGCAAACTCACTCAAATATATGAGAAATGTTGAAATTCGACTTCAAATTAGGAAGATAGACTTAGAAAATTTTCACTCAACACAAAGTGACAATCGACCTCAATGGGCTTCAATGGATGTTAATCGACGATATCTGACAAAGTTAGATGCAAACTCACTCAAATATATGAGAAATGTTGAAATTCGACTTCAAATTAGGAAGATAGACTTAGAAAATTTTCACTCAACACAAAGTGACAATCGACCTCAATGGGCTTCAATGGATGTTAATCGACGATATCTGACAAAGTTAGATGCAAACTCACTCAAATATATGAGAAATGTTGAAATTCGACTTCAAATTAGGAAGAAAGACTTAGAAAATTTTCACTCATTACAAAGTGACAATCGACCTCAATGGGCCTCAATCAATGTTAATCGACAATATCTGACAAAGTTAGATGAAAACTCACTCAAATATATGAGAAATGTTGAAATTCGACTTCAAATTAGGAAGATAGACTTAGAAAATTTTCACTCAACACAAAGTGACAATCGACCTCAATGGGCTTCAATGGATGTTAATCGACGATATCTGACAAAGTTAGATGCAAACTCACTCAAATATATGAGAAATGTTGAAATTCGACTTCAAATTAGGAAGAAAGACTTAGAAAATTTTCACTCATTACAAAGTGACAATCGACCTCAATGGGCCTCAATCAATGTTAATCGACAATATCTGACAAAGTTAGATGAAAACTCACTCAAATATATGAGAAATGTTGAAATTCGACTTCAAATTAGGAAGATAGACTTAGAAAATTTTCACTCAACACAAAGTGACAATCGACCTCAATGGGCTTCCATGGATGTTAATCGACGATATCTGACAAAGTTAGATGCAAACTCAATCAAATATATAAGAAATGTTGAAATTCGACTTCAAATTAGGAAGATAGACTTAGAAAATTTTCACTCAACACAAAGTGACAATCGACGTCAATGGGCTTCAATGGATGTTAATCGACGATATCTGACAAAGTTAGATGCAAACTCACTCAAATATATGAGAAATGTTGAAATTCGACTTCAAATTAGGAAGATAGACTTAGAAAATTTTCACTCATCACAAAGTGACAATCGACCTCAATGGGCTTCAATGGATGTTAATCGACGATATCTGACAAAGTTAGATGCAAACTCAATCAAATATATAAGAAATGTTGAAATTCGACTTCAAATTAGGAAGATAGACTTAGAAAATTTTCACTCAACACAAAGTGACAATCGACCTCAATGGGCTTCAATGGATGTTAATCGACGATATCTGACAAAGTTAGATGCAAACTCACTCAAATATATGAGAAATGTTGAAATTCGACTTAAAATTAGGAAGTTAGACTTAGAAAATTTTCACTCAACACAAAGTGACAATCGACCTCAATGGGCCTCAATCAATGTTAATCGACGATATCTGACAAAGTTAGATGCAAACTCAATCAAATATATAAGAAATGTTGAAATTCGACTCCAAATTAGGAAGATAGACTTAGAAAATTTTCACTCAACACAAAGTGACAATCGACCTCAATGGGCTTCAATGGATGTTAATCGACGATATCTGACAAAGTTAGATGCAAACTCACTCAAATATATGAGAAATGTTGAAATTCGACTTCAAATTAGGAAGATAGACTTAGAAAATTTTCACTCAACACAAAGTGACAATCGACCTCAATGGGCCTCAATCAATGTTAATCGACGATATCTGACAAAGTTAGATGCAAACTCAATCAAATATATAAGAAATGTTGAAATTCGACTCCAAATTAGGAAGATAGACTTAGAAAATTTTCACTCATTACAAAGTGACAATCGACCTCAATGGGCTTCAATGGATGTTAATCGACGATATCTGACAAAGTTAGATGCAAACTCACTCAAATATATGAGAAATGTTGAAATTCGACTTCAAATTAGGAAGAAAGACTTAGAAAATTTTCACTCATTACAAAGTGACAATCGACCTCAATGGGCCTCAATCAATGTTAATCGACAATATCTGACAAAGTTAGATGAAAACTCACTCAAATATATGAGAAATGTTGAAATTCGACTTCAAATCAGGAAGATAGACTTAGAAAATTTTCACTCATTACAAAGTGACAATCGACCTCAATGGGCCTCAATCAATGTTAATCGACAATATCTGACAAAGTTAGATGAAAACTCACTCAAATATATGAGAAATGTTGAAATTCGACTTCAAATTAGGAAGATAGACTTAGAAAATTTTCACTCAACACAAAGTGACAATCGACCTCAATGGGCTTCAATGGATGTTAATCGACGATATCTGACAAAGTTAGATGCAAACTCACTCAAATATATGAGAAATGTTGAAATTCGACTTCAAATTAGGAAGAAAGACTTAGAAAATTTTCACTCATTACAAAGTGACAATCGACCTCAATGGGCCTCAATCAATGTTAATCGACAATATCTGACAAAGTTAGATGAAAACTCACTCAAATATATGAGAAATGTTGAAATTCGACTTCAAATTAGGAAGATAGACTTAGAAAATTTTCACTCAACACAAAGTGACAATCGACCTCAATGGGCTTCAATGGATGTTAATCGACGATATCTGACAAAGTTAGATGCAAACTCACTCAAATATATGAGAAATGTTGAAATTCGACTTCAAATTAGGAAGAAAGACTTAGAAAATTTTCACTCAACACAAAGTGACAATCGACCTCAATGGGCCTCAATCAATGTTAATCGACAATATCTGACAAAGTTAGATGAAAACTCACTCAAATATATGAGAAATGTTGAAATTCGACTTCAAATTAGGAAGATAGACTTAGAAAATTTTCACTCAACACAAAGTGACAATCGACCTCAATGGGCTTCCATGGATGTTAATCGACGATATCTGACAAAGTTAGATGCAAACTCAATCAAATATATAAGAAATGTTGAAATTCGACTTCAAATTAGGAAGATAGACTTAGAAAATTTTCACTCAACACAAAGTGACAATCGACGTCAATGGGCTTCAATGGATGTTAATCGACGATATCTGACAAAGTTAGATGCAAACTCACTCAAATATATGAGAAATGTTGGAATTCGACTTCAAATTAGGAAGATAGACTTAGAAAATTTTCACTCATCACAAAGTGACAATCGACCTCAATGGGCTTCAATGGATGTTAATCGACGATATCTGACAAAGTTAGATGCAAACTCAATCAAATATATAAGAAATGTTGAAATTCGACTTCAAATTAGGAAGATAGACTTAGAAAATTTTCACTCAACACAAAGTGACAATCGACCTCAATGGGCTTCAATGGATGTTAATCGACGATATCTGACAAAGTTAGATGCAAACTCACTCAAATATATGAGAAATGTTGAAATTCGACTTCAAATTAGGAAGATAGACTTAGAAAATTTTCACTCAACACAAAGTGACAATCGACCTCAATGGGCCTCAATCAATGTTAATCGACGATATCTGACAAAGTTAGATGCAAACTCAATCAAATATATGAGAAATGTTGAAATTCGACTCCAAATTAGGAAGATAGACTTAGAAAATTTTCACTCATTACAAAGTGACAATCGACCTCAATGGGCTTCAATGGATGTTAATCGACGATATCTGACAAAGTTAGATGCAAACTCACTCAAATATATGAGAAATGTTGAAATTCGACTTCAAATTAGGAAGATAGACTTAGAAAATTTTCACTCAACACAAAGTGACAATCGACCTCAATGGGCTTCAATGGATGTTAATCGACGATATCTGACAAAGTTAGATGCAAACTTAATCAAATATATAAGAAATGTTGAAATTCGACTTCAAATTAGGAAGATAGACTTAGAAAATTTTCACTCAACACAAAGTGACAATCGACGTCAATGGGCTTCAATGGATGTTAATCGACGATATCTGACAAAGTTAGATGCAAACTCACTCAAATATATGAGAAATGTTGAAATTCGACTCCAAATTAGGAAGATAGACTTAGAAAATTTTCACTCATTACAAAGTGACAATCGACCTCAATGGGCTTCAATGGATGTTAATCGACGATATCTGACAAAGTTAGATGCAAACTCACTCAAATATATGAGAAATGTTGAAATTCGACTTCAAATTAGGAAGATAGACTTAGAAAATTTTCACTCAACACAAAGTGACAATCGACCTCAATGGGCTTCAATGGATGTTAATCGACGATATCTGACAAAGTTAGATGCAAACTTAATCAAATATATAAGAAATGTTGAAATTCGACTTCAAATTAGGAAGATAGACTTAGAAAATTTTCACTCAACACAAAGTGACAATCGACGTCAATGGGCTTCAATGGATGTTAATCGACGATATCTGACAAAGTTAGATGCAAACTCACTCAAATATATGAGAAATGTTGAAATTCGACTTCAAATTAGGAAGATAGACTTAGAAAATTTTCACTCATCACAAAGTGACAATCGACCTCAATGGGCTTCAATGGATGTTAATCGACGATATCTGACAAAGTTAGATGCAAACTCACTCAAATATATGAGAAATGTTGAAATTCGACTTCAAATTAGGAAGATAGACTTAGAAAATTTCCACTCAACACAAAGTGACAATCGACCTCAATGGGCTTCAATGGATGTTAATCGACGATATCTGACAAAGTAAGATGCAAACTCAATCAAATATGTAAGAAATGTTTAAATTCGACTTCAAATTAGGAAGATAGACTTAGAAAATTTCCACTCAACACAAAGTGACAATCGACCTCAATGGGCTTCAATGGATGTTAATCGACGATATCTGACAAAGTTAGATGCAAACTCACTCAAATATATGAGAAATGTTGAAATTCGACTTCAAATTAGGAAGATAGACTTAGAAAATTTTCACTCAACACAAAGTGACAATCGACCTCAATGGGCTTCAATGGATGTTAATCGACGATATCTGACAAAGTTAGATGCAAACTCACTCAAATATATGAGAAATGTTGAAATTCGACTTCAAATTAGGAAGAAAGACTTAGAAAATTTTCACTCAACACAAAGTGACAATCGACCTCAATGGGCTTCAATGGATGTTAATCGACGATATCTGACAAAGTTAGATGCAAACTCACTCAAATATATGAGAAATGTTGAAATTCGACTTCAAATTAGGAAGAAAGACTTAGAAAATTTTCACTCAACACAAAGTGACAATCGACCTCAATGGGCCTCAATCAATGTTAATCGACAATATCTGACAAAGTTAGATGAAAACTCACTCAAATATATGAGAAATGTTGAAATTCGACTTCAAATTAGGAAGATAGACTTAGAAAATTTTCACTCAACACAAAGTGACAATCGACCTCAATGGGCTTCCATGGATGTTAATCGACGATATCTGACAAAGTTAGATGCAAACTCAATCAAATATATAAGAAATGTTGAAATTCGACTTCAAATTAGGAAGATAGACTTAGAAAATTTTCACTCAACACAAAGTGACAATCGACGTCAATGGGCTTCAATGGATGTTAATCGACGATATCTGACAAAGTTAGATGCAAACTCACTCAAATATATGAGAAATGTTGAAATTCGACTTCAAATTAGGAAGATAGACTTAGAAAATTTTCACTCATCACAAAGTGACAATCGACCTCAATGGGCTTCAATGGATGTTAATCGACGATATCTGACAAAGTTAGATGCAAACTCAATCAAATATATAAGAAATGTTGAAATTCGACTTCAAATTAGGAAGATAGACTTAGAAAATTTTCACTCAACACAAAGTGACAATCGACCTCAATGGGCTTCAATGGATGTTAATCGACGATATCTGAAAAAAGTTAGATGCAAACTCACTCAAATATATGAGAAATGTTGAAATTCGACTTCAAATTAGGAAGATAGACTTAGAAAATTTTCACTCAACACAAAGTGACAATCGACCTCAATGGGCCTCAATCAATGTTAATCGACGATATCTGACAAAGTTAGATGCAAACTCAATCAAATATATAAGAAATGTTGAAATTCGACTCCAAATTAGGAAGATAGACTTAGAAAATTTTCACTCATTACAAAGTGACAATCGACCTCAATGGGCTTCAATGGATGTTAATCGACGATATCTGACAAAGTTAGATGCAAACTCACTCAAATATATGAGAAATGTTGAAATTCGACTTCAAATTAGGAAGAAAGACTTAGAAAATTTTCACTCATTACAAAGTGACAATCGACCTCAATGGGCCTCAATCAATGTTAATCGACAATATCTGACAAAGTTAGATGAAAACTCACTCAAATATATGAGAAATGTTGAAATTCGACTTCAAATTAGGAAGATAGACTTAGAAAATTTTCACTCAACACAAAGTGACAATCGACCTCAATGGGCTTCAATGGATGTTAATCGACGATATCTGACAAAGTTAGATGCAAACTCACTCAAATATATGAGAAATGTTGAAATTCGACTTCAAATTAGGAAGAAAGACTTAGAAAATTTTCACTCAACACAAAGTGACAATCGACCTCAATGGGCCTCAATCAATGTTAATCGACAATATCTGACAAAGTTAGATGAAAACTCACTCAAATATATGAGAAATGTTGAAATTCGACTTCAAATTAGGAAGATAGACTTAGAAAATTTTCACTCAACACAAAGTGACAATCGACCTCAATGGGCTTCCATGGATGTTAATCGACGATATCTGACAAAGTTAGATGCAAACTCAATCAAATATATAAGAAATGTTGAAATTCGACTTCAAATTAGGAAGATAGACTTAGAAAATTTTCACTCAACACAAAGTGACAATCGACGTCAATGGGCTTCAATGGATGTTAATCGACGATATCTGACAAAGTTAGATGCAAACTCACTCAAATATATGAGAAATGTTGAAATTCGACTCCAAATTAGGAAGATAGACTTAGAAAATTTTCACTCATCACAAAGTGACAATCGACCTCAATGGGCTTCAATGGATGTTAATCGACGATATCTGACAAAGTTAGATGCAAACTCAATCAAATATATAAGAAATGTTGAAATTCGACTTCAAATTAGGAAGATAGACTTAGAAAATTTTCGCTCAACACAAAGTGACAATCGACCTCAATGGGCTTCAATGGATGTTAATCGACGATATCTGACAAAGTTAGATGCAAACTCACTCAAATATATGAGAAATGTTGAAATTCGACTTCAAATTAGGAAGATAGACTTAGAAAATTTTCACTCAACACAAAGTGACAATCGACCTCAATGGGCCTCAATCAATGTTAATCGACGATATCTGACAAAGTTAGATGCAAACTCAATCAAATATATAAGAAATGTTGAAATTCGACTCCAAATTAGGAAGATAGACTTAGAAAATTTTCACTCAACACAAAGTGACAATCGACCTCAATGGGCTTCAATGGATGTTAATCGACGATATCTGACAAAGTAAGATGCAAACTCAATCAAATATATAAGAAATGTTGAAATTCGACTTCAAATTAGGAAGATAGACTTAGAAAATTTTCACTCAACACAAAGTGACAATCGACCTCAATGGGCTTCAATGGATGTTAATCGACGATATCTGACAAAGTTAGATGCAAACTCACTCAAATATATGAGAAATGTTGAAATTCGACTTCAAATTAGGAAGATAGACTTAGAAAATTTTCACTCAACACAAAGTGACAATCGACCTCAATGGGCTTCAATGGATGTTAATCGACGATATCTGACAAAGTTAGATGCAAACTCACTCAAATATATGAGAAATGTTGAAATTCGACTTCAAATTAGGAAGATAGACTTAGAAAATTTTCACTCAACACAAAGTGACAATCGACCTCAATGGGCTTCAATGGATGTTAATCGACGATATCTGACAAAGTTAGATGCAAACTCACTCAAATATATGAGAAATGTTGAAATTCGACTTCAAATTAGGAAGAAAGACTTAGAAAATTTTCACTCAACACAAAGTGACAATCGACCTCAATGGGCTTCAATGGATGTTAATCGACGATATCTGACAAAGTTAGATGCAAACTCACTCAAATATATGAGAAATGTTGAAATTCGACTTCAAATTAGGAAGATAGACTTAGAAAATTTCCACTCAACACAAAGTGACAATCGACCTCAATGGGCTTCAATGGATGTTAATCGACGATATCTGACAAAGTAAGATGCAAACTCAATCAAATATGTAAGAAATGTTTAAATTCGACTTCAAATTAGGAAGATAGACTTAGAAAATTTCCACTCAACACAAAGTGACAATCGACCTCAATGGGCTTCAATGGATGTTAATCGACGATATCTGACAAAGTTAGATGCAAACTCACTCAAATATATGAGAAATGTTGAAATTCGACTTCAAATTAGGAAGATAGACTTAGAAAATTTTCACTCAACACAAAGTGACAATCGACCTCAATGGGCTTCAATGGATGTTAATCGACGATATCTGACAAAGTTAGATGCAAACTCACTCAAATATATGAGAAATGTTGAAATTCGACTTCAAATTAGGAAGAAAGACTTAGAAAATTTTCACTCAACACAAAGTGACAATCGACCTCAATGGGCTTCAATGGATGTTAATCGACGATATCTGACAAAGTTAGATGCAAACTCACTCAAATATATGAGAAATGTTGAAATTCGACTTCAAATTAGGAAGAAAGACTTAGAAAATTTTCACTCAACACAAAGTGACAATCGACCTCAATGGGCCTCAATCAATGTTAATCGACAATATCTGACAAAGTTAGATGAAAACTCACTCAAATATATGAGAAATGTTGAAATTCGACTTCAAATTAGGAAGATAGACTTAGAAAATTTTCACTCAACACAAAGTGACAATCGACCTCAATGGGCTTCCATGGATGTTAATCGACGATATCTGACAAAGTTAGATGCAAACTCAATCAAATATATAAGAAATGTTGAAATTCGACTTCAAATTAGGAAGATAGACTTAGAAAATTTTCACTCAACACAAAGTGACAATCGACGTCAATGGGCTTCAATGGATGTTAATCGACGATATCTGACAAAGTTAGATGCAAACTCACTCAAATATATGAGAAATGTTGAAATTCGACTTCAAATTAGGAAGATAGACTTAGAAAATTTTCAGTCATCACAAAGTGACAATCGACCTCAATGGGCTTCAATGGATGTTAATCGACGATATCTGACAAAGTTAGATGCAAACTCAATCAAATATATAAGAAATGTTGAAATTCGACTTCAAATTAGGAAGATAGACTTAGAAAATTTTCACTCAACACAAAGTGACAATCGACCTCAATGGGCTTCAATGGATGTTAATCGACGATATCTGAAAAAAGTTAGATGCAAACTCACTCAAATATATGAGAAATGTTGAAATTCGACTTCAAATTAGGAAGATAGACCTAGAAAATTTTCACTCAACACAAAGTGACAATCGACCTCAATGGGCCTCAATCAATGTTAATCGACGATATCTGACAAAGTTAGATGCAAACTCAATCAAATATATAAGAAATGTTGAAATTCGACTCCAAATTAGGAAGATAGACTTAGAAAATTTTCACTCATTACAAAGTGACAATCGACCTCAATGGGCTTCAATGGATGTTAATCGACGATATCTGACAAAGTTAGATGCAAACTCACTCAAATATATGAGAAATGTTGAAATTCGACTTCAAATTAGGAAGAAAGACTTAGAAAATTTTCACTCATTACAAAGTGACAATCGACCTCAATGGGCCTCAATCAATGTTAATCGACAATATCTGACAAAGTTAGATGAAAACTCACTCAAATATATGAGAAATGTTGAAATTCGACTTCAAATTAGGAAGATAGACTTAGAAAATTTTCACTCAACACAAAGTGACAATCGACCTCAATGGGCTTCCATGGATGTTAATCGACGATATCTGACAAAGTTAGATGCAAACTCAATCAAATATATAAGAAATGTTGAAATTCGACTTCAAATTAGGAAGATAGACTTAGAAAATTTTCACTCAACACAAAGTGACAATCGACGTCAATGGGCTTCAATGGATGTTAATCGACGATATCTGACAAAGTTAGATGCAAACTCACTCAAATATATGAGAAATGTTGAAATTCGACTTCAAATTAGGAAGATAGACTTAGAAAATTTTCACTCATCACAAAGTGACAATCGACCTCAATGGGCTTCAATGGATGTTAATCGACGATATCTGACAAAGTTAGATGCAAACTCAATCAAATATATAAGAAATGTTGAAATTCGACTTCAAATTAGGAAGATAGACTTAGAAAATTTTCACTCAACACAAAGTGACAATCGACCTCAATGGGCTTCAATGGATGTTAATCGACGATATCTGACAAAGTTAGATGCAAACTCACTCAAATATATGAGAAATGTTGAAATTCGACTTCAAATTAGGAAGATAGACTTAGAAAATTTTCACTCAACACAAAGTGACAATCGACCTCAATGGGCCTCAATCAATGTTAATCGACGATATCTGACAAAGTTAGATGCAAACTCAATCAAATATATAAGAAATGTTGAAATTCGACTCCAAATTAGGAAGATAGACTTAGAAAATTTTCACTCATCACAAAGTGACAATCGACCTCAATGGGCTTCAATGGATGTTAATCGACGATATCTGACAAAGTTAGATGCAAACTCAATCAAATATATAAGAAATGTTGAAATTCGACTTCAAATTAGGAAGATAGACTTAGAAAATTTTCGCTCAACACAAAGTGACAATCGACCTCAATGGGCTTCAATGGATGTTAATCGACGATATCTGACAAAGTTAGATGCAAACTCAATCAAATATATAAGAAATGTTGAAATTCGACTTCAAATTAGGAAGATAGACTTAGAAAATTTTCACTCAACACAAAGTGACAATCGACCTCAATGGGCTTCAATGGATGTTAATCGACGATATCTGAAAAAAGTTAGATGCAAACTCACTCAAATATATGAGAAATGTTGAAATTCGACTTCAAATTAGGAAGATAGACTTAGAAAATTTTCACTCAACACAAAGTGACAATCGACCTCAATGGGCCTCAATCAATGTTAATCGACGATATCTGACAAAGTTAGATGCAAACTCAATCAAATATATAAGAAATGTTGAAATTCGACTCCAAATTAGGAAGATAGACTTAGAAAATTTTCACTCATTACAAAGTGACAATCGACCTCAATGGGCTTCAATGGATGTTAATCGACGATATCTGACAAAGTTAGATGCAAACTCACTCAAATATATGAGAAATGTTGAAATTCGACTTCAAATTAGGAAGAAAGACTTAGAAAATTTTCACTCATTACAAAGTGACAATCGACCTCAATGGGCCTCAATCAATGTTAATCGACAATATCTGACAAAGTTAGATGAAAACTCACTCAAATATATGAGAAATGTTGAAATTCGACTTCAAATTAGGAAGATAGACTTAGAAAATTTTCACTCAACACAAAGTGACAATCGACCTCAATGGGCTTCCATGGATGTTAATCGACGATATCTGACAAAGTTAGATGCAAACTCAATCAAATATATAAGAAATGTTGAAATTCGACTTCAAATTAGGAAGATAGACTTAGAAAATTTTCACTCAACACAAAGTGACAATCGACGTCAATGGGCTTCAATGGATGTTAATCGACGATATCTGACAAAGTTAGATGCAAACTCACTCAAATATATGAGAAATGTTGAAATTCGACTTCAAATTAGGAAGATAGACTTAGAAAATTTTCACTCATCACAAAGTGACAATCGACCTCAATGGGCTTCAATGGATGTTAATCGACGATATCTGACAAAGTTAGATGCAAACTCAATCAAATATATAAGAAATGTTGAAATTCGACTTCAAATTAGGAAGATAGACTTAGAAAATTTTCACTCAACACAAAGTGACAATCGACCTCAATGGGCTTCAATGGATGTTAATCGACGATATCTGACAAAGTTAGATGCAAACTCACTCAAATATATGAGAAATGTTGAAATTCGACTTCAAATTAGGAAGATAGACTTAGAAAATTTTCACTCAACACAAAGTGACAATCGACCTCAATGGGCCTCAATCAATGTTAATCGACGATATCTGACAAAGTTAGATGCAAACTCAATCAAATATATAAGAAATGTTGAAATTCGACTCCAAATTAGGAAGATAGACTTAGAAAATTTTCACTCATCACAAAGTGACAATCGACCTCAATGGACTTCAATGGATGTTAATCGACGATATCTGACAAAGTTAGATGCAAACTCAATCAAATATATAAGAAATGTTGAAATTCGACTTCAAATTAGGAAGATAGACTTAGAAAATTTTCGCTCAACACAAAGTGACAATCGACCTCAATGGGCTTCAATGGATGTTAATCGACGATATCTGACAAAGTTAGATGCAAACTCACTCAAATATATGAGAAATGTTGAAATTCGACTTCAAATTAGGAAGATAGACTTAGAAAATTTTCACTCAACACAAAGTGACAATCGACCTCAATGGGCCTCAATCAATGTTAATCGACGATATCTGACAAAGTTAGATGCAAACTCAATCAAATATATAAGAAATGTTGAAATTCGACTCCAAATTAGGAAGATAGACTTAGAAAATTTTCACTCAACACAAAGTGACAATCGACCTCAATGGGCTTCAATGGATGTTAATCGACGATATCTGACAAAGTAAGATGCAAACTCAATCAAATATATAAGAAATGTTGAAATTCGACTTCAAATTAGGAAGATAGACTTAGAAAATTTTCACTCAACACAAAGTGACAATCGACCTCAATGGGCTTCAATGGATGTTAATCGACGATATCTGACAAAGTTAGATGCAAACTCACTCAAATATATGAGAAATGTTGAAATTCGACTTCAAATTAGGAAGATAGACTTAGAAAATTTTCACTCAACACAAAGTGACAATCGACCTCAATGGGCTTCAATGGATGTTAATCGACGATATCTGACAAAGTTAGATGCAAACTCACTCAAATATATGAGAAATGTTGAAATTCGACTTCAAATTAGGAAGAAAGACTTAGAAAATTTTCACTCAACACAAAGTGACAATCGACCTCAATGGGCTTCAATGGATGTTAATCGACGATATCTGACAAAGTTAGATGCAAACTCACTCAAATATATGAGAAATGTTGAAATTCGACTTCAAATTAGGAAGATAGACTTAGAAAATTTTCACTCAACACAAAGTGACAATCGACCTCAATGGGCTTCAATGGATGTTAATCGACGATATCTGACAAAGTTAGATGCAAACTCACTCAAATATATGAGAAATGTTGAAATTCGACTTCAAATTAGGAAGATAGACTTAGAAAATTTTCACTCAACACAAAGTGACAATCGACCTCAATGGGCTTCAATGGATGTTAATCGACGATATCTGACAAAGTTAGATGCAAACTCACTCAAATATATGAGAAATGTTGAAATTCGACTTCAAATTAGGAAGAAAGACTTAGAAAATTTTCACTCATTACAAAGTGACAATCGACCTCAATGGGCCTCAATCAATGTTAATCGACAATATCTGACAAAGTTAGATGAAAACTCACTCAAATATATGAGAAATGTTGAAATTCGACTTCAAATTAGGAAGATAGACTTAGAAAATTTTCACTCAACACAAAGTGACAATCGACCTCAATGGGCTTCAATGGATGTTAATCGACGATATCTGACAAAGTTAGATGCAAACTCACTCAAATATATGAGAAATGTTGAAATTCGACTTCAAATTAGGAAGAAAGACTTAGAAAATTTTCACTCATTACAAAGTGACAATCGACCTCAATGGGCCTCAATCAATGTTAATCGACAATATCTGACAAAGTTAGATGAAAACTCACTCAAATATATGAGAAATGTTGAAATTCGACTTCAAATTAGGAAGATAGACTTAGAAAATTTTCACTCAACACAAAGTGACAATCGACCTCAATGGGCTTCAATGGATGTTAATCGACGATATCTGACAAAGTTAGATGCAAACTCACTCAAATATATGAGAAATGTTGAAATTCGACTTCAAATTAGGAAGAAAGACTTAGAAAATTTTCACTCAACACAAAGTGACAATCGACCTCAATGGGCCTCAATCAATGTTAATCGACAATATCTGACAAAGTTAGATGAAAACTCACTCAAATATATGAGAAATGTTGAAATTCGACTTCAAATTAGGAAGATAGACTTAGAAAATTTTCACTCAACACAAAGTGACAATCGACCTCAATGGGCTTCCATGGATGTTAATCGACGATATCTGACAAAGTTAGATGCAAACTCAATCAAATATATAAGAAATGTTGAAATTCGACTTCAAATTAGGAAGATAGACTTAGAAAATTTTCACTCAACACAAAGTGACAATCGACGTCAATGGGCTTCAATGGATGTTAATCGACGATATCTGACAAAGTTAGATGCAAACTCACTCAAATATATGAGAAATGTTGAAATTCGACTTCAAATTAGGAAGATAGACTTAGAAAATTTTCACTCATCACAAAGTGACAATCGACCTCAATGGGCTTCAATGGATGTTAATCGACGATATCTGACAAAGTTAGATGCAAACTCAATCAAATATATAAGAAATGTTGAAATTCGACTTCAAATTAGGAAGATAGACTTAGAAAATTTTCACTCAACACAAAGTGACAATCGACCTCAATGGGCTTCAATGGATGTTAATCGACGATATCTGACAAAGTTAGATGCAAACTCACTCAAATATATGAGAAATGTTGAAATTCGACTTAAAATTAGGAAGTTAGACTTAGAAAATTTTCACTCAACACAAAGTGACAATCGACCTCAATGGGCCTCAATCAATGTTAATCGACAATATCTGACAAAGTTAGATGCAAACTCAATCAAATATATAAGAAATGTTGAAATTCGACTCCAAATTAGGAAGATAGACTTAGAAAATTTTCACTCAACACAAAGTGACAATCGACCTCAATGGGCTTCAATGGATGTTAATCGACGATATCTGACAAAGTTAGATGCAAACTCACTCAAATATATGAGAAATGTTGAAATTCGACTTCAAATTAGGAAGATAGACTTAGAAAATTTTCACTCATCACAAAGTGACAATCGACCTCAATGGGCTTCAATGGATGTTAATCGACGATATCTGACAAAGTTAGATGCAAACTCAATCAAATATATAAGAAATGTTGAAATTCGACTTCAAATTAGGAAGATAGACTTAGAAAATTTTCACTCAACACAAAGTGACAATCGACCTCAATGGGCTTCAATGGATGTTAATCGACGATATCTGACAAAGTTAGATGCAAACTCACTCAAATATATGAGAAATGTTGAAATTCGACTTCAAATTAGGAAGATAGACTTAGAAAATTTTCACTCAACACAAAGTGACAATCGACCTCAATGGGCCTCAATCAATGTTAATCGACGATATCTGACAAAGTTAGATGCAAACTCAATCAAATATATAAGAAATGTTGAAATTCGACTCCAAATTAGGAAGATAGACTTAGAAAATTTTCACTCATTACAAAGTGACAATCGACCTCAATGGGCTTCAATGGATGTTAATCGACGATATCTGACAAAGTTAGATGCAAACTCACTCAAATATATGAGAAATGTTGAAATTCGACTTCAAATTAGGAAGAAAGACTTAGAAAATTTTCACTCATTACAAAGTGACAATCGACCTCAATGGGCCTCAATCAATGTTAATCGACAATATCTGACAAAGTTAGATGAAAACTCACTCAAATATATGAGAAATGTTGAAATTCGACTTCAAATTAGGAAGATAGACTTAGAAAATTTTCACTCAACACAAAGTGACAATCGACCTCAATGGGCTTCAATGGATGTTAATCGACGATATCTGACAAAGTTAGATGCAAACTCACTCAAATATATGAGAAATGTTGAAATTCGACTTCAAATTAGGAAGAAAGACTTAGAAAATTTTCACTCATTACAAAGTGACAATCGACCTCAATGGGCCTCAATCAATGTTAATCGACAATATCTGACAAAGTTAGATGAAAACTCACTCAAATATATGAGAAATGTTGAAATTCGACTTCAAATTAGGAAGATAGACTTAGAAAATTTTCACTCAACACAAAGTGACAATCGACCTCAATGGGCCTCAATCAATGTTAATCGACGATATCTGACAAAGTTAGATGCAAACTCAATCAAATATATAAGAAATGTTGAAATTCGACTCCAAATTAGGAAGATAGACTTAGAAAATTTTCACTCAACACAAAGTGACAATCGACCTCAATGGGCCTCAATCAATGTTAATCGACGATATCTGACAAAGTTAGATGCAAACTCAATCAAATATATAAGAAATGTTGAAATTCGACTCCAAATTAGGAAGATAGACTTAGAAAATTTTCACTCATTACAAAGTGACAATCGACCTCAATGGGCTTCAATGGATGTTAATCGACGATATCTGACAAAGTTAGATGCAAACTCACTCAAATATATGAGAAATGTTGAAATTCGACTTCAAATTAGGAAGAAAGACTTAGAAAATTTTCACTCATTACAAAGTGACAATCGACCTCAATGGGCCTCAATCAATGTTAATCGACAATATCTGACAAAGTTAGATGAAAACTCACTCAAATATATGAGAAATGTTGAAATTCGACTTCAAATTAGGAAGATAGACTTAGAAAATTTTCACTCATTACAAAGTGACAATCGACCTCAATGGGCCTCAATCAATGTTAATCGACAATATCTGACAAAGTTAGATGAAAACTCACTCAAATATATGAGAAATGTTGAAATTCGACTTCAAATTAGGAAGATAGACTTAGAAAATTTTCACTCAACACAAAGTGACAATCGACCTCAATGGGCTTCAATGGATGTTAATCGACGATATCTGACAAAGTTAGATGCAAACTCACTCAAATATATGAGAAATGTTGAAATTCGACTTCAAATTAGGAAGAAAGACTTAGAAAATTTTCACTCATTACAAAGTGACAATCGACCTCAATGGGCCTCAATCAATGTTAATCGACAATATCTGACAAAGTTAGATGAAAACTCACTCAAATATATGAGAAATGTTGAAATTCGACTTCAAATTAGGAAGATAGACTTAGAAAATTTTCACTCAACACAAAGTGACAATCGACCTCAATGGGCTTCAATGGATGTTAATCGACGATATCTGACAAAGTTAGATGCAAACTCACTCAAATATATGAGAAATGTTGAAATTCGACTTCAAATTAGGAAGAAAGACTTAGAAAATTTTCACTCAACACAAAGTGACAATCGACCTCAATGGGCCTCAATCAATGTTAATCGACAATATCTGACAAAGTTAGATGAAAACTCACTCAAATATATGAGAAATGTTGAAATTCGACTTCAAATTAGGAAGATAGACTTAGAAAATTTTCACTCAACACAAAGTGACAATCGACCTCAATGGGCTTCCATGGATGTTAATCGACGATATCTGACAAAGTTAGATGCAAACTCAATCAAATATATAAGAAATGTTGAAATTCGACTTCAAATTAGGAAGATAGACTTAGAAAATTTTCACTCAACACAAAGTGACAATCGACGTCAATGGGCTTCAATGGATGTTAATCGACGATATCTGACAAAGTTAGATGCAAACTCACTCAAATATATGAGAAATGTTGGAATTCGACTTCAAATTAGGAAGATAGACTTAGAAAATTTTCACTCATCACAAAGTGACAATCGACCTCAATGGGCTTCAATGGATGTTAATCGACGATATCTGACAAAGTTAGATGCAAACTCACTCAAATATATGAGAAATGTTGAAATTCGACTTCAAATTAGGAAGATAGACTTAGAAAATTTTCACTCATCACAAAGTGACAATCGACCTCAATGGGCTTCAATGGATGTTAATCGACGATATCTGACAAAGTTAGATGCAAACTCAATCAAATATATAAGAAATGTTGAAATTCGACTTCAAATTAGGAAGATAGACTTAGAAAATTTTCACTCAACACAAAGTGACAATCGACCTCAATGGGCTTCAATGGATGTTAATCGACGATATCTGACAAAGTTAGATGCAAACTCACTCAAATATATGAGAAATGTTGAAATTCGACTTAAAATTAGGAAGTTAGACTTAGAAAATTTTCACTCAACACAAAGTGACAATCGACCTCAATGGGCCTCAATCAATGTTAATCGACGATATCTGACAAAGTTAGATGCAAACTCAATCAAATATATAAGAAATGTTGAAATTCGACTCCAAATTAGGAAGATAGACTTAGAAAATTTTCACTCAACACAAAGTGACAATCGACCTCAATGGGCTTCAATGGATGTTAATCGACGATATCTGACAAAGTTAGATGCAAACTCACTCAAATATATGAGAAATGTTGAAATTCGACTTCAAATTAGGAAGATAGACTTAGAAAATTTTCACTCATCACAAAGTGACAATCGACCTCAATGGGCTTCAATGGATGTTAATCGACGATATCTGACAAAGTTAGATGCAAACTCAATCAAATATATAAGAAATGTTGAAATTCGACTTCAAATTAGGAAGATAGACTTAGAAAATTTTCACTCAACACAAAGTGACAATCGACCTCAATGGGCTTCAATGGATGTTAATCGACGATATCTGACAAAGTTAGATGCAAACTCACTCAAATATATGAGAAATGTTGAAATTCGACTTCAAATTAGGAAGATAGACTTAGAAAATTTTCACTCAACACAAAGTGACAATCGACCTCAATGGGCCTCAATCAATGTTAATCGACGATATCTGACAAAGTTAGATGCAAACTCAATCAAATATATAAGAAATGTTGAAATTCGACTCCAAATTAGGAAGATAGACTTAGAAAATTTTCACTCATTACAAAGTGACAATCGACCTCAATGGGCTTCAATGGATGTTAATCGACGATATCTGACAAAGTTAGATGCAAACTCACTCAAATATATGAGAAATGTTGAAATTCGACTTCAAATTAGGAAGAAAGACTTAGAAAATTTTCACTCATTACAAAGTGACAATCGACCTCAATGGGCCTCAATCAATGTTAATCGACAATATCTGACAAAGTTAGATGAAAACTCACTCAAATATATGAGAAATGTTGAAATTCGACTTCAAATTAGGAAGATAGACTTAGAAAATTTTCACTCATTACAAAGTGACAATCGACCTCAATGGGCCTCAATCAATGTTAATCGACAATATCTGACAAAGTTAGATGAAAACTCACTCAAATATATGAGAAATGTTGAAATTCGACTTCAAATTAGGAAGATAGACTTAGAAAATTTTCACTCAACACAAAGTGACAATCGACCTCAATGGGCTTCAATGGATGTTAATCGACGATATCTGACAAAGTTAGATGCAAACTCACTCAAATATATGAGAAATGTTGAAATTCGACTTCAAATTAGGAAGAAAGACTTAGAAAATTTTCACTCATTACAAAGTGACAATCGACCTCAATGGGCCTCAATCAATGTTAATCGACAATATCTGACAAAGTTAGATGAAAACTCACTCAAATATATGAGAAATGTTGAAATTCGACTTCAAATTAGGAAGATAGACTTAGAAAATTTTCACTCAACACAAAGTGACAATCGACCTCAATGGGCTTCAATGGATGTTAATCGACGATATCTGACAAAGTTAGATGCAAACTCACTCAAATATATGAGAAATGTTGAAATTCGACTTCAAATTAGGAAGAAAGACTTAGAAAATTTTCACTCAACACAAAATGACAATCGACCTCAATGGGCCTCAATCAATGTTAATCGACAATATCTGACAAAGTTAGATGAAAACTCACTCAAATATATGAGAAATGTTGAAATTCGACTTCAAATTAGGAAGATAGACTTAGAAAATTTTCACTCAACACAAAGTGACAATCGACCTCAATGGGCTTCAATGGATGTTAATCGACGATATCTGACAAAGTTAGATGCAAACTCAATCAAATATATAAGAAATGTTGAAATTCGACTTCAAATTAGGAAGATAGACTTAGAAAATTTTCACTCAACACAAAGTGACAATCGACCTCAATGGGCTTCAATGGATGTTAATCGACGATATCTGACAAAGTTAGATGCAAACTCACTCAAATATATGAGAAATGTTGAAATTCGACTTAAAATTAGGAAGTTAGACTTAGAAAATTTTCACTCAACACAAAGTGACAATCGACCTCAATGGGCCTCAATCAATGTTAATCGACGATATCTGACAAAGTTAGATGCAAACTCAATCAAATATATAAGAAATGTTGAAATTCGACTCCAAATTAGGAAGATAGACTTAGAAAATTTTCACTCAACACAAAGTGACAATCGACCTCAATGGGCTTCAATGGATGTTAATCGACGATATCTGACAAAGTTAGATGCAAACTCACTCAAATATATGAGAAATGTTGAAATTCGACTTCAAATTAGGAAGATAGACTTAGAAAATTTTCACTCATCACAAAGTGACAATCGACCTCAATGGGCTTCAATGGATGTTAATCGACGATATCTGAAAAAGTTAGATGCAAACTCAATCAAATATATAAGAAATGTTGAAATTCGACTTCAAATTAGGAAGATAGACTTAGAAAATTTTCACTCAACACAAAGTGACAATCGACCTCAATGGGCTTCAATGGATGTTAATCGACGATATCTGACAAAGTTAGATGCAAACTCACTCAAATATATGAGAAATGTTGAAATTCGACTTCAAATTAGGAAGATAGACTTAGAAAATTTTCACTCAACACAAAGTGACAATCGACCTCAATGGGCCTCAATCAATGTTAATCGACGATATCTGACAAAGTTAGATGCAAACTCAATCAAATATATAAGAAATGTTGAAATTCGACTCCAAATTAGGAAGATAGACTTAGAAAATTTTCACTCATTAC
The DNA here is from genome assembly GCF_026250575.1 of Diorhabda carinulata. NCBI lineage: Eukaryota > Metazoa > Arthropoda > Insecta > Coleoptera > Chrysomelidae > Diorhabda > Diorhabda carinulata. The sequence continues at coordinate 11,332,191 of NC_079467.1, forward strand.
AAAGTGACAATCGACCTCAATGGGCTTCAATGGATGTTAATCGACGATATCTGACAAAGTTAGATGCAAACTCACTCAAATATATGAGAAATGTTGAAATTCGACTTCAAATTAGGAAGAAAGACTTAGAAAATTTTCACTCATTACAAAGTGACAATCGACCTCAATGGGCCTCAATCAATGTTAATCGACAATATCTGACAAAGTTAGATGAAAACTCACTCAAATATATGAGAAATGTTGAAATTCGACTTCAAATTAGGAAGATAGACTTAGAAAATTTTCACTCATTACAAAGTGACAATCGACCTCAATGGGCCTCAATCAATGTTAATCGACAATATCTGACAAAGTTAGATGAAAACTCACTCAAATATATGAGAAATGTTGAAATTCGACTTCAAATTAGGAAGATAGACTTAGAAAATTTTCACTCAACACAAAGTGACAATCGACCTCAATGGGCTTCAATGGATGTTAATCGACGATATCTGACAAAGTTAGATGCAAACTCACTCAAATATATGAGAAATGTTGAAATTCGACTTCAAATTAGGAAGAAAGACTTAGAAAATTTTCACTCATTACAAAGTGACAATCGACCTCAATGGGCCTCAATCAATGTTAATCGACAATATCTGACAAAGTTAGATGAAAACTCACTCAAATATATGAGAAATGTTGAAATTCGACTTCAAATTAGGAAGATAGACTTAGAAAATTTTCACTCAACACAAAGTGACAATCGACCTCAATGGGCTTCAATGGATGTTAATCGACGATATCTGACAAAGTTAGATGCAAACTCACTCAAATATATGAGAAATGTTGAAATTCGACTTCAAATTAGGAAGAAAGACTTAGAAAATTTTCACTCAACACAAAGTGACAATCGACCTCAATGGGCCTCAATCAATGTTAATCGACAATATCTGACAAAGTTAGATGAAAACTCACTCAAATATATGAGAAATGTTGAAATTCGACTTCAAATTAGGAAGATAGACTTAGAAAATTTTCACTCAACACAAAGTGACAATCGACCTCAATGGGCTTCCATGGATGTTAATCGACGATATCTGACAAAGTTAGATGCAAACTCAATCAAATATATAAGAAATGTTGAAATTCGACTTCAAATTAGGAAGATAGACTTAGAAAATTTTCACTCAACACAAAGTGACAATCGACGTCAATGGGCTTCAATGGATGTTAATCGACGATATCTGACAAAGTTAGATGCAAACTCACTCAAATATATGAGAAATGTTGGAATTCGACTTCAAATTAGGAAGATAGACTTAGAAAATTTTCACTCATCACAAAGTGACAATCGACCTCAATGGGCTTCAATGGATGTTAATCGACGATATCTGACAAAGTTAGATGCAAACTCAATCAAATATATAAGAAATGTTGAAATTCGACTTCAAATTAGGAAGATAGACTTAGAAAATTTTCACTCAACACAAAGTGACAATCGACGTCAATGGGCTTCAATGGATGTTAATCGACGATATCTGACAAAGTTAGATGCAAACTCACTCAAATATATGAGAAATGTTGAAATTCGACTTCAAATTAGGAAGATAGACTTAGAAAATTTTCACTCATCACAAAGTGACAATCGACCTCAATGGGCTTCAATGGATGTTAATCGACGATATCTGACAAAGTTAGATGCAAACTCAATCAAATATATAAGAAATGTTGAAATTCGACTTCAAATTAGGAAGATAGACTTAGAAAATTTTCACTCAACACAAAGTGACAATCGACCTCAATGGGCTTCAATGGATGTTAATCGACGATATCTGACAAAGTTAGATGCAAACTCACTCAAATATATGAGAAATGTTGAAATTGGACTTAAAATTAGGAAGTTAGACTTAGAAAATTTTCACTCAACACAAAGTGACAATCGACCTCAATGGGCCTCAATCAATGTTAATCGACGATATCTGACAAAGTTAGATGCAAACTCAATCAAATATATAAGAAATGTTGAAATTCGACTCCAAATTAGGAAGATAGACTTAGAAAATTTTCACTCAACACAAAGTGACAATCGACCTCAATGGGCTTCAATGGATGTTAATCGACGATATCTGACAAAGTTAGATGCAAACTCACTCAAATATATGAGAAATGTTGAAATTCGACTTCAAATTAGGAAGATAGACTTAGAAAATTTTCACTCATCACAAAGTGACAATCGACCTCAATGGGCTTCAATGGATGTTAATCGACGATATCTGACAAAGTTAGATGCAAACTCAATCAAATATATAAGAAATGTTGAAATTCGACTTCAAATTAGGAAGATAGACTTAGAAAATTTTCACTCAACACAAAGTGACAATCGACCTCAATGGGCTTCAATGGATGTTAATCGACGATATCTGACAAAGTTAGATGCAAACTCACTCAAATATATGAGAAATGTTGAAATTCGACTTCAAATTAGGAAGATAGACTTAGAAAATTTTCACTCAACACAAAGTGACAATCGACCTCAATGGGCCTCAATCAATGTTAATCGACGATATCTGACAAAGTTAGATGCAAACTCAATCAAATATATAAGAAATGTTGAAATTCGACTCCAAATTAGGAAGATAGACTTAGAAAATTTTCACTCATTACAAAGTGACAATCGACCTCAATGGGCTTCAATGGATGTTAATCGACGATATCTGACAAAGTTAGATGCAAACTCACTCAAATATATGAGAAATGTTGAAATTCGACTTCAAATTAGGAAGAAAGACTTAGAAAATTTTCACTCATTACAAAGTGACAATCGACCTCAATGGGCCTCAATCAATGTTAATCGACAATATCTGACAAAGATAGATGAAAACTCACTCAAATATATGAGAAATGTTGAAATTCGACTTCAAATTAGGAAGATAGACTTAGAAAATTTTCACTCATTACAAAGTGACAATCGACCTCAATGGGCCTCAATCAATGTTAATCGACAATATCTGACAAAGTTAGATGAAAACTCACTCAAATATATGAGAAATGTTGAAATTCGACTTCAAATTAGGAAGATAGACTTAGAAAATTTTCACTCAACACAAAGTGACAATCGACCTCAATGGGCTTCAATGGATGTTAATCGACGATATCTGACAAAGTTAGATGCAAACTCACTCAAATATATGAGAAATGTTGAAATTCGACTTCAAATTAGGAAGAAAGACTTAGAAAATTTTCACTCATTACAAAGTGACAATCGACCTCAATGGGCCTCAATCAATGTTAATCGACAATATCTGACAAAGTTAGATGAAAACTCACTCAAATATATGAGAAATGTTGAAATTCGACTTCAAATTAGGAAGATAGACTTAGAAAATTTTCACTCAACACAAAGTGACAATCGACCTCAATGGGCTTCAATGGATGTTAATCGACGATATCTGACAAAGTTAGATGCAAACTCACTCAAATATATGAGAAATGTTGAAATTCGACTTCAAATTAGGAAGAAAGACTTAGAAAATTTTCACTCAACACAAAGTGACAATCGACCTCAATGGGCCTCAATCAATGTTAATCGACAATATCTGACAAAGTTAGATGAAAACTCACTCAAATATATGAGAAATGTTGAAATTCGACTTCAAATTAGGAAGATAGACTTAGAAAATTTTCACTCAACACAAAGTGACAATCGACCTCAATGGGCTTCCATGGATGTTAATCGACGATATCTGACAAAGTTAGATGCAAACTCAATCAAATATATAAGAAATGTTGAAATTCGACTTCAAATTAGGAAGATAGACTTAGAAAATTTTCACTCAACACAAAGTGACAATCGACGTCAATGGGCTTCAATGGATGTTAATCGACGATATCTGACAAAGTTAGATGCAAACTCACTCAAATATATGAGAAATGTTGGAATTCGACTTCAAATTAGGAAGATAGACTTAGAAAATTTTCACTCAACACAAAGTGACAATCGACCTCAATGGGCTTCAATGGATGTTAATCGACGATATCTGACAAAGTTAGATGCAAACTCAATCAAATATATAAGAAATGTTGAAATTCGACTTCAAATTAGGAAGATAGACTTAGAAAATTTTCACTCAACACAAAGTGACAATCGACCTCAATGGGCTTCAATGGATGTTAATCGACGATATCTGACAAAGTTAGATGCAAACTCACTCAAATATATGAGAAATGTTGAAATTCGACTTAAAATTAGGAAGTTAGACTTAGAAAATTTTCACTCAACACAAAGTGACAATCGACCTCAATGGGCCTCAATCAATGTTAATCGACAATATCTGACAAAGTTAGATGCAAACTCAATCAAATATATAAGAAATGTTGAAATTCGACTCCAAATTAGGAAGATAGACTTAGAAAATTTTCACTCAACACAAAGTGACAATCGACCTCAATGGGCTTCAATGGATGTTAATCGACGATATCTGACAAAGTTAGATGCAAACTCACTCAAATATATGAGAAATGTTGAAATTCGACTTCAAATTAGGAAGATAGACTTAGAAAATTTTCACTCATCACAAAGTGACAATCGACCTCAATGGGCTTCAATGGATGTTAATCGACGATATCTGACAAAGTTAGATGCAAACTCAATCAAATATATAAGAAATGTTGAAATTCGACTTCAAATTAGGAAGATAGACTTAGAAAATTTTCACTCAACACAAAGTGACAATCGACCTCAATGGGCTTCAATGGATGTTAATCGACGATATCTGACAAAGTTAGATGCAAACTCACTCAAATATATGAGAAATGTTGAAATTCGACTTCAAATTAGGAAGATAGACTTAGAAAATTTTCACTCAACACAAAGTGACAATCGACCTCAATGGGCCTCAATCAATGTTAATCGACGATATCTGACAAAGTTAGATGCAAACTCAATCAAATATATAAGAAATGTTGAAATTCGACTCCAAATTAGGAAGATAGACTTAGAAAATTTTCACTCATTACAAAGTGACAATCGACCTCAATGGGCTTCAATGGATGTTAATCGACGATATCTGACAAAGTTAGATGCAAACTCACTCAAATATATGAGAAATGTTGAAATTCGACTTCAAATTAGGAAGAAAGACTTAGAAAATTTTCACTCATTACAAAGTGACAATCGACCTCAATGGGCCTCAATCAATGTTAATCGACAATATCTGACAAAGTTAGATGAAAACTCACTCAAATATATGAGAAATGTTGAAATTCGACTTCAAATTAGGAAGATAGACTTAGAAAATTTTCACTCATTACAAAGTGACAATCGACCTCAATGGGCCTCAATCAATGTTAATCGACAATATCTGACAAAGTTAGATGAAAACTCACTCAAATATATGAGAAATGTTGAAATTCGACTTCAAATTAGGAAGATAGACTTAGAAAATTTTCACTCAACACAAAGTGACAATCGACCTCAATGGGCTTCAATGGATGTTAATCGACGATATCTGACAAAGTTAGATGCAAACTCACTCAAATATATGAGAAATGTTGAAATTCGACTTCAAATTAGGAAGAAAGACTTAGAAAATTTTCACTCATTACAAAGTGACAATCGACCTCAATGGGCCTCAATCAATGTTAATCGACAATATCTGACAAAGTTAGATGAAAACTCACTCAAATATATGAGAAATGTTGAAATTCGACTTCAAATTAGGAAGATAGACTTAGAAAATTTTCACTCAACACAAAGTGACAATCGACCTCAATGGGCCTCAATCAATGTTAATCGACGATATCTGACAAAGTTAGATGCAAACTCAATCAAATATATAAGAAATGTTGAAATTCGACTCCAAATTAGGAAGATAGACTTAGAAAATTTTCACTCAACACAAAGTGACAATCGACCTCAATGGGCCTCAATCAATGTTAATCGACGATATCTGACAAAGTTAGATGCAAACTCAATCAAATATATAAGAAATGTTGAAATTCGACTCCAAATTAGGAAGATAGACTTAGAAAATTTTCACTCATTACAAAGTGACAATCGACCTCAATGGGCTTCAATGGATGTTAATCGACGATATCTGACAAAGTTAGATGCAAACTCACTCAAATATATGAGAAATGTTGAAATTCGACTTCAAATTAGGAAGAAAGACTTAGAAAATTTTCACTCATTACAAAGTGACAATCGACCTCAATGGGCCTCAATCAATGTTAATCGACAATATCTGACAAAGTTAGATGAAAACTCACTCAAATATATGAGAAATGTTGAAATTCGACTTCAAATTAGGAAGATAGACTTAGAAAATTTTCACTCATTACAAAGTGACAATCGACCTCAATGGGCCTCAATCAATGTTAATCGACAATATCTGACAAAGTTAGATGAAAACTCACTCAAATATATGAGAAATGTTGAAATTCGACTTCAAATTAGGAAGATAGACTTAGAAAATTTTCACTCAACACAAAGTGACAATCGACCTCAATGGGCTTCAATGGATGTTAATCGACGATATCTGACAAAGTTAGATGCAAACTCACTCAAATATATGAGAAATGTTGAAATTCGACTTCAAATTAGGAAGAAAGACTTAGAAAATTTTCACTCATTACAAAGTGACAATCGACCTCAATGGGCCTCAATCAATGTTAATCGACAATATCTGACAAAGTTAGATGAAAACTCACTCAAATATATGAGAAATGTTGAAATTCGACTTCAAATTAGGAAGATAGACTTAGAAAATTTTCACTCAACACAAAGTGACAATCGACCTCAATGGGCTTCAATGGATGTTAATCGACGATATCTGACAAAGTTAGATGCAAACTCACTCAAATATATGAGAAATGTTGAAATTCGACTTCAAATTAGGAAGAAAGACTTAGAAAATTTTCACTCAACACAAAGTGACAATCGACCTCAATGGGCCTCAATCAATGTTAATCGACAATATCTGACAAAGTTAGATGAAAACTCACTCAAATATATGAGAAATGTTGAAATTCGACTTCAAATTAGGAAGATAGACTTAGAAAATTTTCACTCAACACAAAGTGACAATCGACCTCAATGGGCTTCCATGGATGTTAATCGACGATATCTGACAAAGTTAGATGCAAACTCAATCAAATATATAAGAAATGTTGAAATTCGACTTCAAATTAGGAAGATAGACTTAGAAAATTTTCACTCAACACAAAGTGACAATCGACGTCAATGGGCTTCAATGGATGTTAATCGACGATATCTGACAAAGTTAGATGCAAACTCACTCAAATATATGAGAAATGTTGGAATTCGACTTCAAATTAGGAAGATAGACTTAGAAAATTTTCACTCATCACAAAGTGACAATCGACCTCAATGGGCTTCAATGGATGTTAATCGACGATATCTGACAAAGTTAGATGCAAACTCACTCAAATATATGAGAAATGTTGAAATTCGACTTCAAATTAGGAAGATAGACTTAGAAAATTTTCACTCATCACAAAGTGACAATCGACCTCAATGGGCTTCAATGGATGTTAATCGACGATATCTGACAAAGTTAGATGCAAACTCAATCAAATATATAAGAAATGTTGAAATTCGACTTCAAATTAGGAAGATAGACTTAGAAAATTTTCACTCAACACAAAGTGACAATCGACCTCAATGGGCTTCAATGGATGTTAATCGACGATATCTGACAAAGTTAGATGCAAACTCACTCAAATATATGAGAAATGTTGAAATTCGACTTAAAATTAGGAAGTTAGACTTAGAAAATTTTCACTCAACACAAAGTGACAATCGACCTCAATGGGCCTCAATCAATGTTAATCGACGATATCTGACAAAGTTAGATGCAAACTCAATCAAATATATAAGAAATGTTGAAATTCGACTCCAAATTAGGAAGATAGACTTAGAAAATTTTCACTCAACACAAAGTGACAATCGACCTCAATGGGCTTCAATGGATGTTAATCGACGATATCTGACAAAGTTAGATGCAAACTCACTCAAATATATGAGAAATGTTGAAATTCGACTTCAAATTAGGAAGATAGACTTAGAAAATTTTCACTCATCACAAAGTGACAATCGACCTCAATGGGCTTCAATGGATGTTAATCGACGATATCTGACAAAGTTAGATGCAAACTCAATCAAATATATAAGAAATGTTGAAATTCGACTTCAAATTAGGAAGATAGACTTAGAAAATTTTCACTCAACACAAAGTGACAATCGACCTCAATGGGCTTCAATGGATGTTAATCGACGATATCTGACAAAGTTAGATGCAAACTCACTCAAATATATGAGAAATGTTGAAATTCGACTTCAAATTAGGAAGATAGACTTAGAAAATTTTCACTCAACACAAAGTGACAATCGACCTCAATGGGCCTCAATCAATGTTAATCGACGATATCTGACAAAGTTAGATGCAAACTCAATCAAATATATAAGAAATGTTGAAATTCGACTCCAAATTAGGAAGATAGACTTAGAAAATTTTCACTCATTACAAAGTGACAATCGACCTCAATGGGCTTCAATGGATGTTAATCGACGATATCTGACAAAGTTAGATGCAAACTCACTCAAATATATGAGAAATGTTGAAATTCGACTTCAAATTAGGAAGAAAGACTTAGAAAATTTTCACTCATTACAAAGTGACAATCGACCTCAATGGGCCTCAATCAATGTTAATCGACAATATCTGACAAAGTTAGATGAAAACTCACTCAAATATATGAGAAATGTTGAAATTCGACTTCAAATTAGGAAGATAGACTTAGAAAATTTTCACTCATTACAAAGTGACAATCGACCTCAATGGGCCTCAATCAATGTTAATCGACAATATCTGACAAAGTTAGATGAAAACTCACTCAAATATATGAGAAATGTTGAAATTCGACTTCAAATTAGGAAGATAGACTTAGAAAATTTTCACTCAACACAAAGTGACAATCGACCTCAATGGGCTTCAATGGATGTTAATCGACGATATCTGACAAAGTTAGATGCAAACTCACTCAAATATATGAGAAATGTTGAAATTCGACTTCAAATTAGGAAGAAAGACTTAGAAAATTTTCACTCATTACAAAGTGACAATCGACCTCAATGGGCCTCAATCAATGTTAATCGACAATATCTGACAAAGTTAGATGAAAACTCACTCAAATATATGAGAAATGTTGAAATTCGACTTCAAATTAGGAAGATAGACTTAGAAAATTTTCACTCAACACAAAGTGACAATCGACCTCAATGGGCTTCAATGGATGTTAATCGACGATATCTGACAAAGTTAGATGCAAACTCACTCAAATATATGAGAAATGTTGAAATTCGACTTCAAATTAGGAAGAAAGACTTAGAAAATTTTCACTCAACACAAAATGACAATCGACCTCAATGGGCCTCAATCAATGTTAATCGACAATATCTGACAAAGTTAGATGAAAACTCACTCAAATATATGAGAAATGTTGAAATTCGACTTCAAATTAGGAAGATAGACTTAGAAAATTTTCACTCAACACAAAGTGACAATCGACCTCAATGGGCTTCAATGGATGTTAATCGACGATATCTGACAAAGTTAGATGCAAACTCAATCAAATATATAAGAAATGTTGAAATTCGACTTCAAATTAGGAAGATAGACTTAGAAAATTTTCACTCAACACAAAGTGACAATCGACCTCAATGGGCTTCAATGGATGTTAATCGACGATATCTGACAAAGTTAGATGCAAACTCACTCAAATATATGAGAAATGTTGAAATTCGACTTAAAATTAGGAAGTTAGACTTAGAAAATTTTCACTCAACACAAAGTGACAATCGACCTCAATGGGCCTCAATCAATGTTAATCGACGATATCTGACAAAGTTAGATGCAAACTCAATCAAATATATAAGAAATGTTGAAATTCGACTCCAAATTAGGAAGATAGACTTAGAAAATTTTCACTCAACACAAAGTGACAATCGACCTCAATGGGCTTCAATGGATGTTAATCGACGATATCTGACAAAGTTAGATGCAAACTCACTCAAATATATGAGAAATGTTGAAATTCGACTTCAAATTAGGAAGATAGACTTAGAAAATTTTCACTCATCACAAAGTGACAATCGACCTCAATGGGCTTCAATGGATGTTAATCGACGATATCTGAAAAAGTTAGATGCAAACTCAATCAAATATATAAGAAATGTTGAAATTCGACTTCAAATTAGGAAGATAGACTTAGAAAATTTTCACTCAACACAAAGTGACAATCGACCTCAATGGGCTTCAATGGATGTTAATCGACGATATCTGACAAAGTTAGATGCAAACTCACTCAAATATATGAGAAATGTTGAAATTCGACTTCAAATTAGGAAGATAGACTTAGAAAATTTTCACTCAACACAAAGTGACAATCGACCTCAATGGGCCTCAATCAATGTTAATCGACGATATCTGACAAAGTTAGATGCAAACTCAATCAAATATATAAGAAATGTTGAAATTCGACTCCAAATTAGGAAGATAGACTTAGAAAATTTTCACTCATTACAAAGTGACAATCGACCTCAATGGGCTTCAATGGATGTTAATCGACGATATCTGACAAAGTTAGATGCAAACTCACTCAAATATATGAGAAATGTTGAAATTCGACTTCAAATTAGGAAGAAAGACTTAGAAAATTTTCACTCATTACAAAGTGACAATCGACCTCAATGGGCCTCAATCAATGTTAATCGACAATATCTGACAAAGTTAGATGAAAACTCACTCAAATATATGAGAAATGTTGAAATTCGACTTCAAATTAGGAAGATAGACTTAGAAAATTTTCACTCATTACAAAGTGACAATCGACCTCAATGGGCCTCAATCAATGTTAATCGACAATATCTGACAAAGTTAGATGAAAACTCACTCAAATATATGAGAAATGTTGAAATTCGACTTCAAATTAGGAAGATAGACTTAGAAAATTTTCACTCAACACAAAGTGACAATCGACCTCAATGGGCTTCAATGGATGTTAATCGACGATATCTGACAAAGTTAGATGCAAACTCACTCAAATATATGAGAAATGTTGAAATTCGACTTCAAATTAGGAAGAAAGACTTAGAAAATTTTCACTCATTACAAAGTGACAATCGACCTCAATGGGCCTCAATCAATGTTAATCGACAATATCTGACAAAGTTAGATGAAAACTCACTCAAATATATGAGAAATGTTGAAATTCGACTTCAAATTAGGAAGATAGACTTAGAAAATTTTCACTCAACACAAAGTGACAATCGACCTCAATGGGCTTCAATGGATGTTAATCGACGATATCTGACAAAGTTAGATGCAAACTCACTCAAATATATGAGAAATGTTGAAATTCGACTTCAAATTAGGAAGAAAGACTTAGAAAATTTTCACTCAACACAAAGTGACAATCGACCTCAATGGGCCTCAATCAATGTTAATCGACAATATCTGACAAAGTTAGATGAAAACTCACTCAAATATATGAGAAATGTTGAAATTCGACTTCAAATTAGGAAGATAGACTTAGAAAATTTTCACTCAACACAAAGTGACAATCGACCTCAATGGGCTTCCATGGATGTTAATCGACGATATCTGACAAAGTTAGATGCAAACTCAATCAAATATATAAGAAATGTTGAAATTCGACTTCAAATTAGGAAGATAGACTTAGAAAATTTTCACTCAACACAAAGTGACAATCGACGTCAATGGGCTTCAATGGATGTTAATCGACGATATCTGACAAAGTTAGATGCAAACTCACTCAAATATATGAGAAATGTTGGAATTCGACTTCAAATTAGGAAGATAGACTTAGAAAATTTTCACTCATCACAAAGTGACAATCGACCTCAATGGGCTTCAATGGATGTTAATCGACGATATCTGACAAAGTTAGATGCAAACTCAATCAAATATATAAGAAATGTTGAAATTCGACTTCAAATTAGGAAGATAGACTTAGAAAATTTTCACTCAACACAAAGTGACAATCGACGTCAATGGGCTTCAATGGATGTTAATCGACGATATCTGACAAAGTTAGATGCAAACTCACTCAAATATATGAGAAATGTTGAAATTCGACTTCAAATTAGGAAGATAGACTTAGAAAATTTTCACTCATCACAAAGTGACAATCGACCTCAATGGGCTTCAATGGATGTTAATCGACGATATCTGACAAAGTTAGATGCAAACTCAATCAAATATATAAGAAATGTTGAAATTCGACTTCAAATTAGGAAGATAGACTTAGAAAATTTTCACTCAACACAAAGTGACAATCGACCTCAATGGGCTTCAATGGATGTTAATCGACGATATCTGACAAAGTTAGATGCAAACTCACTCAAATATATGAGAAATGTTGAAATTGGACTTAAAATTAGGAAGTTAGACTTAGAAAATTTTCACTCAACACAAAGTGACAATCGACCTCAATGGGCCTCAATCAATGTTAATCGACGATATCTGACAAAGTTAGATGCAAACTCAATCAAATATATAAGAAATGTTGAAATTCGACTCCAAATTAGGAAGATAGACTTAGAAAATTTTCACTCAACACAAAGTGACAATCGACCTCAATGGGCTTCAATGGATGTTAATCGACGATATCTGACAAAGTTAGATGCAAACTCACTCAAATATATGAGAAATGTTGAAATTCGACTTCAAATTAGGAAGATAGACTTAGAAAATTTTCACTCATCACAAAGTGACAATCGACCTCAATGGGCTTCAATGGATGTTAATCGACGATATCTGACAAAGTTAGATGCAAACTCAATCAAATATATAAGAAATGTTGAAATTCGACTTCAAATTAGGAAGATAGACTTAGAAAATTTTCACTCAACACAAAGTGACAATCGACCTCAATGGGCTTCAATGGATGTTAATCGACGATATCTGACAAAGTTAGATGCAAACTCACTCAAATATATGAGAAATGTTGAAATTCGACTTCAAATTAGGAAGATAGACTTAGAAAATTTTCACTCAACACAAAGTGACAATCGACCTCAATGGGCCTCAATCAATGTTAATCGACGATATCTGACAAAGTTAGATGCAAACTCAATCAAATATATAAGAAATGTTGAAATTCGACTCCAAATTAGGAAGATAGACTTAGAAAATTTTCACTCATTACAAAGTGACAATCGACCTCAATGGGCTTCAATGGATGTTAATCGACGATATCTGACAAAGTTAGATGCAAACTCACTCAAATATATGAGAAATGTTGAAATTCGACTTCAAATTAGGAAGAAAGACTTAGAAAATTTTCACTCATTACAAAGTGACAATCGACCTCAATGGGCCTCAATCAATGTTAATCGACAATATCTGACAAAGATAGATGAAAACTCACTCAAATATATGAGAAATGTTGAAATTCGACTTCAAATTAGGAAGATAGACTTAGAAAATTTTCACTCATTACAAAGTGACAATCGACCTCAATGGGCCTCAATCAATGTTAATCGACAATATCTGACAAAGTTAGATGAAAACTCACTCAAATATATGAGAAATGTTGAAATTCGACTTCAAATTAGGAAGATAGACTTAGAAAATTTTCACTCAACACAAAGTGACAATCGACCTCAATGGGCTTCAATGGATGTTAATCGACGATATCTGACAAAGTTAGATGCAAACTCACTCAAATATATGAGAAATGTTGAAATTCGACTTCAAATTAGGAAGAAAGACTTAGAAAATTTTCACTCATTACAAAGTGACAATCGACCTCAATGGGCCTCAATCAATGTTAATCGACAATATCTGACAAAGTTAGATGAAAACTCACTCAAATATATGAGAAATGTTGAAATTCGACTTCAAATTAGGAAGATAGACTTAGAAAATTTTCACTCAACACAAAGTGACAATCGACCTCAATGGGCTTCAATGGATGTTAATCGACGATATCTGACAAAGTTAGATGCAAACTCACTCAAATATATGAGAAATGTTGAAATTCGACTTCAAATTAGGAAGAAAGACTTAGAAAATTTTCACTCAACACAAAGTGACAATCGACCTCAATGGGCCTCAATCAATGTTAATCGACAATATCTGACAAAGTTAGATGAAAACTCACTCAAATATATGAGAAATGTTGAAATTCGACTTCAAATTAGGAAGATAGACTTAGAAAATTTTCACTCAACACAAAGTGACAATCGACCTCAATGGGCTTCCATGGATGTTAATCGACGATATCTGACAAAGTTAGATGCAAACTCAATCAAATATATAAGAAATGTTGAAATTCGACTTCAAATTAGGAAGATAGACTTAGAAAATTTTCACTCAACACAAAGTGACAATCGACGTCAATGGGCTTCAATGGATGTTAATCGACGATATCTGACAAAGTTAGATGCAAACTCACTCAAATATATGAGAAATGTTGGAATTCGACTTCAAATTAGGAAGATAGACTTAGAAAATTTTCACTCATCACAAAGTGACAATCGACCTCAATGGGCTTCAATGGATGTTAATCGACGATATCTGACAAAGTTAGATGCAAACTCAATCAAATATATAAGAAATGTTGAAATTCGACTTCAAATTAGGAAGATAGACTTAGAAAATTTTCACTCAACACAAAGTGACAATCGACCTCAATGGGCTTCAATGGATGTTAATCGACGATATCTGACAAAGTTAGATGCAAACTCACTCAAATATATGAGAAATGTTGAAATTCGACTTCAAATTAGGAAGATAGACTTAGAAAATTTTCACTCAACACAAAGTGACAATCGACCTCAATGGGCCTCAATCAATGTTAATCGACGATATCTGACAAAGTTAGATGCAAACTCAATCAAATATATAAGAAATGTTGAAATTCGACTCCAAATTAGGAAGATAGACTTAGAAAATTTTCACTCATTACAAAGTGACAATCGACCTCAATGGGCTTCAATGGATGTTAATCGACGATATCTGACAAAGTTAGATGCAAACTCACTCAAATATATGAGAAATGTTGAAATTCGACTTCAAATTAGGAAGATAGACTTAGAAAATTTTCACTCAACACAAAGTGACAATCGACCTCAATGGGCTTCAATGGATGTTAATCGACGATATCTGACAAAGTTAGATGCAAACTTAATCAAATATATAAGAAATGTTGAAATTCGACTTCAAATTAGGAAGATAGACTTAGAAAATTTTCACTCAACACAAAGTGACAATCGACGTCAATGGGCTTCAATGGATGTTAATCGACGATATCTGACAAAGTTAGATGCAAACTCACTCAAATATATGAGAAATGTTGAAATTCGACTTCAAATTAGGAAGATAGACTTAGAAAATTTTCACTCATCACAAAGTGACAATCGACCTCAATGGGCTTCAATGGATGTTAATCGACGATATCTGACAAAGTT
Source organism: Diorhabda carinulata (assembly GCF_026250575.1). NCBI lineage: Eukaryota > Metazoa > Arthropoda > Insecta > Coleoptera > Chrysomelidae > Diorhabda > Diorhabda carinulata. The sequence continues at coordinate 11,347,687 of NC_079467.1, forward strand.
AGATGCAAACTCACTCAAATATATGAGGAATGTTGAAATTCGACTTCAAATTAGGAAGATAGACTTAGAAAATTTCCACTCAACACAAAGTGACAATCGACCTCAATGGGCTTCAATGAATGTTAATCGACGATATCTGACAAAGTAAGATGCAAACTCAATCAAATATATAAGAAATGTTGAAATTCGACTCCAAATTAGGAAGAAAGACTTAGAAAATTTTCACTCAACACAAAGTGACAATCGACCTCAATATGCTTCAATGGATGTTAATCGACGATATCTGACAAAGTTAGATGCAAACTCAATCAAATATATAAGAAATGTTGAAATTCGACTTCAAATTAGGAAGATAGACTTAGAAAATTTCCACTCAACACAAAGTGACAATCGACCTCAATGGGCTTCAATGGATGTTAATCGACGATATCTGACAAAGTAAGATGCAAACTCAATCAAATATGTAAGAAATGTTGAAATTCGACTTCAAATTAGGAAGATAGACTTAGAAAATTTCCACTCAACACAAAGTGACAATCGACCTCAATGGGCTTCAATGGATGTTAATCGACGATATCTGACAAAGTTAGATGCAAACTCACTCAAATATATGAGAAATGTTGAAATTCGACTTCAAATTAGGAAGATAGACTTAGAAAATTTCCACTCAACACAAAGTGACAATCGACCTCAATGGGCTTCAATGGATGTTAATCGACGATATCTGACAAAGTAAGATGCAAACTCAATCAAATATGTAAGAAATGTTGAAATTCGACTTCAAATTAGGAAGATAGACTTAGAAAATTTCCACTCAACACAAAGTGACAATCGACCTCAATGGGCTTCAATGGATGTTAATCGACGATATCTGACAAAGTTAGATGCAAACTCACTCAAATATATGAGAAATGTTGAAATTCGACTTCAAATTAGGAAGATAGACTTAGAAAATTTTCACTCAACACAAAGTGACAATCGACCTCAATGGGCTTCAATGGATGTTAATCGACGATATCTGACAAAGTTAGATGCAAACTCACTCAAATATATGAGAAATGTTGAAATTCGACTTCAAATTAGGAAGAAAGACTTAGAAAATTTTCACTCAACACAAAGTGACAATCGACCTCAATGGGCTTCAATGGATGTTAATCGACGATATCTGACAAAGTTAGATGCAAACTCACTCAAATATATGAGAAATGTTGAAATTCGACTTCAAATTAGGAAGAAAGACTTAGAAAATTTTCACTCAACACAAAGTGACAATCGACCTCAATGGGCCTCAATCAATGTTAATCGACAATATCTGACAAAGTTAGATGAAAACTCACTCAAATATATGAGAAATGTTGAAATTCGACTTCAAATTAGGAAGATAGACTTAGAAAATTTTCACTCAACACAAAGTGACAATCGACCTCAATGGGCTTCCATGGATGTTAATCGACGATATCTGACAAAGTTAGATGCAAACTCAATCAAATATATAAGAAATGTTGAAATTCGACTTCAAATTAGGAAGATAGACTTAGAAAATTTTCACTCAACACAAAGTGACAATCGACGTCAATGGGCTTCAATGGATGTTAATCGACGATATCTGACAAAGTTAGATGCAAACTCACTCAAATATATGAGAAATGTTGAAATTCGACTTCAAATTAGGAAGATAGACTTAGAAAATTTTCACTCATCACAAAGTGACAATCGACCTCAATGGGCTTCAATGGATGTTAATCGACGATATCTGACAAAGTTAGATGCAAACCCAATCAAATATATAAGAAATGTTGAAATTCGACTTCAAATTAGGAAGATAGACTTAGAAAATTTTCACTCAACACAAAGTGACAATCGACCTCAATGGGCTTCAATGGATGTTAATCGACGATATCTGACAAAGTTAGATGCAAACTCACTCAAATATATGAGAAATGTTGAAATTCGACTTCAAATTAGGAAGATAGACTTAGAAAATTTTCACTCAACACAAAGTGACAATCGACCTCAATATGCTTCAATGGATGTTAATCGACGATATCTGACAAAGTTAGATGCAAACTCAATCAAATATATAAGAAATGTTGAAATTCGACTTCAAATTAGGAAGATAGACTTAGAAAATTTTCACTCAACACAAAGTGACAATCGACCTCAATGGGCTTCAATGGATGTTAATCGACGATATCTGACAAAGTTAGATGCAAACTCAATCAAATATATAAGAAATGTTGAAATTCGACTTCAAATTAGGAAGATAGACTTAGAAAATTTTCACTCAACACAAAGTGACAATCGACCTCAATGGGCTTCAATGGATGTTAATCGACGATATCTGACAAAGTTAGATGCAAACTCACTCAAATATATGAGAAATGTTGAAATTCGACTTCAAATTAGGAAGATAGACTTAGAAAATTTTCACTCATTACAAAGTGACAATCGACCTCAATGGGCTTCAATGGATGTTAATCGACGATATCTGACAAAGTTAGATGCAAACTCACTCAAATATATGAGAAATGTTGAAATTCGACTTCAAATTAGGAAGATAGACTTAGAAAATTTTCACTCAACACAAAGTGACAATCGACCTCAATGGGCTTCAATGGATGTTAATCGACGATATCTGACAAAGTTAGATGCAAACTTAATCAAATATATAAGAAATGTTGAAATTCGACTTCAAATTAGGAAGATAGACTTAGAAAATTTTCACTCAACACAAAGTGACAATCGACGTCAATGGGCTTCAATGGATGTTAATCGACGATATCTGACAAAGTTAGATGCAAACTCACTCAAATATATGAGAAATGTTGAAATTCGACTTCAAATTAGGAAGATAGACTTAGAAAATTTTCACTCATCACAAAGTGACAATCGACCTCAATGGGCTTCAATGGATGTTAATCGACGATATCTGACAAAGTTAGATGCAAACTCACTCAAATATATGAGGAATGTTGAAATTCGACTTCAAATTAGGAAGATAGACTTAGAAAATTTCCACTCAACACAAAGTGACAATCGACCTCAATGGGCTTCAATGAATGTTAATCGACGATATCTGACAAAGTAAGATGCAAACTCAATCAAATATATAAGAAATGTTGAAATTCGACTCCAAATTAGGAAGAAAGACTTAGAAAATTTTCACTCAACACAAAGTGACAATCGACCTCAATATGCTTCAATGGATGTTAATCGACGATATCTGACAAAGTTAGATGCAAACTCAATCAAATATATAAGAAATGTTGAAATTCGACTTCAAATTAGGAAGATAGACTTAGAAAATTTCCACTCAACACAAAGTGACAATCGACCTCAATGGGCTTCAATGGATGTTAATCGACGATATCTGACAAAGTAAGATGCAAACTCAATCAAATATGTAAGAAATGTTGAAATTCGACTTCAAATTAGGAAGATAGACTTAGAAAATTTCCACTCAACACAAAGTGACAATCGACCTCAATGGGCTTCAATGGATGTTAATCGACGATATCTGACAAAGTTAGATGCAAACTCACTCAAATATATGAGAAATGTTGAAATTCGACTTCAAATTAGGAAGATAGACTTAGAAAATTTCCACTCAACACAAAGTGACAATCGACCTCAATGGGCTTCAATGGATGTTAATCGACGATATCTGACAAAGTAAGATGCAAACTCAATCAAATATGTAAGAAATGTTGAAATTCGACTTCAAATTAGGAAGATAGACTTAGAAAATTTCCACTCAACACAAAGTGACAATCGACCTCAATGGGCTTCAATGGATGTTAATCGACGATATCTGACAAAGTTAGATGCAAACTCACTCAAATATATGAGAAATGTTGAAATTCGACTTCAAATTAGGAAGATAGACTTAGAAAATTTTCACTCAACACAAAGTGACAATCGACCTCAATGGGCTTCAATGGATGTTAATCGACGATATCTGACAAAGTTAGATGCAAACTCACTCAAATATATGAGAAATGTTGAAATTCGACTTCAAATTAGGAAGAAAGACTTAGAAAATTTTCACTCAACACAAAGTGACAATCGACCTCAATGGGCTTCAATGGATGTTAATCGACGATATCTGACAAAGTTAGATGCAAACTCACTCAAATATATGAGAAATGTTGAAATTCGACTTCAAATTAGGAAGAAAGACTTAGAAAATTTTCACTCAACACAAAGTGACAATCGACCTCAATATGCTTCAATGGATGTTAATCGACGATATCTGACAAAGTTAGATGCAAACTCAATCAAATATATAAGAAATGTTGAAATTCGACTTCAAATTAGGAAGATAGACTTAGAAAATTTCCACTCAACACAAAGTGACAATCGACCTCAATGGGCTTCAATGGATGTTAATCGACGATATCTGACAAAGTAAGATGCAAACTCAATCAAATATGTAAGAAATGTTGAAATTCGACTTCAAATTAGGAAGATAGACTTAGAAAATTTCCACTCAACACAAAGTGACAATCGACCTCAATGGGCTTCAATGGATGTTAATCGACGATATCTGACAAAGTTAGATGCAAACTCACTCAAATATATGAGAAATGTTGAAATTCGACTTCAAATTAGGAAGATAGACTTAGAAAATTTCCACTCAACACAAAGTGACAATCGACCTCAATGGGCTTCAATGGATGTTAATCGACGATATCTGACAAAGTAAGATGCAAACTCAATCAAATATGTAAGAAATGTTGAAATTCGACTTCAAATTAGGAAGATAGACTTAGAAAATTTCCACTCAACACAAAGTGACAATCGACCTCAATGGGCTTCAATGGATGTTAATCGACGATATCTGACAAAGTTAGATGCAAACTCACTCAAATATATGAGAAATGTTGAAATTCGACTTCAAATTAGGAAGATAGACTTAGAAAATTTTCACTCAACACAAAGTGACAATCGACCTCAATGGGCTTCAATGGATGTTAATCGACGATATCTGACAAAGTTAGATGCAAACTCACTCAAATATATGAGAAATGTTGAAATTCGACTTCAAATTAGGAAGAAAGACTTAGAAAATTTTCACTCAACACAAAGTGACAATCGACCTCAATGGGCTTCAATGGATGTTAATCGACGATATCTGACAAAGTTAGATGCAAACTCACTCAAATATATGAGAAATGTTGAAATTCGACTTCAAATTAGGAAGAAAGACTTAGAAAATTTTCACTCAACACAAAGTGACAATCGACCTCAATGGGCCTCAATCAATGTTAATCGACAATATCTGACAAAGTTAGATGAAAACTCACTCAAATATATGAGAAATGTTGAAATTCGACTTCAAATTAGGAAGATAGACTTAGAAAATTTTCACTCAACACAAAGTGACAATCGACCTCAATGGGCTTCCATGGATGTTAATCGACGATATCTGACAAAGTTAGATGCAAACTCAATCAAATATATAAGAAATGTTGAAATTCGACTTCAAATTAGGAAGATAGACTTAGAAAATTTTCACTCAACACAAAGTGACAATCGACGTCAATGGGCTTCAATGGATGTTAATCGACGATATCTGACAAAGTTAGATGCAAACTCACTCAAATATATGAGAAATGTTGAAATTCGACTTCAAATTAGGAAGATAGACTTAGAAAATTTTCACTCATCACAAAGTGACAATCGACCTCAATGGGCTTCAATGGATGTTAATCGACGATATCTGACAAAGTTAGATGCAAACCCAATCAAATATATAAGAAATGTTGAAATTCGACTTCAAATTAGGAAGATAGACTTAGAAAATTTTCACTCAACACAAAGTGACAATCGACCTCAATGGGCTTCAATGGATGTTAATCGACGATATCTGACAAAGTTAGATGCAAACTCACTCAAATATATGAGAAATGTTGAAATTCGACTTCAAATTAGGAAGATAGACTTAGAAAATTTTCACTCAACACAAAGTGACAATCGACCTCAATGGGCCTCAATCAATGTTAATCGACGATATCTGACAAAGTTAGATGCAAACTCAATCAAATATATAAGAAATGTTGAAATTCGACTTCAAATTAGGAAGATAGACTTAGAAAATTTTCACTCAACACAAAGTGACAATCGACCTCAATGGGCTTCAATGGATGTTAATCGACGATATCTGACAAAGTTAGATGCAAACTCAATCAAATATATAAGAAATGTTGAAATTCGACTTCAAATTAGGAAGATAGACTTAGAAAATTTTCACTCAACACAAAGTGACAATCGACCTCAATGGGCTTCAATGGATGTTAATCGACGATATCTGACAAAGTTAGATGCAAACTCACTCAAATATATGAGAAATGTTGAAATTCGACTTCAAATTAGGAAGATAGACTTAGAAAATTTTCACTCAACACAAAGTGACAATCGACCTCAATGGGCCTCAATCAATGTTAATCGACGATATCTGACAAAGTTAGATGCAAACTCAATCAAATATATAAGAAATGTTGAAATTCGACTCCAAATTAGGAAGATAGACTTAGAAAATTTTCACTCATTACAAAGTGACAATCGACCTCAATGGGCTTCAATGGATGTTAATCGACGATATCTGACAAAGTTAGATGCAAACTCACTCAAATATATGAGAAATGTTGAAATTCGACTTCAAATTAGGAAGATAGACTTAGAAAATTTTCACTCAACACAAAGTGACAATCGACCTCAATGGGCTTCAATGGATGTTAATCGACGATATCTGACAAAGTTAGATGCAAACTTAATCAAATATATAAGAAATGTTGAAATTCGACTTCAAATTAGGAAGATAGACTTAGAAAATTTTCACTCAACACAAAGTGACAATCGACGTCAATGGGCTTCAATGGATGTTAATCGACGATATCTGACAAAGTTAGATGCAAACTCACTCAAATATATGAGAAATGTTGAAATTCGACTTCAAATTAGGAAGATAGACTTAGAAAATTTTCACTCATCACAAAGTGACAATCGACCTCAATGGGCTTCAATGGATGTTAATCGACGATATCTGACAAAGTAAGATGCAAACTCACTCAAATATATGAGGAATGTTGAAATTCGACTTCAAATTAGGAAGATAGACTTAGAAAATTTCCACTCAACACAAAGTGACAATCGACCTCAATGGGCTTCAATGAATGTTAATCGACGATATCTGACAAAGTAAGATGCAAACTCAATCAAATATATAAGAAATGTTGAAATTCGACTCCAAATTAGGAAGAAAGACTTAGAAAATTTTCACTCAACACAAAGTGACAATCGACCTCAATATGCTTCAATGGATGTTAATCGACGATATCTGACAAAGTTAGATGCAAACTCAATCAAATATATAAGAAATGTTGAAATTCGACTTCAAATTAGGAAGATAGACTTAGAAAATTTCCACTCAACACAAAGTGACAATCGACCTCAATGGGCTTCAATGGATGTTAATCGACGATATCTGACAAAGTAAGATGCAAACTCAATCAAATATGTAAGAAATGTTGAAATTCGACTTCAAATTAGGAAGATAGACTTAGAAAATTTCCACTCAACACAAAGTGACAATCGACCTCAATGGGCTTCAATGGATGTTAATCGACGATATCTGACAAAGTTAGATGCAAACTCACTCAAATATATGAGAAATGTTGAAATTCGACTTCAAATTAGGAAGATAGACTTAGAAAATTTCCACTCAACACAAAGTGACAATCGACCTCAATGGGCTTCAATGGATGTTAATCGACGATATCTGACAAAGTAAGATGCAAACTCAATCAAATATGTAAGAAATGTTGAAATTCGACTTCAAATTAGGAAGATAGACTTAGAAAATTTCCACTCAACACAAAGTGACAATCGACCTCAATGGGCTTCAATGGATGTTAATCGACGATATCTGACAAAGTTAGATGCAAACTCACTCAAATATATGAGAAATGTTGAAATTCGACTTCAAATTAGGAAGATAGACTTAGAAAATTTTCACTCAACACAAAGTGACAATCGACCTCAATGGGCTTCAATGGATGTTAATCGACGATATCTGACAAAGTTAGATGCAAACTCACTCAAATATATGAGAAATGTTGAAATTCGACTTCAAATTAGGAAGAAAGACTTAGAAAATTTTCACTCAACACAAAGTGACAATCGACCTCAATGGGCTTCAATGGATGTTAATCGACGATATCTGACAAAGTTAGATGCAAACTCACTCAAATATATGAGAAATGTTGAAATTCGACTTCAAATTAGGAAGAAAGACTTAGAAAATTTTCACTCAACACAAAGTGACAATCGACCTCAATGGGCCTCAATCAATGTTAATCGACAATATCTGACAAAGTTAGATGAAAACTCACTCAAATATATGAGAAATGTTGAAATTCGACTTCAAATTAGGAAGAAAGACTTAGAAAATTTTCACTCAACACAAAGTGACAATCGACCTCAATGGGCTTCCATGGATGTTAATCGACGATATCTGACAAAGTTAGATGCAAACTCAATCAAATATATAAGAAATGTTGAAATTCGACTTCAAATTAGGAAGATAGACTTAGAAAATTTTCACTCAACACAAAGTGACAATCGACGTCAATGGGCTTCAATGGATGTTAATCGACGATATCTGACAAAGTTAGATGCAAACTCACTCAAATATATGAGAAATGTTGAAATTCGACTTCAAATTAGGAAGATAGACTTAGAAAATTTTCACTCATCACAAAGTGACAATCGACCTCAATGGGCTTCAATGGATGTTAATCGACGATATCTGACAAAGTTAGATGCAAACCCAATCAAATATATAAGAAATGTTGAAATTCGACTTCAAATTAGGAAGATAGACTTAGAAAATTTTCACTCAACACAAAGTGACAATCGACCTCAATGGGCTTCAATGGATGTTAATCGACGATATCTGACAAAGTTAGATGCAAACTCACTCAAATATATGAGAAATGTTGAAATTCGACTTCAAATTAGGAAGATAGACTTAGAAAATTTTCACTCAACACAAAGTGACAATCGACCTCAATGGGCCTCAATCAATGTTAATCGACGATATCTGACAAAGTTAGATGCAAACTCAATCAAATATATAAGAAATGTTGAAATTCGACTTCAAATTAGGAAGATAGACTTAGAAAATTTTCACTCAACACAAAGTGACAATCGACGTCAATGGGCTTCAATGGATGTTAATCGACGATATCTGACAAAGTTAGATGCAAACTCACTCAAATATATGAGAAATGTTGAAATTCGACTTCAAATTAGGAAGATAGACTTAGAAAATTTTCACTCATCACAAAGTGACAATCGACCTCAATGGGCTTCAATGGATGTTAATCGACGATATCTGACAAAGTTAGATGCAAACCCAATCAAATATATAAGAAATGTTGAAATTCGACTTCAAATTAGGAAGATAGACTTAGAAAATTTTCACTCAACACAAAGTGACAATCGACCTCAATGGGCTTCCATGGATGTTAATCGACGATATCTGACAAAGTTAGATGCAAACTCAATCAAATATATAAGAAATGTTGAAATTCGACTTCAAATTAGGAAGATAGACTTAGAAAATTTTCACTCAACACAAAGTGACAATCGACGTCAATGGGCTTCAATGGATGTTAATCGACGATATCTGACAAAGTTAGATGCAAACTCACTCAAATATATGAGAAATGTTGAAATTCGACTTCAAATTAGGAAGATAGACTTAGAAAATTTTCACTCATCACAAAGTGACAATCGACCTCAATGGGCTTCAATGGATGTTAATCGACGATATCTGACAAAGTTAGATGCAAACCCAATCAAATATATAAGAAATGTTGAAATTCGACTTCAAATTAGGAAGATAGACTTAGAAAATTTTCACTCAACACAAAGTGACAATCGACCTCAATGGGCTTCAATGGATGTTAATCGACGATATCTGACAAAGTTAGATGCAAACTCACTCAAATATATGAGAAATGTTGAAATTCGACTTCAAATTAGGAAGATAGACTTAGAAAATTTTCACTCAACACAAAGTGACAATCGACCTCAATGGGCCTCAATCAATGTTAATCGACGATATCTGACAAAGTTAGATGCAAACTCAATCAAATATATAAGAAATGTTGAAATTCGACTTCAAATTAGGAAGAAAGACTTAGAAAATTTTCACTCAACACAAAGTGACAATCGACCTCAATGGGCCTCAATCAATGTTAATCGACAATATCTGACAAAGTTAGATGAAAACTCACTCAAATATATGAGAAATGTTGAAATTCGACTTCAAATTAGGAAGATAGACTTAGAAAATTTTCACTCAACACAAAGTGACAATCGACGTCAATGGGCTTCAATGGATGTTAATCGACGATATCTGACAAAGTTAGATGCAAACTCACTCAAATATATGAGAAATGTTGAAATTCGACTTCAAATTAGGAAGATAGACTTAGAAAATTTTCACTCATCACAAAGTGACAATCGACCTCAATGGGCTTCAATGGATGTTAATCGACGATATCTGACAAAGTTAGATGCAAACCCAATCAAATATATAAGAAATGTTGAAATTCGACTTCAAATTAGGAAGATAGACTTAGAAAATTTTCACTCAACACAAAGTGACAATCGACCTCAATGGGCTTCAATGGATGTTAATCGACGATATCTGACAAAGTTAGATGCAAACTCACTCAAATATATGAGAAATGTTGAAATTCGACTTCAAATTAGGAAGATAGACTTAGAAAATTTTCACTCAACACAAAGTGACAATCGACCTCAATGGGCCTCAATCAATGTTAATCGACGATATCTGACAAAGTTAGATGCAAACTCAATCAAATATATAAGAAATGTTGAAATTCGACTCCAAATTAGGAAGATAGACTTAGAAAATTTTCACTCATTACAAAGTGACAATCGACCTCAATGGGCTTCAATGGATGTTAATCGACGATATCTGACAAAGTTAGATGCAAACTCACTCAAATATATGAGAAATGTTGAAATTCGACTTCAAATTAGGAAGAAAGACTTAGAAAATTTTCACTCATTACAAAGTGACAATCGACCTCAATGGGCCTCAATCAATGTTAATCGACAATATCTGACAAAGTTAGATGAAAACTCACTCAAATATATGAGAAATGTTGAAATTCGACTTCAAATTAGGAAGATAGACTTAGAAAATTTTCACTCAACACAAAGTGACAATCGACCTCAATGGGCTTCAATGGATGTTAATCGACGATATCTGACAAAGTTAGATGCAAACTCACTCAAATATATGAGAAATGTTGAAATTCGACTTCAAATTAGGAAGAAAGACTTAGAAAATTTTCACTCAACACAAAGTGACAATCGACCTCAATGGGCCTCAATCAATGTTAATCGACAATATCTGACAAAGTTAGATGAAAACTCACTCAAATATATGAGAAATGTTGAAATTCGACTTCAAATTAGGAAGATAGACTTAGAAAATTTTCACTCAACACAAAGTGACAATCGACCTCAATGGGCTTCCATGGATGTTAATCGACGATATCTGACAAAGTTAGATGCAAACTCAATCAAATATATAAGAAATGTTGAAATTCGACTTCAAATTAGGAAGATAGACTTAGAAAATTTTCACTCAACACAAAGTGACAATCGACGTCAATGGGCTTCAATGGATGTTAATCGACGATATCTGACAAAGTTAGATGCAAACTCACTCAAATATATGAGAAATGTTGAAATTCGACTCCAAATTAGGAAGATAGACTTAGAAAATTTTCACTCAACACAAAGTGACAATCGACGTCAATGGGCTTCAATGGATGTTAATCGACGATATCTGACAAAGTTAGATGCAAACTCACTCAAATATATGAGAAATGTTGAAATTCGACTTCAAATTAGGAAGATAGACTTAGAAAATTTTCACTCAACACAATCGACCTCAATGGGCTTCAATGGATGTTAATCGACGATATCTGACAAAGTTAGATGCAAACTCACTCAAATATATGAGAAATGTTGAAATTCGACTTCAAATTAGGAAGATAGACTTAGAAAATTTTCACTCAACACAAAGTGACAATCGACCTCAATGGGCTTCAATGGATGTTAATCGACGATATCTGACAAAGTTAGATGCAAACTCACTCAAATATATGAGAAATGTTGAAATTCGACTTCAAATTAGGAAGAAAGACTTAGAAAATTTTCACTCATTACAAAGTGACAATCGACCTCAATGGGCCTCAATCAATGTTAATCGACGATATCTGACAAAGTTAGATGCAAACTCAATCAAATATATAAGAAATGTTGAAATTCGACTTCAAATTAGGAAGATAGACTTAGAAAATTTCCACTCAACACAAAGTGACAATCGACCTCAATGGGCTTCAATTGATGTTAATCGACGATATCTGACAAAGTAAGATGCAAACTCAATCAAATATGTAAGAAATGTTGAAATTCGACTTCAAATTAGGAAGATAGACTTAGAAAATTTCCACTCAACACAAAGTGACAATCGACCTCAATGGGCTTCAATGGATGTTAATCGACGATATCTGACAAAGTTAGATGCAAACTCACTCAAATATATAAGAAATGTTGAAATTCGACTTCAAATTAGGAAGATAGACTTAGAAAATTTTCACTCAACACAAAGTGACAATCGACCTCAATGGGCTTCAATGGATGTTAATCGACGATATCTGACAAAGTTAGATGCAAACTCAATCAAATATGTAAGAAATGTTGAAATTCGACTTCAAATTAGGAAGATAGACTTAGAAAATTTCCACTCAACACAAAGTGACAATCGACCTCAATGGGCTTCAATGGATGTTAATCGACAATATCTGACAAAGTTAGATGAAAACTCACTCAAATATATGAGAAATGTTGAAATTCGACTTCAAATTAGGAAGATAGACTTAGAAAATTTTCACTCAACACAAAGTGACAATCGACCTCAATGGGCTTCCATGGATGTTAATCGACGATATCTGACAAAGTTAGATGCAAACTCAATCAAATATATAAGAAATGTTGAAATTCGACTTCAAATTAGGAAGATAGACTTAGAAAATTTTCACTCAACACAAAGTGACAATCGACGTCAATGGGCTTCAATGGATGTTAATCGACGATATCTGACAAAGTTAGATGCAAACTCACTCAAATATATGAGAAATGTTGAAATTCGACTTCAAATTAGGAAGATAGACTTAGAAAATTTTCACTCATCACAAAGTGACAATCGACCTCAATGGGCTTCAATGGATGTTAATCGACGATATCTGACAAAGTTAGATGCAAACTCACTCAAATATATGAGAAATGTTGAAATTCGACTTCAAATTAGGAAGATAGACTTAGAAAATTTCCACTCAACACAAAGTGACAATCGACCTCAATGGGCTTCAATGAATGTAAATCGACGATATCTGACAAAGTAAGATGCAAACTCAATCAAATATATAAGAAATGTTGAAATTCGACTCCAAATTAGGAAGAAAGACTTAGAAAATTTTCACTCAACACAAAGTGACAATCGACCTCAATATGCTTCAATGGATGTTAATCGACGATATCTGACAAAGTTAGATGCAAACTCAATCAAATATATAAGAAATGTTGAAATTCGACTTCAAATTAGGAAGATAGACTTAGAAAATTTCCACTCAACACAAAGTGACAATCGACCTCAATGGGCTTCAATGGATGTTAATCGACGATATCTGACAAAGTAAGATGCAAACTCAATCAAATATGTAAGAAATGTTGAAATTCGACTTCAAATTAGGAAGATAGACTTAGAAAATTTTCACTCAACACAAAGTGACAATCGACGTCAATGGGCTTCAATGGATGTTAATCGACGATATCTGACAAAGTTAGATGCAAACTCACTCAAATATATGAGAAATGTTGAAATTCGACTTCAAATTAGGAAGATAGACTTAGAAAATTTTCACTCAACACAAAGTGACAATCGACCTCAATGGGCTTCAATGGATGTTAATCGACGATATCCGACAAAGTTAGATGCAAACTCACTCAAATATATGAGAAATGTTGAAATTCGACTTCAAATTAGGAAGATAGACTTAGAAAATTTTCACTCAACACAAAGTGACAATCGACCTCAATGGGCCTCAATCAATGTTAATCGACGATATCTGACAAAGTTAGATGCAAACTCAATCAAATATATAAGAAATGTTGAAATTCGACTCCAAATTAGGAAGATAGACTTAGAAAATTTTCACTCATTACAAAGTGACAATCGACCTCAATGGGCTTCAATGGATGTTAATCGACGATATCTGACAAAGTTAGATGCAAACTCACTCAAATATATGAGAAATGTTGAAATTCGACTTCAAATTAGGAAGAAAGACTTAGAAAATTTTCACTCAACACAAAGTGACAATCGACGTCAATGGGCTTCAATGGATGTTAATCGACGATATCTGACAAAGTTAGATGCAAACTCACTCAAATATATGAGAAATGTTGAAATTCGACTTCAAATTAGGAAGATAGACTTAGAAAATTTTCACTCATCACAAAGTGACAATCGACCTCAATGGGCTTCAATGGATGTTAATCGACGATATCTGACAAAGTTAGATGCAAACTCACTCAAATATATGAGAAATGTTGAAATTCGACTTCAAATTAGGAAGATAGACTTAGAAAATTTCCACTCAACACAAAGTGACAATCGACCTCAATGGGCTTCAATGAATGTTAATCGACGATATCTGACAAAGTAAGATGCAAACTCAATCAAATATATAAGAAATGTTGAAATTCGACTCCAAATTAGGAAGAAAGACTTAGAAAATTTTCACTCAACACAAAGTGACAATCGACCTCAATATGCTTCAATGGATGTTAATCGACGATATCTGACAAAGTTAGATGCAAACTCAATCAAATATATAAGAAATGTTGAAATTCGACTTCAAATTAGGAAGATAGACTTAGAAAATTTTCACTCAACACAAAGTGACAATCGACGTCAATGGGCTTCAATGGATGTTAATCGACGATATCTGACAAAGTTAGATGCAAACTCACTCAAATATATGAGAAATGTTGAAATTCGACTTCAAATTAGGAAGATAGACTTAGAAAATTTTCACTCAACACAAAGTGACAATAGACCTCAATGGGCTTCAATGGATGTTAATCGACGATATCTGACAAAGTTAGATGCAAACTCAATCAAATATATAAGAAATGTTGAAATTCGACTTCAAATTAGGAAGATAGACTTAGAAAATTTTCACTCAACACAAAGTGACAATCGACCTCAATGGGCTTCAATGGATGTTAATCGACGATATCCGACAAAGTTAGATGCAAACTCACTCAAATATATGAGAAATGTTGAAATTCGACTTCAAATTAGGAAGATAGACTTAGAAAATTTTCACTCAACACAAAGTGACAATCGACCTCAATGGGCCTCAATCAATGTTAATCGACGATATCTGACAAAGTTAGATGCAAACTCACTCAAATATATGAGAAATGTTGAAATTCGTCTTCAAATTAGGAAGATAGACTTAGAAAATTTTCACTCATCACAAAGTGACAATCGACCTCAATGGGCTTCAATGGATGTTAATCGACGATATCTGACAAAGTTAGATGCAAACTCACTCAAATATATGAGAAATGTTGAAATTCGACTTCAAATTAGGAAGATAGACTTAGAAAATTTCCACTCAACACAAAGTGACAATCGACCTCAATGGGCTTCAATGAATGTTAATCGACGATATCTGACAAAGTAAGATGCAAACTCAATCAAATATATAAGAAATGTTGAAATTCGACTCCAAATTAGGAAGAAAGACTTAGAAAATTTTCACTCAACACAAAGTGACAATCGACCTCAATATGCTTCAATGGATGTTAATCGACGATATCTGACAAAGTTAGATGCAAACTCAATCAAATATATAAGAAATGTTGAAATTCGACTTCAAATTAGGAAGATAGACTTAGAAAATTTTCACTCAACACAAAGTGACAATCGACGTCAATGGGCTTCAATGGATGTTAATCGACGATATCTGACAAAGTTAGATGCAAACTCACTCAAATATATGAGAAATGTTGAAATTCGACTTCAAATTAGGAAGATAGACTTAGAAAATTTTCACTCAACACAAAGTGACAATAGACCTCAATGGGCTTCAATGGATGTTAATCGACGATATCTGACAAAGTTAGATGCAAACTCAATCAAATATATAAGAAATGTTGAAATTCGACTTCAAATTAGGAAGATAGACTTAGAAAATTTTCACTCAACACAAAGTGACAATCGACCTCAATGGGCTTCAATGGATGTTAATCGACGATATCCGACAAAGTTAGATGCAAACTCACTCAAATATATGAGAAATGTTGAAATTCGACTTCAAATTAGGAAGAAAGACTTAGAAAATTTTCACTCAACACAAAGTGACAATCGACCTCAATGGGCCTCAATCAATGTTAATCGACAATATCTGACAAAGTTAGATGAAAACTCACTCAAATATATGAGAAATGTTGAAATTCGACTTCAAATTAGGAAGATAGACTTAGAAAATTTTCACTCAACACAAAGTGACAATCGACCTCAATGGGCTTCCATGGATGTTAATCGACGATATCTGACAAAGTTAGATGCAAACTCAATCAAATATATAAGAAATGTTGAAATTCGACTTCAAATTAGGAAGATAGACTTAGAAAATTTTCACTCAACACAAAGTGACAATCGACGTCAATGGGCTTCAATGGATGTTAATCGACGATATCTGACAAAGTTAGATGCAAACTCACTCAAATATATGAGAAATGTTGAAATTCGACTTCAAATTAGGAAGATAGACTTAGAAAATTTTCACTCATCACAAAGTGACAATCGACCTCAATGGGCTTCAATGGATGTTAATCGACGATATCTGACAAAGTTAGATGCAAACTCACTCAAATATATGAGAAATGTTGAAATTCGACTTCAAATTAGGAAGATAGACTTAGAAAATTTCCACTCAACACAAAGTGACAATCGACCTCAATGGGCTTCAATGAATGTTAATCGACGATATCTGACAAAGTAAGATGCAAACTCAATCAAATATATAAGAAATGTTGAAATTCGACTCCAAATTAGGAAGAAAGACTTAGAAAATTTTCACTCAACACAAAGTGACAATCGACCTCAATATGCTTCAATGGATGTTAATCGACGATATCTGACAAAGTTAGATGCAAACTCAATCAAATATATAAGAAATGTTGAAATTCGACTTCAAATTAGGAAGATAGACTTAGAAAATTTCCACTCAACACAAAGTGACAATCGACCTCAATGGGCTTCAATTGATGTTAATCGACGATATCTGACAAAGTAAGATGCAAACTCAATCAAATATGTAAGAAATGTTGAAATTCGACTTCAAATTAGGAAGATAGACTTAGAAAATTTCCACTTAACACAAAGTGACAATCGACCTCAATGGGCTTCAATGGATGTTAATCGACGATATCTGACAAAGTTAGATGCAAACTCACTCAAATATATGAGAAATGTTGAAATTCGACTTCAAATTAGGAAGATAGACTTAGAAAATTTTCACTCAACACAAAGTGACAATCGACCTCAATGGGCTTCAATGGATGTTAATCGACGATATCTGACAAAGTTAGATGCAAACTCACTCAAATATATGAGAAATGTTGAAATTCGACTTCAAATTAGGAAGAAAGACTTAGAAAATTTTCACTCAACACAAAGTGACAATCGACCTCAATGGGCCTCAATCAATGTTAATCGACAATATCTGACAAAGTTAGATGAAAACTCACTCAAATATATGAGAAATGTTGAAATTCGACTTCAAATTAGGAAGATAGACTTAGAAAATTTTCACTCAACACAAAGTGACAATCGACCTCAATGGGCTTCCATGGATGTTAATCGACGATATCTGACAAAGTTAGATGCAAACTCAATCAAATATATAAGAAATGTTGAAATTCGACTTCAAATTAGGAAGATAGACTTAGAAAATTTTCACTCAACACAAAGTGACAATCGACGTCAATGGGCTTCAATGGATGTTAATCGACGATATCTGACAAAGTTAGATGCAAACTCACTCAAATATATGAGAAATGTTGAAATTCGACTTCAAATTAGGAAGATAGACATAGAAAATTTTCACTCATCACAAAGTGACAATCAACCTCAATGGGCTTCAATGGATGTTAATCGACGATATCTGACAAAGTTAGATGCAAACTCACTCAAATATATGAGAAATGTTGAAATTCGACTTCAAATTAGGAAGATAGACTTAGAAAATTTCCACTCAACACAAAGTGACAATCGACCTCAATGGGCTTCAATGAATGTTAATCGACGATATCTGACAAAGTAAGATGCAAACTCAATCAAATATATAAGAAATGTTGAAATTCGACTCCAAATTAGGAAGAAAGACTTAGAAAATTTTCACTCAACACAAAGTGACAATCGACCTCAATATGCTTCAATGGATGTTAATCGACGATATCTGACAAAGTTAGATGCAAACTCAATCAAATATATAAGAAATGTTGAAATTCGACTTCAAATTAGGAAGATAGACTTAGAAAATTTCCACTCAACACAAAGTGACAATCGACCTCAATGGGCTTCAATGGATGTTAATCGACGATATCTGACAAAGTAAGATGCAAACTCAATCAAATATGTAAGAAATGTTGAAATTCGACTTCAAATTAGGAAGATAGACTTAGAAAATTTTCACTCAACACAAAGTGACAATCGACGTCAATGGGCTTCAATGGATGTTAATCGACGATATCTGACAAAGTTAGATGCAAACTCACTCAAATATATGAGAAATGTTGAAATTCGACTTCAAATTAGGAAGATAGACTTAGAAAATTTTCACTCAACACAAAGTGACAATCGACCTCAATGGGCTTCAATGGATGTTAATCGACGATATCCGACAAAGTTAGATGCAAACTCACTCAAATATATGAGAAATGTTGAAATTCGACTTCAAATTAGGAAGATAGACTTAGAAAATTTTCACTCAACACAAAGTGACAATCGACCTCAATGGGCCTCAATCAATGTTAATCGACGATATCTGACAAAGTTAGATGCAAACTCAATCAAATATATAAGAAATGTTGAAATTCGACTCCAAATTAGGAAGATAGACTTAGAAAATTTTCACTCATTACAAAGTGACAATCGACCTCAATGGGCTTCAATGGATGTTAATCGACGATATCTGACAAAGTTAGATGCAAACTCACTCAAATATATGAGAAATGTTGAAATTCGACTTCAAATTAGGAAGAAAGACTTAGAAAATTTTCACTCAACACAAAGTGACAATCGACGTCAATGGGCTTCAATGGATGTTAATCGACGATATCTGACAAAGTTAGATGCAAACTCACTCAAATATATGAGAAATGTTGAAATTCGACTTCAAATTAGGAAGATAGACTTAGAAAATTTTCACTCATCACAAAGTGACAATCGACCTCAATGGGCTTCAATGGATGTTAATCGACGATATCTGACAAAGTTAGATGCAAACTCACTCAAATATATGAGAAATGTTGAAATTCGACTTCAAATTAGGAAGATAGACTTAGAAAATTTCCACTCAACACAAAGTGACAATCGACCTCAATGGGCTTCAATGAATGTTAATCGACGATATCTGACAAAGTAAGATGCAAACTCAATCAAATATATAAGAAATGTTGAAATTCGACTCCAAATTAGGAAGAAAGACTTAGAAAATTTTCACTCAACACAAAGTGACAATCGACCTCAATATGCTTCAATGGATGTTAATCGACGATATCTGACAAAGTTAGATGCAAACTCAATCAAATATATAAGAAATGTTGAAATTCGACTTCAAATTAGGAAGATAGACTTAGAAAATTTTCACTCAACACAAAGTGACAATCGACGTCAATGGGCTTCAATGGATGTTAATCGACGATATCTGACAAAGTTAGATGCAAACTCACTCAAATATATGAGAAATGTTGAAATTCGACTTCAAATTAGGAAGATAGACTTAGAAAATTTTCACTCAACACAAAGTGACAATAGACCTCAATGGGCTTCAATGGATGTTAATCGACGATATCTGACAAAGTTAGATGCAAACTCAATCAAATATATAAGAAATGTTGAAATTCGACTTCAAATTAGGAAGATAGACTTAGAAAATTTTCACTCAACACAAAGTGACAATCGACCTCAATGGGCTTCAATGGATGTTAATCGACGATATCCGACAAAGTTAGATGCAAACTCACTCAAATATATGAGAAATGTTGAAATTCGACTTCAAATTAGGAAGATAGACTTAGAAAATTTTCACTCAACACAAAGTGACAATCGACCTCAATGGGCCTCAATCAATGTTAATCGACGATATCTGACAAAGTTAGATGCAAACTCACTCAAATATATGAGAAATGTTGAAATTCGTCTTCAAATTAGGAAGATAGACTTAGAAAATTTTCACTCATCACAAAGTGACAATCGACCTCAATGGGCTTCAATGGATGTTAATCGACGATATCTGACAAAGTTAGATGCAAACTCACTCAAATATATGAGAAATGTTGAAATTCGACTTCAAATTAGGAAGATAGACTTAGAAAATTTCCACTCAACACAAAGTGACAATCGACCTCAATGGGCTTCAATGAATGTTAATCGACGATATCTGACAAAGTAAGATGCAAACTCAATCAAATATATAAGAAATGTTGAAATTCGACTCCAAATTAGGAAGAAAGACTTAGAAAATTTTCACTCAACACAAAGTGACAATCGACCTCAATATGCTTCAATGGATGTTAATCGACGATATCTGACAAAGTTAGATGCAAACTCAATCAAATATATAAGAAATGTTGAAATTCGACTCCAAATTAGGAAGAAAGACTTAGAAAATTTCCACTCAACACAAAGTGACAATCGACCTCAATGGGCTTCAATGGATGTTAATCGACGATATCTGACAAAGTAAGATGCAAACTCAATCAAATATGTAAGAAATGTTGAAATTCGACTCCAAATTAGGAAGAAAGACTTAGAAAATTTTCACTCAACACAAAGTGACAATCGACCTCAATGGGCTTCAATGGATGTTAATCGACGATATCTGACAAAGTTAGATGCAAACTCAATCAAATATATAAGAAATGTTGAAATTCGACTTCAAATTAGGAAGATAGACTTAGAAAATTTCCACTCAACACAAAGTGACAATCGACCTCAATGGGCTTCAATGGATGTTAATCGACGATATCTGACAAAGTTAGATGCAAACTCACTCAAATATATGAGAAATGTTGAAATTCGACTTCAAATTAGGAAGATAGACTTAGAAAATTTTCACTCAACACAAAGTGACAATCGACCTCAATGGGCTTCAATGGATGTTAATCGACGATATCTGACAAAGTTAGATGCAAACTCACTCAAATATATGAGAAATGTTGAAATTCGACTTCAAATTAGGAAGAAAGACTTAGAAAATTTTCACTCAACACAAAGTGACAATCGACCTCAATGGGCCTCAATCAATGTTAATCGACAATATCTGACAAAGTTAGATGAAAACTCACTCAAATATATGAGAAATGTTGAAATTCGACTTCAAATTAGGAAGATAGACTTAGAAAATTTTCACTCATCACAAAGTGACAATCAACCTCAATGGGCTTCAATGGATGTTAATCGACGATATCTGACAAAGTTAGATGCAAACTCACTCAAATATATGAGAAATGTTGAAATTCGACTTCAAATTAGGAAGATAGACTTAGAAAATTTCCACTCAACACAAAGTGACAATCGACCTCAATGGGCTTCAATGAATGGTAATCGACGATATCTGACAAAGTAAGATGCAAACTCAATCAAATATATAAGAAATGTTGAAATTCGACTCCAAATTAGGAAGAAAGACTTAGAAAATTTTCACTCAACACAAAGTGACAATCGACCTCAATATGCTTCAATGGATGTTAATCGACGATATCTGACAAAGTTAGATGCAAACTCAATCAAATATATAAGAAATGTTGAAATTCGACTTCAAATTAGGAAGATAGACTTAGAAAATTTCCACTCAACACAAAGTGACAATCGACCTCAATGGGCTTCAATGGATGTTAATCGACGATATCTGACAAAGTAAGATGCAAACTCAATCAAATATGTAAGAAATGTTGAAATTCGACTTCAAATTAGGAAGATAGACTTAGAAAATTTTCACTCAACACAAAGTGACAATCGACGTCAATGGGCTTCAATGGATGTTAATCGACGATATCTGACAAAGTTAGATGCAAACTCACTCAAATATATGAGAAATGTTGAAATTCGACTTCAAATTAGGAAGATAGACTTAGAAAATTTTCACTCAACACAAAGTGACAATCGACCTCAATGGGCTTCAATGGATGTTAATCGACGATATCCGACAAAGTTAGATGCAAACTCACTCAAATATATGAGAAATGTTGAAATTCGACTTCAAATTAGGAAGATAGACTTAGAAAATTTTCACTCAACACAAAGTGACAATCGACCTCAATGGGCCTCAATCAATGTTAATCGACGATATCTGACAAAGTTAGATGCAAACTCAATCAAATATATAAGAAATGTTGAAATTCGACTCCAAATTAGGAAGATAGACTTAGAAAATTTTCACTCATTACAAAGTGACAATCGACCTCAATGGGCTTCAATGGATGTTAATCGACGATATCTGACAAAGTTAGATGCAAACTCACTCAAATATATGAGAAATGTTGAAATTCGACTTCAAATTAGGAAGAAAGACTTAGAAAATTTTCACTCAACACAAAGTGACAATCGACGTCAATGGGCTTCAATGGATGTTAATCGACGATATCTGACAAAGTTAGATGCAAACTCACTCAAATATATGAGAAATGTTGAAATTCGACTTCAAATTAGGAAGATAGACTTAGAAAATTTCCACTCAACACAAAGTGACAATCGACCTCAATGGGCTTCAATGAATGTTAATCGACGATATCTGACAAAGTAAGATGCAAACTCAATCAAATATATAAGAAATGTTGAAATTCGACTCCAAATTAGGAAGAAAGACTTAGAAAATTTTCACTCAACACAAAGTGACAATCGACCTCAATATGCTTCAATGGATGTTAATCGACGATATCTGACAAAGTTAGATGCAAACTCAATCAAATATATAAGAAATGTTGAAATTCGACTCCAAATTAGGAAGAAAGACTTAGAAAATTTTCACTCAACACAAAGTGACAATCGACCTCAATATGCTTCAATGAATGTTAATCGACGATATCTGACAAAGTAAGATGCAAACTCAATCAAATATATAAGAAATGTTGAAATTCGACTCCAAATTAGGAAGAAAGACTTAGAAAATTTTCACTCATCACAAAGTGACAATCGACCTCAATGGGCTTCAATGGATGTTAATCGACGATATCTGACAAAGTTAGATGCAAACTCACTCAAATATATGAGAAATGTTGAAATTCGACTTCAAATTAGGAAGATAGACTTAGAAAATTTCCACTCAACACAAAGTGACAATCGACCTCAATGGGCTTCAATGGATGTTAATCGACGATATCTGACAAAGTAAGATGCAAACTCAATCAAATATGTAAGAAATGTTGAAATTCGACTTCAAATTAGGAAGATAGACTTAGAAAATTTTCACTCAACACAAAGTGACAATCGACGTCAATGGGCTTCAATGGATGTTAATCGACGATATCTGACAAAGTTAGATGCAAACTCACTCAAATATATGAGAAATGTTGAAATTCGACTTCAAATTAGGAAGATAGACTTAGAAAATTTTCACTCAACACAAAGTGACAATCGACCTCAATGGGCTTCAATGGATGTTAATCGACGATATCCGACAAAGTTAGATGCAAACTCACTCAAATATATGAGAAATGTTGAAATTCGACTTCAAATTAGGAAGATAGACTTAGAAAATTTTCACTCAACACAAAGTGACAATCGACCTCAATGGGCCTCAATCAATGTTAATCGACGATATCTGACAAAGTTAGATGCAAACTCAATCAAATATATAAGAAATGTTGAAATTCGACTCCAAATTAGGAAGATAGACTTAGAAAATTTTCACTCATTACAAAGTGACAATCGACCTCAATGGGCTTCAATGGATGTTAATCGACGATATCTGACAAAGTTAGATGCAAACTCACTCAAATATATGAGAAATGTTGAAATTCGACTTCAAATTAGGAAGAAAGACTTAGAAAATTTTCACTCAACACAAAGTGACAATCGACGTCAATGGGCTTCAATGGATGTTAATCGACGATATCTGACAAAGTTAGATGCAAACTCACTCAAATATATGAGAAATGTTGAAATTCGACTTCAAATTAGGAAGATAGACTTAGAAAATTTTCACTCATCACAAAGTGACAATCGACCTCAATGGGCTTCAATGGATGTTAATCGACGATATCTGACAAAGTTAGATGCAAACTCACTCAAATATATGAGAAATGTTGAAATTCGACTTCAAATTAGGAAGATAGACTTAGAAAATTTCCACTCAACACAAAGTGACAATCGACCTCAATGGGCTTCAATGGATGTTAATCGACGATATCTGACAAAGTTAGATGCAAACTCACTCAAATATATGAGAAATGTTGAAATTCGACTTCAAATTAGGAAGATAGACTTAGAAAATTTCCACTCAACACAAAGTGACAATCGACCTCAATGGGCTTCAATGGATGTTAATCGACGATATCTGACAAAGTAAGATGCAAACTCAATCAAATATGTAAGAAATGTTGAAATTCGACTTCAAATTAGGAAGATAGACTTAGAAAATTTTCACTCAACACAAAGTGACAATCGACGTCAATGGGCTTCAATGGATGTTAATCGACGATATCTGACAAAGTTAGATGCAAACTCACTCAAATATATGAGAAATGTTGAAATTCGACTTCAAATTAGGAAGATAGACTTAGAAAATTTTCACTCAACACAAAGTGACAATCGACCTCAATGGGCTTCAATGGATGTTAATCGACGATATCCGACAAAGTTAGATGCAAACTCACTCAAATATATGAGAAATGTTGAAATTCGACTTCAAATTAGGAAGATAGACTTAGAAAATTTTCACTCAACACAAAGTGACAATCGACCTCAATGGGCCTCAATCAATGTTAATCGACGATATCTGACAAAGTTAGATGCAAACTCAATCAAATATATAAGAAATGTTGAAATTCGACTCCAAATTAGGAAGATAGACTTAGAAAATTTTCACTCATTACAAAGTGACAATCGACCTCAATGGGCTTCAATGGATGTTAATCGACGATATCTGACAAAGTTAGATGCAAACTCACTCAAATATATGAGAAATGTTGAAATTCGACTTCAAATTAGGAAGAAAGACTTAGAAAATTTTCACTCAACACAAAGTGACAATCGACGTCAATGGGCTTCAATGGATGTTAATCGACGATATCTGACAAAGTTAGATGCAAACTCACTCAAATATATGAGAAATGTTGAAATTCGACTTCAAATTAGGAAGATAGACTTAGAAAATTTTCACTCATCACAAAGTGACAATCGACCTCAATGGGCTTCAATGGATGTTAATCGACGATATCTGACAAAGTTAGATGCAAACTCACTCAAATATATGAGAAATGTTGAAATTCGACTTCAAATTAGGAAGATAGACTTAGAAAATTTCCACTCAACACAAAGTGACAATCGACCTCAATGGGCTTCAATGGATGTTAATCGACGATATCCGACAAAGTTAGATGCAAACTCACTCAAATATATGAGAAATGTTGAAATTCGACTTCAAATTAGGAAGATAGACTTAGAAAATTTTCACTCAACACAAAGTGACAATCGACCTCAATGGGCCTCAATCAATGTTAATCGACGATATCTGACAAAGTTAGATGCAAACTCAATCAAATATATAAGAAATGTTGAAATTCGACTCCAAATTAGGAAGAAAGACTTAGAAAATTTTCACTCAACACAAAGTGACAATCGACCTCAATATGCTTCAATGGATGTTAATCGACGATATCTGACAAAGTTAGATGCAAACTCAATCAAATATATAAGAAATGTTGAAATTCGACTTCAAATTAGGAAGATAGACTTAGAAAATTTCCACTCAACACAAAGTGACAATCGACCTCAATGGGCTTCAATGGATGTTAATCGACGATATCTGACAAAGTAAGATGCAAACTCAATCAAATATGTAAGAAATGTTGAAATTCGACTTCAAATTAGGAAGATAGACTTAGAAAATTTTCACTCAACACAAAGTGACAATCGACGTCAATGGGCTTCAATGGATGTTAATCGACGATATCTGACAAAGTTAGATGCAAACTCACTCAAATATATGAGAAATGTTGAAATTCGACTTCAAATTAGGAAAATAGACTTAGAAAATTTTCACTCAACACAAAGTGACAATCGACCTCAATGGGCTTCAATGGATGTTAATCGACGATATCCGACAAAGTTAGATGCAAACTCACTCAAATATATGAGAAATGTTGAAATTCGACTTCAAATTAGGAAGATAGACTTAGAAAATTTTCACTCAACACAAAGTGACAATCGACCTCAATGGGCCTCAATCAATGTTAATCGACGATATCTGACAAAGTTAGATGCAAACTCAATCAAATATATAAGAAATGTTGAAATTCGACTCCAAATTAGGAAGAAAGACTTAGAAAATTTTCACTCAACACAAAGTGACAATCGACGTCAATGGGCTTCAATGGATGTTAATCGACGATATCTGACAAAGTTAGATGCAAACTCACTCAAATATATGAGAAATGTTGAAATTCGACTTCAAATTAGGAAGATAGACTTAGAAAATTTTCACTCATCACAAAGTGACAATCGACCTCAATGGGCTTCAATGGATGTTAATCGACGATATCTGACAAAGTTAGATGCAAACTCACTCAAATATATGAGAAATGTTGAAATTCGACTTCAAATTAGGAAGAAAGACTTAGAAAATTTTCACTCAACACAAAGTGACAATCGACGTCAATGGGCTTCAATGGATGTTAATCGACGATATCTGACAAAGTTAGATGCAAACTCACTCAAATATATGAGAAATGTTGAAATTCGACTTCAAATTAGGAAGATAGACTTAGAAAATTTTCACTCATCACAAAGTGACAATCGACCTCAATGGGCTTCAATGGATGTTAATCGACGATATCTGACAAAGTTAGATGCAAACTCACTCAAATATATGAGAAATGTTGAAATTCGACTTCAAATTAGGAAGATAGACTTAGAAAATTTCCACTCAACACAAAGTGACAATCGACCTCAATGGGCTTCAATGAATGTTAATCGACGATATCTGACAAAGTAAGATGCAAACTCAATCAAATATATAAGAAATGTTGAAATTCGACTCCAAATTAGGAAGAAAGACTTAGAAAATTTTCACTCAACACAAAGTGACAATCGACCTCAATATGCTTCAATGGATGTTAATCGACGATATCTGACAAAGTTAGATGCAAACTCAATCAAATATATAAGAAATGTTGAAATTCGACTCCAAATTAGGAAGAAAGACTTAGAAAATTTTCACTCAACACAAAGTGACAATCGACCTCAATATGCTTCAATGAATGTTAATCGACGATATCTGACAAAGTAAGATGCAAACTCAATCAAATATATAAGAAATGTTGAAATTCGACTCCAAATTAGGAAGAAAGACTTAGAAAATTTTCACTCATCACAAAGTGACAATCGACCTCAATGGGCTTCAATGGATGTTAATCGACGATATCTGACAAAGTTAGATGCAAACTCACTCAAATATATGAGAAATGTTGAAATTCGACTTCAAATTAGGAAGATAGACTTAGAAAATTTCCACTCAACACAAAGTGACAATCGACCTCA
The DNA here is from genome assembly GCF_026250575.1 of Diorhabda carinulata. NCBI lineage: Eukaryota > Metazoa > Arthropoda > Insecta > Coleoptera > Chrysomelidae > Diorhabda > Diorhabda carinulata. Next base: position 11,375,861 of record NC_079467.1, read on the forward strand.
ATGGGCTTCAATGGATGTTAATCGACGATATCTGACAAAGTAAGATGCAAACTCAATCAAATATGTAAGAAATGTTGAAATTCGACTTCAAATTAGGAAGATAGACTTAGAAAATTTTCACTCAACACAAAGTGACAATCGACGTCAATGGGCTTCAATGGATGTTAATCGACGATATCTGACAAAGTTAGATGCAAACTCACTCAAATATATGAGAAATGTTGAAATTCGACTTCAAATTAGGAAGATAGACTTAGAAAATTTTCACTCAACACAAAGTGACAATCGACCTCAATGGGCTTCAATGGATGTTAATCGACGATATCCGACAAAGTTAGATGCAAACTCACTCAAATATATGAGAAATGTTGAAATTCGACTTCAAATTAGGAAGATAGACTTAGAAAATTTTCACTCAACACAAAGTGACAATCGACCTCAATGGGCCTCAATCAATGTTAATCGACGATATCTGACAAAGTTAGATGCAAACTCAATCAAATATATAAGAAATGTTGAAATTCGACTCCAAATTAGGAAGATAGACTTAGAAAATTTTCACTCATTACAAAGTGACAATCGACCTCAATGGGCTTCAATGGATGTTAATCGACGATATCTGACAAAGTTAGATGCAAACTCACTCAAATATATGAGAAATGTTGAAATTCGACTTCAAATTAGGAAGAAAGACTTAGAAAATTTTCACTCAACACAAAGTGACAATCGACGTCAATGGGCTTCAATGGATGTTAATCGACGATATCTGACAAAGTTAGATGCAAACTCACTCAAATATATGAGAAATGTTGAAATTCGACTTCAAATTAGGAAGATAGACTTAGAAAATTTTCACTCATCACAAAGTGACAATCGACCTCAATGGGCTTCAATGGATGTTAATCGACGATATCTGACAAAGTTAGATGCAAACTCACTCAAATATATGAGAAATGTTGAAATTCGACTTCAAATTAGGAAGATAGACTTAGAAAATTTCCACTCAACACAAAGTGACAATCGACCTCAATGGGCTTCAATGAATGTTAATCGACGATATCTGACAAAGTAAGATGCAAACTCAATCAAATATATAAGAAATGTTGAAATTCGACTCCAAATTAGGAAGAAAGACTTAGAAAATTTTCACTCAACACAAAGTGACAATCGACCTCAATATGCTTCAATGGATGTTAATCGACGATATCTGACAAAGTTAGATGCAAACTCAATCAAATATATAAGAAATGTTGAAATTCGACTTCAAATTAGGAAGATAGACTTAGAAAATTTTCACTCAACACAAAGTGACAATCGACGTCAATGGGCTTCAATGGATGTTAATCGACGATATCTGACAAAGTTAGATGCAAACTCACTCAAATATATGAGAAATGTTGAAATTCGACTTCAAATTAGGAAGATAGACTTAGAAAATTTTCACTCAACACAAAGTGACAATAGACCTCAATGGGCTTCAATGGATGTTAATCGACGATATCTGACAAAGTTAGATGCAAACTCAATCAAATATATAAGAAATGTTGAAATTCGACTTCAAATTAGGAAGATAGACTTAGAAAATTTTCACTCAACACAAAGTGACAATCGACCTCAATGGGCTTCAATGGATGTTAATCGACGATATCCGACAAAGTTAGATGCAAACTCACTCAAATATATGAGAAATGTTGAAATTCGACTTCAAATTAGGAAGATAGACTTAGAAAATTTTCACTCAACACAAAGTGACAATCGACCTCAATGGGCCTCAATCAATGTTAATCGACGATATCTGACAAAGTTAGATGCAAACTCACTCAAATATATGAGAAATGTTGAAATTCGTCTTCAAATTAGGAAGATAGACTTAGAAAATTTTCACTCATCACAAAGTGACAATCGACCTCAATGGGCTTCAATGGATGTTAATCGACGATATCTGACAAAGTTAGATGCAAACTCACTCAAATATATGAGAAATGTTGAAATTCGACTTCAAATTAGGAAGATAGACTTAGAAAATTTCCACTCAACACAAAGTGACAATCGACCTCAATGGGCTTCAATGAATGTTAATCGACGATATCTGACAAAGTAAGATGCAAACTCAATCAAATATATAAGAAATGTTGAAATTCGACTCCAAATTAGGAAGAAAGACTTAGAAAATTTTCACTCAACACAAAGTGACAATCGACCTCAATATGCTTCAATGGATGTTAATCGACGATATCTGACAAAGTTAGATGCAAACTCAATCAAATATATAAGAAATGTTGAAATTCGACTTCAAATTAGGAAGATAGACTTAGAAAATTTTCACTCAACACAAAGTGACAATCGACGTCAATGGGCTTCAATGGATGTTAATCGACGATATCTGACAAAGTTAGATGCAAACTCACTCAAATATATGAGAAATGTTGAAATTCGACTTCAAATTAGGAAGATAGACTTAGAAAATTTTCACTCAACACAAAGTGACAATAGACCTCAATGGGCTTCAATGGATGTTAATCGACGATATCTGACAAAGTTAGATGCAAACTCAATCAAATATATAAGAAATGTTGAAATTCGACTTCAAATTAGGAAGATAGACTTAGAAAATTTTCACTCAACACAAAGTGACAATCGACCTCAATGGGCTTCAATGGATGTTAATCGACGATATCCGACAAAGTTAGATGCAAACTCACTCAAATATATGAGAAATGTTGAAATTCGACTTCAAATTAGGAAGATAGACTTAGAAAATTTTCACTCAACACAAAGTGACAATCGACCTCAATGGGCCTCAATCAATGTTAATCGACGATATCTGACAAAGTTAGATGCAAACTCACTCAAATATATGAGAAATGTTGAAATTCGTCTTCAAATTAGGAAGATAGACTTAGAAAATTTTCACTCATCACAAAGTGACAATCGACCTCAATGGGCTTCAATGGATGTTAATCGACGATATCTGACAAAGTTAGATGCAAACTCACTCAAATATATGAGAAATGTTGAAATTCGACTTCAAATTAGGAAGATAGACTTAGAAAATTTCCACTCAACACAAAGTGACAATCGACCTCAATGGGCTTCAATGAATGTTAATCGACGATATCTGACAAAGTAAGATGCAAACTCAATCAAATATATAAGAAATGTTGAAATTCGACTCCAAATTAGGAAGAAAGAATTAGAAAATTTTCACTCAACACAAAGTGACAATCGACCTCAATGGGCTTCAATGGATGTTAATCGACGATATCTGACAAAGTTAGATGCAAACTCACTCAAATATATGAGAAATGTTGAAATTCGACTTCAAATTAGGAAGATAGACTTAGAAAATTTTCACTCAACACAAAGTGACAATCGACCTCAATGGGCTTCAATGGATGTTAATCGACGATATCTGACAAAGTTAGATGCAAACTCACTCAAATATATGAGAAATGTTGAAATTCGACTTCAAATTAGGAAGAAAGACTTAGAAAATTTTCACTCAACACAAAGTGACAATCGACCTCAATGGGCCTCAATCAATGTTAATCGACAATATCTGACAAAGTTAGATGAAAACTCACTCAAATATATGAGAAATGTTGAAATTCGACTTCAAATTAGGAAGATAGACTTAGAAAATTTTCACTCAACACAAAGTGACAATCGACCTCAATGGGCTTCCATGGATGTTAATCGACGATATCTGACAAAGTTAGATGCAAACTCAATCAAATATATAAGAAATGTTGAAATTCGACTTCAAATTAGGAAGATAGACTTAGAAAATTTTCACTCAACACAAAGTGACAATCGACGTCAATGGGCTTCAATGGATGTTAATCGACGATATCTGACAAAGTTAGATGCAAACTCACTCAAATATATGAGAAATGTTGAAATTCGACTTCAAATTAGGAAGATAGACTTAGAAAATTTTCACTCATCACAAAGTGACAATCGACCTCAATGGGCTTCAATGGATGTTAATCGACGATATCTGACAAAGTTAGATGCAAACTCACTCAAATATATGAGAAATGTTGAAATTCGACTTCAAATTAGGAAGATAGACTTAGAAAATTTCCACTCAACACAAAGTGACAATCGACCTCAATGGGCTTCAATGAATGTTAATCGACGATATCTGACAAAGTAAGATGCAAACTCAATCAAATATATAAGAAATGTTGAAATTCGACTTCAAATTAGGAAGATAGACTTAGAAAATTTTCACTCAACACAAAGTGACAATCGACGTCAATGGGCTTCAATGGATGTTAATCGACGATATCTGACAAAGTTAGATGCAAACTCACTCAAATATATGAGAAATGTTGAAATTCGACTTCAAATTAGGAAGATAGACTTAGAAAATTTTCACTCAACACAAAGTGACAATCGACCTCAATGGGCTTCAATGGATGTTAATCGACGATATCTGACAAAGTTAGATGCAAACTCACTCAAATATATGAGAAATGTTGAAATTCGACTTCAAATTAGGAAGAAAGACTTAGAAAATTTTCACTCAACACAAAGTGACAATCGACCTCAATGGGCCTCAATCAATGTTAATCGACAATATCTGACAAAGTTAGATGAAAACTCACTCAAATATATGAGAAATGTTGAAATTCGACTTCAAATTAGGAAGATAGACTTAGAAAATTTTCACTCAACACAAAGTGACAATCGACCTCAATGGGCTTCCATGGATGTTAATCGACGATATCTGACAAAGTTAGATGCAAACTCAATCAAATATATAAGAAATGTTGAAATTCGACTTCAAATTAGGAAGATAGACTTAGAAAATTTTCACTCAACACAAAGTGACAATCGACGTCAATGGGCTTCAATGGATGTTAATCGACGATATCTGACAAAGTTAGATGCAAACTCACTCAAATATATGAGAAATGTTGAAATTCGACTTCAAATTAGGAAGATAGACTTAGAAAATTTTCACTCATCACAAAGTGACAATCAACCTCAATGGGCTTCAATGGATGTTAATCGACGATATCTGACAAAGTTAGATGCAAACTCACTCAAATATATGAGAAATGTTGAAATTCGACTTCAAATTAGGAAGATAGACTTAGAAAATTTCCACTCAACACAAAGTGACAATCGACCTCAATGGGCTTCAATGAATGTTAATCGACGATATCTGACAAAGTAAGATGCAAACTCAATCAAATATATAAGAAATGTTGAAATTCGACTCCAAATTAGGAAGAAAGACTTAGAAAATTTTCACTCAACACAAAGTGACAATCGACCTCAATATGCTTCAATGGATGTTAATCGACGATATCTGACAAAGTTAGATGCAAACTCAATCAAATATATAAGAAATGTTGAAATTCGACTTCAAATTAGGAAGATAGACTTAGAAAATTTCCACTCAACACAAAGTGACAATCGACCTCAATGGGCTTCAATGGATGTTAATCGACGATATCTGACAAAGTAAGATGCAAACTCAATCAAATATGTAAGAAATGTTGAAATTCGACTTCAAATTAGGAAGATAGACTTAGAAAATTTTCACTCAACACAAAGTGACAATCGACGTCAATGGGCTTCAATGGATGTTAATCGACGATATCTGACAAAGTTAGATGCAAACTCACTCAAATATATGAGAAATGTTGAAATTCGACTTCAAATTAGGAAGATAGACTTAGAAAATTTTCACTCAACACAAAGTGACAATCGACCTCAATGGGCTTCAATGGATGTTAATCGACGATATCCGACAAAGTTAGATGCAAACTCACTCAAATATATGAGAAATGTTGAAATTCGACTTCAAATTAGGAAGATAGACTTAGAAAATTTTCACTCAACACAAAGTGACAATCGACCTCAATGGGCCTCAATCAATGTTAATCGACGATATCTGACAAAGTTAGATGCAAACTCAATCAAATATATAAGAAATGTTGAAATTCGACTCCAAATTAGGAAGATAGACTTAGAAAATTTTCACTCATTACAAAGTGACAATCGACCTCAATGGGCTTCAATGGATGTTAATCGACGATATCTGACAAAGTTAGATGCAAACTCACTCAAATATATGAGAAATGTTGAAATTCGACTTCAAATTAGGAAGAAAGACTTAGAAAATTTTCACTCAACACAAAGTGACAATCGACGTCAATGGGCTTCAATGGATGTTAATCGACGATATCTGACAAAGTTAGATGCAAACTCACTCAAATATATGAGAAATGTTGAAATTCGACTTCAAATTAGGAAGATAGACTTAGAAAATTTTCACTCATCACAAAGTGACAATCGACCTCAATGGGCTTCAATGGATGTTAATCGACGATATCTGACAAAGTTAGATGCAAACTCACTCAAATATATGAGAAATGTTGAAATTCGACTTCAAATTAGGAAGATAGACTTAGAAAATTTCCACTCAACACAAAGTGACAATCGACCTCAATGGGCTTCAATGAATGTTAATCGACGATATCTGACAAAGTAAGATGCAAACTCAATCAAATATATAAGAAATGTTGAAATTCGACTCCAAATTAGGAAGAAAGACTTAGAAAATTTTCACTCAACACAAAGTGACAATCGACCTCAATATGCTTCAATGGATGTTAATCGACGATATCTGACAAAGTTAGATGCAAACTCAATCAAATATATAAGAAATGTTGAAATTCGACTCCAAATTAGGAAGAAAGACTTAGAAAATTTTCACTCAACACAAAGTGACAATCGACCTCAATATGCTTCAATGAATGTTAATCGACGATATCTGACAAAGTAAGATGCAAACTCAATCAAATATATAAGAAATGTTGAAATTCGACTCCAAATTAGGAAGAAAGACTTAGAAAATTTTCACTCATCACAAAGTGACAATCGACCTCAATGGGCTTCAATGGATGTTAATCGACGATATCTGACAAAGTTAGATGCAAACTCACTCAAATATATGAGAAATGTTGAAATTCGACTTCAAATTAGGAAGATAGACTTAGAAAATTTCCACTCAACACAAAGTGACAATCGACCTCAATGGGCTTCAATGGATGTTAATCGACGATATCTGACAAAGTAAGATGCAAACTCAATCAAATATGTAAGAAATGTTGAAATTCGACTTCAAATTAGGAAGATAGACTTAGAAAATTTTCACTCAACACAAAGTGACAATCGACGTCAATGGGCTTCAATGGATGTTAATCGACGATATCTGACAAAGTTAGATGCAAACTCACTCAAATATATGAGAAATGTTGAAATTCGACTTCAAATTAGGAAGATAGACTTAGAAAATTTTCACTCAACACAAAGTGACAATCGACCTCAATGGGCTTCAATGGATGTTAATCGACGATATCCGACAAAGTTAGATGCAAACTCACTCAAATATATGAGAAATGTTGAAATTCGACTTCAAATTAGGAAGATAGACTTAGAAAATTTTCACTCAACACAAAGTGACAATCGACCTCAATGGGCCTCAATCAATGTTAATCGACGATATCTGACAAAGTTAGATGCAAACTCAATCAAATATATAAGAAATGTTGAAATTCGACTCCAAATTAGGAAGATAGACTTAGAAAATTTTCACTCATTACAAAGTGACAATCGACCTCAATGGGCTTCAATGGATGTTAATCGACGATATCTGACAAAGTTAGATGCAAACTCACTCAAATATATGAGAAATGTTGAAATTCGACTTCAAATTAGGAAGAAAGACTTAGAAAATTTTCACTCAACACAAAGTGACAATCGACGTCAATGGGCTTCAATGGATGTTAATCGACGATATCTGACAAAGTTAGATGCAAACTCACTCAAATATATGAGAAATGTTGAAATTCGACTTCAAATTAGGAAGATAGACTTAGAAAATTTTCACTCATCACAAAGTGACAATCGACCTCAATGGGCTTCAATGGATGTTAATCGACGATATCTGACAAAGTTAGATGCAAACTCAATCAAATATATAAGAAATGTTGAAATTCGACTTCAAATTAGGAAGATAGACTTAGAAAATTTTCACTCAACACAAAGTGACAATCGACCTCAATGGGCTTCAATGGATGTTAATCGACGATATCCGACAAAGTTAGATGCAAACTCACTCAAATATATGAGAAATGTTGAAATTCGACTTCAAATTAGGAAGATAGACTTAGAAAATTTTCACTCAACACAAAGTGACAATCGACCTCAATGGGCCTCAATCAATGTTAATCGACGATATCTGACAAAGTTAGATGCAAACTCACTCAAATATATGAGAAATGTTGAAATTCGTCTTCAAATTAGGAAGATAGACTTAGAAAATTTTCACTCATCACAAAGTGACAATCGACCTCAATGGGCTTCAATGGATGTTAATCGACGATATCTGACAAAGTTAGATGCAAACTCACTCAAATATATGAGAAATGTTGAAATTCGACTTCAAATTAGGAAGATAGACTTAGAAAATTTCCACTCAACACAAAGTGACAATCGACCTCAATGGGCTTCAATGAATGTTAATCGACGATATCTGACAAAGTAAGATGCAAACTCAATCAAATATATAAGAAATGTTGAAATTCGACTCCAAATTAGGAAGAAAGACTTAGAAAATTTTCACTCAACACAAAGTGACAATCGACCTCAATATGCTTCAATGGATGTTAATCGACGATATCTGACAAAGTTAGATGCAAACTCAATCAAATATATAAGAAATGTTGAAATTCGACTTCAAATTAGGAAGATAGACTTAGAAAATTTTCACTCAACACAAAGTGACAATCGACGTCAATGGGCTTCAATGGATGTTAATCGACGATATCTGACAAAGTTAGATGCAAACTCACTCAAATATATGAGAAATGTTGAAATTCGACTTCAAATTAGGAAGATAGACTTAGAAAATTTTCACTCAACACAAAGTGACAATAGACCTCAATGGGCTTCAATGGATGTTAATCGACGATATCTGACAAAGTTAGATGCAAACTCAATCAAATATATAAGAAATGTTGAAATTCGACTTCAAATTAGGAAGATAGACTTAGAAAATTTTCACTCAACACAAAGTGACAATCGACCTCAATGGGCTTCAATGGATGTTAATCGACGATATCCGACAAAGTTAGATGCAAACTCACTCAAATATATGAGAAATGTTGAAATTCGACTTCAAATTAGGAAGATAGACTTAGAAAATTTTCACTCAACACAAAGTGACAATCGACCTCAATATGCTTCAATGGATGTTAATCGACGATATCTGACAAAGTTAGATGCAAACTCAATCAAATATATAAGAAATGTTGAAATTCGACTTCAAATTAGGAAGATAGACTTAGAAAATTTTCACTCAACACAAAGTGACAATCGACGTCAATGGGCTTCAATGGATGTTAATCGACGATATCTGACAAAGTTAGATGCAAAGTCACTCAAATATATGAGAAATGTTGAAATTCGACTTCAAATTAGGAAGATAGACTTAGAAAATTTTCACTCAACACAAAGTGACAATAGACCTCAATGGGCTTCAATGGATGTTAATCGACGATATCTGACAAAGTTAGATGCAAACTCAATCAAATATATAAGAAATGTTGAAATTCGACTTCAAATTAGGAAGATAGACTTAGAAAATTTTCACTCAACACAAAGTGACAATCGACCTCAATGGGCTTCAATGGATGTTAATCGACGATATCCGACAAAGTTAGATGCAAACTCACTCAAATATATGAGAAATGTTGAAATTCGACTTCAAATTAGGAAGATAGACTTAGAAAATTTTCACTCAACACAAAGTGACAATCGACCTCAATGGGCCTCAATCAATGTTAATCGACGATATCTGACAAAGTTAGATGCAAACTCAATCAAATATATAAGAAATGTTGAAATTCGACTCCAAATTAGGAAGATAGACTTAGAAAATTTTCACTCATTACAAAGTGACAATCGACCTCAATGGGCTTCAATGGATGTTAATCGACGATATCTGACAAAGTTAGATGCAAACTCACTCAAATATATGAGAAATGTTGAAATTCGACTTCAAATTAGGAAGAAAGACTTAGAAAATTTTCACTCATTACAAAGTGACAATCGACCTCAATGGGCCTCAATCAATGTTAATCGACAATATCTGACAAAGTTAGATGAAAACTCACTCAAATATATGAGAAATGTTGAAATTCGACTTCAAATTAGGAAGATAGACTTAGAAAATTTTCACTCATCACAAAGTGACAATCGACCTCAATGGGCTTCCATGGATGTTAATCGACGATATCTGACAAAGTTAGATGCAAACTCAATCAAATATATAAGAAATGTTGAAATTCGACTTCAAATTAGGAAGATAGACTTAGAAAATTTCCACTCAACACAAAGTGACAATCGACGTCAATGGGCTTCAATGGATGTTAATCGACGATATCTGACAAAGTTAGATGCAAACTCACTCAAATATATGAGAAATGTTGAAATTCGACTTCAAATTAGGAAGATAGACTTAGAAAATTTTCACTCAACACAAAGTGACAATCGACCTCAATGGGCCTCAATCAATGTTAATCGACGATATCTGACAAAGTTAGATGCAAACTCAATCAAATATATAAGAAATGTTGAAATTCGACTCCAAATTAGGAAGATAGACTTAGAAAATTTTCACTCATTACAAAGTGACAATCGACCTCAATGGGCTTCAATGGATGTTAATCGACGATATCTGACAAAGTTAGATGCAAACTCACTCAAATATATGAGAAATGTTGAAATTCGACTTCAAATTAGGAAGATAGACTTAGAAAATTTCCACTCAACACAAAGTGACAATCGACCTCAATGGGCTTCAATGGATGTTAATCGACGATATCTGACAAAGTAAGATGCAAACTCAATCAAATATATAAGAAATGTTGAAATTCGACTCCAAATTAGGAAGAAAGACTTAGAAAATTTTCACTCATCACAAAGTGACAATAGACCTCAATGGGCTTCAATGGATGTTAATCGACGATATCTGACAAAGTTAGATGCAAACTCACTCAAATATATGAGAAATGTTGAAATTCGACTTCAAATTAGGAAGATAGACTTAGAAAATTTTCACTCAACACAAAGTGACAATCGACCTCAATGGGCTTCAATGGATGTTAATCGACGATATCTGACAAAGTTAGATGCAAACTCACTCAAATATATGAGAAATGTTGAAATTCGACTTCAAATTAGGAAGAAAGACTTAGAAAATTTTCACTCAACACAAAGTGACAATCGACCTCAATGGGCCTCAATCAATGTTAATCGACAATATCTGACAAAGTTAGATGAAAACTCACTCAAATATATGAGAAATGTTGAAATTCGACTTCAAATTAGGAAGATAGACTTAGAAAATTTTCACTCATCACAAAGTGACAATCGACCTCAATGGGCCTCAATCAATGTTAATCGACGATATCTGACAAAGTTAGATGCAAACTCAATCAAATATATAAGAAATGTTGAAATTCGACTCCAAATTAGGAAGAAAGACTTAGAAAATTTTCACTCAACACAAAGTGACAATCGACGTCAATGGGCTTCAATGGATGTTAATCGACGATATCTGACAAAGTTAGATGCAAACTCAATCAAATATATAAGAAATGTTGAAATTCGACTTCAAATTAGGAAGATAGACTTAGAAAATTTTCACTCAACACAAAGTGACAATCGACGTCAATGGGCTTCAATGGATGTTAATCGACGATATCTGACAAAGTTAGATGCAAACTCACTCAAATATATGAGAAATGTTGAAATTCGACTCCAAATTAGGAAGATAGACTTAGAAAATTTTCACTCAACACAAAGTGACAATCGACGTCAATGGGCTTCAATGGATGTTAATCGACGATATCTGACAAAGTTAGATGCAAACTCACTCAAATATATGAGAAATGTTGAAATTCGACTTCAAATTAGGAAGATAGACTTAGAAAATTTTCACTCATCACAAAGTGACAATCGACCTCAATGGGCTTCAATGGATGTTAATCGACGATATCTGACAAAGTTAGATGCAAACTCACTCAAATATATGAGAAATGTTGAAATTCGACTTCAAATTAGGAAGATAGACTTAGAAAATTTTCACTCAACACAAAGTGACAATCGACCTCAATGGGCTTCAATGGATGTTAATCGACGATATCTGACAAAGTTAGATGCAAACTCACTCAAATATATGAGAAATGTTGAAATTCGACTTCAAATTAGGAAGAAAGACTTAGAAAATTTTCACTCAACACAAAGTGACAATCGACCTCAATGGGCCTCAATCAATGTTAATCGACAATATCTGACAAAGTTAGATGAAAACTCACTCAAATATATGAGAAATGTTGAAATTCGACTTCAAATTAGGAAGATAGACTTAGAAAATTTTCACTCATCACAAAGTGACAATCGACCTCAATGGGCTTCAATGGATGTTAATCGACGATATCTGACAAAGTTAGATGCAAACTCACTCAAATATATGAGAAATGTTGAAATTCGACTTCAAATTAGGAAGATAGACTTAGAAAATTTTCACTCAACACAAAGTGACAATCGACCTCAATGGGCTTCCATGGATGTTAATCGACGATATCTGACAAAGTTAGATGCAAACTCAATCAAATATATAAGAAATGTTGAAATTCGACTTCAAATTAGGAAGATAGACTTAGAAAATTTTCACTCAACACAAAGTGACAATCGACGTCAATGGGCTTCAATGGATGTTAATCGACGATATCTGACAAAGTTAGATGCAAACTCACTCAAATATATGAGAAATGTTGAAATTCGACTTCAAATTAGGAAGATAGACTTAGAAAATTTTCACTCAACACAAAGTGACAATCGACCTCAATGGGCTTCCATGGATGTTAATCGACGATATCTGACAAAGTTAGATGCAAACTCAATCAAATATATAAGAAATGTTGAAATTCGACTCCAAATTAGGAAGAAAGACTTAGAAAATTTTCACTCAACACAAAGTGACAATCGACCTCAATATGCTTCAATGGATGTTAATCGACGATATCTGACAAAGTTAGATGCAAACTCAATCAAATATATAAGAAATGTTGAAATTCGACTTCAAATTAGGAAGATAGACTTAGAAAATTTCCACTCAACACAAAGTGACAATCGACCTCAATGGGCTTCAATGGATGTTAATCGACGATATCTGACAAAGTAAGATGCAAACTCAATCAAATATGTAAGAAATGTTGAAATTCGACTTCAAATTAGGAAGATAGACTTAGAAAATTTCCACTCAACACAAAGTGACAATCGACCTCAATGGGCTTCAATGGATGTTAATCGACGATATCTGACAAAGTTAGATGCAAACTCACTCAAATATATGAGAAATGTTGAAATTCGACTTCAAATTAGGAAGATAGACTTAGAAAATTTTCACTCAACACAAAGTGACAATCGACCTCAATGGGCTTCAATGGATGTTAATCGACGATATCTGACAAAGTTAGATGCAAACTCACTCAAATATATGAGAAATGTTGAAATTCGACTTCAAATTAGGAAGAAAGACTTAGAAAATTTTCACTCAACACAAAGTGACAATCGACCTCAATGGGCTTCAATGGATGTTAATCGACGATATCTGTCAAAGTTAGATGCAAACTCACTCAAATATATGAGAAATGTTGAAATTCGACTTCAAATTAGGAAGATAGACTTAGAAAATTTTCACTCAACACAAAGTGACAATCGACCTCAATGGGCTTCAATGGATGTTAATCGACGATATCTGACAAAGTTAGATGCAAACTCACTCAAATATATGAGAAATGTTGAAATTCGACTTCAAATTAGGAAGAAAGACTTAGAAAATTTTCACTCAACACAAAGTGACAATCGACCTCAATGGGCCTCAATCAATGTTAATCGACAATATCTGACAAAGTTAGATGAAAACTCACTCAAATATATAAGAAATGTTGAAATTCGACTTCAAATTAGGAAGATAGACTTAGAAAATTTTCACTCAACACAAAGTGACAATCGACCTCAATGGGCTTCCATGGATGTTAATCGACGATATCTGACAAAGTTAGATGCAAACTCAATCAAATATATAAGAAATGTTGAAATTCGACTTCAAATTAGGAAGATAGACTTAGAAAATTTTCACTCAACACAAAGTGACAATCGACGTCAATGGGCTTCAATGGATGTTAATCGACGATATCTGACAAAGTTAGATGCAAACTCACTCAAATATATGAGAAATGTTGAAATTCGACTTCAAATTAGGAAGATAGACTTAGAAAATTTTCACTCATCACAAAGTGACAATCGACCTCAATGGGCTTCCATGGATGTTAATCGACGATATCTGACAAAGTTAGATGCAAACTCAATCAAATATATAAGAAATGTTGAAATTCGACTTCAAATTAGGAAGATAGACTTAGAAAATTTCCACTCAACACAAAGTGACAATCGACGTCAATGGGCTTCAATGGATGTTAATCGACGATATCTGACAAAGTTAGATGCAAACTCACTCAAATATATGAGAAATGTTGAAATTCGACTTCAAATTAGGAAGATAGACTTAGAAAATTTTCACTCATCACAAAGTGACAATCGACCTCAATGGGCTTCAATGGATGTTAATCGACGATATCTGACAAAGTTAGATGCAAACTCACTCAAATATATGAGAAATGTTGAAATTCGACTTCAAATTAGGAAGATAGACTTAGAAAATTTCCACTCAACACAAAGTGACAATCGACCTCAATGGGCTTCAATGGATGTTAATCGACGATATCTGACAAAGTAAGATGCAAACTCAATCAAATATATAAGAAATGTTGAAATTCGACTCCAAATTAGGAAGAAAGACTTAGAAAATTTTCACTCATCACAAAGTGACAATAGACCTCAATGGGCTTCAATGGATGTTAATCGACGATATCTGACAAAGTTAGATGCAAACTCAATCAAATATATAAGAAATGTTGAAATTCGACTTCAAATTAGGAAGATAGACTTAGAAAATTTTCACTCAACACAAAGTGACAATCGACCTCAATGGGCTTCAATGGATGTTAATCGACGATATCTGACAAAGTAAGATGCAAACTCAATCAAATATATAAGAAATGTTGAAATTCGACTTCAAATTAGGAAGATAGACTTAGAAAATTTTCACTCAACACAAAGTGACAATCGACCTCAATGGGCTTCAATGGATGTTAATCGACGATATCCGACAAAGTTAGATGCAAACTCACTCAAATATATGAGAAATGTTGAAATTCGACTTCAAATTAGGAAGATAGACTTAGAAAATTTTCACTCAACACAAAGTGACAATCGACCTCAATGGGCCTCAATCAATGTTAATCGACGATATCTGACAAAGTTAGATGCAAACTCAATCAAATATATAAGAAATGTTGAAATTCGACTCCAAATTAGGAAGAAAGACTTAGAAAATTTTCACTCAACACAAAGTGACAATCGACGTCAATGGGCTTCAATGGATGTTAATCGACGATATCTGACAAAGTTAGATGCAAACTCAATCAAATATATAAGAAATGTTGAAATTCGACTTCAAATTAGGAAGATAGACTTAGAAAATTTTCACTCAACACAAAGTGACAATCGACGTCAATGGGCTTCAATGGATGTTAATCGACGATATCTGACAAAGTTAGATGCAAACTCACTCAAATATATGAGAAATGTTGAAATTCGACTCCAAATTAGGAAGATAGACTTAGAAAATTTTCACTCATCACAAAGTGACAATCGACCTCAATGGGCCTCAATCAATGTTAATCGACAATATCTGACAAAGTTAGATGAAAACTCACTCAAATATATGAGAAATGTTGAAATTCGACTTCAAATTAGGAAGATAGACTTAGAAAATTTTCACTCATCACAAAGTGACAATCGACCTCAATGGGCCTCAATCAATGTTAATCGACGATATCTGACAAAGTTAGATGCAAACTCAATCAAATATATAAGAAATGTTGAAATTCGACTCCAAATTAGGAAGAAAGACTTAGAAAATTTTCACTCAACACAAAGTGACAATCGACGTCAATGGGCTTCAATGGATGTTAATCGACGATATCTGACAAAGTTAGATGCAAACTCAATCAAATATATAAGAAATGTTGAAATTCGACTTCAAATTAGGAAGATAGACTTAGAAAATTTTCACTCAACACAAAGTGACAATCGACGTCAATGGGCTTCAATGGATGTTAATCGACGATATCTGACAAAGTTAGATGCAAACTCACTCAAATATATGAGAAATGTTGAAATTCGACTCCAAATTAGGAAGATAGACTTAGAAAATTTTCACTCAACACAAAGTGACAATCGACGTCAATGGGCTTCAATGGATGTTAATCGACGATATCTGACAAAGTTAGATGCAAACTCACTCAAATATATGAGAAATGTTGAAATTCGACTTCAAATTAGGAAGATAGACTTAGAAAATTTTCACTCATCACAAAGTGACAATCGACCTCAATGGGCTTCAATGGATGTTAATCGACGATATCTGACAAAGTTAGATGCAAACTCACTCAAATATATGAGAAATGTTGAAATTCGACTTCAAATTAGGAAGATAGACTTAGAAAATTTTCACTCAACACAAAGTGACAATCGACCTCAATGGGCTTCAATGGATGTTAATCGACGATATCTGACAAAGTTAGATGCAAACTCACTCAAATATATGAGAAATGTTGAAATTCGACTTCAAATTAGGAAGAAAGACTTAGAAAATTTTCACTCAACACAAAGTGACAATCGACCTCAATGGGCCTCAATCAATGTTAATCGACAATATCTGACAAAGTTAGATGAAAACTCACTCAAATATATGAGAAATGTTGAAATTCGACTTCAAATTAGGAAGATAGACTTAGAAAATTTTCACTCATCACAAAGTGACAATCGACCTCAATGGGCTTCAATGGATGTTAATCGACGATATCTGACAAAGTTAGATGCAAACTCACTCAAATATATGAGAAATGTTGAAATTCGACTTCAAATTAGGAAGATAGACTTAGAAAATTTTCACTCAACACAAAGTGACAATCGACCTCAATGGGCTTCCATGGATGTTAATCGACGATATCTGACAAAGTTAGATGCAAACTCAATCAAATATATAAGAAATGTTGAAATTCGACTTCAAATTAGGAAGATAGACTTAGAAAATTTTCACTCAACACAAAGTGACAATCGACGTCAATGGGCTTCAATGGATGTTAATCGACGATATCTGACAAAGTTAGATGCAAACTCACTCAAATATATGAGAAATGTTGAAATTCGACTTCAAATTAGGAAGATAGACTTAGAAAATTTTCACTCATCACAAAGTGACAATCGACCTCAATGGGCTTCAATGGATGTTAATCGACGATATCTGACAAAGTTAGATGCAAACTCACTCAAATATATGAGAAATGTTGAAATTCGACTTCAAATTAGGAAGATAGACTTAGAAAATTTCCACTCAACACAAAGTGACAATCGACCTCAATGGGCTTCAATGAATGTTAATCGACGATATCTGACAAAGTAAGATGCAAACTCAATCAAATATATAAGAAATGTTGAAATTCGACTCCAAATTAGGAAGAAAGACTTAGAAAATTTTCACTCAACACAAAGTGACAATCGACCTCAATATGCTTCAATGGATGTTAATCGACGATATCTGACAAAGTTAGATGCAAACTCAATCAAATATATAAGAAATGTTGAAATTCGACTTCAAATTAGGAAGATAGACTTAGAAAATTTCCACTCAACACAAAGTGACAATCGACCTCAATGGGCTTCAATGGATGTTAATCGACGATATCTGACAAAGTAAGATGCAAACTCAATCAAATATGTAAGAAATGTTGAAATTCGACTTCAAATTAGGAAGATAGACTTAGAAAATTTCCACTCAACACAAAGTGACAATCGACCTCAATGGGCTTCAATGGATGTTAATCGACGATATCTGACAAAGTTAGATGCAAACTCACTCAAATATATGAGAAATGTTGAAATTCGACTTCAAATTAGGAAGATAGACTTAGAAAATTTTCACTCAACACAAAGTGACAATCGACCTCAATGGGCTTCAATGGATGTTAATCGACGATATCTGACAAAGTTAGATGCAAACTCACTCAAATATATGAGAAATGTTGAAATTCGACTTCAAATTAGGAAGAAAGACTTAGAAAATTTTCACTCAACACAAAGTGACAATCGACCTCAATGGGCTTCAATGGATGTTAATCGACGATATCTGTCAAAGTTAGATGCAAACTCACTCAAATATATGAGAAATGTTGAAATTCGACTTCAAATTAGGAAGATAGACTTAGAAAATTTTCACTCAACACAAAGTGTTAATCGACCTCAATGGGCTTCAATGGATGTTAATCGACGATATCTGACAAAGTTAGATGCAAACTCACTCAAATATATGAGAAATGTTGAAATTCGACTTCAAATTAGGAAGAAAGACTTAGAAAATTTTCACTCAACACAAAGTGACAATCGACCTCAATGGGCCTCAATCAATGTTAATCGACAATATCTGACAAAGTTAGATGAAAACTCACTCAAATATATAAGAAATGTTGAAATTCGACTTCAAATTAGGAAGATAGACTTAGAAAATTTTCACTCAACACAAAGTGACAATCGACCTCAATGGGCTTCCATGGATGTTAATCGACGATATCTGACAAAGTTAGATGCAAACTCAATCAAATATATAAGAAATGTTGAAATTCGACTTCAAATTAGGAAGAAAGACTTAGAAAATTTTCACTCAACACAAAGTGACAATCGACCTCAATGGGCCTCAATCAATGTTAATCGACAATATCTGACAAAGTTAGATGAAAACTCACTCAAATATATAAGAAATGTTGAAATTCGACTTCAAATTAGGAAGATAGACTTAGAAAATTTTCACTCAACACAAAGTGACAATCGACGTCAATGGGCTTCAATGGATGTTAATCGACGATATCTGACAAAGTTAGATGCAAACTCACTCAAATATATGAGAAATGTTGAAATTCGACTTCAAATTAGGAAGATAGACTTAGAAAATTTTCACTCATCACAAAGTGACAATCGACCTCAATGGGCTTCCATGGATGTTAATCGACGATATCTGACAAAGTTAGATGCAAACTCAATCAAATATATAAGAAATGTTGAAATTCGACTTCAAATTAGGAAGATAGACTTAGAAAATTTCCACTCAACACAAAGTGACAATCGACGTCAATGGGCTTCAATGGATGTTAATCGACGATATCTGACAAAGTTAGATGCAAACTCACTCAAATATATGAGAAATGTTGAAATTCGACTTCAAATTAGGAAGATAGACTTAGAAAATTTTCACTCATCACAAAGTGACAATCGACCTCAATGGGCTTCAATGGATGTTAATCGACGATATCTGACAAAGTTAGATGCAAACTCACTCAAATATATGAGAAATGTTGAAATTCGACTTCAAATTAGGAAGATAGACTTAGAAAATTTCCACTCAACACAAAGTGACAATCGACCTCAATGGGCTTCAATGGATGTTAATCGACGATATCTGACAAAGTAAGATGCAAACTCAATCAAATATATAAGAAATGTTGAAATTCGACTCCAAATTAGGAAGAAAGACTTAGAAAATTTTCACTCATCACAAAGTGACAATAGACCTCAATGGGCTTCAATGGATGTTAATCGACGATATCTGACAAAGTTAGATGCAAACTCAATCAAATATATAAGAAATGTTGAAATTCGACTTCAAATTAGGAAGATAGACTTAGAAAATTTTCACTCAACACAAAGTGACAATCGACCTCAATGGGCTTCAATGGATGTTAATCGACGATATCTGACAAAGTAAGATGCAAACTCAATCAAATATATAAGAAATGTTGAAATTCGACTTCAAATTAGGAAGATAGACTTAGAAAATTTTCACTCAACACAAAGTGACAATCGACCTCAATGGGCTTCAATGGATGTTAATCGACGATATCCGACAAAGTTAGATGCAAACTCACTCAAATATATGAGAAATGTTGAAATTCGACTTCAAATTAGGAAGATAGACTTAGAAAATTTTCACTCAACACAAAGTGACAATCGACCTCAATGGGCCTCAATCAATGTTAATCGACGATATCTGACAAAGTTAGATGCAAACTCAATCAAATATATAAGAAATGTTGAAATTCGACTCCAAATTAGGAAGAAAGACTTAGAAAATTTTCACTCAACACAAAGTGACAATCGACGTCAATGGGCTTCAATGGATGTTAATCGACGATATCTGACAAAGTTAGATGCAAACTCAATCAAATATATAAGAAATGTTGAAATTCGACTTCAAATTAGGAAGATAGACTTAGAAAATTTTCACTCAACACAAAGTGACAATCGACGTCAATGGGCTTCAATGGATGTTAATCGACGATATCTGACAAAGTTAGATGCAAACTCACTCAAATATATGAGAAATGTTGAAATTCGACTCCAAATTAGGAAGATAGACTTAGAAAATTTTCACTCAACACAAAGTGACAATCGACGTCAATGGGCTTCAATGGATGTTAATCGACGATATCTGACAAAGTTAGATGCAAACTCACTCAAATATATGAGAAATGTTGAAATTCGACTTCAAATTAGGAAGATAGACTTAGAAAATTTTCACTCATCACAAAGTGACAATCGACCTCAATGGGCTTCAATGGATGTTAATCGACGATATCTGACAAAGTTAGATGCAAACTCACTCAAATATATGAGAAATGTTGAAATTCGACTTCAAATTAGGAAGATAGACTTAGAAAATTTTCACTCAACACAAAGTGACAATCGACCTCAATGGGCTTCAATGGATGTTAATCGACGATATCTGACAAAGTTAGATGCAAACTCACTCAAATATATGAGAAATGTTGAAATTCGACTTCAAATTAGGAAGAAAGACTTAGAAAATTTTCACTCAACACAAAGTGACAATCGACCTCAATGGGCCTCAATCAATGTTAATCGACAATATCTGACAAAGTTAGATGAAAACTCACTCAAATATATGAGAAATGTTGAAATTCGACTTCAAATTAGGAAGATAGACTTAGAAAATTTTCACTCAACACAAAGTGACAATCGACCTCAATGGGCTTCCATGGATGTTAATCGACGATATCTGACAAAGTTAGATGCAAACTCAATCAAATATATAAGAAATGTTGAAATTCGACTTCAAATTAGGAAGATAGACTTAGAAAATTTTCACTCAACACAAAGTGACAATCGACGTCAATGGGCTTCAATGGATGTTAATCGACGATATCTGACAAAGTTAGATGCAAACTCACTCAAATATATGAGAAATGTTGAAATTCGACTTCAAATTAGGAAGATAGACTTAGAAAATTTTCACTCATCACAAAGTGACAATCGACCTCAATGGGCTTCAATGGATGTTAATCGACGATATCTGACAAAGTTAGATGCAAACTCACTCAAATATATGAGAAATGTTGAAATTCGACTTCAAATTAGGAAGATAGACTTAGAAAATTTCCACTCAACACAAAGTGACAATCGACCTCAATGGGCTTCAATGAATGTTAATCGACGATATCTGACAAAGTAAGATGCAAACTCAATCAAATATATAAGAAATGTTGAAATTCGACTCCAAATTAGGAAGAAAGACTTAGAAAATTTTCACTCAACACAAAGTGACAATCGACCTCAATATGCTTCAATGGATGTTAATCGACGATATCTGACAAAGTTAGATGCAAACTCAATCAAATATATAAGAAATGTTGAAATTCGACTTCAAATTAGGAAGATAGACTTAGAAAATTTCCACTCAACACAAAGTGACAATCGACCTCAATGGGCTTCAATGGATGTTAATCGACGATATCTGACAAAGTAAGATGCAAACTCAATCAAATATGTAAGAAATGTTGAAATTCGACTTCAAATTAGGAAGATAGACTTAGAAAATTTCCACTCAACACAAAGTGACAATCGACCTCAATGGGCTTCAATGGATGTTAATCGACGATATCTGACAAAGTTAGATGCAAACTCACTCAAATATATGAGAAATGTTGAAATTCGACTTCAAATTAGGAAGATAGACTTAGAAAATTTTCACTCAACACAAAGTGACAATCGACCTCAATGGGCTTCAATGGATGTTAATCGACGATATCTGACAAAGTTAGATGCAAACTCACTCAAATATATGAGAAATGTTGAAATTCGACTTCAAATTAGGAAGAAAGACTTAGAAAATTTTCACTCAACACAAAGTGACAATCGACCTCAATGGGCTTCAATGGATGTTAATCGACGATATCTGTCAAAGTTAGATGCAAACTCACTCAAATATATGAGAAATGTTGAAATTCGACTTCAAATTAGGAAGATAGACTTAGAAAATTTTCACTCAACACAAAGTGACAATCGACCTCAATGGGCTTCAATGGATGTTAATCGACGATATCTGACAAAGTTAGATGCAAACTCACTCAAATATATGAGAAATGTTGAAATTCGACTTCAAATTAGGAAGAAAGACTTAGAAAATTTTCACTCAACACAAAGTGACAATCGACCTCAATGGGCCTCAATCAATGTTAATCGACAATATCTGACAAAGTTAGATGAAAACTCACTCAAATATATGAGAAATGTTGAAATTCGACTTCAAATTAGGAAGATAGACTTAGAAAATTTTCACTCAACACAAAGTGACAATCGACCTCAATGGGCTTCCATGGATGTTAATCGACGATATCTGACAAAGTTAGATGCAAACTCAATCAAATATATAAGAAATGTTGAAATTCGACTTCAAATTAGGAAGATAGACTTAGAAAATTTTCACTCAACACAAAGTGACAATCGACGT
Source organism: Diorhabda carinulata (assembly GCF_026250575.1). Taxonomy (NCBI): domain Eukaryota; kingdom Metazoa; phylum Arthropoda; class Insecta; order Coleoptera; family Chrysomelidae; genus Diorhabda; species Diorhabda carinulata. The sequence goes on from NC_079467.1 coordinate 11,398,938, forward strand.
CAATGGGCTTCAATGGATGTTAATCGACGATATCTGACAAAGTTAGATGCAAACTCACTCAAATATATGAGAAATGTTGAAATTCGACTTCAAATTAGGAAGATAGACTTAGAAAATTTTCACTCATCACAAAGTGACAATAGACCTCAATGGGCTTCAATGGATGTTAATCGACGATATCTGACAAAGTTAGATGCAAACTCAATCAAATATATAAGAAATGTTGAAATTCGACTTCAAATTAGGAAGATAGACTTAGAAAATTTTCACTCAACACAAAGTGACAATCGACCTCAATGGGCTTCAATGGATGTTAATCGACGATATCCGACAAAGTTAGATGCAAACTCACTCAAATATATGAGAAATGTTGAAATTCGACTTCAAATTAGGAAGATAGACTTAGAAAATTTTCACTCAACACAAAGTGACAATCGACCTCAATGGGCCTCAATCAATGTTAATCGACGATATCTGACAAAGTTAGATGCAAACTCAATCAAATATATAAGAAATGTTGAAATTCGACTCCAAATTAGGAAGATAGACTTAGAAAATTTTCACTCATTACAAAGTGACAATCGACCTCAATGGGCTTCAATGGATGTTAATCGACGATATCTGACAAAGTTAGATGCAAACTCACTCAAATATATGAGAAATGTTGAAATTCGACTTCAAATTAGGAAGAAAGACTTAGAAAATTTTCACTCATTACAAAGTGACAATCGACCTCAATGGGCCTCAATCAATGTTAATCGACAATATCTGACAAAGTTAGATGAAAACTCACTCAAATATATGAGAAATGTTGAAATTCGACTTCAAATTAGGAAGATAGACTTAGAAAATTTTCACTCATCACAAAGTGACAATCGACCTCAATGGGCTTCCATGGATGTTAATCGACGATATCTGACAAAGTTAGATGCAAACTCAATCAAATATATAAGAAATGTTGAAATTCGACTTCAAATTAGGAAGATAGACTTAGAAAATTTCCACTCAACACAAAGTGACAATCGACGTCAATGGGCTTCAATGGATGTTAATCGACGATATCTGACAAAGTTAGATGCAAACTCACTCAAATATATGAGAAATGTTGAAATTCGACTTCAAATTAGGAAGATAGACTTAGAAAATTTTCACTCATCACAAAGTGACAATCGACCTCAATGGGCTTCAATGGATGTTAATCGACGATATCTGACAAAGTTAGATGCAAACTCACTCAAATATATGAGAAATGTTGAAATTCGACTTCAAATTAGGAAGATAGACTTAGAAAATTTCCACTCAACACAAAGTGACAATCGACCTCAATGGGCTTCAATGGATGTTAATCGACGATATCTGACAAAGTAAGATGCAAACTCAATCAAATATATAAGAAATGTTGAAATTCGACTCCAAATTAGGAAGAAAGACTTAGAAAATTTTCACTCAACACAAAGTGACAATCGACCTCAATGTGCTTCAATGGATGTTAATCGACGATATCTGACAAAGTTAGATGCAAACTCAATCAAATATATAAGAAATGTTGAAATTCGACTTCAAATTAGGAAGATAGACTTAGAAAATTTCCACTCAACACAAAGTGACAATCGACCTCAATGGGCTTCAATGGATGTTAATCGACGATATCTGACAAAGTTAGATGCAAACTCACTCAAATATATGAGAAATGTTGAAATTCGACTTCAAATTAGGAAGATAGACTTAGCAAATTTTCACTCAACACAAAGTGACAATCGACCTCAATGGGCTTCAATGGATGTTAATCGACGATATCTGACAAAGTTAGATGCAAACTCAATCAAATATATAAGAAATGTTGAAATTCGACTTCAAATTAGGAAGATAGACTTAGAAAATTTCCACTCAACACAAAGTGACAATCGACCTCAATGGGCTTCAATGGATGTTAATCGACGATATCTGACAAAGTTAGATGCAAACTCACTCAAATATATGAGAAATGTTGAAATTCGACTTCAAATTAGGAAGATAGACTTAGCAAATTTTCACTCAACACAAAGTGACAATCGACCTCAATGGGCTTCAATGGATGTTAATCGACGATATCTGACAAAGTTAGATGCAAACTCACTCAAATATATGAGAAATGTTGAAATTCGACTTCAAATTAGGAAGATAGACTTAGAAAATTTTCACTCAACACAAAGTGACAATCGACCTCAATGGGCTTCAATGGATGTTAATCGACGATATCTGACAAAGTTAGATGCAAACTCACTCAAATATATGAGAAATGTTGAAATTCGACTTCAAATTAGGAAGAAAGACTTAGAAAATTTTCACTCAACACAAAGTGACAATCGACCTCAATGGGCCTCAATCAATGTTAATCGACAATATCTGACAAAGTTAGATGAAAACTCACTCAAATATATGAGAAATGTTGAAATTCGACTTCAAATTAGGAAGATAGACTTAGAAAATTTTCACTCAACACAAAGTGACAATCGACCTCAATGGGCTTCCATGGATGTTAATCGACGATATCTGACAAAGTTAGATGCAAACTCAATCAAATATATAAGAAATGTTGAAATTCGACTTCAAATTAGGAAGATAGACTTAGAAAATTTTCACTCAACACAAAGTGACAATCGACGTCAATGGGCTTCAATGGATGTTAATCGACGATATCTGACAAAGTTAGATGCAAACTCACTCAAATATATGAGAAATGTTGAAATTCGACTTCAAATTAGGAAGATAGACTTAGAAAATTTTCACTCATCACAAAGTGACAATCGACCTCAATGGGCTTCAATGGATGTTAATCGACGATATCTGACAAAGTTAGATGCAAACTCAATCAAATATATAAGAAATGTTGAAATTCGACTTCAAATTAGGAAGATAGACTTAGAAAATTTTCACTCAACACAAAGTGACAATCGACCTCAATGGGCTTCAATGGATGTTAATCGACGATATCTGACAAAGTTAGATGCAAACTCACTCAAATATATGAGAAATGTTGAAATTCGATTTCAAATTAGGAAGATAGACTTAGAAAATTTTCACTCAACACAAAGTGACAATCGACCTCAATGGGCCTCAATCAATGTTAATCGACGATATCTGACAAAGTTAGATGCAAACTCAATCAAATATATAAGAAATGTTGAAATTCGACTCCAAATTAGGAAGATAGACTTAGAAAATTTTCACTCATTACAAAGTGACAATCGACCTCAATGGGCTTCAATCAATGTTAATCGACGATATCTGACAAAGTTAGATGCAAACTCACTCAAATATATGAGAAATGTTGAAATTCGACTTCAAATTAGGAAGATAGACTTAGAAAATTTTCACTCATTACAAAGTGACAATCGACCTCAATGGGCTTCAATGGATGTTAATCGACGATATCTGACAAAGTTAGATGCAAACTCACTCAAATATATGAGAAATGTTGAAATTCGACTTCAAATTAGGAAGAAAGACTCAGAAAATTTTCACTCCACACAAAGTGACAATCGACCTCAATGGGCTTCCATGGATGTTAATCGACGATATCTGACAAAGTTAGATGCAAACTCAATCAAATATATAAGAAATGTTGAAATTCGACTTCAAATTAGGAAGATAGACTTAGAAAATTTTCACTCAACACAAAGTGACAATCGACGTCAATGGGCTTCAATGGATGTTAATCGACGATATCTGACAAAGTTAGATGCAAACTCACTCAAATATATGAGAAATGTTGAAATTCGACTCCAAATTAGGAAGATAGACTTAGAAAATTTTCACTCAACACAAAGTGACAATCGACCTCAATGGGCTTCAATGGATGTTAATCGACGATATCTGACAAAGTTAGATGCAAACTCACTCAAATATATGAGAAATGTTGAAATTCGACTTCAAATTAGGAAGAAAGACTTAGAAAATTTTCACTCATTACAAAGTGACAATCGACCTCAATGGGCCTCAATCAATGTTAATCGACAATATCTGACAAAGTTAGATGAAAACTCACTCAAATATATGAGAAATGTTGAAATTCGACTTCAAATTAGGAAGATAGACTTAGAAAATTTTCACTCAACACAAAGTGACAATCGACCTCAATGGGCTTCAATGGATGTTAATCGACGATATCTGACAAAGTTAGATGCAAACTCACTCAAATATATGAGAAATGTTGAAATTCGACTTCAAATTAGGAAGAAAGACTTAGAAAATTTTCACTCAACACAAAGTGACAATCGACCTCAATGGGCTTCAATGGATGTTAATCGACGATATCTGACAAAGTTAGATGCAATATTCTCAAATATATGAGAAATGTTGAAATTCGACTTCAAATTAGGAAGATAGACTTAGAAAATTTTCACTCAACACAAAGTGACAATCGACGTCAATAGGCTTCAATGGATGTTAATCGACGATATCTGACAAAGTTAGATGCAAACTCACTCAAATATATGAGAAATGTTGAAATTCGACTTCAAATTAGGAAGATAGACTTAGAAAATTTTCACTCATCACAAAGTGACAATCGACCTCAATGGGCTTCAATGGATGTTAATCGACGATATCTGACAAAGTTAGATGCAAACTCAATCAAATATATAAGAAATGTTGAAATTCGACTTCAAATTAGGAAGATAGACTTAGAAAATTTTCACTCAACACAAAGTGACAATCGACCTCAATGGGCTTCAATGGATGTTAATCGACGATATCTGACAAAGTTAGATGCAAACTCACTCAAATATATGAGAAATGTTGAAATTCGATTTCAAATTAGGAAGATAGACTTAGAAAATTTTCACTCAACACAAAGTGACAATCGACCTCAATGGGCCTCAATCAATGTTAATCGACGATATCTGACAAAGTTAGATGCAAACTCACTCAAATATATGAGAAATGTTGAAATTCGACTTCAAATTAGGAAGAAAGACTCAGAAAATTTTCACTCCACACAAAGTGACAATCGACCTCAATGGGCTTCCATGGATGTTAATCGACGATATCTGACAAAGTTAGATGCAAACTCAATCAAATATATAAGAAATGTTGAAATTCGACTTCAAATTAGGAAGATAGACTTAGAAAATTTCCACTCAACACAAAGTGACAATCGACCTCAATGGGCTTCAATGGATGTTAATCGACGATATCTGACAAAGTAAGATGCAAACTCAATCAAATATGTAAGAAATGTTGAAATTCGACTTCAAATTAGGAAGATAGACTTAGAAAATTTTCACTCAACACAAAGTGACAATCGACCTCAATGGGCTTCAATGGATGTTAATCGACGATATCTGACAAAGTTAGATGCAAACTCACTCAAATATATGAGAAATGTTGAAATTCGACTTCAAATTAGGAAGAAAGACTTAGAAAATTTTCACTCAACACAAAGTGACAATCGACCTCAATGGGCTTCAATGGATGTTAATCGACGATATCTGTCAAAGTTAGATGCAAACTCACTCAAATATATGAGAAATGTTGAAATTCGACTTCAAATTAGGAAGAAAGACTTAGAAAATTTTCACTCAACACAAAGTGACAATCGACCTCAATGGGCCTCAATCAATGTTAATCGACAATATCTGACAAAGTTAGATGAAAACTCACTCAAATATATGAGAAATGTTGAAATTCGACTTCAAATTAGGAAGATAGACTTAGAAAATTTTCACTCAACACAAAGTGACAATCGACCTCAATGGGCTTCCATGGATGTTAATCGACGATATCTGACAAAGTTAGATGCAAACTCAATCAAATATATAAGAAATGTTGAAATTCGACTTCAAATTAGGAAGATAGACTTAGAAAATTTTCACTCAACACAAAGTGACAATCGACGTCAATGGGCTTCAATGGATGTTAATCGACGATATCTGACAAAGTTAGATGCAAACTCACTCAAATATATGAGAAATGTTGAAATTCGACTTCAAATTAGGAAGATAGACTTAGAAAATTTCCACTCAACACAAAGTGACAATCGACCTCAATGGGCTTCAATGGATGTTAATCGACGATATCTGACAAAGTTAGATGCAAACTCAATCAAATATATAAGAAATGTTGAAATTCGACTTCAAATTAGGAAGATAGACTTAGAAAATTTCCACTCAACACAAAGTGACAATCGACCTCAATGGGCTTCAATGGATGTTAATCGACGATATCTGACAAAGTAAGATGCAAACTCAATCAAATATGTAAGAAATGTTGAAATTCGACTTCAAATTAGGAAGATAGACTTAGAAAATTTTCACTCAACACAAAGTGACAATCGACCTCAATGGGCTTCAATGGATGTTAATCGACGATATCTGACAAAGTTAGATGCAAACTCACTCAAATATATGAGAAATGTTGAAATTCGACTTCAAATTAGGAAGAAAGACTTAGAAAATTTTCACTCAACACAAAGTGACAATCGACCTCAATGGGCTTCAATGGATGTTAATCGACGATATCTGTCAAAGTTAGATGCAAACTCACTCAAATATATGAGAAATGTTGAAATTCGACTTCAAATTAGGAAGATAGACTTAGAAAATTTTCACTCAACACAAAGTGACAATCGACCTGAATGGGCTTCAATGGATGTTAATCGACGATATCTGACAAAGTTAGATGCAAACTCACTCAAATATATGAGAAATGTTGAAATTCGACTTCAAATTAGGAAGAAAGACTTAGAAAATTTTCACTCAACACAAAGTGACAATCGACCTCAATGGGCCTCAATCAATGTTAATCGACAATATCTGACAAAGTTAGATGAAAACTCACTCAAATATATGAGAAATGTTGAAATTCGACTTCAAATTAGGAAGATAGACTTAGAAAATTTTCACTCAACACAAAGTGACAATCGACCTCAATGGGCTTCCATGGATGTTAATCGACGATATCTGACAAAGTTAGATGCAAACTCAATCAAATATATAAGAAATGTTGAAATTCGACTTCAAATTAGGAAGATAGACTTAGAAAATTTTCACTCAACACAAAGTGACAATCGACGTCAATGGGCTTCAATGGATGTTAATCGACGATATCTGACAAAGTTAGATGCAAACTCACTCAAATATATGAGAAATGTTGAAATTCGACTTCAAATTAGGAAGATAGACTTAGAAAATTTTCACTCATCACAAAGTGACAATAGACCTCAATGGGCTTCAATGGATGTTAATCGACGATATCTGACAAAGTTAGATGCAAACTCAATCAAATATATAAGAAATGTTGAAATTCGACTTCAAATTAGGAAGATAGACTTAGAAAATTTTCACTCAACACAAAGTGACAATCGACCTCAATGGGCTTCAATGGATGTTAATCGACGATATCCGACAAAGTTAGATGCAAACTCACTCAAATATATGAGAAATGTTGAAATTCGACTTCAAATTAGGAAGATAGACTTAGAAAATTTTCACTCAACACAAAGTGACAATCGACCTCAATGGGCCTCAATCAATGTTAATCGACGATATCTGACAAAGTTAGATGCAAACTCAATCAAATATATAAGAAATGTTGAAATTCGACTCCAAATTAGGAAGATAGACTTAGAAAATTTTCACTCATTACAAAGTGACAATCGACCTCAATGGGCTTCAATGGATGTTAATCGACGATATCTGACAAAGTTAGATGCAAACTCACTCAAATATATGAGAAATGTTGAAATTCGACTTCAAATTAGGAAGAAAGACTTAGAAAATTTCCACTCAACACAAAGTGACAATCGACCTCAATGGGCTTCAATGGATGTTAATCGACGATATCTGACAAAGTAAGATGCAAACTCAATCAAATATGTAAGAAATGTTGAAATTCGACTTCAAATTAGGAAGATAGACTTAGAAAATTTTCACTCAACACAAAGTGACAATCGACCTCAATGGGCTTCAATGGATGTTAATCGACGATATCTGTCAAAGTTAGATGCAAACTCACTCAAATATATGAGAAATGTTGAAATTCGACTTCAAATTAGGAAGAAAGACTTAGAAAATTTTCACTCAACACAAAGTGACAATCGACCTCAATGGGCTTCAATGGATGTTAATCGACGATATCTGTCAAAGTTAGATGCAAACTCACTCAAATATATGAGAAATGTTGAAATTCGACTTCAAATTAGGAAGAAAGACTTAGAAAATTTTCACTCAACACAAAGTGACAATCGACCTCAATGGGCCTCAATCAATGTTAATCGACAATATCTGACAAAGTTAGATGAAAACTCACTCAAATATATGAGAAATGTTGAAATTCGACTTCAAATTAGGAAGATAGACTTAGAAAATTTTCACTCAACACAAAGTGACAATCGACCTCAATGGGCTTCCATGGATGTTAATCGACGATATCTGACAAAGTTAGATGCAAACTCAATCAAATATATAAGAAATGTTGAAATTCGACTTCAAATTAGGAAGATAGACTTAGAAAATTTTCACTCAACACAAAGTGACAATCGACGTCAATGGGCTTCAATGGATGTTAATCGACGATATCTGACAAAGTTAGATGCAAACTCACTCAAATATATGAGAAATGTTGAAATTCGACTTCAAATTAGGAAGATAGACTTAGAAAATTTCCACTCAACACAAAGTGACAATCGACCTCAATGGGCTTCAATGGATGTTAATCGACGATATCTGACAAAGTTAGATGCAAACTCAATCAAATATATAAGAAATGTTGAAATTCGACTTCAAATTAGGAAGATAGACTTAGAAAATTTCCACTCAACACAAAGTGACAATCGACCTCAATGGGCTTCAATGGATGTTAATCGACGATATCTGACAAAGTAAGATGCAAACTCAATCAAATATGTAAGAAATGTTGAAATTCGACTTCAAATTAGGAAGATAGACTTAGAAAATTTTCACTCAACACAAAGTGACAATCGACCTCAATGGGCTTCAATGGATGTTAATCGACGATATCTGACAAAGTTAGATGCAAACTCACTCAAATATATGAGAAATGTTGAAATTCGACTTCAAATTAGGAAGAAAGACTTAGAAAATTTTCACTCAACACAAAGTGACAATCGACCTCAATGGGCTTCAATGGATGTTAATCGACGATATCTGTCAAAGTTAGATGCAAACTCACTCAAATATATGAGAAATGTTGAAATTCGACTTCAAATTAGGAAGATAGACTTAGAAAATTTTCACTCAACACAAAGTGACAATCGACCTGAATGGGCTTCAATGGATGTTAATCGACGATATCTGACAAAGTTAGATGCAAACTCACTCAAATATATGAGAAATGTTGAAATTCGACTTCAAATTAGGAAGAAAGACTTAGAAAATTTTCACTCAACACAAAGTGACAATCGACCTCAATGGGCCTCAATCAATGTTAATCGACAATATCTGACAAAGTTAGATGAAAACTCACTCAAATATATGAGAAATGTTGAAATTCGACTTCAAATTAGGAAGATAGACTTAGAAAATTTTCACTCAACACAAAGTGACAATCGACCTCAATGGGCTTCCATGGATGTTAATCGACGATATCTGACAAAGTTAGATGCAAACTCAATCAAATATATAAGAAATGTTGAAATTCGACTTCAAATTAGGAAGATAGACTTAGAAAATTTTCACTCAACACAAAGTGACAATCGACGTCAATGGGCTTCAATGGATGTTAATCGACGATATCTGACAAAGTTAGATGCAAACTCACTCAAATATATGAGAAATGTTGAAATTCGACTTCAAATTAGGAAGATAGACTTAGAAAATTTTCACTCATCACAAAGTGACAATAGACCTCAATGGGCTTCAATGGATGTTAATCGACGATATCTGACAAAGTTAGATGCAAACTCAATCAAATATATAAGAAATGTTGAAATTCGACTTCAAATTAGGAAGATAGACTTAGAAAATTTTCACTCAACACAAAGTGACAATCGACCTCAATGGGCTTCAATGGATGTTAATCGACGATATCCGACAAAGTTAGATGCAAACTCACTCAAATATATGAGAAATGTTGAAATTCGACTTCAAATTAGGAAGATAGACTTAGAAAATTTTCACTCAACACAAAGTGACAATCGACCTCAATGGGCCTCAATCAATGTTAATCGACGATATCTGACAAAGTTAGATGCAAACTCAATCAAATATATAAGAAATGTTGAAATTCGACTCCAAATTAGGAAGATAGACTTAGAAAATTTTCACTCATTACAAAGTGACAATCGACCTCAATGGGCTTCAATGGATGTTAATCGACGATATCTGACAAAGTTAGATGCAAACTCACTCAAATATATGAGAAATGTTGAAATTCGACTTCAAATTAGGAAGAAAGACTTAGAAAATTTTCACTCATTACAAAGTGACAATCGACCTCAATGGGCCTCAATCAATGTTAATCGACAATATCTGACAAAGTTAGATGAAAACTCACTCAAATATATGAGAAATGTTGAAATTCGACTTCAAATTAGGAAGATAGACTTAGAAAATTTTCACTCATCACAAAGTGACAATCGACCTCAATGGGCTTCCATGGATGTTAATCGACGATATCTGACAAAGTTAGATGCAAACTCAATCAAATATATAAGAAATGTTGAAATTCGACTTCAAATTAGGAAGATAGACTTAGAAAATTTCCACTCAACACAAAGTGACAATCGACGTCAATGGGCTTCAATGGATGTTAATCGACGATATCTGACAAAGTTAGATGCAAACTCACTCAAATATATGAGAAATGTTGAAATTCGACTTCAAATTAGGAAGATAGACTTAGAAAATTTTCACTCATCACAAAGTGACAATCGACCTCAATGGGCTTCAATGGATGTTAATCGACGATATCTGACAAAGTTAGATGCAAACTCACTCAAATATATGAGAAATGTTGAAATTCGACTTCAAATTAGGAAGATAGACTTAGAAAATTTTCACTCAACACAAAGTGACAATCGACCTCAATGGGCTTCAATGGATGTTAATCGACGATATCTGACAAAGTTAGATGCAAACTCACTCAAATATATGAGAAATGTTGAAATTCGACTTCAAATTAGGAAGAAAGACTTAGAAAATTTTCACTCAACACAAAGTGACAATCGACCTCTATGGGCTTCAATGGATGTTAATCGACGATATCTGTCAAAGTTAGATGCAAACTCACTCAAATATATGAGAAATGTTGAAATTCGACTTCAAATTAGGAAGAAAGACTTAGAAAATTTTCACTCAACACAAAGTGACAATCGACCTCAATGGGCCTCAATCAATGTTAATCGACAATATCTGACAAAGTTAGATGAAAACTCACTCAAATATATGAGAAATGTTGAAATTCGACTTCAAATTAGGAAGATAGACTTAGAAAATTTTCACTCAACACAAAGTGACAATCGACCTCAATGGGCTTCCATGGATGTTAATCGACGATATCTGACAAAGTTAGATGCAAACTCAATCAAATATATAAGAAATGTTGAAATTCGACTTCAAATTAGGAAGATAGACTTAGAAAATTTTCACTCAACACAAAGTGACAATCGACGTCAATGGGCTTCAATGGATGTTAATCGACGATATCTGACAAAGTTAGATGCAAACTCACTCAAATATATGAGAAATGTTGAAATTCGACTTCAAATTAGGAAGATAGACTTAGAAAATTTTCACTCATCACAAAGTGACAATCGACCTCAATGGGCTTCAATGGATGTTAATCGACGATATCTGACAAAGTTAGATGCAAACTCAATCAAATATATAAGAAATGTTGAAATTCGACTTCAAATTAGGAAGATAGACTTAGAAAATTTTCACTCAACACAAAGTGACAATCGACCTCAATGGGCTTCAATGGATGTTAATCGACGATATCTGACAAAGTTAGATGCAAACTCACTCAAATATATGAGAAATGTTGAAATTCGATTTCAAATTAGGAAGATAGACTTAGAAAATTTTCACTCAACACAAAGTGACAATCGACCTCAATGGGCCTCAATCAATGTTAATCGACGATATCTGACAAAGTTAGATGCAAACTCAATCAAATATATAAGAAATGTTGAAATTCGACTCCAAATTAGGAAGATAGACTTAGAAAATTTTCACTCATTACAAAGTGACAATCGACCTCAATGGGCTTCAATCAATGTTAATCGACGATATCTGACAAAGTTAGATGCAAACTCACTCAAATATATGAGAAATGTTGAAATTCGACTTCAAATTAGGAAGATAGACTTAGAAAATTTTCACTCATTACAAAGTGACAATCGACCTCAATGGGCTTCAATGGATGTTAATCGACGATATCTGACAAAGTTAGATGCAAACTCACTCAAATATATGAGAAATGTTGAAATTCGACTTCAAATTAGGAAGAAAGACTCAGAAAATTTTCACTCCACACAAAGTGACAATCGACCTCAATGGGCCTCAATCAATGTTAATCGACAATATCTGACAAAGTTAGATGAAAACTCACTCAAATATATGAGAAATGTTGAAATTCGACTTCAAATTAGGAAGAAAGACTTAGAAAATTTTCACTCAACACAAAGTGACAATCGACCTCAATGGGCCTCAATCAATGTTAATCGACAATATCTGACAAAGTTAGATGAAAACTCACTCAAATATATGAGAAATGTTGAAATTCGACTTCAAATTAGGAAGATAGACTTAGAAAATTTTCACTCAACACAAAGTGACAATCGACCTCAATGGGCTTCCATGGATGTTAATCGACGATATCTGACAAAGTTAGATGCAAACTCAATCAAATATATAAGAAATGTTGAAATTCGACTTCAAATTAGGAAGATAGACTTAGAAAATTTTCACTCAACACAAAGTGACAATCGACGTCAATGGGCTTCAATGGATGTTAATCGACGATATCTGACAAAGTTAGATGCAAACTCACTCAAATATATGAGAAATGTTGAAATTCGACTTCAAATTAGGAAGATAGACTTAGAAAATTTTCACTCATCACAAAGTGACAATCGACCTCAATGGGCTTCAATGGATGTTAATCGACGATATCTGACAAAGTTAGATGCAAACTCAATCAAATATATAAGAAATGTTGAAATTCGACTTCAAATTAGGAAGATAGACTTAGAAAATTTTCACTCAACACAAAGTGACAATCGACCTCAATGGGCTTCAATGGATGTTAATCGACGATATCTGACAAAGTTAGATGCAAACTCACTCAAATATATGAGAAATGTTGAAATTCGATTTCAAATTAGGAAGATAGACTTAGAAAATTTTCACTCAACACAAAGTGACAATCGACCTCAATGGGCCTCAATCAATGTTAATCGACGATATCTGACAAAGTTAGATGCAAACTCAATCAAATATATAAGAAATGTTGAAATTCGACTCCAAATTAGGAAGATAGACTTAGAAAATTTTCACTCATTACAAAGTGACAATCGACCTCAATGGGCTTCAATCAATGTTAATCGACGATATCTGACAAAGTTAGATGCAAACTCACTCAAATATATGAGAAATGTTGAAATTCGACTTCAAATTAGGAAGAAAGACTCAGAAAATTTTCACTCCACACAAAGTGACAATCGACCTCAATGGGCCTCAATCAATGTTAATCGACAATATCTGACAAAGTTAGATGAAAACTCACTCAAATATATGAGAAATGTTGAAATTCGACTTCAAATTAGGAAGATAGACTTAGAAAATTTTCACTCATCACAAAGTGACAATCGACCTCAATGGGCTTCAATGGATGTTAATCGACGATATCTGACAAAGTTAGATGCAAACTCAATCAAATATATAAGAAATGTTGAAATTCGACTTCAAATTAGGAAGATAGACTTAGAAAATTTTCACTCAACACAAAGTGACAATCGACGTCAATGGGCTTCAATGGATGTTAATCGACGATATCTGACAAAGTTAGATGCAAACTCACTCAAATATATGAGAAATGTTGAAATTCGACTTCAAATTAGGAAGATAGACTTAGAAAATTTTCACTCATCACAAAGTGACAATCGACCTCAATGGGCTTCAATGGATGTTAATCGACGATATCTGACAAAGTTAGATGCAAACTCAATCAAATATATAAGAAATGTTGAAATTCGACTTCAAATTAGGAAGATAGACTTAGAAAATTTTCACTCAACACAAAGTGACAATCGACCTCAATGGGCTTCAATGGATGTTAATCGACGATATCTGACAAAGTTAGATGCAAACTCACTCAAATATATGAGAAATGTTGAAATTCGATTTCAAATTAGGAAGATAGACTTAGAAAATTTTCACTCAACACAAAGTGACAATCGACCTCAATGGGCCTCAATCAATGTTAATCGACGATATCTGACAAAGTTAGATGCAAACTCAATCAAATATATAAGAAATGTTGAAATTCGACTTCAAATTAGGAAGATAGACTTAGAAAATTTTCACTCATTACAAAGTGACAATCGACCTCAATGGGCTTCAATGGATGTTAATCGACGATATCTGACAAAGTTAGATGCAAACTCACTCAAATATATGAGAAATGTTGAAATTCGACTTCAAATTAGGAAGAAAGACTCAGAAAATTTTCACTCCACACAAAGTGACAATCGACCTCAATGGGCCTCAATCAATGTTAATCGACAATATCTGACAAAGTTAGATGAAAACTCACTCAAATATATGAGAAATGTTGAAATTCGACTTCAAATTAGGAAGAAAGACTTAGAAAATTTTCACTCAACACAAAGTGACAATCGACCTCAATGGGCCTCAATCAATGTTAATCGACAATATCTGACAAAGTTAGATGAAAACTCACTCAAATATATGAGAAATGTTGAAATTCGACTTCAAATTAGGAAGATAGACTTAGAAAATTTTCACTCAACACAAAGTGACAATCGACCTCAATGGGCTTCCATGGATGTTAATCGACGATATCTGACAAAGTTAGATGCAAACTCAATCAAATATATAAGAAATGTTGAAATTCGACTTCAAATTAGGAAGATAGACTTAGAAAATTTTCACTCAACACAAAGTGACAATCGACGTCAATGGGCTTCAATGGATGTTAATCGACGATATCTGACAAAGTTAGATGCAAACTCACTCAAATATATGAGAAATGTTGAAATTCGACTTCAAATTAGGAAGATAGACTTAGAAAATTTTCACTCATCACAAAGTGACAATCGACCTCAATGGGCTTCAATGGATGTTAATCGACGATATCTGACAAAGTTAGATGCAAACTCAATCAAATATATAAGAAATGTTGAAATTCGACTTCAAATTAGGAAGATAGACTTAGAAAATTTTCACTCAACACAAAGTGACAATCGACCTCAATGGGCTTCAATGGATGTTAATCGACGATATCTGACAAAGTTAGATGCAAACTCACTCAAATATATGAGAAATGTTGAAATTCGATTTCAAATTAGGAAGATAGACTTAGAAAATTTTCACTCAACACAAAGTGACAATCGACCTCAATGGGCCTCAATCAATGTTAATCGACGATATCTGACAAAGTTAGATGCAAACTCAATCAAATATATAAGAAATGTTGAAATTCGACTCCAAATTAGGAAGATAGACTTAGAAAATTTTCACTCATTACAAAGTGACAATCGACCTCAATGGGCTTCAATCAATGTTAATCGACGATATCTGACAAAGTTAGATGCAAACTCACTCAAATATATGAGAAATGTTGAAATTCGACTTCAAATTAGGAAGATGGACTTAGAAAATTTTCACTCATTACAAAGTGACAATCGACCTCAATGGGCTTCAATGGATGTTAATCGACGATATCTGACAAAGTTAGATGCAAACTCACTCAAATATATGAGAAATGTTGAAATTCGACTTCAAATTAGGAAGAAAGACTCAGAAAATTTTCACTCCACACAAAGTGACAATCGACCTCAATGGGCTTCCATGGATGTTAATCGACGATATCTGACAAAGTTAGATGCAAACTCAATCAAATATATAAGAAATGTTGAAATTCGACTTCAAATTAGGAAGATAGACTTAGAAAATTTTCACTCAACACAAAGTGACAATCGACGTCAATGGGCTTCAATGGATGTTAATCGACGATATCTGACAAAGTTAGATGCAAACTCACTCAAATATATGAGAAATGTTGAAATTCGACTTCAAATTAGGAAGATAGACTTAGAAAATTTTCACTCAACACAAAGTGACAATCGACCTCAATGGGCTTCCATGGATGTTAATCGACGATATCTGACAAAGTTAGATGCAAACTCAATCAAATATATAAGAAATGTTGAAATTCGACTTCAAATTAGGAAGATAGACTTAGAAAATTTTCACTCAACACAAAGTGACAATCGACGTCAATGGGCTTCAATGGATGTTAATCGACGATATCTGACAAAGTTAGATGCAAACTCACTCAAATATATGAGAAATGTTGAAATTCGACTTCAAATTAGGAAGATAGACTTAGAAAATTTTCACTCATCACAAAGTGACAATCGACCTCAATGGGCTTCAATGGATGTTAATCGACGATATCTGACAAAGTTAGATGCAAACTCAATCAAATATATAAGAAATGTTGAAATTCGACTTCAAATTAGGAAGATAGACTTAGAAAATTTTCACTCAACACAAAGTGACAATCGACCTCAATGGGCTTCAATGGATGTTAATCGACGATATCTGACAAAGTTAGATGCAAACTCACTCAAATATATGAGAAATGTTGAAATTCGATTTCAAATTAGGAAGATAGACTTAGAAAATTTTCACTCAACACAAAGTGACAATCGACCTCAATGGGCCTCAATCAATGTTAATCGACGATATCTGACAAAGTTAGATGCAAACTCAATCAAATATATAAGAAATGTTGAAATTCGACTTCAAATTAGGAAGATAGACTTAGAAAATTTTCACTCAACACAAAGTGACAATCGACGTCAATGGGCTTCAATGGATGTTAATCGACGATATCTGACAAAGTTAGATGCAAACTCACTCAAATATATGAGAAATGTTGAAATTCGACTTCAAATTAGGAAGATAGACTTAGAAAATTTTCACTCAACACAAAGTGACAATCGACCTCAATGGGCTTCCATGGATGTTAATCGACGATATCTGACAAAGTTAGATGCAAACTCAATCAAATATATAAGAAATGTTGAAATTCGACTTCAAATTAGGAAGATAGACTTAGAAAATTTTCACTCAACACAAAGTGACAATCGACGTCAATGGGCTTCAATGGATGTTAATCGACGATATCTGACAAAGTTAGATGCAAACTCACTCAAATATATGAGAAATGTTGAAATTCGACTTCAAATTAGGAAGATAGACTTAGAAAATTTTCACTCATCACAAAGTGACAATCGACCTCAATGGGCTTCAATGGATGTTAATCGACGATATCTGACAAAGTTAGATGCAAACTCAATCAAATATATAAGAAATGTTGAAATTCGACTTCAAATTAGGAAGATAGACTTAGAAAATTTTCACTCAACACAAAGTGACAATCGACCTCAATGGGCTTCAATGGATGTTAATCGACGATATCTGACAAAGTTAGATGCAAACTCACTCAAATATATGAGAAATGTTGAAATTCGATTTCAAATTAGGAAGATAGACTTAGAAAATTTTCACTCAACACAAAGTGACAATCGACCTCAATGGGCCTCAATCAATGTTAATCGACGATATCTGACAAAGTTAGATGCAAACTCAATCAAATATATAAGAAATGTTGAAATTCGACTCCAAATTAGGAAGATAGACTTAGAAAATTTTCACTCATTACAAAGTGACAATCGACCTCAATGGGCTTCAATCAATGTTAATCGACGATATCTGACAAAGTTAGATGCAAACTCACTCAAATATATGAGAAATGTTGAAATTCGACTTCAAATTAGGAAGATAGACTTAGAAAATTTTCACTCATTACAAAGTGACAATCGACCTCAATGGGCTTCAATGGATGTTAATCGACGATATCTGACAAAGTTAGATGCAAACTCACTCAAATATATGAGAAATGTTGAAATTCGACTTCAAATTAGGAAGAAAGACTCAGAAAATTTTCACTCCACACAAAGTGACAATCGACCTCAATGGGCTTCCATGGATGTTAATCGACGATATCTGACAAAGTTAGATGCAAACTCAATCAAATATATAAGAAATGTTGAAATTCGACTTCAAATTAGGAAGATAGACTTAGAAAATTTTCACTCAACACAAAGTGACAATCGACGTCAATGGGCTTCAATGGATGTTAATCGACGATATCTGACAAAGTTAGATGCAAACTCACTCAAATATATGAGAAATGTTGAAATTCGACTCCAAATTAGGAAGATAGACTTAGAAAATTTTCACTCAACACAAAGTGACAATCGACCTCAATGGGCTTCAATGGATGTTAATCGACGATATCTGACAAAGTTAGATGCAAACTCACTCAAATATATGAGAAATGTTGAAATTCGATTTCAAATTAGGAAGATAGACTTAGAAAATTTTCACTCAACACAAAGTGACAATCGACCTCAATGGGCCTCAATCAATGTTAATCGACGATATCTGACAAAGTTAGATGCAAACTCAATCAAATATATAAGAAATGTTGAAATTCGACTCCAAATTAGGAAGATAGACTTAGAAAATTTTCACTCATTACAAAGTGACAATCGACCTCAATGGGCTTCAATCAATGTTAATCGACGATATCTGACAAAGTTAGATGCAAACTCACTCAAATATATGAGAAATGTTGAAATTCGACTTCAAATTAGGAAGATAGACTTAGAAAATTTTCACTCATTACAAAGTGACAATCGACCTCAATGGGCTTCAATGGATGTTAATCGACGATATCTGACAAAGTTAGATGCAAACTCACTCAAATATATGAGAAATGTTGAAATTCGACTTCAAATTAGGAAGAAAGACTCAGAAAATTTTCACTCCACACAAAGTGACAATCGACCTCAATGGGCTTCCATGGATGTTAATCGACGATATCTGACAAAGTTAGATGCAAACTCAATCAAATATATAAGAAATGTTGAAATTCGACTTCAAATTAGGAAGATAGACTTAGAAAATTTTCACTCAACACAAAGTGACAATCGACGTCAATGGGCTTCAATGGATGTTAATCGACGATATCTGACAAAGTTAGATGCAAACTCACTCAAATATATGAGAAATGTTGAAATTCGACTCCAAATTAGGAAGATAGACTTAGAAAATTTTCACTCAACACAAAGTGACAATCGACCTCAATGGGCTTCAATGGATGTTAATCGACGATATCTGACAAAGTTAGATGCAAACTCACTCAAATATATGAGAAATGTTGAAATTCGACTTCAAATTAGGAAGAAAGACTTAGAAAATTTTCACTCATTACAAAGTGACAATCGACCTCAATGGGCCTCAATCAATGTTAATCGACGATATCTGACAAAGTTAGATGCAAACTCAATCAAATATATAAGAAATGTTGAAATTCGACTCCAAATTAGGAAGAAAGACTTAGAAAATTTTCACTCAACACAAAGTGACAATCGACCTCAATGGGCCTCAATCAATGTTAATCGACAATATCTGACAAAGTTAGATGAAAACTCACTCAAATATATGAGAAATGTTGAAATTCGACTTCAAATTAGGAAGATAGACTTAGAAAATTTTCACTCAACACAAAGTGACAATCGACCTCAATGGGCTTCCATGGATGTTAATCGACGATATCTGACAAAGTTAGATGCAAACTCAATCAAATATATAAGAAATGTTGAAATTCGACTTCAAATTAGGAAGATAGACTTAGAAAATTTTCACTCAACACAAAGTGACAATCGACGTCAATGGGCTTCAATGGATGTTAATCGACGATATCTGACAAAGTTAGATGCAAACTCACTCAAATATATGAGAAATGTTGAAATTCGACTTCAAATTAGGAAGATAGACTTAGAAAATTTTCACTCATCACAAAGTGACAATCGACCTCAATGGGCTTCAATGGATGTTAATCGACGATATCTGACAAAGTTAGATGCAAACTCAATCAAATATATAAGAAATGTTGAAATTCGACTTCAAATTAGGAAGATAGACTTAGAAAATTTTCACTCAACACAAAGTGACAATCGACCTCAATGGGCTTCAATGGATGTTAATCGACGATATCTGACAAAGTTAGATGCAAACTCACTCAAATATATGAGAAATGTTGAAATTCGATTTCAAATTAGGAAGATAGACTTAGAAAATTTTCACTCAACACAAAGTGACAATCGACCTCAATGGGCCTCAATCAATGTTAATCGACGATATCTGACAAAGTTAGATGCAAACTCAATCAAATATATAAGAAATGTTGAAATTCGACTCCAAATTAGGAAGATAGACTTAGAAAATTTTCACTCATTACAAAGTGACAATCGACCTCAATGGGCTTCAATCAATGTTAATCGACGATATCTGACAAAGTTAGATGCAAACTCACTCAAATATATGAGAAATGTTGAAATTCGACTTCAAATTAGGAAGATAGACTTAGAAAATTTTCACTCATTACAAAGTGACAATCGACCTCAATGGGCTTCAATGGATGTTAATCGACGATATCTGACAAAGTTAGATGCAAACTCACTCAAATATATGAGAAATGTTGAAATTCGACTTCAAATTAGGAAGAAAGACTCAGAAAATTTTCACTCCACACAAAGTGACAATCGACCTCAATGGGCTTCCATGGATGTTAATCGACGATATCTGACAAAGTTAGATGCAAACTCAATCAAATATATAAGAAATGTTGAAATTCGACTTCAAATTAGGAAGATAGACTTAGAAAATTTTCACTCAACACAAAGTGACAATCGACGTCAATGGGCTTCAATGGATGTTAATCGACGATATCTGACAAAGTTAGATGCAAACTCACTCAAATATATGAGAAATGTTGAAATTCGACTCCAAATTAGGAAGATAGACTTAGAAAATTTTCACTCAACACAAAGTGACAATCGACCTCAATGGGCTTCAATGGATGTTAATCGACGATATCTGACAAAGTTAGATGCAAACTCACTCAAATATATGAGAAATGTTGAAATTCGACTTCAAATTAGGAAGAAAGACTTAGAAAATTTTCACTCATTACAAAGTGACAATCGACCTCAATGGGCCTCAATCAATGTTAATCGACAATATCTGACAAAGTTAGATGAAAACTCACTCAAATATATGAGAAATGTTGAAATTCGACTTCAAATTAGGAAGATAGACTTAGAAAATTTTCACTCAACACAAAGTGACAATCGACCTCAATGGGCTTCAATGGATGTTAATCGACGATATCTGACAAAGTTAGATGCAAACTCACTCAAATATATGAGAAATGTTGAAATTCGACTTCAAATTAGGAAGAAAGACTTAGAAAATTTTCACTCAACACAAAGTGACAATCGACCTCAATGGGCTTCAATGGATGTTAATCGACGATATCTGACAAAGTTAGATGCAATATTCTCAAATATATGAGAAATGTTGAAATTCGACTTCAAATTAGGAAGATAGACTTAGAAAATTTTCACTCAACACAAAGTGACAATCGACGTCAATGGGCTTCAATGGATGTTAATCGACGATATCTGACAAAGTTAGATGCAAACTCACTCAAATATATGAGAAATGTTGAAATTCGACTTCAAATTAGGAAGATAGACTTAGAAAATTTTCACTCATCACAAAGTGACAATCGACCTCAATGGGCTTCAATGGATGTTAATCGACGATATCTGACAAAGTTAGATGCAAACTCAATCAAATATATAAGAAATGTTGAAATTCGACTTCAAATTAGGAAGATAGACTTAGAAAATTTTCACTCAACACAAAGTGACAATCGACCTCAATGGGCTTCAATGGATGTTAATCGACGATATCTGACAAAGTTAGATGCAAACTCACTCAAATATATGAGAAATGTTGAAATTCGATTTCAAATTAGGAAGATAGACTTAGAAAATTTTCACTCAACACAAAGTGACAATCGACCTCAATGGGCCTCAATCAATGTTAATCGACGATATCTGACAAAGTTAGATGCAAACTCACTCAAATATATGAGAAATGTTGAAATTCGACTTCAAATTAGGAAGAAAGACTCAGAAAATTTTCACTCCACACAAAGTGACAATCGACCTCAATGGGCTTCCATGGATGTTAATCGACGATATCTGACAAAGTTAGATGCAAACTCAATCAAATATATAAGAAATGTTGAAATTCGACTTCAAATTAGGAAGATAGACTTAGAAAATTTCCACTCAACACAAAGTGACAATCGACCTCAATGGGCTTCAATGGATGTTAATCGACGATATCTGACAAAGTAAGATGCAAACTCAATCAAATATGTAAGAAATGTTGAAATTCGACTTCAAATTAGGAAGATAGACTTAGAAAATTTTCACTCAACACAAAGTGACAATCGACCTCAATGGGCTTCAATGGATGTTAATCGACGATATCTGACAAAGTTAGATGCAAACTCACTCAAATATATGAGAAATGTTGAAATTCGACTTCAAATTAGGAAGAAAGACTTAGAAAATTTTCACTCAACACAAAGTGACAATCGACCTCAATGGGCTTCAATGGATGTTAATCGACGATATCTGTCAAAGTTAGATGCAAACTCACTCAAATATATGAGAAATGTTGAAATTCGACTTCAAATTAGGAAGAAAGACTTAGAAAATTTTCACTCAACACAAAGTGACAATCGACCTCAATGGGCCTCAATCAATGTTAATCGACAATATCTGACAAAGTTAGATGAAAACTCACTCAAATATATGAGAAATGTTGAAATTCGACTTCAAATTAGGAAGATAGACTTAGAAAATTTTCACTCAACACAAAGTGACAATCGACCTCAATGGGCTTCCATGGATGTTAATCGACGATATCTGACAAAGTTAGATGCAAACTCAATCAAATATATAAGAAATGTTGAAATTCGACTTCAAATTAGGAAGATAGACTTAGAAAATTTTCACTCAACACAAAGTGACAATCGACGTCAATGGGCTTCAATGGATGTTAATCGACGATATCTGACAAAGTTAGATGCAAACTCACTCAAATATATGAGAAATGTTGAAATTCGACTTCAAATTAGGAAGATAGACTTAGAAAATTTCCACTCAACACAAAGTGACAATCGACCTCAATGGGCTTCAATGGATGTTAATCGACGATATCTGACAAAGTTAGATGCAAACTCAATCAAATATATAAGAAATGTTGAAATTCGACTTCAAATTAGGAAGATAGACTTAGAAAATTTCCACTCAACACAAAGTGACAATCGACCTCAATGGGCTTCAATGGATGTTAATCGACGATATCTGACAAAGTAAGATGCAAACTCAATCAAATATGTAAGAAATGTTGAAATTCGACTTCAAATTAGGAAGATAGACTTAGAAAATTTTCACTCAACACAAAGTGACAATCGACCTCAATGGGCTTCAATGGATGTTAATCGACGATATCTGACAAAGTTAGATGCAAACTCACTCAAATATATGAGAAATGTTGAAATTCGACTTCAAATTAGGAAGAAAGACTTAGAAAATTTTCACTCAACACAAAGTGACAATCGACCTCAATGGGCTTCAATGGATGTTAATCGACGATATCTGTCAAAGTTAGATGCAAACTCACTCAAATATATGAGAAATGTTGAAATTCGACTTCAAATTAGGAAGATAGACTTAGAAAATTTTCACTCAACACAAAGTGACAATCGACCTGAATGGGCTTCAATGGATGTTAATCGACGATATCTGACAAAGTTAGATGCAAACTCACTCAAATATATGAGAAATGTTGAAATTCGACTTCAAATTAGGAAGAAAGACTTAGAAAATTTTCACTCAACACAAAGTGACAATCGACCTCAATGGGCCTCAATCAATGTTAATCGACAATATCTGACAAAGTTAGATGAAAACTCACTCAAATATATGAGAAATGTTGAAATTCGACTTCAAATTAGGAAGATAGACTTAGAAAATTTTCACTCAACACAAAGTGACAATCGACGTCAATGGGCTTCAATGGATGTTAATCGACGATATCTGACAAAGTTAGATGCAAACTCACTCAAATATATGAGAAATGTTGAAATTCGACTTCAAATTAGGAAGATAGACTTAGAAAATTTTCACTCATCACAAAGTGACAATAGACCTCAATGGGCTTCAATGGATGTTAATCGACGATATCTGACAAAGTTAGATGCAAACTCAATCAAATATATAAGAAATGTTGAAATTCGACTTCAAATTAGGAAGATAGACTTAGAAAATTTTCACTCAACACAAAGTGACAATCGACCTCAATGGGCTTCAATGGATGTTAATCGACGATATCCGACAAAGTTAGATGCAAACTCACTCAAATATATGAGAAATGTTGAAATTCGACTTCAAATTAGGAAGATAGACTTAGAAAATTTCCACTCAACACAAAGTGACAATCGACCTCAATGGGCTTCAATGGATGTTAATCGACGATATCTGACAAAGTAAGATGCAAACTCAATCAAATATGTAAGA
The DNA here is from genome assembly GCF_026250575.1 of Diorhabda carinulata. Taxonomy (NCBI): domain Eukaryota; kingdom Metazoa; phylum Arthropoda; class Insecta; order Coleoptera; family Chrysomelidae; genus Diorhabda; species Diorhabda carinulata. Next base: position 11,423,704 of record NC_079467.1, read on the forward strand.
AATGTTGAAATTCGACTTCAAATTAGGAAGATAGACTTAGAAAATTTTCACTCAACACAAAGTGACAATCGACCTCAATGGGCTTCAATGGATGTTAATCGACGATATCTGACAAAGTTAGATGCAAACTCACTCAAATATATGAGAAATGTTGAAATTCGACTTCAAATTAGGAAGAAAGACTTAGAAAATTTTCACTCAACACAAAGTGACAATCGACCTCTATGGGCTTCAATGGATGTTAATCGACGATATCTGTCAAAGTTAGATGCAAACTCACTCAAATATATGAGAAATGTTGAAATTCGACTTCAAATTAGGAAGAAAGACTTAGAAAATTTTCACTCAACACAAAGTGACAATCGACCTCAATGGGCCTCAATCAATGTTAATCGACAATATCTGACAAAGTTAGATGAAAACTCACTCAAATATATGAGAAATGTTGAAATTCGACTTCAAATTAGGAAGATAGACTTAGAAAATTTTCACTCAACACAAAGTGACAATCGACCTCAATGGGCTTCCATGGATGTTAATCGACGATATCTGACAAAGTTAGATGCAAACTCAATCAAATATATAAGAAATGTTGAAATTCGACTTCAAATTAGGAAGATAGACTTAGAAAATTTTCACTCAACACAAAGTGACAATCGACGTCAATGGGCTTCAATGGATGTTAATCGACGATATCCGACAAAGTTAGATGCAAACTCACTCAAATATATGAGAAATGTTGAAATTCGACTTCAAATTAGGAAGATAGACTTAGAAAATTTTCACTCAACACAAAGTGACAATCGACCTCAATGGGCCTCAATCAATGTTAATCGACGATATCTGACAAAGTTAGATGCAAACTCAATCAAATATATAAGAAATGTTGAAATTCGACTCCAAATTAGGAAGATAGACTTAGAAAATTTTCACTCATTACAAAGTGACAATCGACCTCAATGGGCTTCAATGGATGTTAATCGACGATATCTGACAAAGTTAGATGCAAACTCACTCAAATATATGAGAAATGTTGAAATTCGACTTCAAATTAGGAAGAAAGACTTAGAAAATTTTCACTCATTACAAAGTGACAATCGACCTCAATGGGCCTCAATCAATGTTAATCGACAATATCTGACAAAGTTAGATGAAAACTCACTCAAATATATGAGAAATGTTGAAATTCGACTTCAAATTAGGAAGATAGACTTAGAAAATTTTCACTCATCACAAAGTGACAATCGACCTCAATGGGCTTCCATGGATGTTAATCGACGATATCTGACAAAGTTAGATGCAAACTCAATCAAATATATAAGAAATGTTGAAATTCGACTTCAAATTAGGAAGATAGACTTAGAAAATTTCCACTCAACACAAAGTGACAATCGACGTCAATGGGCTTCAATGGATGTTAATCGACGATATCTGACAAAGTTAGATGCAAACTCACTCAAATATATGAGAAATGTTGAAATTCGACTTCAAATTAGGAAGATAGACTTAGAAAATTTTCACTCATCACAAAGTGACAATCGACCTCAATGGGCTTCAATGGATGTTAATCGACGATATCTGACAAAGTTAGATGCAAACTCACTCAAATATATGAGAAATGTTGAAATTCGACTTCAAATTAGGAAGATAGACTTAGAAAATTTCCACTCAACACAAAGTGACAATCGACCTCAATGGGCTTCAATGGATGTTAATCGACGATATCTGACAAAGTAAGATGCAAACTCAATCAAATATGTAAGAAATGTTGAAATTCGACTTCAAATTAGGAAGATAGACTTAGAAAATTTCCACTCAACACAAAGTGACAATCGACGTCAATGGGCTTCAATGGATGTTAATCGACGATATCTGACAAAGTTAGATGCAAACTCACTCAAATATATGAGAAATGTTGAAATTCGACTTCAAATTAGGAAGATAGACTTAGAAAATTTTCACTCATCACAAAGTGACAATCGACCTCAATGGGCTTCAATGGATGTTAATCGACGATATCTGACAAAGTTAGATGCAAACTCACTCAAATATATGAGAAATGTTGAAATTCGACTTCAAATTAGGAAGAAAGACTTAGAAAATTTTCACTCATTACAAAGTGACAATCGACCTCAATGGGCCTCAATCAATGTTAATCGACAATATCTGACAAAGTTAGATGAAAACTCACTCAAATATATGAGAAATGTTGAAATTCGACTTCAAATTAGGAAGATAGACTTAGAAAATTTTCACTCATCACAAAGTGACAATCGACCTCAATGGGCTTCCATGGATGTTAATCGACGATATCTGACAAAGTTAGATGCAAACTCAATCAAATATATAAGAAATGTTGAAATTCGACTTCAAATTAGGAAGATAGACTTAGAAAATTTCCACTCAACACAAAGTGACAATCGACGTCAATGGGCTTCAATGGATGTTAATCGACGATATCTGACAAAGTTAGATGCAAACTCACTCAAATATATGAGAAATGTTGAAATTCGACTTCAAATTAGGAAGATAGACTTAGAAAATTTTCACTCATCACAAAGTGACAATCGACCTCAATGGGCTTCAATGGATGTTAATCGACGATATCTGACAAAGTTAGATGCAAACTCACTCAAATATATGAGAAATGTTGAAATTCGACTTCAAATTAGGAAGATAGACTTAGAAAATTTCCACTCAACACAAAGTGACAATCGACCTCAATGGGCTTCAATGGATGTTAATCGACGATATCTGACAAAGTAAGATGCAAACTCAATCAAATATGTAAGAAATGTTGAAATTCGACTTCAAATTAGGAAGATAGACTTAGAAAATTTTCACTCAACACAAAGTGACAATCGACCTCAATGGGCTTCAATGGATGTTAATCGACGATATCTGACAAAGTTAGATGCAAACTCACTCAAATATATGAGAAATGTTGAAATTCGACTTCAAATTAGGAAGAAAGACTTAGAAAATTTTCACTCAACACAAAGTGACAATCGACCTCAATGGGCTTCAATGGATGTTAATCGACGATATCTGTCAAAGTTAGATGCAAACTCACTCAAATATATGAGAAATGTTGAAATTCGACTTCAAATTAGGAAGAAAGACTTAGAAAATTTTCACTCTACACAAAGTGACAATCGACCTCAATGGGCCTCAATCAATGTTAATCGACAATATCTGACAAAGTTAGATGAAAACTCACTCAAATATATGAGAAATGTTGAAATTCGACTTCAAATTAGGAAGATAGACTTAGAAAATTTTCACTCAACACAAAGTGACAATCGACCTCAATGGGCTTCCATGGATGTTAATCGACGATATCTGACAAAGTTAGATGCAAACTCAATCAAATATATAAGAAATGTTGAAATTCGACTTCAAATTAGGAAGATAGACTTAGAAAATTTTCACTCAACACAAAGTGACAATCGACGTCAATGGGCTTCAATGGATGTTAATCGACGATATCTGACAAAGTTAGATGCAAACTCACTCAAATATATGAGAAATGTTGAAATTCGACTTCAAATTAGGAAGATAGACTTAGAAAATTTCCACTCAACACAAAGTGACAATCGACCTCAATGGGCTTCAATGGATGTTAATCGACGATATCTGACAAAGTTAGATGCAAACTCAATCAAATATATAAGAAATGTTGAAATTCGACTTCAAATTAGGAAGATAGACTTAGAAAATTTCCACTCAACACAAAGTGACAATCGACCTCAATGGGCTTCAATGGATGTTAATCGACGATATCTGACAAAGTAAGATGCAAACTCAATCAAATATGTAAGAAATGTTGAAATTCGACTTCAAATTAGGAAGATAGACTTAGAAAATTTTCACTCAACACAAAGTGACAATCGACCTCAATGGGCTTCAATGGATGTTAATCGACGATATCTGACAAAGTTAGATGCAAACTCACTCAAATATATGAGAAATGTTGAAATTCGACTTCAAATTAGGAAGAAAGACTTAGAAAATTTTCACTCAACACAAAGTGACAATCGACCTCAATGGGCTTCCATGGATGTTAATCGACGATATCTGACAAAGTTAGATGCAAACTCAATCAAATATATAAGAAATGTTGAAATTCGACTTCAAATTAGGAAGATAGACTTAGAAAATTTCCACTCAACACAAAGTGACAATCGACGTCAATGGGCTTCAATGGATGTTAATCGACGATATCTGACAAAGTTAGATGCAAACTCACTCAAATATATGAGAAATGTTGAAATTCGACTTCAAATTAGGAAGATAGACTTAGAAAATTTTCACTCATCACAAAGTGACAATCGACCTCAATGGGCTTCAATGGATGTTAATCGACGATATCTGACAAAGTTAGATGCAAACTCACTCAAATATATGAGAAATGTTGAAATTCGACTTCAAATTAGGAAGATAGACTTAGAAAATTTCCACTCAACACAAAGTGACAATCGACCTCAATGGGCTTCAATGGATGTTAATCGACGATATCTGACAAAGTAAGATGCAAACTCAATCAAATATGTAAGAAATGTTGAAATTCGTTTTCAAATTAGGAAGATAGACTTAGAAAATTTTCACTCAACACAAAGTGACAATCGACCTCAATGGGCTTCAATGGATGTTAATCGACGATATCTGACAAAGTTAGATGCAAACTCACTCAAATATATGAGAAATGTTGAAATTCGACTTCAAATTAGGAAGAAAGACTTAGAAAATTTTCACTCAACACAAAGTGACAATCGACCTCAATGGGCTTCAATGGATGTTAATCGACGATATCTGTCAAAGTTAGATGCAAACTCACTCAAATATATGAGAAATGTTGAAATTCGACTTCAAATTAGGAAGAAAGACTTAGAAAATTTTCACTCTACACAAAGTGACAGTCGACCTCAATGGGCCTCAATCAATGTTAATCGACAATATCTGACAAAGTTAGATGAAAACTCACTCAAATATATGAGAAATGTTGAAATTCGACTTCAAATTAGGAAGATAGACTTAGAAAATTTTCACTCAACACAAAGTGACAATCGACCTCAATGGGCTTCCATGGATGTTAATCGACGATATCTGACAAAGTTAGATGCAAACTCAATCAAATATATAAGAAATGTTGAAATTCGACTTCAAATTAGGAAGATAGACTTAGAAAATTTTCACTCAACACAAAGTGACAATCGACCTCAATGGGCTTCAATCAATGTTAATCGACGATATCTGACAAAGTTAGATGCAAACTCACTCAAATATATGAGAAATGTTGAAATTCGACTTCAAATTAGGAAGATAGACTTAGAAAATTTCCACTCAACACAAAGTGACAATCGACCTCAATGGGCTTCAATGGATGTTAATCGACGATATCTGACAAAGTTAGATGCAAACTCAATCAAATATATAAGAAATGTTGAAATTCGACTTCAAATTAGGAAGATAGACTTAGAAAATTTCCACTCAACACAAAGTGACAATCGACCTCAATGGGCTTCAATGGATGTTAATCGACGATATCTGACAAAGTAAGATGCAAACTCAATCAAATATGTAAGAAATGTTGAAATTCGACTTCAAATTAGGAAGATAGACTTAGAAAATTTTCACTCAACACAAAGTGACAATCGACCTCAATGGGCTTCAATGGATGTTAATCGACGATATCTGACAAAGTTAGATGCAAACTCACTCAAATATATGAGAAATGTTGAAATTCGACTTCAAATTAGGAAGAAAGACTTAGAAAATTTTCACTCAACACAAAGTGACAATCGACCTCAATGGGCTTCCATGGATGTTAATCGACGATATCTGACAAAGTTAGATGCAAACTCAATCAAATATATAAGAAATGTTGAAATTCGACTTCAAATTAGGAAGATAGACTTAGAAAATTTCCACTCAACACAAAGTGACAATCGACGTCAATGGGCTTCAATGGATGTTAATCGACGATATCTGACAAAGTTAGATGCAAACTCACTCAAATATATGAGAAATGTTGAAATTCGACTTCAAATTAGGAAGATAGACTTAGAAAATTTTCACTCATCACAAAGTGACAATCGACCTCAATGGGCTTCAATGGATGTTAATCGACGATATCTGACAAAGTTAGATGCAAACTCACTCAAATATATGAGAAATGTTGAAATTCGACTTCAAATTAGGAAGATAGACTTAGAAAATTTCCACTCAACACAAAGTGACAATCGACCTCAATGGGCTTCAATGGATGTTAATCGACGATATCTGACAAAGTAAGATGCAAACTCAATCAAATATGTAAGAAATGTTGAAATTCGACTTCAAATTAGGAAGATAGACTTAGAAAATTTCCACTCAACACAAAGTGACAATCGACGTCAATGGGCTTCAATGGATGTTAATCGACGATATCTGACAAAGTTAGATGCAAACTCACTCAAATATATGAGAAATGTTGAAATTCGACTTCAAATTAGGAAGATAGACTTAGAAAATTTTCACTCATCACAAAGTGACAATCGACCTCAATGGGCTTCAATGGATGTTAATCGACGATATCTGACAAAGTTAGATGCAAACTCACTCAAATATATGAGAAATGTTGAAATTCGACTTCAAATTAGGAAGAAAGACTTAGAAAATTTTCACTCATTACAAAGTGACAATCGACCTCAATGGGCCTCAATCAATGTTAATCGACAATATCTGACAAAGTTAGATGAAAACTCACTCAAATATATGAGAAATGTTGAAATTCGACTTCAAATTAGGAAGATAGACTTAGAAAATTTTCACTCATCACAAAGTGACAATCGACCTCAATGGGCTTCCATGGATGTTAATCGACGATATCTGACAAAGTTAGATGCAAACTCAATCAAATATATAAGAAATGTTGAAATTCGACTTCAAATTAGGAAGATAGACTTAGAAAATTTCCACTCAACACAAAGTGACAATCGACGTCAATGGGCTTCAATGGATGTTAATCGACGATATCTGACAAAGTTAGATGCAAACTCACTCAAATATATGAGAAATGTTGAAATTCGACTTCAAATTAGGAAGATAGACTTAGAAAATTTTCACTCATCACAAAGTGACAATCGACCTCAATGGGCTTCAATGGATGTTAATCGACGATATCTGACAAAGTTAGATGCAAACTCACTCAAATATATGAGAAATGTTGAAATTCGACTTCAAATTAGGAAGATAGACTTAGAAAATTTCCACTCAACACAAAGTGACAATCGACCTCAATGGGCTTCAATGGATGTTAATCGACGATATCTGACAAAGTAAGATGCAAACTCAATCAAATATGTAAGAAATGTTGAAATTCGACTTCAAATTAGGAAGATAGACTTAGAAAATTTTCACTCAACACAAAGTGACAATCGACCTCAATGGGCTTCAATGGATGTTAATCGACGATATCTGACAAAGTTAGATGCAAACTCACTCAAATATATGAGAAATGTTGAAATTCGACTTCAAATTAGGAAGAAAGACTTAGAAAATTTTCACTCAACACAAAGTGACAATCGACCTCAATGGGCTTCAATGGATGTTAATCGACGATATCTGTCAAAGTTAGATGCAAACTCACTCAAATATATGAGAAATGTTGAAATTCGACTTCAAATTAGGAAGAAAGACTTAGAAAATTTTCACTCAACACAAAGTGACAATCGACCTCAATGGGCCTCAATCAATGTTAATCGACAATATCTGACAAAGTTAGATGAAAACTCACTCAAATATATGAGAAATGTTGAAATTCGACTTCAAATTAGGAAGATAGACTTAGAAAATTTTCACTCAACACAAAGTGACAATCGACCTCAATGGGCTTCCATGGATGTTAATCGACGATATCTGACAAAGTTAGATGCAAACTCAATCAAATATATAAGAAATGTTGAAATTCGACTTCAAATTAGGAAGATAGACTTAGAAAATTTTCACTCAACACAAAGTGACAATCGACGTCAATGGGCTTCAATGGATGTTAATCGACGATATCTGACAAAGTTAGATGCAAACTCACTCAAATATATGAGAAATGTTGAAATTCGACTTCAAATTAGGAAGATAGACTTAGAAAATTTCCACTCAACACAAAGTGACAATCGACCTCAATGGGCTTCAATGGATGTTAATCGACGATATCTGACAAAGTTAGATGCAAACTCAATCAAATATATAAGAAATGTTGAAATTCGACTTCAAATTAGGAAGATAGACTTAGAAAATTTCCACTCAACACAAAGTGACAATCGACCTCAATGGGCTTCAATGGATGTTAATCGACGATATCTGACAAAGTAAGATGCAAACTCAATCAAATATGTAAGAAATGTTGAAATTCGACTTCAAATTAGGAAGATAGACTTAGAAAATTTTCACTCAACACAAAGTGACAATCGACCTCAATGGGCTTCAATGGATGTTAATCGACGATATCTGACAAAGTTAGATGCAAACTCACTCAAATATATGAGAAATGTTGAAATTCGACTTCAAATTAGGAAGAAAGACTTAGAAAATTTTCACTCAACACAAAGTGACAATCGACCTCAATGGGCTTCAATGGATGTTAATCGACGATATCTGTCAAAGTTAGATGCAAACTCACTCAAATATATGAGAAATGTTGAAATTCGACTTCAAATTAGGAAGATAGACTTAGAAAATTTTCACTCAACACAAAGTGACAATCGACCTGAATGGGCTTCAATGGATGTTAATCGACGATATCTGACAAAGTTAGATGCAAACTCACTCAAATATATGAGAAATGTTGAAATTCGACTTCAAATTAGGAAGAAAGACTTAGAAAATTTTCACTCAACACAAAGTGACAATCGACCTCAATGGGCCTCAATCAATGTTAATCGACAATATCTGACAAAGTTAGACGAAAACTCACTCAAATATATGAGAAATGTTGAAATTCGACTTCAAATTAGGAAGATAGACTTAGAAAATTTTCACTCAACACAAAGTGACAATCGACCTCAATGGGCTTCCATGGATGTTAATCGACGATATCTGACAAAGTTAGATGCAAACTCAATCAAATATATAAGAAATGTTGAAATTCGACTTCAAATTAGGAAGATAGACTTAGAAAATTATCACTCAACACAAAGTGACAATCGACGTCAATGGGCTTCAATGGATGTTAATCGACGATATCTGACAAAGTTAGATGCAAACTCACTCAAATATATGAGAAATGTTGAAATTCGACTTCAAATTAGGAAGATAGACTTAGAAAATTTTCACTCATCACAAAGTGACAATAGACCTCAATGGGCTTCAATGGATGTTAATCGACGATATCTGACAAAGTTAGATGCAAACTCAATCAAATATATAAGAAATGTTGAAATTCGACTTCAAATTAGGAAGATAGACTTAGAAAATTTTCACTCAACACAAAGTGACAATCGACCTCAATGGGCTTCAATGGATGTTAATCGACGATATCCGACAAAGTTAGATGCAAACTCACTCAAATATATGAGAAATGTTGAAATTCGACTTCAAATTAGGAAGATAGACTTAGAAAATTTTCACTCAACACAAAGTGACAATCGACCTCAATGGGCCTCAATCAATGTTAATCGACGATATCTGACAAAGTTAGATGCAAACTCAATCAAATATATAAGAAATGTTGAAATTCGACTCCAAATTAGGAAGATAGACTTAGAAAATTTTCACTCATTACAAAGTGACAATCGACCTCAATGGGCTTCAATGGATGTTAATCGACGATATCTGACAAAGTTAGATGCAAACTCACTCAAATATATGAGAAATGTTGAAATTCGACTTCAAATTAGGAAGATAGACTTAGAAAATTTTCACTCATCACAAAGTGACAATCGACCTCAATGGGCTTCCATGGATGTTAATCGACGATATCTGACAAAGTTAGATGCAAACTCAATCAAATATATAAGAAATGTTGAAATTCGACTTCAAATTAGGAAGATAGACTTAGAAAATTTTCACTCAACACAAAGTGACAATCGACGTCAATGGGCTTCAATGGATGTTAATCGACGATATCTGACAAAGTTAGATGCAAACTCACTCAAATATATGAGAAATGTTGAAATTCGACTTCAAATTAGGAAGATAGACTTAGAAAATTTTCACTCATCACAAAGTGACAATAGACCTCAATGGGCTTCAATGGATGTTAATCGACGATATCTGACAAAGTTAGATGCAAACTCAATCAAATATATAAGAAATGTTGAAATTCGACTTCAAATTAGGAAGATAGACTTAGAAAATTTTCACTCAACACAAAGTGACAATCGACCTCAATGGGCTTCAATGGATGTTAATCGACGATATCCGACAAAGTTAGATGCAAACTCACTCAAATATATGAGAAATGTTGAAATTCGACTTCAAATTAGGAAGATAGACTTAGAAAATTTTCACTCAACACAAAGTGACAATCGACCTCAATGGGCCTCAATCAATGTTAATCGACGATATCTGACAAAGTTAGATGCAAAGTCAATCAAATATATAAGAAATGTTGAAATTCGACTCCAAATTAGGAAGATAGACTTAGAAAATTTTCACTCATTACAAAGTGACAATCGACCTCAATGGGCTTCAATGGATGTTAATCGACGATATCTGACAAAGTTAGATGCAAACTCACTCAAATATATGAGAAATGTTGAAATTCGACTTCAAATTAGGAAGATAGACTTAGAAAATTTCCACTCAACACAAAGTGACAATCGACCTCAATGGGCTTCAATGGATGTTAATCGACGATATCTGACAAAGTAAGATGCAAACTCAATCAAATATATAAGAAATGTTGAAATTCGACTCCAAATTAGGAAGAAAGACTTAGAAAATTTTCACTCATCACAAAGTGACAATCGACCTCAATGGGCTTCCATGGATGTTAATCGACGATATCTGACAAAGTTAGATGCAAACTCAATCAAATATATAAGAAATGTTGAAATTCGACTTCAAATTAGGAAGATAGACTTAGAAAATTTCCACTCAACACAAAGTGACAATCGACCTCAATGGGCTTCAATGGATGTTAATCGACGATATCTGACAAAGTTAGATGCAAACTCAATCAAATATATAAGAAATGTTGAAATTCGACTTCAAATTAGGAAGATAGACTTAGAAAATTTTCACTCATCACAAAGTGACAATCGACCTCAATGGGCTTCAATGGATGTTAATCGACGATATCTGACAAAGTTAGATGCAAACTCACTCAAATATATGAGAAATGTTGAAATTCGACTTCAAATTAGGAAGATAGACTTAGAAAATTTCCACTCAACACAAAGTGACAATCGACCTCAATGGGCTTCAATGGATGTTAATCGACGATATCTGACAAAGTAAGATGCAAACTCAATCAAATATATAAGAAATGTTGAAATTCGACTCCAAATTAGGAAGAAAGACTTAGAAAATTTTCACTCAACACAAAGTGACAATCGACCTCAATGTGCTTCAATGGATGTTAATCGACGATATCTGACAAAGTTAGATGCAAACTCAATCAAATATATAAGAAATGTTGAAATTCGACTTCAAATTAGGAAGATAGACTTAGAAAATTTCCACTCAACACAAAGTGACAATCGACCTCAATGGGCTTCAATGGATGTTAATCGACGATATCTGACAAAGTTAGATGCAAACTCACTCAAATATATGAGAAATGTTGAAATTCGACTTCAAATTAGGAAGATAGACTTAGCAAATTTTCACTCAACACAAAGTGACAATCGACCTCAATGGGCTTCAATGGATGTTAATCGACGATATCTGACAAAGTTAGATGCAAACTCAATCAAATATATAAGAAATGTTGAAATTCGACTTCAAATTAGGAAGATAGACTTAGAAAATTTCCACTCAACACAAAGTGACAATCGACCTCAATGGGCTTCAATGGATGTTAATCGACGATATCTGACAAAGTTAGATGCAAACTCACTCAAATATATGAGAAATGTTGAAATTCGACTTCAAATTAGGAAGATAGACTTAGCAAATTTTCACTCAACACAAAGTGACAATCGACCTCAATGGGCTTCAATGGATGTTAATCGACGATATCTGACAAAGTTAGATGCAAACTCACTCAAATATATGAGAAATGTTGAAATTCGACTTCAAATTAGGAAGAAAGACTTAGAAAATTTTCACTCAACACAAAGTGACAATCGACCTCAATGGGCTTCAATGGATGTTAATCGACGATATCTGACAAAGTTAGATGCAAACTCACTCAAATATATGAGAAATGTTGAAATTCGACTTCAAATTAGGAAGATAGACTTAGAAAATTTTCACTCAACACAAAGTGACAATCGACCTCAATGGGCTTCAATGGATGTTAATCGACGATATCTGACAAAGTTAGATGCAAACTCACTCAAATATATGAGAAATGTTGAAATTCGACTTCAAATTAGGAAGAAAGACTTAGAAAATTTTCACTCAACACAAAGTGACAATCGACCTCAATGGGCCTCAATCAATGTTAATCGACAATATCTGACAAAGTTAGATGAAAACTCACTCAAATATATGAGAAATGTTGAAATTCGACTTCAAATTAGGAAGATAGACTTAGAAAATTTTCACTCAACACAAAGTGACAATCGACCTCAATGGGCTTCCATGGATGTTAATCGACGATATCTGACAAAGTTAGATGCAAACTCAATCAAATATATAAGAAATGTTGAAATTCGACTTCAAATTAGGAAGATAGACTTAGAAAATTTCCACTCAACACAAAGTGACAATCGACCTCAATGGGCTTCAATGGATGTTAATCGACGATATCTGACAAAGTTAGATGCAAACTCACTCAAATATATGAGAAATGTTGAAATTCGACTTCAAATTAGGAAGATAGACTTAGCAAATTTTCACTCAACACAAAGTGACAATCGACCTCAATGGGCTTCAATGGATGTTAATCGACGATATCTGACAAAGTTAGATGCAAACTCAATCAAATATATAAGAAATGTTGAAATTCGACTTCAAATTAGGAAGATAGACTTAGAAAATTTCCACTCAACACAAAGTGACAATCGACCTCAATGGGCTTCAATGGATGTTAATCGACGATATCTGACAAAGTTAGATGCAAACTCACTCAAATATATGAGAAATGTTGAAATTCGACTTCAAATTAGGAAGATAGACTTAGCAAATTTTCACTCAACACAAAGTGACAATCGACCTCAATGGGCTTCAATGGATGTTAATCGACGATATCTGACAAAGTTAGATGCAAACTCACTCAAATATATGAGAAATGTTGAAATTCGACTTCAAATTAGGAAGAAAGACTTAGAAAATTTTCACTCAACACAAAGTGACAATCGACCTCAATGGGCTTCAATGGATGTTAATCGACGATATCTGACAAAGTTAGATGCAAACTCACTCGAATATATGAGAAATGTTGAAATTCGACTTCAAATTAGGAAGATAGACTTAGAAAATTTTCACTCAACACAAAGTGACAATCGACCTCAATGGGCTTCAATGGATGTTAATCGACGATATCTGACAAAGTTGGATGCAAACTCACTCAAATATATGAGAAATGTTGAAATTCGACTTCAAATTAGGAAGAAAGACTTAGAAAATTTTCACTCAACACAAAGTGACAATCGACCTCAATGGGCCTCAATCAATGTTAATCGACAATATCTGACAAAGTTAGATGAAAACTCACTCAAATATATGAGAAATGTTGAAATTCGACTTCAAATTAGGAAGATAGACTTAGAAAATTTTCACTCAACACAAAGTGACAATCGACCTCAATGGGCTTCCATGGATGTTAATCGACGATATCTGACAAAGTTAGATGCAAACTCAATCAAATATATAAGAAATGTTGAAATTCGACTTCAAATTAGGAAGATAGACTTAGAAAATTTTCACTCAACACAAAGTGACAATCGACGTCAATGGGCTTCAATGGATGTTAATCGACGATATCTGACAAAGTTAGATGCAAACTCACTCAAATATATGAGAAATGTTGAAATTCGACTTCAAATTAGGAAGATAGACTTAGAAAATTTTCACTCATCACAAAGTGACAATCGACCTCAATGGGCTTCAATGGATGTTAATCGACGATATCTGACAAAGTTAGATGCAAACTCAATCAAATATATAAGAAATGTTGAAATTCGACTTCAAATTAGGAAGATAGACTTAGCAAATTTTCACTCAACACAAAGTGACAATCGACCTCAATGGGCTTCAATGGATGTTAATCGACGATATCTGACAAAGTTAGATGCAAACTCACTCAAATATATGAGAAATGTTGAAATTCGATTTCAAATTAGGAAGATAGACTTAGAAAATTTTCACTCAACACAAAGTGACAATCGACCTCAATGGGCTTCAATGGATGTTAATCGACGATATCTGACAAAGTTAGATGCAAACTCACTCAAATATATGAGAAATGTTGAAATTCGACTTCAAATTAGGAAGAAAGACTCAGAAAATTTTCACTCAACACAAAGTGACAATCGACCTCAATGGGCCTCAATCAATGTTAATCGACAATATCTGACAAAGTTAGATGAAAACTCAATCAAATATATAAGAAATGTTGAAATTCGACTCCAAATTAGGAAGATAGACTTAGAAAATTTTCACTCATTACAAAGTGACAATCGACCTCAATGGGCTTCAATCAATGTTAATCGACGATATCTGACAAAGTTAGATGCAAACTCACTCAAATATATGAGAAATGTTGAAATTCGACTTCAAATTAGGAAGATAGACTTAGAAAATTTTCACTCAACACAAAGTGACAATCGACCTCAATGGGCCTCAATCAATGTTAATCGACGATATCTGACAAAGTTAGATGCAAACTCAATCAAATATATAAGAAATGTTGAAATTCGACTCCAAATTAGGAAGATAGACTTAGAAAATTTTCACTCAACACAAAGTGACAATCGACCTCAATGGGCTTCAATGGATGTTAATCGACGATATCTGACAAAGTTAGATGCAAACTCACTCAAATATATGAGAAATGTTGAAATTCGACTTCAAATTAGGAAGAAAGACTCAGAAAATTTTCACTCAACACAAAGTGACAATCGACCTCAATGGGCCTCAATCAATGTTAATCGACAATATCTGACAAAGTTAGATGAAAACTCAATCAAATATATAAGAAATGTTGAAATTCGACTCCAAATTAGGAAGATAGACTTAGAAAATTTTCACTCATTACAAAGTGACAATCGACCTCAATGGGCTTCAATCAATGTTAATCGACGATATCTGACAAAGTTAGATGCAAACTCACTCAAATATATGAGAAATGTTGAAATTCGACTTCAAATTAGGAAGATAGACTTAGAAAATTTTCACTCAACACAAAGTGACAATCGACCTCAATGGGCCTCAATCAATGTTAATCGACGATATCTGACAAAGTTAGATGCAAACTCAATCAAATATATAAGAAATGTTGAAATTCGACTCCAAATTAGGAAGATAGACTTAGAAAATTTTCACTCATTACAAAGTGACAATCGACCTCAATGGGCTTCAATCAATGTTAATCGACGATATCTGACAAAGTTAGATGCAAACTCACTCAAATATATGAGAAATGTTGAAATTCGACTTCAAATTAGGAAGATAGACTTAGAAAATTTTCACTCATTACAAAGTGACAATCGACCTCAATGGGCTTCAATCAATGTTAATCGACGATATCTGACAAAGTTAGATGCAAACTCACTCAAATATATGAGAAATGTTGAAATTCGACTTCAAATTAGGAAGATAGACTTAGAAAATTTTCACTCAACACAAAGTGACAATCGACCTCAATGGGCTTCCATGGATGTGAATCGACGATATCTGACAAAGTTAGATGCAAACTCACTCAAATATATAAGAAATGTTGAAATTCGACTTCAAATTAGGAAGAAAGACTTAGAAAATTTTCACTCAACACAAAGTGACAATCGACCTCAATGGGCTTCAATGGATGTTAATCGACGATATCTGACAAAGTTAGATGCAAACTCACTCAAATATATGAGAAATGTTGAAATTCGACTTCAAATTAGGAAGATAGACTTAGAAAATTTTCACTCAACACAAAGTGACAATCGACCTCAATGGGCTTCCATGGATGTGAATCGACGATATCTGACAAAGTTAGATGCAAACTCAATCAAATATATAAGAAATGTTGAAATTCGACTCCAAATTAGGAAGATAGACTTAGAAAATTTTCACTCATTACAAAGTGACAATCGACCTCAATGGGCTTCAATCAATGTTAATCGACGATATCTGACAAAGTTAGATGCAAACTCACTCAAATATATGAGAAATGTTGAAATTCGACTTCAAATTAGGAAGAAAGACTTAGAAAATTTTCACTCAACACAAAGTGACAATCGACCTCAATGGGCTTCAATGGATGTTAATCGACGATATCTGACAAAGTTAGATGAAAACTCAATCAAATATATAAGAAATGTTGAAATTCGACTCCAAATTAGGAAGATAGACTTAGAAAATTTTCACTCATTACAAAGTGACAATCGACCTCAATGGGCTTCAATCAATGTTAATCGACGATATCTGACAAAGTTAGATGCAAACTCACTCAAATATATGAGAAATGTTGAAATTCGACTCCAAATTAGGAAGATAGACTTAGAAAATTTTCACTCAACACAAAGTGACAATCGACGTCAATGGGCTTCAATGGATGTTAATCGACGATATCTGACAAAGTTAGATGCAAACTCACTCAAATATATGAGAAATGTTGAAATTCGACTTCAAATTAGGAAGATAGACTTAGAAAATTTTCACTCATCACAAAGTGACAATCGACCTCAATGGGCTTCAATGGATGTTAATCGACGATATCTGACAAAGTTAGATGCAAACTCACTCAAATATATGAGAAATGTTGAAATTCGACTTCAAATTAGGAAGATAGACTTAGAAAATTTTCACTCAACACAAAGTGACAATCGACCTCAATGGGCCTCAATCAATGTTAATCGACGATATCTGACAAAGTTAGATGCAAACTCAATCAAATATATAAGAAATGTTGAAATTCGACTCCAAATTAGGAAGATAGACTTAGAAAATTTTCACTCATTACAAAGTGACAATCGACCTCAATGGGCTTCAATCAATGTTAATCGACGATATCTGACAAAGTTAGATGCAAACTCACTCAAATATATGAGAAATGTTGAAATTCGACTTCAAATTAGGAAGATAGACTTAGAAAATTTTCACTCAACACAAAGTGACAATCGACCTCAATGGGCATCAATGGATGTTAATCGACGATATCTGACAAAGTTAGATGCAAACTCACTCAAATATATGAGAAATGTTGAAATTCGACTTCAAATTAGGAAGAAAGACTTAGAAAATTTTCACTCAACACAAAGTGACAATCGACCTCAATGGGCTTCAATGGATGTTAATCGACGATATCTGACAAAGTTAGATGCAAACTCAATCAAATATATAAGAAATGTTGAAATTCGACTTCAAATTAGGAAGATAGACTTAGAAAATTTTCACTCAACACAAAGTGACAATCGACGTCAATGGGCTTCAATGGATGTTAATCGACGATATCTGACAAAGTTAGATGCAAACTCACTCAAATATATGAGAAATGTTGAAATTCGACTTCAAATTAGGAAGATAGACTTAGAAAATTTTCACTCATCACAAAGTGACAATCGACCTCAATGGGCTTCAATGGATGTTAATCGACGATATCTGACAAAGTTAGATGCAAACTCAATCAAATATATAAGAAATGTTGAAATTCGACTTCAAATTAGGAAGATAGACTTAGAAAATTTTCACTCAACACAAAGTGACAATCGACCTCAATGGGCTTCAATGGATGTTAATCGACGATATCTGACAAAGTTAGATGCAAACTCACTCAAATATATGAGAAATGTTGAAATTCGACTTCAAATTAGGAAGATAGACTTAGAAAATTTTCACTCAACACAAAGTGACAATCGACCTCAATGGGCCTCAATCAATGTTAATCGACGATATCTGACAAAGTTAGATGCAAACTCAATCAAATATATAAGAAATGTTGAAATTCGACTCCAAATTAGGAAGATAGACTTAGAAAATTTTCACTCATTACAAAGTGACAATCGACCTCAATGGGCTTCAATCAATGTTAATCGACGATATCTGACAAAGTTAGATGCAAACTCACTCAAATATATGAGAAATGTTGAAATTCGACTTCAAATTAGGAAGATAGACTTAGAAAATTTTCACTCAACACAAAGTGACAATCGACCTCAATGGGCATCAATGGATGTTAATCGACGATATCTGACAAAGTTAGATGCAAACTCACTCAAATATATGAGAAATGTTGAAATTCGACTTCAAATTAGGAAGAAAGACTTAGAAAATTTTCACTCAACACAAAGTGACAATCGACCTCAATGGGCTTCAATGGATGTTAATCGACGATATCTGACAAAGTTAGATGCAAACTCAATCAAATATATAAGAAATGTTGAAATTCGACTTCAAATTAGGAAGATAGACTTAGAAAATTTTCACTCAACACAAAGTGACAATCGACGTCAATGGGCTTCAATGGATGTTAATCGACGATATCTGACAAAGTTAGATGCAAACTCACTCAAATATATGAGAAATGTTGAAATTCGACTTCAAATTAGGAAGATAGACTTAGAAAATTTTCACTCATCACAAAGTGACAATCGACCTCAATGGGCTTCAATGGATGTTAATCGACGATATCTGACAAAGTTAGATGCAAACTCAATCAAATATATAAGAAATGTTGAAATTCGACTTCAAATTAGGAAGATAGACTTAGAAAATTTTCACTCAACACAAAGTGACAATCGACCTCAATGGGCTTCAATGGATGTTAATCGACGATATCTGACAAAGTTAGATGCAAACTCACTCAAATATATGAGAAATGTTGAAATTCGACTTCAAATTAGGAAGATAGACTTAGAAAATTTTCACTCAACACAAAGTGACAATCGACCTCAATGGGCCTCAATCAATGTTAATCGACGATATCTGACAAAGTTAGATGCAAACTCAATCAAATATATAAGAAATGTTGAAATTCGACTCCAAATTAGGAAGATAGACTTAGAAAATTTTCACTCATTACAAAGTGACAATCGACCTCAATGGGCTTCAATCAATGTTAATCGACGATATCTGACAAAGTTAGATGCAAACTCACTCAAATATATGAGAAATGTTGAAATTCGACTTCAAATTAGGAAGATAGACTTAGAAAATTTTCACTCAACACAAAGTGACAATCGACCTCAATGGGCATCAATGGATGTTAATCGACGATATCTGACAAAGTTAGATGCAAACTCACTCAAATATATGAGAAATGTTGAAATTCGACTTCAAATTAGGAAGAAAGACTTAGAAAATTTTCACTCAACACAAAGTGACAATCGACCTCAATGGGCTTCAATGGATGTTAATCGACGATATCTGACAAAGTTAGATGCAAACTCAATCAAATATATAAGAAATGTTGAAATTCGACTTCAAATTAGGAAGATAGACTTAGAAAATTTTCACTCAACACAAAGTGACAATCGACGTCAATGGGCTTCAATGGATGTTAATCGACGATATCTGACAAAGTTAGATGCAAACTCACTCAAATATATGAGAAATGTTGAAATTCGACTTCAAATTAGGAAGATAGACTTAGAAAATTTTCACTCATCACAAAGTGACAATCGACCTCATTGGGCTTCAATGGATGTTAATCGACGATATCTGACAAAGTTAGATGCAAACTCAATCAAATATATAAGAAATGTTGAAATTCGACTTCAAATTAGGAAGATAGACTTAGAAAATTTTCACTCAACACAAAGTGACAATCGACGTCAATGGGCTTCAATGGATGTTAATCGACGATATCTGACAAAGTTAGATGCAAACTCACTCAAATATATGAGAAATGTTGAAATTCGACTTCAAATTAGGAAGATAGACTTAGAAAATTTTCACTCAACACAAAGTGACAATCGACCTCAATGGGCTTCAATGGATGTTAATCGACGATATCTGACAAAGTTAGATGCAAACTCACTCAAATATATGAGAAATGTTGAAATTCGACTTCAAATTAGGAAGATAGACTTAGAAAATTTTCACTCAACACAAAGTGACAATCGACCTCAATGGGCTTCCATGGATGTGAATCGACGATATCTGACAAAGTTAGATGCAAACTCAATCAAATATATAAGAAATGTTGAAATTCGACTTCAAATTAGGAAGAAAGACTTAGAAAATTTTCACTCAACACAAAGTGACAATCGACCTCAATGGGCTTCAATGGATGTTAATCGACGATATCTGACAAAGTTAAATGCAAACTCACTCAAATATATGAGAAATGTTGAAATTCGACTTCAAATTAGGAAGAAAGACTCAGAAAATTTTCACTCAACACAAAGTGACAATCGACCTCAATGGGCCTCAATCAATGTTAATCGACAATATCTGACAAAGTTAGATGAAAACTCAATCAAATATATAAGAAATGTTGAAATTCGACTCCAAATTAGGAAGATAGACTTAGAAAATTTTCACTCATTACAAAGTGACAATCGACCTCAATGGGCTTCAATCAATGTTAATCGACGATATCTGACAAAGTTAGATGCAAACTCACTCAAATATATGAGAAATGTTGAAATTCGACTTCAAATTAGGAAGATAGACTTAGAAAATTTTCACTCAACACAAAGTGACAATCGACCTCAATGGGCCTCAATCAATGTTAATCGACGATATCTGACAAAGTTAGATGCAAACTCAATCAAATATATAAGAAATGTTGAAATTCGACTCCAAATTAGGAAGATAGACTTAGAAAATTTTCACTCATTACAAAGTGACAATCGACCTCAATGGGCTTCAATCAATGTTAATCGACGATATCTGACAAAGTTAGATGCAAACTCACTCAAATATATGAGAAATGTTGAAATTCGACTTCAAATTAGGAAGATAGACTTAGAAAATTTTCACTCAACACAAAGTGACAATCGACCTCAATGGGCTTCAATGGATGTTAATCGACGATATCTGACAAAGTTAGATGCAAACTCACTCAAATATATAAGAAATGTTGAAATTCGACTTCAAATTAGGAAGATGGACTTAGAAAATTTCCACTCAACACAAAGTGACAATCGACCTCAATGGGCTTCAATGGATGTTAATCGACGATATCTGACAAAGTTAGATGCAAACTCACTCAAATATATGAGAAATGTTGAAATTCGACTTCAAATTAGGAAGATAGACTTAGAAAATTTTCACTCAACACAAAGTGACAATCGACCTCAATGGGCTTCCATGGATGTTAATCGACGATATCTGACAAAGTTAGATGCAAACTCAATCAAATATATAAGAAATGTTGAAATTCGACTTCAAATTAGGAAGATAGACTTAGAAAATTTCCACTCAACACAAAGTGACAATCGACCTCAATGGGCTTCAATGGATGTTAATCGACGATATCTGACAAAGTTAGATGCAAACTCACTCAAATATATGAGAAATGTTGAAATTCGACTTCAAATTAGGAAGATAGACTTAGCAAATTTTCACTCAACACAAAGTGACAATCGACCTCAATGGGCTTCAATGGATGTTAATCGACGATATCTGACAAAGTTAGATGCAAACTCAATCAAATATATAAGAAATGTTGAAATTCGACTTCAAATTAGGAAGATAGACTTAGAAAATTTCCACTCAACACAAAGTGACAATCGACCTCAATGGGCTTCAATGGATGTTAATCGACGATATCTGACAAAGTTAGATGCAAACTCACTCAAATATATGAGAAATGTTGAAATTCGACTTCAAATTAGGAAGATAGACTTAGAAAATTTTCACTCAACACAAAGTGACAATCGACCTCAATGGGCTTCAATGGATGTTAATCGACGATATCTGACAAAGTTAGATGCAAACTCACTCAAATATATGAGAAATGTTGAAATTCGACTTCAAATTAGGAAGAAAGACTTAGAAAATTTTCACTCAACACAAAGTGACAATCGACCTCAATGGGCTTCCATGGATGTGAATCGACGATATCTGACAAAGTTAGATGCAAACTCACTCGAATATATGAGAAATGTTGAAATTCGACTTCAAATTAGGAAGAAAGACTTAGAAAATTTTCACTCAACACAAAGTGACAATCGACCTCAATGGGCCTCAATCAATGTTAATCGACGATATCTGACAAAGTTGGATGCAAACTCACTCAAATATATGAGAAATGTTGAAATTCGACTTCAAATTAGGAAGAAAGACTTAGAAAATTTTCACTCAACACAAAGTGACAATCGACCTCAATGGGCCTCAATCAATGTTAATCGACAATATCTGACAAAGTTAGATGAAAACTCACTCAAATATATGAGAAATGTTGAAATTCGACTTCAAATTAGGAAGATAGACTTAGAAAATTTTCACTCAACACAAAGTGACAATCGACCTCAATGGGCTTCCATGGATGTTAATCGACGATATCTGACAAAGTTAGATGCAAACTCAATCAAATATATAAGAAATGTTGAAATTCGACTTCAAATTAGGAAGATAGACTTAGAAAATTTTCACTCAACACAAAGTGACAATCGACGTCAATGGGCTTCAATGGATGTTAATCGACGATATCTGACAAAGTTAGATGCAAACTCACTCAAATATATGAGAAATGTTGAAATTCGACTTCAAATTAGGAAGATAGACTTAGAAAATTTTCACTCATCACAAAGTGACAATCGACCTCAATGGGCTTCAATGGATGTTAATCGACGATATCTGACAAAGTTAGATGCAAACTCAATCAAATATATAAGAAATGTTGAAATTCGACTTCAAATTAGGAAGATAGACTTAGCAAATTTTCACTCAACACAAAGTGACAATCGACCTCAATGGGCTTCAATGGATGTTAATCGACGATATCTGACAAAGTTAGATGCAATCTCACTCAAATATATGAGAAATGTTGAAATTCGATTTCAAATTAGGAAGATAGACTTAGAAAATTTTCACTCAACACAAAGTGACAATCGACCTCAATGGGCTTCAATGGATGTTAATCGACGATATCTGACAAAGTTAGATGCAAACTCACTCAAATATATGAGAAATGTTGAAATTCGACTTCAAATTAGGAAGAAAGACTCAGAAAATTTTCACTCAACACAAAGTGACAATCGACCTCAATGGGCCTCAATCAATGTTAATCGACAATATCTGACAAAGTTAGATGAAAACTCAATCAAATATATAAGAAATGTTGAAATTCGACTCCAAATTAGGAAGATAGACTTAGAAAATTTTCACTCATTACAAAGTGACAATCGACCTCAATGGGCTTCAATCAATGTTAATCGACGATATCTGACAAAGTTAGATGCAAACTCACTCAAATATATGAGAAATGTTGAAATTCGACTTCAAATTAGGAAGATAGACTTAGAAAATTTTCACTCAACACAAAGTGACAATCGACCTCAATGGGCCTCAATCAATGTTAATCGACGATATCTGACAAAGTTAGATGCAAACTCAATCAAATATATAAGAAATGTTGAAATTCGACTCCAAATTAGGAAGATAGACTTAGAAAATTTTCACTCAACACAAAGTGACAATCGACCTCAATGGGCTTCAATGGATGTTAATCGACGATATCTGACAAAGTTAGATGCAAACTCACTCAAATATATGAGAAATGTTGAAATTCGACTTCAAATTAGGAAGAAAGACTCAGAAAATTTTCACTCAACACAAAGTGACAATCGACCTCAATGGGCCTCAATCAATGTTAATCGACAATATCTGACAAAGTTAGATGAAAACTCAATCAAATATATAAGAAATGTTGAAATTCGACTCCAAATTAGGAAGATAGACTTAGAAAATTTTCACTCATTACAAAGTGACAATCGACCTCAATGGGCTTCAATCAATGTTAATCGACGATATCTGACAAAGTTAGATGCAAACTCACTCAAATATATGAGAAATGTTGAAATTCGACTTCAAATTAGGAAGATAGACTTAGAAAATTTTCACTCAACACAAAGTGACAATCGACCTCAATGGGCCTCAATCAATGTTAATCGACGATATCTGACAAAGTTAGATGCAAACTCACTCAAATATATGAGAAATGTTGAAATTCGACTCCAAATTAGGAAGATAGACTTAGAAAATTTTCACTCAACACAAAGTGACAATCGACCTCAATGGGCCTCAATCAATGTTAATCGACGATATCTGACAAAGTTAGATGCAAACTCAATCAAATATATAAGAAATGTTGAAATTCGACTCCAAATTAGGAAGATAGACTTAGAAAATTTTCACTCATTACAAAGTGACAATCGACCTCAATGGGCTTCAATCAATGTTAATCGACGATATCTGACAAAGTTAGATGCAAACTCACTCAAATATATGAGAAATGTTGAAATTCGACTTCAAATTAGGAAGATAGACTTAGAAAATTTTCACTCAACACAAAGTGACAATCGACCTCAATGGGCTTCCATGGATGTGAATCGACGATATCTGACAAAGTTAGATGCAAACTCACTCAAATATATAAGAAATGTTGAAATTCGACTTCAAATTAGGAAGAAAGACTTAGAAAATTTTCACTCAACACAAAGTGACAATCGACCTCAATGGGCTTCAATGGATGTTAATCGACGATATCTGACAAAGTTAGATGCAAACTCACTCAAATATATGAGAAATGTTGAAATTCGACTTCAAATTAGGAAGATAGACTTAGAAAATTTTCACTCAACACAAAGTGACAATCGACCTCAATGGGCTTCCATGGATGTGAATCGACGATATCTGACAAAGTTAGATGCAAACTCAATCAAATATATAAGAAATGTTGAAATTCGACTCCAAATTAGGAAGATAGACTTAGAAAATTTTCACTCATTACAAAGTGACAATCGACCTCAATGGGCTTCAATCAATGTTAATCGACGATATCTGACAAAGTTAGATGCAAACTCACTCAAATATATGAGAAATGTTGAAATTCGACTTCAAATTAGGAAGAAAGACTTAGAAAATTTTCACTCAACACAAAGTGACAATCGACCTCAATGGGCTTCAATGGATGTTAATCGACGATATCTGACAAAGTTAGATGAAAACTCAATCAAATATATAAGAAATGTTGAAATTCGACTCCAAATTAGGAAGATAGACTTAGAAAATTTTCACTCATTACAAAGTGACAATCGACCTCAATGGGCTTCAATCAATGTTAATCGACGATATCTGACAAAGTTAGATGCAAACTCACTCAAATATATGAGAAATGTTGAAATTCGACTTCAAATTAGGAAGATAGACTTAGAAAATTTTCACTCAACACAAAGTGACAATCGACCTCAATGGGCTTCAATGGATGTTAATCGACGATATCTGACAAAGTTAGATGCAAACTCACTCAAATATATGAGAAATGTTGAAATTCGACTTCAAATTAGGAAGATAGACTTAGAAAATTTTCACTCAACACAAAGTGACAATCGACCTCAATGGGCTTCCATGGATGTGAATCGACGATATCTGACAAAGTTAGATGCAAACTCAATCAAATATATAAGAAATGTTGAAATTCGACTTCAAATTAGGAAGAAAGACTTAGAAAATTTTCACTCAACACAAAGTGACAATCGACCTCAATGGGCTTCAATGGATGTTAATCGACGATATCTGACAAAGTTAGATGCAAACTCACTCAAATATATGAGAAATGTTGAAATTCGACTTCAAATTAGGAAGAAAGACTCAGAAAATTTTCACTCAACACAAAGTGACAATCGACCTCAATGGGCCTCAATCAATGTTAATCGACAATATCTGACAAAGTTAGATGAAAACTCAATCAAATATATAAGAAATGTTGAAATTCGACTCCAAATTAGGAAGATAGACTTAGAAAATTTTCACTCATTACAAAGTGACAATCGACCTCAATGGGCTTCAATCAATGTTAATCGACGATATCTGACAAAGTTAGATGCAAACTCACTCAAATATATGAGAAATGTTGAAATTCGACTTCAAATTAGGAAGATAGACTTAGAAAATTTTCACTCAACACAAAGTGACAATCGACCTCAATGGGCCTCAATCAATGTTAATCGACGATATCTGACAAAGTTAGATGCAAACTCAATCAAATATATAAGAAATGTTGAAATTCGACTCCAAATTAGGAAGATAGACTTAGAAAATTTTCACTCATTACAAAGTGACAATCGACCTCAATGGGCTTCAATCAATGTTAATCGACGATATCTGACAAAGTTAGATGCAAACTCACTCAAATATATGAGAAATGTTGAAATTCGACTTCAAATTAGGAAGAAAGACTTAGAAAATTTTCACTCAACACAAAGTGACAATCGACCTCAATGGGCTTCAATGGATGTTAATCGACGATATCTGACAAAGTTAGATGAAAACTCAATCAAATATATAAGAAATGTTGAAATTCGACTCCAAATTAGGAAGATAGACTTAGAAAATTTTCACTCAACACAAAGTGACAATCGACCTCAATGGGCTTCCATGGATGTTAATCGACGATATCTGACAAAGTTAGATGCAAACTCAATCAAATATATAAGAAATGTTGAAATTCGACTTCAAATTAGGAAGATAGACTTAGAAAATTTTCACTCAACACAAAGTGACAATCGACGTCAATGGGCTTCAATGGATGTTAATCGACGATATCTGACAAAGTTAGATGCAAACTCACTCAAATATATGAGAAATGTTGAAATTCGACTTCAAATTAGGAAGATAGACTTAGAAAATTTTCACTCATCACAAAGTGACAATCGACCTCAATGGGCTTCAATGGATGTTAATCGACGATATCTGACAAAGTTAGATGCAAACTCAATCAAATATATAAGAAATGTTGAAATTCGACTTCAAATTAGGAAGATAGACTTAGCAAATTTTCACTCAACACAAAGTGACAATCGACCTCAATGGGCTTCAATGGATGTTAATCGACGATATCTGACAAAGTTAGATGCAAACTCACTCAAATATATGAGAAATGTTGAAATTCGATTTCAAATTAGGAAGATAGACTTAGAAAATTTTCACTCAACACAAAGTGACAATCGACCTCAATGGGCTTCAATGGATGTTAATCGACGATATCTGACAAAGTTAGATGCAAACTCACTCAAATATATGAGAAATGTTGAAATTCGACTTCAAATTAGGAAGAAAGACTCAGAAAATTTTCACTCAACACAAAGTGACAATCGACCTCAATGGGCCTCAATCAATGTTAATCGACAATATCTGACAAAGTTAGATGAAAACTCAATCAAATATATAAGAAATGTTGAAATTCGACTCCAAATTAGGAAGATAGACTTAGAAAATTTTCACTCATTACAAAGTGACAATCGACCTCAATGGGCTTCAATCAATGTTAATCGACGATATCTGACAAAGTTAGATGCAAACTCACTCAAATATATGAGAAATGTTGAAATTCGACTTCAAATTAGGAAGATAGACTTAGAAAATTTTCACTCAACACAAAGTGACAATCGACCTCAATGGGCCTCAATCAATGTTAATCGACGATATCTGACAAAGTTAGATGCAAACTCAATCAAATATATAAGAAATGTTGAAATTCGACTCCAAATTAGGAAGATAGACTTAGAAAATTTTCACTCAACACAAAGTGACAATCGACCTCAATGGGCTTCAATGGATGTTAATCGACGATATCTGACAAAGTTAGATGCAAACTCACTCAAATATATGAGAAATGTTGAAATTCGACTTCAAATTAGGAAGAAAGACTCAGAAAATTTTCACTCAACACAAAGTGACAATCGACCTCAATGGGCCTCAATCAATGTTAATCGACAATATCTGACAAAGTTAGATGAAAACTCAATCAAATATATAAGAAATGTTGAAATTCGACTCCAAATTAGGAAGATAGACTTAGAAAATTTTCACTCATTACAAAGTGACAATCGACCTCAATGGGCTTCAATCAATGTTAATCGACGATATCTGACAAAGTTAGATGCAAACTCACTCAAATATATGAGAAATGTTGAAATTCGACTTCAAATTAGGAAGATAGACTTAGAAAATTTTCACTCAACACAAAGTGACAATCGACCTCAATGGGCCTCAATCAATGTTAATCGACGATATCTGACAAAGTTAGATGCAAACTCAATCAAATATATAAGAAATGTTGAAATTCGACTCCAAATTAGGAAGATAGACTTAGAAAATTTTCACTCATTACAAAGTGACAATCGACCTCAATGGGCTTCAATCAATGTTAATCGACGATATCTGACAAAGTTAGATGCAAACTCACTCAAATATATGAGAAATGTTGAAATTCGACTTCAAATTAGGAAGATAGACTTAGAAAATTTTCACTCATTACAAAGTGACAATCGACCTCAATGGGCTTCAATCAATGTTAATCGACGATATCTGACAAAGTTAGATGCAAACTCACTCAAATATATGAGAAATGTTGAAATTCGACTTCAAATTAGGAAGATAGACTTAGAAAATTTTCACTCAACACAAAGTGACAATCGACCTCAATGGGCTTCCATGGATGTGAATCGACGATATCTGACAAAGTTAGATGCAAACTCACTCAAATATATAAGAAATGTTGAAATTCGACTTCAAATTAGGAAGAAAGACTTAGAAAATTTTCACTCAACACAAAGTGACAATCGACCTCAATGGGCTTCAATGGATGTTAATCGACGATATCTGACAAAGTTAGATGCAAACTCACTCAAATATATGAGAAATGTTGAAATTCGACTTCAAATTAGGAAGATAGACTTAGAAAATTTTCACTCAACACAAAGTGACAATCGACCTCAATGGGCTTCCATGGATGTGAATCGACGATATCTGACAAAGTTAGATGCAAACTCAATCAAATATATAAGAAATGTTGAAATTCGACTCCAAATTAGGAAGATAGACTTAGAAAATTTTCACTCATTACAAAGTGACAATCGACCTCAATGGGCTTCAATCAATGTTAATCGACGATATCTGACAAAGTTAGATGCAAACTCACTCAAATATATGAGAAATGTTGAAATTCGACTTCAAATTAGGAAGAAAGACTTAGAAAATTTTCACTCAACACAAAGTGACAATCGACCTCAATGGGCTTCAATGGATGTTAATCGACGATATCTGACAAAGTTAGATGAAAACTCAATCAAATATATAAGAAATGTTGAAATTCGACTCCAAATTAGGAAGATAGACTTAGAAAATTTTCACTCATTACAAAGTGACAATCGACCTCAATGGGCTTCAATCAATGTTAATCGACGATATCTGACAAAGTTAGATGCAAACTCACTCAAATATATGAGAAATGTTGAAATTCGACTTCAAATTAGGAAGATAGACTTAGAAAATTTTCACTCAACACAAAGTGACAATCGACCTCAATGGGCTTCAATGGATGTTAATCGACGATATCTGACAAAGTTAGATGCAAACTCACTCAAATATATGAGAAATGTTGAAATTCGACTTCAAATTAGGAAGATAGACTTAGAAAATTTTCACTCATTACAAAGTGACAATCGACCTCAATGGGCTTCAATCAATGTTAATCGACGATATCTGACAAAGTTAGATGCAAACTCACTCAAATATATGAGAAATGTTGAAATTCGACTTTAAATTAGGAAGATAGACTTAGAAAATTTTCACTCAACACAAAGTGACAATCGACCTCAATGGGCCTCAATCAATGTTAATCGACGATATCTGACAAAGTTAGATGCAAACTCAATCAAATATATAAGAAATGTTGAAATTCGACTCCAAATTAGGAAGATAGACTTAGAAAATTTTCACTCATTACAAAGTGACAATCGACCTCAATGGGCTTCAATCAATGTTAATCGACGATATCTGACAAAGTTAGATGCAAACTCACTCAAATATATGAGAAATGTTGAAATTCGACTTCAAATTAGGAAGATAGACTTAAAAAATTTTCACTCATTACAAAGTGACAATCGACCTCAATGGGCTTCAATCAATGTTAATCGACGATATCTGACAAAGTTAGATGCAAACTCACTCAAATATATGAGAAATGTTGAAATTCGACTTCAAATTAGGAAGATAGACTTAGAAAATTTTCACTCAACACAAAGTGACAATCGACCTCAATGGGCTTCCATGGATGTGAATCGACGATATCTGACAAAGTTAGATGCAAACTCACTCAAATATATAAGAAATGTTGAAATTCGACTTCAAATTAGGAAGAAAGACTTAGAAAATTTTCACTCAACACAAAGTGACAATCGACCTCAATGGGCTTCAATGGATGTTAATCGACGATATCTGACAAAGTTAGATGCAAACTCACTCAAATATATGAGAAATGTTGAAATTCGACTTCAAATTAGGAAGATAGACTTAGAAAATTTTCACTCAACACAAAGTGACAATCGACCTCAATGGGCTTCCATGGATGTGAATCGACGATATCTGACAAAGTTAGATGCAAACTCAATCAAATATATAAGAAATGTTGAAATTCGACTCCAAATTAGGAAGATAGACTTAGAAAATTTTCACTCATTACAAAGTGACAATCGACCTCAATGGGCTTCAATCAATGTTAATCGACGATATCTGACAAAGTTAGATGCAAACTCACTCAAATATATGAGAAATGTTGAAATTCGACTTCAAATTAGGAAGAAAGACTTAGAAAATTTTCACTCAACACAAAGTGACAATCGACCTCAATGGGCTTCAATGGATGTTAATCGACGATATCTGACAAAGTTAGATGAAAACTCAATCAAATATATAAGAAATGTTGAAATTCGACTCCAAATTAGGAAGATAGACTTAGAAAATTTTCACTCATTACAAAGTGACAATCGACCTCAATGGGCTTCAATCAATGTTAATCGACGATATCTGACAAAGTTAGATGCAAACTCACTCAAATATATGAGAAATGTTGAAATTCGACTTCAAATTAGGAAGATAGACTTAGAAAATTTTCACTCAACACAAAGTGACAATCGACCTCAATGGGCTTCAATGGATGTTAATCGACGATATCTGACAAAGTTAGATGCAAACTCACTCAAATATATGAGAAATGTTGAAATTCGACTTCAAATTAGGAAGATAGACTTAGAAAATTTTCACTCAACACAAAGTGACAATCGACCTCAATGGGCTTCCATGGATGTGAATCGACGATATCTGACAAAGTTAGATGCAAACTCAATCAAATATATAAGAAATGTTGAAATTCGACTTCAAATTAGGAAGAAAGACTTAGAAAATTTTCACTCAACACAAAGTGACAATCGACCTCAATGGGCTTCAATGGATGTTAATCGACGATATCTGACAAAGTTAGATGCAAACTCACTCAAATATATGAGAAATGTTGAAATTCGACTTCAAATTAGGAAGAAAGACTCAGAAAATTTTCACTCAACACAAAGTGACAATCGACCTCAATGGGCCTCAATCAATGTTAATCGACAATATCTGACAAAGTTAGATGAAAACTCAATCAAATATATAAGAAATGTTGAAATTCGACTCCAAATTAGGAAGATAGACTTAGAAAATTTTCACTCATTACAAAGTGACAATCGACCTCAATGGGCTTCAATCAATGTTAATCGACGATATCTGACAAAGTTAGATGCAAACTCACTCAAATATATGAGAAATGTTGAAATTCGACTTCAAATTAGGAAGATAGACTTAGAAAATTTTCACTCAACACAAAGTGACAATCGACCTCAATGGGCCTCAATCAATGTTAATCGACGATATCTGACAAAGTTAGATGCAAACTCAATCAAATATATAAGAAATGTTGAAATTCGACTCCAAATTAGGAAGATAGACTTAGAAAATTTTCACTCATTACAAAGTGACAATCGACCTCAATGGGCTTCAATCAATGTTAATCGACGATATCTGACAAAGTTAGATGCAAACTCACTCAAATATATGAGAAATGTTGAAATTCGACTTCAAATTAGGAAGATAGACTTAGAAAATTTTCACTCAACACAAAGTGACAATCGACCTCAATGGGCTTCCATGGATGTGAATCGACGATATCTGACAAAGTTAGATGCAAACTCACTCAAATATATGAGAAATGTTGAAATTCGACTTCAAATTAGGAAGATAGACTTAGAAAATTTTCACTCAACACAAAGTGACAATCGACCTCAATGGGCTTCCATGGATGTGAATCGACGATATCTGACAAAGTTAGATGCAAACTCAATCAAATATATAAGAAATGTTGAAATTCGACTTCAAATTAGGAAGATAGACTTAGAAAATTTTCACTCATTACAAAGTGACAATCGACCTCAATGGGCTTCAATCAATGTTAATCGACGATATCTGACAAAGTTAGATGCAAACTCACTCAAATATATGAGAAATGTTGAAATTCGACTCCAAATTAGGAAGATAGACTTAGAAAATTTTCACTCAACACAAAGTGACAATCGACGTCAATGGGCTTCAATGGATGTTAATCGACGATATCTGACAAAGTTAGATGCAAACTCACTCAAATATATGAGAAATGTTGAAATTCGACTTCAAATTAGGAAGATAGACTTAGAAAATTTTCACTCATCACAAAGTGACAATCGACCTCAATGGGCTTCAATGGATGTTAATCGACGATATCTGACAAAGTTAGATGCAAACTCACTCAAATATATGAGAAATGTTGAAATTCGACTTCAAATTAGGAAGATAGACTTAGAAAATTTTCACTCAACACAAAGTGACAATCGACCTCAATGGGCCTCAATCAATGTTAATCGACGATATCTGACAAAGTTAGATGCAAACTCAATCAAATATATAAGAAATGTTGAAATTCGACTCCAAATTAGGAAGATAGACTTAGAAAATTTTCACTCATTACAAAGTGACAATCGACCTCAATGGGCTTCAATCAATGTTAATCGACGATATCTGACAAAGTTAGATGCAAACTCACTCAAATATATGAGAAATGTTGAAATTCGACTTCAAATTAGGAAGATAGACTTAGAAAATTTTCACTCAACACAAAGTGACAATCGACCTCAATGGGCTTCAATGGATGTTAATCGACGATATCTGACAAAGTTAGATGCAAACTCACTCAAATATATGAGAAATGTTGAAATTCGACTTCAAATTAGGAAGATAGACTTAGAAAATTTTCACTCAACACAAAGTGACAATCGACCTCAATGGGCTTCCATGGATGTGAATCGACGATATCTGACAAAGTTAGATGCAAACTCAATCAAATATATAAGAAATGTTGAAATTCGACTTCAAATTAGGAAGAAAGACTTAGAAAATTTTCACTCAACACAAAGTGACAATCGACCTCAATGGGCTTCAATGGATGTTAATCGACGATATCTGACAAAGTTAGATGCAAACTCACTCAAATATATGAGAAATGTTGAAATTCGACTTCAAATTAGGAAGAAAGACTCAGAAAATTTTCACTCAACACAAAGTGACAATCGACCTCAATGGGCCTCAATCAATGTTAATCGACAATATCTGACAAAGTTAGATGAAAACTCAATCAAATATATAAGAAATGTTGAAATTCGACTCCAAATTAGGAAGATAGACTTAGAAAATTTTCACTCATTACAAAGTGACAATCGACCTCAATGGGCTTCAATCAATGTTAATCGACGATATCTGACAAAGTTAGATGCAAACTCACTCAAATATATGAGAAATGTTGAAATTCGACTTCAAATTAGGAAGATAGACTTAGAAAATTTTCACTCAACACAAAGTGACAATCGACCTCAATGGGCCTCAATCAATGTTAATCGACGATATCTGACAAAGTTAGATGCAAACTCAATCAAATATATAAGAAATGTTGAAATTCGACTCCAAATTAGGAAGATAGACTTAGAAAATTTTCACTCATTACAAAGTGACAATCGACCTCAATGGGCTTCAATCAATGTTAATCGACGATATCTGACAAAGTTAGATGCAAACTCACTCAAATATATGAGAAATGTTGAAATTCGACTTCAAATTAGGAAGATAGACTTAGAAAATTTTCACTCAACACAAAGTGACAATCGACCTCAATGGGCTTCAATGGATGTTAATCGACGATATCTGACAAAGTTAGATGCAAACTCACTCAAATATATGAGAAATGTTGAAATTCGACTTCAAATTAGGAAGATAGACTTAGAAAATTTTCACTCAACACAAAGTGACAATCGACCTCAATGGGCCTCAATCAATGTTAATCGACAATATCTGACAAAGTTAGATGAAAACTCAATCAAATATATAAGAAATGTTGAAATTCGACTCCAAATTAGGAAGATAGACTTAGAAAATTTTCACTCATTACAAAGTGACAATCGACCTCAATGGGCTTCAATCAATGTTAATCGACGATATCTGACAAAGTTAGATGCAAACTCACTCAAATATATGAGAAATGTTGAAATTCGACTTCAAATTAGGAAGAAAGACTCAGAAAATTTTCACTCAACACAAAGTGACAATCGACCTCAATGGGCCTCAATCAATGTTAATCGACAATATCTGACAAAGTTAGATGAAAACTCAATCAAATATATAAGAAATGTTGAAATTCGACTCCAAATTAGGAAGATAGACTTAGAAAATTTTCACTCATTACAAAGTGACAATCGACCTCAATGGGCTTCAATCAATGTTAATCGACGATATCTGACAAAGTTAGATGCAAACTCAATCAAATATATAAGAAATGTTGAAATTCGACTCCAAATTAGGAAGATAGACTTAGAAAATTTTCACTCATTACAAAGTGACAATCGACCTCAATGGGCTTCAATCAATGTTAATCGACGATATCTGACAAAGTTAGATGCAAACTCACTCAAATATATGAGAAATGTTGAAATTCGACTTCAAATTAGGAAGATAGACTTAGAAAATTTTCACTCAACACAAAGTGACAATCGACCTCAATGGGCTTCAATGGATGTTAATCGACGATATCTGACAAAGTTAGATGCAAACTCACTCAAATATATGAGAAATGTTGAAATTCGACTTCAAATTAGGAAGATAGACTTAGAAAATTTTCACTCAACACAAAGTGACAATCGACCTCAATGGGCTTCCATGGATGTGAATCGACGATATCTGACAAAGTTAGATGCAAACTCAATCAAATATATAAGAAATGTTGAAATTCGACTTCAAATTAGGAAGAAAGACTTAGAAAATTTTCACTCAACACAAAGTGACAATCGACCTCAATGGGCTTCAATGGATGTTAATCGACGATATCTGACAAAGTTAGATGCAAACTCACTCAAATATATGAGAAATGTTGAAATTCGACTTCAAATTAGGAAGAAAGACTCAGAAAATTTTCACTCAACACAAAGTGACAATCGACCTCAATGGGCCTCAATCAATGTTAATCGACAATATCTGACAAAGTTAGATGAAAACTCAATCAAATATATAAGAAATGTTGAAATTCGACTCCAAATTAGGAAGATAGACTTAGAAAATTTTCACTCATTACAAAGTGACAATCGACCTCAATGGGCTTCAATCAATGTTAATCGACGATATCTGACAAAGTTAGATGCAAACTCACTCAAATATATGAGAAATGTTGAAATTCGACTTCAAATTAGGAAGATAGACTTAGAAAATTTTCACTCAACACAAAGTGACAATCGACCTCAATGGGCCTCAATCAATGTTAATCGACGATATCTGACAAAGTTAGATGCAAACTCAATCAAATATATAAGAAATGTTGAAATTCGACTCCAAATTAGGAAGATAGACTTAGAAAATTTTCACTCATTACAAAGTGACAATCGACCTCAATGGGCTTCAATCAATGTTAATCGACGATATCTGACAAAGTTAGATGCAAACTCACTCAAATATATGAGAAATGTTGAAATTCGACTTCAAATTAGGAAGATAGACTTAGAAAATTTTCACTCAACACAAAGTGACAATCGACCTCAATGGGCTTCAATGGATGTTAATCGACGATATCTGACAAAGTTAGATGCAAACTCACTCAAATATATGAGAAATGTTGAAATTCGACTTCAAATTAGGAAGATAGACTTAGAAAATTTTCACTCAACACAAAGTGACAATCGACCTCAATGGGCTTCCATGGATGTGAATCGACGATATCTGACAAAGTTAGATGCAAACTCAATCAAATATATAAGAAATGTTGAAATTCGACTTCAAATTAGGAAGAAAGACTTAGAAAATTTTCACTCAACACAAAGTGACAATCGACCTCAATGGGCTTCAATGGATGTTAATCGACGATATCTGACAAAGTTAGATGCAAACTCACTCAAATATATGAGAAATGTTGAAATTCGACTTCAAATTAGGAAGAAAGACTCAGAAAATTTTCACTCATTACAAAGTGACAATCGACCTCAATGGGCTTCAATCAATGTTAATCGACGATATCTGACAAAGTTAGATGCAAACTCAATCAAATATATAAGAAATGTTGAAATTCGACTCCAAATTAGGAAGATAGACTTAGAAAATTTTCACTCATTACAAAGTGACAATCGACCTCAATGGGCTTCAATCAATGTTAATCGACGATATCTGACAAAGTTAGATGCAAACTCACTCAAATATATGAGAAATGTTGAAATTCGACTTCAAATTAGGAAGATAGACTTAGAAAATTTTCACTCAACACAAAGTGACAATCGACCTCAATGGGCTTCAATGGATGTTAATCGACGATATCTGACAAAGTTAGATGCAAACTCACTCAAATATATGAGAAATGTTGAAATTCGACTTCAAATTAGGAAGATAGACTTAGAAAATTTTCACTCAACACAAAGTGACAATCGACCTCAATGGGCTTCCATGGATGTGAATCGACGATATCTGACAAAGTTAGATGCAAACTCAATCAAATATATAAGAAATGTTGAAATTCGACTTCAAATTAGGAAGAAAGACTTAGAAAATTTTCACTCAACACAAAGTGACAATCGACCTCAATGGGCCTCAATCAATGTTAATCGACGATATCTGACAAAGTTAGATGCAAACTCAATCAAATATATAAGAAATGTTGAAATTCGACTCCAAATTAGGAAGATAGACTTAGAAAATTTTCACTCATTACAAAGTGACAATCGACCTCAATGGGCTTCAATCAATGTTAATCGACGATATCTGACAAAGTTAGATGCAAACTCACTCAAATATATGAGAAATGTTGAAATTCGACTTCAAATTAGGAAGATAGACTTAGAAAATTTTCACTCATTACAAAGTGACAATCGACCTCAATGGGCTTCAATCAATGTTAATCGACGATATCTGACAAAGTTAGATGCAAACTCACTCAAATATATGAGAAATGTTGAAATTCGACTTCAAATTAGGAAGATAGACTTAGAAAATTTTCACTCAACACAAAGTGACAATCGACCTCAATGGGCTTCCATGGATGTGAATCGACGATATCTGACAAAGTTAGATGCAAACTCACTCAAATATATAAGAAATGTTGAAATTCGACTTCAAATTAGGAAGAAAGACTTAGAAAATTTTCACTCAACACAAAGTGACAATCGACCTCAATGGGCTTCAATGGATGTTAATCGACGATATCTGACAAAGTTAGATGCAAACTCACTCAAATATATGAGAAATGTTGAAATTCGACTTCAAATTAGGAAGATAGACTTAGAAAATTTTCACTCAACACAAAGTGACAATCGACCTCAATGGGCTTCCATGGATGTGAATCGACGATATCTGACAAAGTTAGATGCAAACTCAATCAAATATATAAGAAATGTTGAAATTCGACTCCAAATTAGGAAGATAGACTTAGAAAATTTTCACTCATTACAAAGTGACAATCGACCTCAATGGGCTTCAATCAATGTTAATCGACGATATCTGACAAAGTTAGATGCAAACTCACTCAAATATATGAGAAATGTTGAAATTCGACTTCAAATTAGGAAGAAAGACTTAGAAAATTTTCACTCAACACAAAGTGACAATCGACCTCAATGGGCTTCAATGGATGTTAATCGACGATATCTGACAAAGTTAGATGAAAACTCAATCAAATATATAAGAAATGTTGAAATTCGACTCCAAATTAGGAAGATAGACTTAGAAAATTTTCACTCATTACAAAGTGACAATCGACCTCAATGGGCTTCAATCAATGTTAATCGACGATATCTGACAAAGTTAGATGCAAACTCACTCAAATATATGAGAAATGTTGAAATTCGACTTCAAATTAGGAAGATAGACTTAGAAAATTTTCACTCAACACAAAGTGACAATCGACCTCAATGGGCTTCAATGGATGTTAATCGACGATATCTGACAAAGTTAGATGCAAACTCACTCAAATATATGAGAAATGTTGAAATTCGACTTCAAATTAGGAAGATAGACTTAGAAAATTTTCACTCAACACAAAGTGACAATCGACTTCAATGGGCTTCCATGGATGTGAATCGACGATATCTGACAAAGTTAGATGCAAACTCAATCAAATATATAAGAAATGTTGAAATTCGACTTCAAATTAGGAAGAAAGACTTAGAAAATTTTCACTCAACACAAAGTGACAATCGACCTCAATGGGCTTCAATGGATGTTAATCGACGATATCTGACAAAGTTAGATGCAAACTCACTCAAATATATGAGAAATGTTGAAATTCGACTTCAAATTAGGAAGAAAGACTCAGAAAATTTTCACTCAACACAAAGTGACAATCGACCTCAATGGGCCTCAATCAATGTTAATCGACAATATCTGACAAAGTTAGATGAAAACTCAATCAAATATATAAGAAATGTTGAAATTCGACTCCAAATTAGGAAGATAGACTTAGAAAATTTTCACTCATTACAAAGTGACAATCGACCTCAATGGGCTTCAATCAATGTTAATCGACGATATCTGACAAAGTTAGATGCAAACTCACTCAAATATATGAGAAATGTTGAAATTCGACTTCAAATTAGGAAGATAGACTTAGAAAATTTTCACTCAACACAAAGTGACAATCGACCTCAATGGGCTTCAATGGATGTTAATCGACGATATCTGACAAAGTTAGATGCAAACTCACTCAAATATATGAGAAATGTTGAAATTCGACTTCAAATTAGGAAGATAGACTTAGAAAATTTTCACTCAACACAAAGTGACAATCGACTTCAATGGGCTTCCATGGATGTGAATCGACGATATCTGACAAAGTTAGATGCAAACTCAATCAAATATATAAGAAATGTTGAAATTCGACTTCAAATTAGGAAGAAAGACTTAGAAAATTTTCACTCAACACAAAGTGACAATCGACCTCAATGGGCTTCAATGGATGTTAATCGACGATATCTGACAAAGTTAGATGCAAACTCACTCAAATATATGAGAAATGTTGAAATTCGACTTCAAATTAGGAAGAAAGACTCAGAAAATTTTCACTCAACACAAAGTGACAATCGACCTCAATGGGCCTCAATCAATGTTAATCGACAATATCTGACAAAGTTAGATGAAAACTCAATCAAATATATAAGAAATGTTGAAATTTGACTCCAAATTAGGAAGATAGACTTAGAAAATTTTCACTCATTACAAAGTGACAATCGACCTCAATGGGCTTCAATCAATGTTAATCGACGATATCTGACAAAGTTAGATGCAAACTCAATCAAATATATAAGAAATGTTGAAATTCGACTCCAAATTAGGAAGATAGACTTAGAAAATTTTCACTCATTAC
This sequence comes from Diorhabda carinulata, assembly GCF_026250575.1. Taxonomy (NCBI): domain Eukaryota; kingdom Metazoa; phylum Arthropoda; class Insecta; order Coleoptera; family Chrysomelidae; genus Diorhabda; species Diorhabda carinulata. The sequence continues at coordinate 11,463,893 of NC_079467.1, forward strand.
AAAGTGACAATCGACCTCAATGGGCTTCAATCAATGTTAATCGACGATATCTGACAAAGTTAGATGCAAACTCACTCAAATATATGAGAAATGTTGAAATTCGACTTCAAATTAGGAAGATAGACTTAGAAAATTTTCACTCAACACAAAGTGACAATCGACCTCAATGGGCTTCAATGGATGTTAATCGACGATATCTGACAAAGTTAGATGCAAACTCACTCAAATATATGAGAAATGTTGAAATTCGACTTCAAATTAGGAAGATAGACTTAGCAAATTTTCACTCAACACAAAGTGACAATCGACCTCAATGGGCTTCAATGGATGTTAATCGACGATATCTGACAAAGTTAGATGCAAACTCAATCAAATATATAAGAAATGTTGAAATTCGACTTCAAATTAGGAAGATAGACTTAGAAAATTTCCACTCAACACAAAGTGACAATCGACCTCAATGGGCTTCAATGGATGTTAATCGACGATATCTGACAAAGTTAGATGCAAACTCACTCAAATATATGAGAAATGTTGAAATTCGACTTCAAATTAGGAAGATAGACTTAGCAAATTTTCACTCAACACAAAGTGACAATCGACCTCAATGGGCTTCAATGGATGTTAATCGACGATATCTGACAAAGTTAGATGCAAACTCACTCAAATATATGAGAAATGTTGAAATTCGACTTCAAATTAGGAAGATAGACTTAGAAAATTTTCACTCAACACAAAGTGACAATCGACCTCAATGGGCTTCAATGGATGTTAATCGACGATATCTGACAAAGTTAGATGCAAACTCACTCAAATATATGAGAAATGTTGAAATTCGACTTCAAATTAGGAAGAAAGACTTAGAAAATTTTCACTCAACACAAAGTGACAATCGACCTCAATGGGCCTCAATCAATGTTAATCGACAATATCTGACAAAGTTAGATGAAAACTCACTCAAATATATGAGAAATGTTGAAATTCGACTTCAAATTAGGAAGATAGACTTAGAAAATTTTCACTCAACACAAAGTGACAATCGACCTCAATGGGCTTCCATGGATGTTAATCGACGATATCTGACAAAGTTAGATGCAAACTCAATCAAATATATAAGAAATGTTGAAATTCGACTTCAAATTAGGAAGATAGACTTAGAAAATTTTCACTCAACACAAAGTGACAATCGACGTCAATGGGCTTCAATGGATGTTAATCGACGATATCTGACAAAGTTAGATGCAAACTCACTCAAATATATGAGAAATGTTGAAATTCGACTTCAAATTAGGAAGATAGACTTAGAAAATTTTCACTCAACACAAAGTGACAATCGACCTCAATGGGCTTCAATGGATGTTAATCGACGATATCTGACAAAGTTAGATGCAAACTCACTCAAATATATGAGAAATGTTGAAATTCGACTTCAAATTAGGAAGAAAGACTTAGAAAATTTTCACTCAACACAAAGTGACAATCGACCTCAATGGGCCTCAATCAATGTTAATCGACAATATCTGACAAAGTTAGATGAAAACTCACTCAAATATATGAGAAATGTTGAAATTCGACTTCAAATTAGGAAGATAGACTTAGAAAATTTTCACTCAACACAAAGTGACAATCGACCTCAATGGGCTTCCATGGATGTTAATCGACGATATCTGACAAAGTTAGATGCAAACTCAATCAAATATATAAGAAATGTTGAAATTCGACTTCAAATTAGGAAGATAGACTTAGAAAATTTTCACTCAACACAAAGTGACAATCGACGTCAATGGGCTTCAATGGATGTTAATCGACGATATCTGACAAAGTTAGATGCAAACTCACTCAAATATATGAGAAATGTTGAAATTCGACTTCAAATTAGGAAGATAGACTTAGAAAATTTTCACTCATCACAAAGTGACAATCGACCTCAATGGGCTTCAATGGATGTTAATCGACGATATCTGACAAAGTTAGATGCAAACTCAATCAAATATATAAGAAATGTTGAAATTCGACTTCAAATTAGGAAGATAGACTTAGAAAATTTTCACTCAACACAAAGTGACAATCGACCTCAATGGGCTTCAATGGATGTTAATCGACGATATCTGACAAAGTTAGATGCAAACTCACTCAAATATATGAGAAATGTTGAAATTCGATTTCAAATTAGGAAGATAGACTTAGAAAATTTTCACTCAACACAAAGTGACAATCGACCTCAATGGGCCTCAATCAATGTTAATCGACGATATCTGACAAAGTTAGATGCAAACTCAATCAAATATATAAGAAATGTTGAAATTCGACTCCAAATTAGGAAGATAGACTTAGAAAATTTTCACTCATTACAAAGTGACAATCGACCTCAATGGGCTTCAATCAATGTTAATCGACGATATCTGACAAAGTTAGATGCAAACTCACTCAAATATATGAGAAATGTTGAAATTCGACTTCAAATTAGGAAGATAGACTTAGAAAATTTTCACTCATTACAAAGTGACAATCGACCTCAATGGGCTTCAATGGATGTTAATCGACGATATCTGACAAAGTTAGATGCAAACTCACTCAAATATATGAGAAATGTTGAAATTCGACTTCAAATTAGGAAGAAAGACTCAGAAAATTTTCACTCCACACAAAGTGACAATCGACCTCAATGGGCTTCCATGGATGTTAATCGACGATATCTGACAAAGTTAGATGCAAACTCAATCAAATATATAAGAAATGTTGAAATTCGACTTCAAATTAGGAAGATAGACTTAGAAAATTTTCACTCAACACAAAGTGACAATCGACGTCAATGGGCTTCAATGGATGTTAATCGACGATATCTGACAAAGTTAGATGCAAACTCACTCAAATATATGAGAAATGTTGAAATTCGACTCCAAATTAGGAAGATAGACTTAGAAAATTTTCACTCAACACAAAGTGACAATCGACCTCAATGGGCTTCAATGGATGTTAATCGACGATATCTGACAAAGTTAGATGCAAACTCACTCAAATATATGAGAAATGTTGAAATTCGACTTCAAATTAGGAAGAAAGACTTAGAAAATTTTCACTCATTACAAAGTGACAATCGACCTCAATGGGCCTCAATCAATGTTAATCGACAATATCTGACAAAGTTAGATGAAAACTCACTCAAATATATGAGAAATGTTGAAATTCGACTTCAAATTAGGAAGATAGACTTAGAAAATTTTCACTCAACACAAAGTGACAATCGACCTCAATGGGCTTCAATGGATGTTAATCGACGATATCTGACAAAGTTAGATGCAAACTCACTCAAATATATGAGAAATGTTGAAATTCGACTTCAAATTAGGAAGAAAGACTTAGAAAATTTTCACTCAACACAAAGTGACAATCGACCTCAATGGGCTTCAATGGATGTTAATCGACGATATCTGACAAAGTTAGATGCAATATTCTCAAATATATGAGAAATGTTGAAATTCGACTTCAAATTAGGAAGATAGACTTAGAAAATTTTCACTCAACACAAAGTGACAATCGACGTCAATGGGCTTCAATGGATGTTAATCGACGATATCTGACAAAGTTAGATGCAAACTCACTCAAATATATGAGAAATGTTGAAATTCGACTTCAAATTAGGAAGATAGACTTAGAAAATTTTCACTCATCACAAAGTGACAATCGACCTCAATGGGCTTCAATGGATGTTAATCGACGATATCTGACAAAGTTAGATGCAAACTCAATCAAATATATAAGAAATGTTGAAATTCGACTTCAAATTAGGAAGATAGACTTAGAAAATTTTCACTCAACACAAAGTGACAATCGACCTCAATGGGCTTCAATGGATGTTAATCGACGATATCTGACAAAGTTAGATGCAAACTCACTCAAATATATGAGAAATGTTGAAATTCGATTTCAAATTAGGAAGATAGACTTAGAAAATTTTCACTCAACACAAAGTGACAATCGACCTCAATGGGCCTCAATCAATGTTAATCGACGATATCTGACAAAGTTAGATGCAAACTCACTCAAATATATGAGAAATGTTGAAATTCGACTTCAAATTAGGAAGAAAGACTCAGAAAATTTTCACTCCACACAAAGTGACAATCGACCTCAATGGGCTTCCATGGATGTTAATCGACGATATCTGACAAAGTTAGATGCAAACTCAATCAAATATATAAGAAATGTTGAAATTCGACTTCAAATTAGGAAGATAGACTTAGAAAATTTCCACTCAACACAAAGTGACAATCGACCTCAATGGGCTTCAATGGATGTTAATCGACGATATCTGACAAAGTAAGATGCAAACTCAATCAAATATGTAAGAAATGTTGAAATTCGACTTCAAATTAGGAAGATAGACTTAGAAAATTTTCACTCAACACAAAGTGACAATCGACCTCAATGGGCTTCAATGGATGTTAATCGACGATATCTGACAAAGTTAGATGCAAACTCACTCAAATATATGAGAAATGTTGAAATTCGACTTCAAATTAGGAAGAAAGACTTAGAAAATTTTCACTCAACACAAAGTGACAATCGACCTCAATGGGCTTCAATGGATGTTAATCGACGATATCTGTCAAAGTTAGATGCAAACTCACTCAAATATATGAGAAATGTTGAAATTCGACTTCAAATTAGGAAGAAAGACTTAGAAAATTTTCACTCAACACAAAGTGACAATCGACCTCAATGGGCCTCAATCAATGTTAATCGACAATATCTGACAAAGTTAGATGAAAACTCACTCAAATATATGAGAAATGTTGAAATTCGACTTCAAATTAGGAAGATAGACTTAGAAAATTTTCACTCAACACAAAGTGACAATCGACCTCAATGGGCTTCCATGGATGTTAATCGACGATATCTGACAAAGTTAGATGCAAACTCAATCAAATATATAAGAAATGTTGAAATTCGACTTCAAATTAGGAAGATAGACTTAGAAAATTTTCACTCAACACAAAGTGACAATCGACGTCAATGGGCTTCAATGGATGTTAATCGACGATATCTGACAAAGTTAGATGCAAACTCACTCAAATATATGAGAAATGTTGAAATTCGACTTCAAATTAGGAAGATAGACTTAGAAAATTTCCACTCAACACAAAGTGACAATCGACCTCAATGGGCTTCAATGGATGTTAATCGACGATATCTGACAAAGTTAGATGCAAACTCAATCAAATATATAAGAAATGTTGAAATTCGACTTCAAATTAGGAAGATAGACTTAGAAAATTTCCACTCAACACAAAGTGACAATCGACCTCAATGGGCTTCAATGGATGTTAATCGACGATATCTGACAAAGTAAGATGCAAACTCAATCAAATATGTAAGAAATGTTGAAATTCGACTTCAAATTAGGAAGATAGACTTAGAAAATTTTCACTCAACACAAAGTGACAATCGACCTCAATGGGCTTCAATGGATGTTAATCGACGATATCTGACAAAGTTAGATGCAAACTCACTCAAATATATGAGAAATGTTGAAATTCGACTTCAAATTAGGAAGATAGACTTAGAAAATTTTCACTCAACACAAAGTGACAATCGACCTCAATGGGCTTCAATGGATGTTAATCGACGATATCTGACAAAGTTAGATGCAAACTCACTCAAATATATGAGAAATGTTGAAATTCGACTTCAAATTAGGAAGAAAGACTTAGAAAATTTTCACTCAACACAAAGTGACAATCGACCTCAATGGGCTTCAATGGATGTTAATCGACGATATCTGACAAAGTTAGATGCAATATTCTCAAATATATGAGAAATGTTGAAATTCGACTTCAAATTAGGAAGATAGACTTAGAAAATTTTCACTCAACACAAAGTGACAATCGACGTCAATGGGCTTCAATGGATGTTAATCGACGATATCTGACAAAGTTAGATGCAAACTCACTCAAATATATGAGAAATGTTGAAATTCGACTTCAAATTAGGAAGATAGACTTAGAAAATTTTCACTCATCACAAAGTGACAATCGACCTCAATGGGCTTCAATGGATGTTAATCGACGATATCTGACAAAGTTAGATGCAAACTCAATCAAATATATAAGAAATGTTGAAATTCGACTTCAAATTAGGAAGATAGACTTAGAAAATTTTCACTCAACACAAAGTGACAATCGACCTCAATGGGCTTCAATGGATGTTAATCGACGATATCTGACAAAGTTAGATGCAAACTCACTCAAATATATGAGAAATGTTGAAATTCGATTTCAAATTAGGAAGATAGACTTAGAAAATTTTCACTCAACACAAAGTGACAATCGACCTCAATGGGCCTCAATCAATGTTAATCGACGATATCTGACAAAGTTAGATGCAAACTCACTCAAATATATGAGAAATGTTGAAATTCGACTTCAAATTAGGAAGAAAGACTCAGAAAATTTTCACTCCACACAAAGTGACAATCGACCTCAATGGGCTTCCATGGATGTTAATCGACGATATCTGACAAAGTTAGATGCAAACTCAATCAAATATATAAGAAATGTTGAAATTCGACTTCAAATTAGGAAGATAGACTTAGAAAATTTCCACTCAACACAAAGTGACAATCGACCTCAATGGGCTTCAATGGATGTTAATCGACGATATCTGACAAAGTAAGATGCAAACTCAATCAAATATGTAAGAAATGTTGAAATTCGACTTCAAATTAGGAAGATAGACTTAGAAAATTTTCACTCAACACAAAGTGACAATCGACCTCAATGGGCTTCAATGGATGTTAATCGACGATATCTGACAAAGTTAGATGCAAACTCACTCAAATATATGAGAAATGTTGAAATTCGACTTCAAATTAGGAAGAAAGACTTAGAAAATTTTCACTCAACACAAAGTGACAATCGACCTCAATGGGCTTCAATGGATGTTAATCGACGATATCTGTCAAAGTTAGATGCAAACTCACTCAAATATATGAGAAATGTTGAAATTCGACTTCAAATTAGGAAGAAAGACTTAGAAAATTTTCACTCAACACAAAGTGACAATCGACCTCAATGGGCCTCAATCAATGTTAATCGACAATATCTGACAAAGTTAGATGAAAACTCACTCAAATATATGAGAAATGTTGAAATTCGACTTCAAATTAGGAAGATAGACTTAGAAAATTTTCACTCAACACAAAGTGACAATCGACCTCAATGGGCTTCCATGGATGTTAATCGACGATATCTGACAAAGTTAGATGCAAACTCAATCAAATATATAAGAAATGTTGAAATTCGACTTCAAATTAGGAAGATAGACTTAGAAAATTTTCACTCAACACAAAGTGACAATCGACGTCAATGGGCTTCAATGGATGTTAATCTACGATATCTGACAAAGTTAGATGCAAACTCACTCAAATATATGAGAAATGTTGAAATTCGACTTCAAATTAGGAAGATAGACTTAGAAAATTTCCACTCAACACAAAGTGACAATCGACCTCAATGGGCTTCAATGGATGTTAATCGACGATATCTGACAAAGTTAGATGCAAACTCAATCAAATATATAAGAAATGTTGAAATTCGACTTCAAATTAGGAAGATAGACTTAGAAAATTTCCACTCAACACAAAGTGACAATCGACCTCAATGGGCTTCAATGGATGTTAATCGACGATATCTGACAAAGTAAGATGCAAACTCAATCAAATATGTAAGAAATGTTGAAATTCGACTTCAAATTAGGAAGATAGACTTAGAAAATTTTCACTCAACACAAAGTGACAATCGACCTCAATGGGCTTCAATGGATGTTAATCGACGATATCTGACAAAGTTAGATGCAAACTCACTCAAATATATGAGAAATGTTGAAATTCGACTTCAAATTAGGAAGAAAGACTTAGAAAATTTTCACTCAACACAAAGTGACAATCGACCTCAATGGGCTTCAATGGATGTTAATCGACGATATCTGTCAAAGTTAGATGCAAACTCACTCAAATATATGAGAAATGTTGAAATTCGACTTCAAATTAGGAAGATAGACTTAGAAAATTTTCACTCAACACAAAGTGACAATCGACCTGAATGGGCTTCAATGGATGTTAATCGACGATATCTGACAAAGTTAGATGCAAACTCACTCAAATATATGAGAAATGTTGAAATTCGACTTCAAATTAGGAAGAAAGACTTAGAAAATTTTCACTCAACACAAAGTGACAATCGACCTCAATGGGCCTCAATCAATGTTAATCGACAATATCTGACAAAGTTAGATGAAAACTCACTCAAATATATGAGAAATGTTGAAATTCGACTTCAAATTAGGAAGATAGACTTAGAAAATTTTCACTCAACACAAAGTGACAATCGACCTCAATGGGCTTCCATGGATGTTAATCGACGATATCTGACAAAGTTAGATGCAAACTCAATCAAATATATAAGAAATGTTGAAATTCGACTTCAAATTAGGAAGATAGACTTAGAAAATTTTCACTCAACACAAAGTGACAATCGACGTCAATGGGCTTCAATGGATGTTAATCGACGATATCTGACAAAGTTAGATGCAAACTCACTCAAATATATGAGAAATGTTGAAATTCGACTTCAAATTAGGAAGATAGACTTAGAAAATTTTCACTCATCACAAAGTGACAATAGACCTCAATGGGCTTCAATGGATGTTAATCGACGATATCTGACAAAGTTAGATGCAAACTCAATCAAATATATAAGAAATGTTGAAATTCGACTTCAAATTAGGAAGATAGACTTAGAAAATTTTCACTCAACACAAAGTGACAATCGACCTCAATGGGCTTCAATGGATGTTAATCGACGATATCCGACAAAGTTAGATGCAAACTCACTCAAATATATGAGAAATGTTGAAATTCGACTTCAAATTAGGAAGATAGACTTAGAAAATTTTCACTCAACACAAAGTGACAATCGACCTCAATGGGCCTCAATCAATGTTAATCGACGATATCTGACAAAGTTAGATGCAAACTCAATCAAATATATAAGAAATGTTGAAATTCGACTCCAAATTAGGAAGATAGACTTAGAAAATTTTCACTCATTACAAAGTGACAATCGACCTCAATGGGCTTCAATGGATGTTAATCGACGATATCTGACAAAGTTAGATGCAAACTCACTCAAATATATGAGAAATGTTGAAATTCGACTTCAAATTAGGAAGAAAGACTTAGAAAATTTTCACTCATTACAAAGTGACAATCGACCTCAATGGGCCTCAATCAATGTTAATCGACAATATCTGACAAAGTTAGATGAAAACTCACTCAAATATATGAGAAATGTTGAAATTCGACTTCAAATTAGGAAGATAGACTTAGAAAATTTTCACTCATCACAAAGTGACAATCGACCTCAATGGGCTTCCATGGATGTTAATCGACGATATCTGACAAAGTTAGATGCAAACTCAATCAAATATATAAGAAATGTTGAAATTCGACTTCAAATTAGGAAGATAGACTTAGAAAATTTCCACTCAACACAAAGTGACAATCGACGTCAATGGGCTTCAATGGATGTTAATCGACGATATCTGACAAAGTTAGATGCAAACTCACTCAAATATATGAGAAATGTTGAAATTCGACTTCAAATTAGGAAGATAGACTTAGAAAATTTTCACTCATCACAAAGTGACAATCGACCTCAATGGGCTTCAATGGATGTTAATCGACGATATCTGACAAAGTTAGATGCAAACTCACTCAAATATATGAGAAATGTTGAAATTCGACTTCAAATTAGGAAGATAGACTTAGAAAATTTCCACTCAACACAAAGTGACAATCGACCTCAATGGGCTTCAATGGATGTTAATCGACGATATCTGACAAAGTAAGATGCAAACTCAATCAAATATGTAAGAAATGTTGAAATTCGACTTCAAATTAGGAAGATAGACTTAGAAAATTTTCACTCAACACAAAGTGACAATCGACCTCAATGGGCTTCAATGGATGTTAATCGACGATATCTGACAAAGTTAGATGCAAACTCACTCAAATATATGAGAAATGTTGAAATTCGACTTCAAATTAGGAAGAAAGACTTAGAAAATTTTCACTCAACACAAAGTGACAATCGACCTCAATGGGCCTCAATCAATGTTAATCGACAATATCTGACAAAGTTAGATGAAAACTCACTCAAATATATGAGAAATGTTGAAATTCGACTTCAAATTAGGAAGATAGACTTAGAAAATTTTCACTCAACACAAAGTGACAATCGACCTCAATGGGCTTCCATGGATGTTAATCGACGATATCTGACAAAGTTAGATGCAAACTCAATCAAATATATAAGAAATGTTGAAATTCGACTTCAAATTAGGAAGATAGACTTAGAAAATTTTCACTCAACACAAAGTGACAATCGACGTCAATGGGCTTCAATGGATGTTAATCGACGATATCCGACAAAGTTAGATGCAAACTCACTCAAATATATGAGAAATGTTGAAATTCGACTTCAAATTAGGAAGATAGACTTAGAAAATTTTCACTCAACACAAAGTGACAATCGACCTCAATGGGCCTCAATCAATGTTAATCGACGATATCTGACAAAGTTAGATGCAAACTCAATCAAATATATAAGAAATGTTGAAATTCGACTCCAAATTAGGAAGATAGACTTAGAAAATTTTCACTCATTACAAAGTGACAATCGACCTCAATGGGCTTCAATGGATGTTAATCGACGATATCTGACAAAGTTAGATGCAAACTCACTCAAATATATGAGAAATGTTGAAATTCGACTTCAAATTAGGAAGAAAGACTTAGAAAATTTTCACTCATTACAAAGTGACAATCGACCTCAATGGGCCTCAATCAATGTTAATCGACAATATCTGACAAAGTTAGATGAAAACTCACTCAAATATATGAGAAATGTTGAAATTCGACTTCAAATTAGGAAGATAGACTTAGAAAATTTTCACTCATCACAAAGTGACAATCGACCTCAATGGGCTTCCATGGATGTTAATCGACGATATCTGACAAAGTTAGATGCAAACTCAATCAAATATATAAGAAATGTTGAAATTCGACTTCAAATTAGGAAGATAGACTTAGAAAATTTCCACTCAACACAAAGTGACAATCGACGTCAATGGGCTTCAATGGATGTTAATCGACGATATCTGACAAAGTTAGATGCAAACTCACTCAAATATATGAGAAATGTTGAAATTCGACTTCAAATTAGGAAGATAGACTTAGAAAATTTTCACTCATCACAAAGTGACAATCGACCTCAATGGGCTTCAATGGATGTTAATCGACGATATCTGACAAAGTTAGATGCAAACTCACTCAAATATATGAGAAATGTTGAAATTCGACTTCAAATTAGGAAGATAGACTTAGAAAATTTCCACTCAACACAAAGTGACAATCGACCTCAATGGGCTTCAATGGATGTTAATCGACGATATCTGACAAAGTAAGATGCAAACTCAATCAAATATGTAAGAAATGTTGAAATTCGACTTCAAATTAGGAAGATAGACTTAGAAAATTTCCACTCAACACAAAGTGACAATCGACGTCAATGGGCTTCAATGGATGTTAATCGACGATATCTGACAAAGTTAGATGCAAACTCACTCAAATATATGAGAAATGTTGAAATTCGACTTCAAATTAGGAAGATAGACTTAGAAAATTTTCACTCATCACAAAGTGACAATCGACCTCAATGGGCTTCAATGGATGTTAATCGACGATATCTGACAAAGTTAGATGCAAACTCACTCAAATATATGAGAAATGTTGAAATTCGACTTCAAATTAGGAAGAAAGACTTAGAAAATTTTCACTCATTACAAAGTGACAATCGACCTCAATGGGCCTCAATCAATGTTAATCGACAATATCTGACAAAGTTAGATGAAAACTCACTCAAATATATGAGAAATGTTGAAATTCGACTTCAAATTAGGAAGATAGACTTAGAAAATTTTCACTCATCACAAAGTGACAATCGACCTCAATGGGCTTCCATGGATGTTAATCGACGATATCTGACAAAGTTAGATGCAAACTCAATCAAATATATAAGAAATGTTGAAATTCGACTTCAAATTAGGAAGAAAGACTTAGAAAATTTTCACTCAACACAAAGTGACAATCGACCTCAATGGGCTTCAATGGATGTTAATCGACGATATCTGTCAAAGTTAGATGCAAACTCACTCAAATATATGAGAAATGTTGAAATTCGACTTCAAATTAGGAAGAAAGACTTAGAAAATTTTCACTCTACACAAAGTGACAATCGACCTCAATGGGCCTCAATCAATGTTAATCGACAATATCTGACAAAGTTAGATGAAAACTCACTCAAATATATGAGAAATGTTGAAATTCGACTTCAAATTAGGAAGATAGACTTAGAAAATTTTCACTCAACACAAAGTGACAATCGACCTCAATGGGCTTCCATGGATGTTAATCGACGATATCTGACAAAGTTAGATGCAAACTCAATCAAATATATAAGAAATGTTGAAATTCGACTTCAAATTAGGAAGATAGACTTAGAAAATTTTCACTCAACACAAAGTGACAATCGACGTCAATGGGCTTCAATGGATGTTAATCGACGATATCTGACAAAGTTAGATGCAAACTCACTCAAATATATGAGAAATGTTGAAATTCGACTTCAAATTAGGAAGATAGACTTAGAAAATTTCCACTCAACACAAAGTGACAATCGACCTCAATGGGCTTCAATGGATGTTAATCGACGATATCTGACAAAGTTAGATGCAAACTCAATCAAATATATAAGAAATGTTGAAATTCGACTTCAAATTAGGAAGATAGACTTAGAAAATTTCCACTCAACACAAAGTGACAATCGACCTCAATGGGCTTCAATGGATGTTAATCGACGATATCTGACAAAGTTAGATGCAAACTCAATCAAATATATAAGAAATGTTGAAATTCGACTTCAAATTAGGAAGATAGACTTAGAAAATTTCCACTCAACACAAAGTGACAATCGACCTCAATGGGCTTCAATGGATGTTAATCGACGATATCTGACAAAGTTAGATGCAAACTCAATCAAATATATAAGAAATGTTGAAATTCGACTTCAAATTAGGAAGATAGACTTAGAAAATTTCCACTCAACACAAAGTGACAATCGACGTCAATGGGCTTCAATGGATGTTAATCGACGATATCTGACAAAGTTAGATGCAAACTCACTCAAATATATGAGAAATGTTGAAATTCGACTTCAAATTAGGAAGATAGACTTAGAAAATTTTCACTCATCACAAAGTGACAATCGACCTCAATGGGCTTCAATGGATGTTAATCGACGATATCTGACAAAGTTAGATGCAAACTCACTCAAATATATGAGAAATGTTGAAATTCGACTTCAAATTAGGAAGATAGACTTAGAAAATTTCCACTCAACACAAAGTGACAATCGACCTCAATGGGCTTCAATGGATGTTAATCGACGATATCTGACAAAGTAAGATGCAAACTCAATCAAATATGTAAGAAATGTTGAAATTCGACTTCAAATTAGGAAGATAGACTTAGAAAATTTTCACTCAACACAAAGTGACAATCGACCTCAATGGGCTTCAATGGATGTTAATCGACGATATCTGACAAAGTTAGATGCAAACTCACTCAAATATATGAGAAATGTTGAAATTCGACTTCAAATTAGGAAGAAAGACTTAGAAAATTTTCACTCAACACAAAGTGACAATCGACCTCAATGGGCTTCAATGGATGTTAATCGACGATATCTGTCAAAGTTAGATGCAAACTCACTCAAATATATGAGAAATGTTGAAATTCGACTTCAAATTAGGAAGAAAGACTTAGAAAATTTTCACTCTACACAAAGTGACAATCGACCTCAATGGGCCTCAATCAATGTTAATCGACAATATCTGACAAAGTTAGATGAAAACTCACTCAAATATATGAGAAATGTTGAAATTCGACTTCAAATTAGGAAGATAGACTTAGAAAATTTTCACTCAACACAAAGTGACAATCGACCTCAATGGGCTTCCATGGATGTTAATCGACGATATCTGACAAAGTTAGATGCAAACTCAATCAAATATATAAGAAATGTTGAAATTCGACTTCAAATTAGGAAGATAGACTTAGAAAATTTTCACTCAACACAAAGTGACAATCGACCTCAATGGGCTTCAATCAATGTTAATCGACGATATCTGACAAAGTTAGATGCAAACTCACTCAAATATATGAGAAATGTTGAAATTCGACTTCAAATTAGGAAGATAGACTTAGAAAATTTCCACTCAACACAAAGTGACAATCGACCTCAATGGGCTTCAATGGATGTTAATCGACGATATCTGACAAAGTTAGATGCAAACTCAATCAAATATATAAGAAATGTTGAAATTCGACTTCAAATTAGGAAGATAGACTTAGAAAATTTCCACTCAACACAAAGTGACAATCGACCTCAATGGGCTTCAATGGATGTTAATCGACGATATCTGACAAAGTAAGATGCAAACTCAATCAAATATGTAAGAAATGTTGAAATTCGACTTCAAATTAGGAAGATAGACTTAGAAAATTTTCACTCAACACAAAGTGACAATCGACCTCAATGGGCTTCAATGGATGTTAATCGACGATATCTGACAAAGTTAGATGCAAACTCACTCAAATATATGAGAAATGTTGAAATTCGACTTCAAATTAGGAAGAAAGACTTAGAAAATTTTCACTCAACACAAAGTGACAATCGACCTCAATGGGCTTCCATGGATGTTAATCGACGATATCTGACAAAGTTAGATGCAAACTCAATCAAATATATAAGAAATGTTGAAATTCGACTTCAAATTAGGAAGATAGACTTAGAAAATTTCCACTCAACACAAAGTGACAATCGACGTCAATGGGCTTCAATGGATGTTAATCGACGATATCTGACAAAGTTAGATGCAAACTCACTCAAATATATGAGAAATGTTGAAATTCGACTTCAAATTAGGAAGATAGACTTAGAAAATTTTCACTCATCACAAAGTGACAATCGACCTCAATGGGCTTCAATGGATGTTAATCGACGATATCTGACAAAGTTAGATGCAAACTCACTCAAATATATGAGAAATGTTGAAATTCGACTTCAAATTAGGAAGATAGACTTAGAAAATTTCCACTCAACACAAAGTGACAATCGACCTCAATGGGCTTCAATGGATGTTAATCGACGATATCTGACAAAGTAAGATGCAAACTCAATCAAATATGTAAGAAATGTTGAAATTCGACTTCAAATTAGGAAGATAGACTTAGAAAATTTCCACTCAACACAAAGTGACAATCGACGTCAATGGGCTTCAATGGATGTTAATCGACGATATCTGACAAAGTTAGATGCAAACTCACTCAAATATATGAGAAATGTTGAAATTCGACTTCAAATTAGGAAGATAGACTTAGAAAATTTTCACTCATCACAAAGTGACAATCGACCTCAATGGGCTTCAATGGATGTTAATCGACGATATCTGACAAAGTTAGATGCAAACTCACTCAAATATATGAGAAATGTTGAAATTCGACTTCAAATTAGGAAGAAAGACTTAGAAAATTTTCACTCATTACAAAGTGACAATCGACCTCAATGGGCCTCAATCAATGTTAATCGACAATATCTGACAAAGTTAGATGAAAACTCACTCAAATATATGAGAAATGTTGAAATTCGACTTCAAATTAGGAAGATAGACTTAGAAAATTTTCACTCATCACAAAGTGACAATCGACCTCAATGGGCTTCCATGGATGTTAATCGACGATATCTGACAAAGTTAGATGCAAACTCAATCAAATATATAAGAAATGTTGAAATTCGACTTCAAATTAGGAAGATAGACTTAGAAAATTTCCACTCAACACAAAGTGACAATCGACGTCAATGGGCTTCAATGGATGTTAATCGACGATATCTGACAAAGTTAGATGCAAACTCACTCAAATATATGAGAAATGTTGAAATTCGACTTCAAATTAGGAAGATAGACTTAGAAAATTTTCACTCATCACAAAGTGACAATCGACCTCAATGGGCTTCAATGGATGTTAATCGACGATATCTGACAAAGTTAGATGCAAACTCACTCAAATATATAAGAAATGTTGAAATTCGACTTCAAATTAGGAAGATAGACTTAGAAAATTTCCACTCAACACAAAGTGACAATCGACCTCAATGGGCTTCAATGGATGTTAATCGACGATATCTGACAAAGTAAGATGCAAACTCAATCAAATATGTAAGAAATGTTGAAATTCGACTTCAAATTAGGAAGATAGACTTAGAAAATTTTCACTCAACACAAAGTGACAATCGACCTCAATGGGCTTCAATGGATGTTAATCGACGATATCTGACAAAGTTAGATGCAAACTCACTCAAATATATGAGAAATGTTGAAATTCGACTTCAAATTAGGAAGAAAGACTTAGAAAATTTTCACTCAACACAAAGTGACAATCGACCTCAATGGGCTTCAATGGATGTTAATCGACGATATCTGTCAAAGTTAGATGCAAACTCACTCAAATATATGAGAAATGTTGAAATTCGACTTCAAATTAGGAAGAAAGACTTAGAAAATTTTCACTCAACACAAAGTGACAATCGACCTCAATGGGCCTCAATCAATGTTAATCGACAATATCTGACAATGTTAGATGAAAACTCACTCAAATATATGAGAAATGTTGAAATTCGACTTCAAATTAGGAAGATAGACTTAGAAAATTTTCACTCAACACAAAGTGACAATCGACCTCAATGGGCTTCCATGGATGTTAATCGACGATATCTGACAAAGTTAGATGCAAACTCAATCAAATATATAAGAAATGTTGAAATTCGACTTCAAATTAGGAAGATAGACTTAGAAAATTTTCACTCAACACAAAGTGACAATCGACGTCAATGGGCTTCAATGGATGTTAATCGACGATATCTGACAAAGTTAGATGCAAACTCACTCAAATATATGAGAAATGTTGAAATTCGACTTCAAATTAGGAAGATAGACTTAGAAAATTTCCACTCAACACAAAGTGACAATCGACCTCAATGGGCTTCAATGGATGTTAATCGACGATATCTGACAAAGTTAGATGCAAACTCAATCAAATATATAAGAAATGTTGAAATTCGACTTCAAATTAGGAAGATAGACTTAGAAAATTTCCACTCAACACAAAGTGACAATCGACCTCAATGGGCTTCAATGGATGTTAATCGACGATATCTGACAAAGTAAGATGCAAACTCAATCAAATATGTAAGAAATGTTGAAATTCGACTTCAAATTAGGAAGATAGACTTAGAAAATTTTCACTCAACACAAAGTGACAATCGACCTCAATGGGCTTCAATGGATGTTAATCGACGATATCTGACAAAGTTAGATGCAAACTCACTCAAATATATGAGAAATGTTGAAATTCGACTTCAAATTAGGAAGAAAGACTTAGAAAATTTTCACTCAACACAAAGTGACAATCGACCTCAATGGGCTTCAATGGATGTTAATCGACGATATCTGTCAAAGTTAGATGCAAACTCACTCAAATATATGAGAAATGTTGAAATTCGACTTCAAATTAGGAAGATAGACTTAGAAAATTTTCACTCAACACAAAGTGACAATCGACCTGAATGGGCTTCAATGGATGTTAATCGACGATATCTGACAAAGTTAGATGCAAACTCACTCAAATATATGAGAAATGTTGAAATTCGACTTCAAATTAGGAAGAAAGACTTAGAAAATTTTCACTCAACACAAAGTGACAATCGACCTCAATGGGCCTCAATCAATGTTAATCGACAATATCTGACAAAGTTAGACGAAAACTCACTCAAATATATGAGAAATGTTGAAATTCGACTTCAAATTAGGAAGATAGACTTAGAAAATTTTCACTCAACACAAAGTGACAATCGACCTCAATGGGCCTCAATCAATGTTAATCGACGATATCTGACAAAGTTAGATGCAAACTCAATCAAATATATAAGAAATGTTGAAATTCGACTCCAAATTAGGAAGATAGACTTAGAAAATTTTCACTCATTACAAAGTGACAATCGACCTCAATGGGCTTCAATGGATGTTAATCGACGATATCTGACAAAGTTAGATGCAAACTCACTCAAATATATGAGAAATGTTGAAATTCGACTTCAAATTAGGAAGATAGACTTAGAAAATTTCCACTCAACACAAAGTGACAATCGACCTCAATGGGCTTCAATGGATGTTAATCGACGATATCTGACAAAGTAAGATGCAAACTCAATCAAATATATAAGAAATGTTGAAATTCGACTCCAAATTAGGAAGAAAGACTTAGAAAATTTTCACTCATCACAAAGTGACAATCGACCTCAATGGGCTTCCATGGATGTTAATCGACGATATCTGACAAAGTTAGATGCAAACTCAATCAAATATATAAGAAATGTTGAAATTCGACTTCAAATTAGGAAGATAGACTTAGAAAATTTCCACTCAACACAAAGTGACAATCGACGTCAATGGGCTTCAATGGATGTTAATCGACGATATCTGACAAAGTTAGATGCAAACTCACTCAAATATATGAGAAATGTTGAAATTCGACTTCAAATTAGGAAGATAGACTTAGAAAATTTTCACTCATCACAAAGTGACAATCGACCTCAATGGGCTTCAATGGATGTTAATCGACGATATCTGACAAAGTTAGATGCAAACTCACTCAAATATATGAGAAATGTTGAAATTCGACTTCAAATTAGGAAGATAGACTTAGAAAATTTCCACTCAACACAAAGTGACAATCGACCTCAATGGGCTTCAATGGATGTTAATCGACGATATCTGACAAAGTAAGATGCAAACTCAATCAAATATATAAGAAATGTTGAAATTCGACTCCAAATTAGGAAGAAAGACTTAGAAAATTTTCACTCAACACAAAGTGACAATCGACCTCAATGTGCTTCAATGGATGTTAATCGACGATATCTGACAAAGTTAGATGCAAACTCAATCAAATATATAAGAAATGTTGAAATTCGACTTCAAATTAGGAAGATAGACTTAGAAAATTTCCACTCAACACAAAGTGACAATCGACCTCAATGGGCTTCAATGGATGTTAATCGACGATATCTGACAAAGTTAGATGCAAACTCACTCAAATATATGAGAAATGTTGAAATTCGACTTCAAATTAGGAAGATAGACTTAGCAAATTTTCACTCAACACAAAGTGACAATCGACCTCAATGGGCTTCAATGGATGTTAATCGACGATATCTGACAAAGTTAGATGCAAACTCAATCAAATATATAAGAAATGTTGAAATTCGACTTCAAATTAGGAAGATAGACTTAGAAAATTTCCACTCAACACAAAGTGACAATCGACCTCAATGGGCTTCAATGGATGTTAATCGACGATATCTGACAAAGTTAGATGCAAACTCACTCAAATATATGAGAAATGTTGAAATTCGACTTCAAATTAGGAAGATAGACTTAGCAAATTTTCACTCAACACAAAGTGACAATCGACCTCAATGGGCTTCAATGGATGTTAATCGACGATATCTGACAAAGTTAGATGCAAACTCACTCAAATATATGAGAAATGTTGAAATTCGACTTCAAATTAGGAAGAAAGACTTAGAAAATTTTCACTCAACACAAAGTGACAATCGACCTCAATGGGCTTCAATGGATGTTAATCGACGATATCTGACAAAGTTAGATGCAAACTCACTCAAATATATGAGAAATGTTGAAATTCGACTTCAAATTAGGAAGATAGACTTAGAAAATTTTCACTCAACACAAAGTGACAATCGACCTCAATGGGCTTCAATGGATGTTAATCGACGATATCTGACAAAGTTAGATGCAAACTCACTCAAATATATGAGAAATGTTGAAATTCGACTTCAAATTAGGAAGAAAGACTTAGAAAATTTTCACTCAACACAAAGTGACAATCGACCTCAATGGGCCTCAATCAATGTTAATCGACAATATCTGACAAAGTTAGATGAAAACTCACTCAAATATATGAGAAATGTTGAAATTCGACTTCAAATTAGGAAGATAGACTTAGAAAATTTTCACTCAACACAAAGTGACAATCGACCTCAATGGGCTTCCATGGATGTTAATCGACGATATCTGACAAAGTTAGATGCAAACTCAATCAAATATATAAGAAATGTTGAAATTCGACTTCAAATTAGGAAGATAGACTTAGAAAATTTCCACTCAACACAAAGTGACAATCGACCTCAATGGGCTTCAATGGATGTTAATCGACGATATCTGACAAAGTTAGATGCAAACTCACTCAAATATATGAGAAATGTTGAAATTCGACTTCAAATTAGGAAGATAGACTTAGCAAATTTTCACTCAACACAAAGTGACAATCGACCTCAATGGGCTTCAATGGATGTTAATCGACGATATCTGACAAAGTTAGATGCAAACTCAATCAAATATATAAGAAATGTTGAAATTCGACTTCAAATTAGGAAGATAGACTTAGAAAATTTCCACTCAACACAAAGTGACAATCGACCTCAATGGGCTTCAATGGATGTTAATCGACGATATCTGACAAAGTTAGATGCAAACTCACTCAAATATATGAGAAATGTTGAAATTCGACTTCAAATTAGGAAGATAGACTTAGCAAATTTTCACTCAACACAAAGTGACAATCGACCTCAATGGGCTTCAATGGATGTTAATCGACGATATCTGACAAAGTTAGATGCAAACTCACTCAAATATATGAGAAATGTTGAAATTCGACTTCAAATTAGGAAGAAAGACTTAGAAAATTTTCACTCAACACAAAGTGACAATCGACCTCAATGGGCTTCAATGGATGTTAATCGACGATATCTGACAAAGTTAGATGCAAACTCACTCGAATATATGAGAAATGTTGAAATTCGACTTCAAATTAGGAAGATAGACTTAGAAAATTTTCACTCAACACAAAGTGACAATCGACCTCAATGGGCTTCAATGGATGTTAATCGACGATATCTGACAAAGTTGGATGCAAACTCACTCAAATATATGAGAAATGTTGAAATTCGACTTCAAATTAGGAAGAAAGACTTAGAAAATTTTCACTCAACACAAAGTGACAATCGACCTCAATGGGCCTCAATCAATGTTAATCGACAATATCTGACAAAGTTAGATGAAAACTCACTCAAATATATGAGAAATGTTGAAATTCGACTTCAAATTAGGAAGATAGACTTAGAAAATTTTCACTCAACACAAAGTGACAATCGACCTCAATGGGCTTCCATGGATGTTAATCGACGATATCTGACAAAGTTAGATGCAAACTCAATCAAATATATAAGAAATGTTGAAATTCGACTTCAAATTAGGAAGATAGACTTAGAAAATTTTCACTCAACACAAAGTGACAATCGACGTCAATGGGCTTCAATGGATGTTAATCGACGATATCTGACAAAGTTAGATGCAAACTCACTCAAATATATGAGAAATGTTGAAATTCGACTTCAAATTAGGAAGATAGACTTAGAAAATTTTCACTCATCACAAAGTGACAATCGACCTCAATGGGCTTCAATGGATGTTAATCGACGATATCTGACAAAGTTAGATGCAAACTCAATCAAATATATAAGAAATGTTGAAATTCGACTTCAAATTAGGAAGATAGACTTAGCAAATTTTCACTCAACACAAAGTGACAATCGACCTCAATGGGCTTCAATGGATGTTAATCGACGATATCTGACAAAGTTAGATGCAAACTCACTCAAATATATGAGAAATGTTGAAATTCGATTTCAAATTAGGAAGATAGACTTAGAAAATTTTCACTCAACACAAAGTGACAATCGACCTCAATGGGCTTCAATGGATGTTAATCGACGATATCTGACAAAGTTAGATGCAAACTCACTCAAATATATGAGAAATGTTGAAATTCGACTTCAAATTAGGAAGAAAGACTTAGAAAATTTTCACTCAACACAAAGTGACAATCGACCTCAATGGGCCTCAATCAATGTTAATCGACAATATCTGACAAAGTTAGATGAAAACTCAATCAAATATATAAGAAATGTTGAAATTCGACTCCAAATTAGGAAGATAGACTTAGAAAATTTTCACTCATTACAAAGTGACAATCGACCTCAATGGGCTTCAATCAATGTTAATCGACGATATCTGACAAAGTTAGATGCAAACTCACTCAAATATATGAGAAATGTTGAAATTCGACTTCAAATTAGGAAGATAGACTTAGAAAATTTTCACTCAACACAAAGTGACAATCGACCTCAATGGGCCTCAATCAATGTTAATCGACGATATCTGACAAAGTTAGATGCAAACTCACTCAAATATATGAGAAATGTTGAAATTCGACTTCAAATTAGGAAGATAGACTTAGAAAATTTTCACTCAACACAAAGTGACAATCGACCTCAATGGGCCTCAATCAATGTTAATCGACAATATCTGACAAAGTTAGATGAAAACTCACTCAAATATATGAGAAATGTTGAAATTCGACTTCAAATTAGGAAGATAGACTTAGAAAATTTTCACTCAACACAAAGTGACAATCGACCTCAATGGGCTTCCATGGATGTTAATCGACGATATCTGACAAAGTTAGATGCAAACTCAATCAAATATATAAGAAATGTTGAAATTCGACTTCAAATTAGGAAGATAGACTTAGCAAATTTTCACTCAACACAAAGTGACAATCGACCTCAATGGGCTTCAATGGATGTTAATCGACGATATCTGACAAAGTTAGATGCAAACTCACTCAAATATATGAGAAATGTTGAAATTCGATTTCAAATTAGGAAGATAGACTTAGAAAATTTTCACTCAACACAAAGTGACAATCGACCTCAATGGGCTTCAATGGATGTTAATCGACGATATCTGACAAAGTTAGATGCAAACTCACTCAAATATATGAGAAATGTTGAAATTCGACTTCAAATTAGGAAGAAAGACTCAGAAAATTTTCACTCAACACAAAGTGACAATCGACCTCAATGGGCCTCAATCAATGTTAATCGACAATATCTGACAAAGTTAGATGAAAACTCAATCAAATATATAAGAAATGTTGAAATTCGACTCCAAATTAGGAAGATAGACTTAGAAAATTTTCACTCATTACAAAGTGACAATCGACCTCAATGGGCTTCAATCAATGTTAATCGACGATATCTGACAAAGTTAGATGCAAACTCACTCAAATATATGAGAAATGTTGAAATTCGACTTCAAATTAGGAAGATAGACTTAGAAAATTTTCACTCAACACAAAGTGACAATCGACCTCAATGGGCCTCAATCAATGTTAATCGACGATATCTGACAAAGTTAGATGCAAACTCAATCAAATATATAAGAAATGTTGAAATTCGACTCCAAATTAGGAAGATAGACTTAGAAAATTTTCACTCAACACAAAGTGACAATCGACCTCAATGGGCTTCAATGGATGTTAATCGACGATATCTGACAAAGTTAGATGCAAACTCACTCAAATATATGAGAAATGTTGAAATTCGACTTCAAATTAGGAAGAAAGACTCAGAAAATTTTCACTCAACACAAAGTGACAATCGACCTCAATGGGCCTCAATCAATGTTAATCGACAATATCTGACAAAGTTAGATGAAAACTCAATCAAATATATAAGAAATGTTGAAATTCGACTCCAAATTAGGAAGATAGACTTAGAAAATTTTCACTCATTACAAAGTGACAATCGACCTCAATGGGCTTCAATCAATGTTAATCGACGATATCTGACAAAGTTAGATGCAAACTCACTCAAATATATGAGAAATGTTGAAATTCGACTTCAAATTAGGAAGATAGACTTAGAAAATTTTCACTCAACACAAAGTGACAATCGACCTCAATGGGCCTCAATCAATGTTAATCGACGATATCTGACAAAGTTAGATGCAAACTCAATCAAATATATAAGAAATGTTGAAATTCGACTCCAAATTAGGAAGATAGACTTAGAAAATTTTCACTCATTACAAAGTGACAATCGACCTCAATGGGCTTCAATCAATGTTAATCGACGATATCTGACAAAGTTAGATGCAAACTCACTCAAATATATGAGAAATGTTGAAATTCGACTTCAAATTAGGAAGATAGACTTAGAAAATTTTCACTCATTACAAAGTGACAATCGACCTCAATGGGCTTCAATCAATGTTAATCGACGATATCTGACAAAGTTAGATGCAAACTCACTCAAATATATGAGAAATGTTGAAATTCGACTTCAAATTAGGAAGATAGACTTAGAAAATTTTCACTCAACACAAAGTGACAATCGACCTCAATGGGCTTCCATGGATGTGAATCGACGATATCTGACAAAGTTAGATGCAAACTCACTCAAATATATAAGAAATGTTGAAATTCGACTTCAAATTAGGAAGAAAGACTTAGAAAATTTTCACTCAACACAAAGTGACAATCGACCTCAATGGGCTTCAATGGATGTTAATCGACGATATCTGACAAAGTTAGATGCAAACTCACTCAAATATATGAGAAATGTTGAAATTCGACTTCAAATTAGGAAGATAGACTTAGAAAATTTTCACTCAACACAAAGTGACAATCGACCTCAATGGGCTTCCATGGATGTGAATCGACGATATCTGACAAAGTTAGATGCAAACTCAATCAAATATATAAGAAATGTTGAAATTCGACTCCAAATTAGGAAGATAGACTTAGAAAATTTTCACTCATTACAAAGTGACAATCGACCTCAATGGGCTTCAATCAATGTTAATCGACGATATCTGACAAAGTTAGATGCAAACTCACTCAAATATATGAGAAATGTTGAAATTCGACTTCAAATTAGGAAGAAAGACTTAGAAAATTTTCACTCAACACAAAGTGACAATCGACCTCAATGGGCTTCAATGGATGTTAATCGACGATATCTGACAAAGTTAGATGAAAACTCAATCAAATATATAAGAAATGTTGAAATTCGACTCCAAATTAGGAAGATAGACTTAGAAAATTTTCACTCATTACAAAGTGACAATCAACCTCAATGGGCTTCAATCAATGTTAATCGACGATATCTGACAAAGTTAGATGCAAACTCACTCAAATATATGAGAAATGTTGAAATTCGACTTCAAATTAGGAAGATAGACTTAGAAAATTTTCACTCAACACAAAGTGACAATCGACCTCAATGGGCTTCAATGGATGTTAATCGACGATATCTGACAAAGTTAGATGCAAACTCACTCAAATATATGAGAAATGTTGAAATTCGACTTCAAATTAGGAAGATAGACTTAGAAAATTTTCACTCAACACAAAGTGACAATCGACCTCAATGGGCTTCCATGGATGTGAATCGACGATATCTGACAAAGTTAGATGCAAACTCGATCAAATATATAAGAAATGTTGAAATTCGACTTCAAATTAGGAAGAAAGACTTAGAAAATTTTCACTCAACACAAAGTGACAATCGACCTCAATGGGCTTCAATGGATGTTAATCGACGATATCTGACAAAGTTAGATGCAAACTCACTCAAATATATGAGAAATGTTGAAATTCGACTTCAAATTAGGAAGAAAGACTCAGAAAATTTTCACTCAACACAAAGTGACAATCGACCTCAATGGGCCTCAATCAATGTTAATCGACAATATCTGACAAAGTTAGATGAAAACTCAATCAAATATATAAGAAATGTTGAAATTCGACTCCAAATTAGGAAGATAGACTTAGAAAATTTTCACTCATTACAAAGTGACAATCGACCTCAATGGGCTTCAATCAATGTTAATCGACGATATCTGACAAAGTTAGATGCAAACTCACTCAAATATATGAGAAATGTTGAAATTCGACTTCAAATTAGGAAGATAGACTTAGAAAATTTTCACTCAACACAAAGTGACAATCGACCTCAATGGGCCTCAATCAATGTTAATCGACGATATCTGACAAAGTTAGATGCAAACTCAATCAAATATATAAGAAATGTTGAAATTCGACTCCAAATTAGGAAGATAGACTTAGAAAATTTTCACTCATTACAAAGTGACAATCGACCTCAATGGGCTTCAATCAATGTTAATCGACGATATCTGACAAAGTTAGATGCAAACTCACTCAAATATATGAGAAATGTTGAAATTCGACTTCAAATTAGGAAGATAGACTTAGAAAATTTTCACTCAACACAAAGTGACAATCGACCTCAATGGGCTTCCATGGATGTGAATCGACGATATCTGACAAAGTTAGATGCAAACTCACTCAAATATATGAGAAATGCTGAAATTCGACTTCAAATTAGGAAGATAGACTTAGAAAATTTTCACTCAACACAAAGTGACAATCGACCTCAATGGGCTTCCATGGATGTGAATCGACGATATCTGACAAAGTTAGATGCAAACTCAATCAAATATATAAGAAATGTTGAAATTCGACTTCAAATTAGGAAGATAGACTTAGAAAATTTTCACTCATTACAAAGTGACAATCGACCTCAATGGGCTTCAATCAATGTTAATCGACGATATCTGACAAAGTTAGATGCAAACTCACTCAAATATATGAGAAATGTTGAAATTCGACTCCAAATTAGGAAGATAGACTTAGAAAATTTTCACTCAACACAAAGTGACAATCGACGTCAATGGGCTTCAATGGATGTTAATCGACGATATCTGACAAAGTTAGATGCAAACTCACTCAAATATATGAGAAATGTTGAAATTCGACTTCAAATTAGGAAGATAGACTTAGAAAATTTTCACTCATTACAAAGTGACAATCGACCTCAATGGGCTTCAATCAATGTTAATCGACGATATCTGACAAAGTTAGATGCAAACTCACTCAAATATATGAGAAATGTTGAAATTCGACTTCAAATTAGGAAGATAGACTTAGAAAATTTTCACTCAACACAAAGTGACAATCGACCTCAATGGGCTTCCATGGATGTGAATCGACGATATCTGACAAAGTTAGATGCAAACTCACTCAAATATATGAGAAATGTTGAAATTCGACTTCAAATTAGGAAGATAGACTTAGAAAATTTTCACTCAACACAAAGTGACAATCGACCTCAATGGGCTTCCATGGATGTGAATCGACGATATCTGACAAAGTTAGATGCAAACTCAATCAAATATATAAGAAATGTTGAAATTCGACTTCAAATTAGGAAGATAGACTTAGAAAATTTTCACTAATTACAAAGTGACAATCGACCTCAATGGGCTTCAATCAATGTTAATCGACGATATCTGACAAAGTTAGATGCAAACTCACTCAAATATATGAGAAATGTTGAAATTCGACTCCAAATTAGGAAGATAGACTTAGAAAATTTTCACTCAACACAAAGTGACAATCGACGTCAATGGGCTTCAATGGATGTTAATCGACGATATCTGACAAAGTTAGATGCAAACTCACTCAAATATATGAGAAATGTTGAAATTCGACTTCAAATTAGGAAGATAGACTTAGAAAATTTTCACTCATCACAAAGTGACAATCGACCTCAATGGGCTTCAATGGATGTTAATCGACGATATCTGACAAAGTTAGATGCAAACTCACTCAAATATATGAGAAATGTTGAAATTCGACTTCAAATTAGGAAGATAGACTTAGAAAATTTTCACTCAACACAAAGTGACAATCGACCTCAATGGGCCTCAATCAATGTTAATCGACGATATCTGACAAAGTTAGATGCAAACTCAATCAAATATATAAGAAATGTTGAAATTCGACTCCAAATTAGGAAGATAGACTTAGAAAATTTTCACTCATTACAAAGTGACAATCGACCTCAATGGGCTTCAATAAATGTTAATCGACGATATCTGACAAAGTTAGATGCAAACTCACTCAAATATATGAGAAATGTTGAAATTCGACTTCAAATTAGGAAGATAGACTTAGAAAATTTTCACTCAACACAAAGTGACAATCGACCTCAATGGGCTTCAATGGATGTTAATCGACGATATCTGACAAAGTTAGATGCAAACTCACTCAAATATATGAGAAATGTTGAAATTCGACTTCAAATTAGGAAGATAGACTTAGAAAATTTTCACTCAACACAAAGTGACAATCGACCTCAATGGGCTTCCATGGATGTGAATCGACGATATCTGACAAAGTTAGATGCAAACTCAATCAAATATATAAGAAATGTTGAAATTCGACTTCAAATTAGGAAGAAAGACTTAGAAAATTTTCACTCAACACAAAGTGACAATCGACCTCAATGGGCTTCAATGGATGTTAATCGACGATATCTGACAAAGTTAGATGCAAACTCACTCAAATATATGAGAAATGTTGAAATTCGACTTCAAATTAGGAAGAAAGACTCAGAAAATTTTCACTCAACACAAAGTGACAATCGACCTCAATGGGCCTCAATCAATGTTAATCGACAATATCTGACAAAGTTAGATGAAAACTCAATCAAATATATAAGAAATGTTGAAATTCGACTCCAAATTAGGAAGATAGACTTAGAAAATTTTCACTCATTACAAAGTGACAATCGACCTCAATGGGCTTCAATCAATGTTAATCGACGATATCTGACAAAGTTAGATGCAAACTCACTCAAATATATGAGAAATGTTGAAATTCGACTTCAAATTAGGAAGATAGACTTAGAAAATTTTCACTCAACACAAAGTGACAATCGACCTCAATGGGCCTCAATCAATGTTAATCGACGATATCTGACAAAGTTAGATGCAAACTCAATCAAATATATAAGAAATGTTGAAATTCGACTCCAAATTAGGAAGATAGACTTAGAAAATTTTCACTCATTACAAAGTGACAATCGACCTCAATGGGCTTCAATCAATGTTAATCGACGATATCTGACAAAGTTAGATGCAAACTCACTCAAATATATGAGAAATGTTGAAATTCGACTTCAAATTAGGAAGATAGACTTAGAAAATTTTCACTCAACACAAAGTGACAATCGACCTCAATGGGCTTCAATGGATGTTAATCGACGATATCTGACAAAGTTAGATGCAAACTCACTCAAATATATAAGAAATGTTGAAATTCGACTTCAAATTAGGAAGATAGACTTAGAAAATTTCCACTCAACACAAAGTGACAATCGACCTCAATGGGCTTCAATGGATGTTAATCGACGATATCTGACAAAGTTAGATGCAAACTCACTCAAATATATGAGAAATGTTGAAATTCGACTTCAAATTAGGAAGATAGACTTAGAAAATTTTCACTCAACACAAAGTGACAATCGACCTCAATGGGCTTCCATGGATGTTAATCGACGATATCTGACAAAGTTAGATGCAAACTCAATCAAATATATAAGAAATGTTGAAATTCGACTTCAAATTAGGAAGATAGACTTAGAAAATTTCCACTCAACACAAAGTGACAATCGACCTCAATGGGCTTCAATGGATGTTAATCGACGATATCTGACAAAGTTAGATGCAAACTCACTCAAATATATGAGAAATGTTGAAATTCGACTTCAAATTAGGAAGATAGACTTAGCAAATTTTCACTCAACACAAAGTGACAATCGACCTCAATGGGCTTCAATGGATGTTAATCGACGATATCTGACAAAGTTAGATGCAAACTCAATCAAATATATAAGAAATGTTGAAATTCGACTTCAAATTAGGAAGATAGACTTAGAAAATTTCCACTCAACACAAAGTGACAATCGACCTCAATGGGCTTCAATGGATGTTAATCGACGATATCTGACAAAGTTAGATGCAAACTCACTCAAATATATGAGAAATGTTGAAATTCGACTTCAAATTAGGAAGATAGACTTAGCAAATTTTCACTCAACACAAAGTGACAATCGACCTCAATGGGCTTCAATGGATGTTAATCGACGATATCTGACAAAGTTAGATGCAAACTCACTCAAATATATGAGAAATGTTGAAATTCGACTTCAAATTAGGAAGAAAGACTTAGAAAATTTTCACTCAACACAAAGTGACAATCGACCTCAATGGGCCTCAATCAATGTTAATCGACAATATCTGACAAAGTTAGATGAAATCTCTTTCAAATATATGAGAAATGTTGAAATTCGACTTCAAATTAGGAAGATAGACTTAGAAAATTTTCACTCAACACAAAGTGACAATCGACCTCAATGGGCTTCCATGGATGTTAATCGACGATATCTGACAAAGTTAGATGCAAACTCAATCAAATATATAAGAAATGTTGAAATTCGACTTCAAATTAGGAAGATAGACTTAGAAAATTTTCACTCAACACAAAGTGACAATCGACGTCAATGGGCTTCAATGGATGTTAATCGACGATATCTGACAAAGTTAGATGCAAACTCACTCAAATATATGAGAAATGTTGAAATTCGACTTCAAATTAGGAAGATAGACTTAGAAAATTTTCACTCATCACAAAGTGACAATCGACCTCAATGGGCTTCAATGGATGTTAATCGACGATATCTGACAAAGTTAGATGCAAACTCAATCAAATATATAAGAAATGTTGAAATTCGACTTCAAATTAGGAAGATAGACTTAGCAAATTTTCACTCAACACAAAGTGACAATCGACCTCAATGGGCTTCAATGGATGTTAATCGACGATATCTGACAAAGTTAGATGCAAACTCACTCAAATATATGAGAAATGTTGAAATTCGATTTCAAATTAGGAAGATAGACTTAGAAAATTTTCACTCAACACAAAGTGACAATCGACCTCAATGGGCTTCAATGGATGTTAATCGACGATATCTGACAAAGTTAGATGCAAACTCACTCAAATATATGAGAAATGTTGAAATTCGACTTCAAATTAGGAAGAAAGACTCAGAAAATTTTCACTCAACACAAAGTGACAATCGACCTCAATGGGCCCCAATCAATGTTAATCGACAATATCTGACAAAGTTAGATGAAAACTCAATCAAATATATAAGAAATGTTGAAATTCGACTCCAAATTAGGAAGATAGACTTAGAAAATTTTCACTCATTACAAAGTGACAATCGACCTCAATGGGCTTCAATCAATGTTAATCGACGATATCTGACAAAGTTAGATGCAAACTCACTCAAATATATGAGAAATGTTGAAATTCGACTTCAAATTAGGAAGATAGACTTAGAAAATTTTCACTCAACACAAAGTGACAATCGACCTCAATGGGCCTCAATCAATGTTAATCGACGATATCTGACAAAGTTAGATGCAAACTCAATCAAATATATAAGAAATGTTGAAATTCGACTCCAAATTAGGAAGATAGACTTAGAAAATTTTCACTCAACACAAAGTGACAATCGACCTCAATGGGCTTCAATGGATGTTAATCGACGATATCTGACAAAGTTAGATGCAAACTCACTCAAATATATGAGAAATGTTGAAATTCGACTTCAAATTAGGAAGAAAGACTCAGAAAATTTTCACTCAACACAAAGTGACAATCGACCTCAATGGGCCTCAATCAATGTTAATCGACAATATCTGACAAAGTTAGATGAAAACTCAATCAAATATATAAGAAATGTTGAAATTCGACTCCAAATTAGGAAGATAGACTTAGAAAATTTTCACTCATTACAAAGTGACAATCGACCTCAATGGGCTTCAATCAATGTTAATCGACGATATCTGACAAAGTTAGATGCAAACTCACTCAAATATATGAGAAATGTTGAAATTCGACTTCAAATTAGGAAGATAGACTTAGAAAATTTTCACTCAACACAAAGTGACAATCGACCTCAATGGGCCTCAATCAATGTTAATCGACGATATCTGACAAAGTTAGATGCAAACTCAATCAAATATATAAGAAATGTTGAAATTCGACTCCAAATTAGGAAGATAGACTTAGAAAATTTTCACTCATTACAAAGTGACAATCGACCTCAATGGGCTTCAATCAATGTTAATCGACGATATCTGACAAAGTTAGATGCAAACTCACTCAAATATATGAGAAATGTTGAAATTCGACTTCAAATTAGGAAGATAGACTTAGAAAATTTTCACTCATTACAAAGTGACAATCGACCTCAATGGGCTTCAATCAATGTTAATCGACGATATCTGACAAAGTTAGATGCAAACTCACTCAAATATATGAGAAATGTTGAAATTCGACTTCAAATTAGGAAGATAGACTTAGAAAATTTTCACTCAACACAAAGTGACAATCGACCTCAATGGGCTTCCATGGATGTGAATCGACGATATCTGACAAAGTTAGATGCAAACTCACTCAAATATATAAGAAATGTTGAAATTCGACTTCAAATTAGGAAGAAAGACTTAGAAAATTTTCACTCAACACAAAGTGACAATCGACCTCAATGGGCTTCAATGGATGTTAATCGACGATATCTGACAAAGTTAGATGCAAACTCACTCAAATATATGAGAAATGTTGAAATTCGACTTCAAATTAGGAAGATAGACTTAGAAAATTTTCACTCAACACAAAGTGACAATCGACCTCAATGGGCTTCCATGGATGTGAATCGACGATATCTGACAAAGTTAGATGCAAACTCAATCAAATATATAAGAAATGTTGAAATTCGACTCCAAATTAGGAAGATAGACTTAGAAAATTTTCACTCATTACAAAGTGACAATCGACCTCAATGGGCTTCAATCAATGTTAATCGACGATATCTGACAAAGTTAGATGCAAACTCACTCAAATATATGAGAAATGTTGAAATTCGACTTCAAATTAGGAAGAAAGACTTAGAGAATTTTCACTCAACACAAAGTGACAATCGACCTCAATGGGCTTCAATGGATGTTAATCGACGATATCTGACAAAGTTAGATGAAAACTCAATCAAATATATAAGAAATGTTGAAATTCGACTCCAAATTAGGAAGATAGACTTAGAAAATTTTCACTCATTACAAAGTGACAATCGACCTCAATGGGCTTCAATCAATGTTAATCGACGATATCTGACAAAGTTAGATGCAAACTCACTCAAATATATGAGAAATGTTGAAATTCGACTTCAAATTAGGAAGATAGACTTAGAAAATTTTCACTCAACACAAAGTGACAATCGACCTCAATGGGCTTCAATGGATGTTAATCGACGATATCTGACAAAGTTAGATGCAAACTCACTCAAATATATGAGAAATGTTGAAATTCGACTTCAAATTAGGAAGATAGACTTAGAAAATTTTCACTCAACACAAAGTGACAATCGACCTCAATGGGCTTCCATGGATGTGAATCGACGATATCTGACAAAGTTAGATGCAAACTCAATCAAATATATAAGAAATGTTGAAATTCGACTTCAAATTAGGAAGAAAGACTTAGAAAATTTTCACTCAACACAAAGTGACAATCGACCTCAATGGGCTTCAATGGATGTTAATCGACGATATCTGACAAAGTTAGATGCAAACTCAATCAAATATATAAGAAATGTTGAAATTCGACTCCAAATTAGGAAGATAGACTTAGAAAATTTTCACTCATTACAAAGTGACAATCGACCTCAATGGGCTTCAATCAATGTTAATCGACGATATCTGACAAAGTTAGATGCAAACTCACTCAAATATATGAGAAATGTTGAAATTCGACTTCAAATTAGGAAGATAGACTTAGAAAATTTTCACTCAACACAAAGTGACAATCGACCTCAATGGGCCTCAATCAATGTTAATCGACGATATCTGACAAAGTTAGATGCAAACTCAATCAAATATATAAGAAATGTTGAAATTCGACTCCAAATTAGGAAGATAGACTTAGAAAATTTTCACTCATTACAAAGTGACAATCGACCTCAATGGGCTTCAATCAATGTTAATCGACGATATCTGACAAAGTTAGATGCAAACTCACTCAAATATATGAGAAATGTTGAAATTCGACTTCAAATTAGGAAGATAGACTTAGAAAATTTTCACTCATTACAAAGTGACAATCGACCTCAATGGGCTTCAATCAATGTTAATCGACGATATCTGACAAAGTTAGATGCAAACTCACTCAAATATATGAGAAATGTTGAAATTCGACTTCAAATTAGGAAGATAGACTTAGAAAATTTTCACTCAACACAAAGTGACAATCGACCTCAATGGGCTTCCATGGATGTGAATCGACGATATCTGACAAAGTTAGATGCAAACTCACTCAAATATATAAGAAATGTTGAAATTCGACTTCAAATTAGGAAGAAAGACTTAGAAAATTTTCACTCAACACAAAGTGACAATCGACCTCAATGGGCTTCAATGGATGTTAATCGACGATATCTGACAAAGTTAGATGCAAACTCACTCAAATATATGAGAAATGTTGAAATTCGACTTCAAATTAGGAAGAAAGACTCAGAAAATTTTCACTCAACACAAAGTGACAATCGACCTCAATGGGCCTCAATCAATGTTAATCGACAATATCTGACAAAGTTAGATGAAAACTCAATCAAATATATAAGAAATGTTGAAATTCGACTCCAAATTAGGAAGATAGACTTAGAAAATTTTCACTCATTACAAAGTGACAATCGACCTCAATGGGCTTCAATCAATGTTAATCGACGATATCTGACAAAGTTAGATGCAAACTCACTCAAATATATGAGAAATGTTGAAATTCGACTTCAAATTAGGAAGATAGACTTAGAAAATTTTCACTCAACACAAAGTGACAATCGACCTCAATGGGCCTCAATCAATGTTAATCGACGATATCTGACAAAGTTAGATGCAAACTCAATCAAATATATAAGAAATGTTGAAATTCGACTCCAAATTAGGAAGATAGACTTAGAAAATTTTCACTCAACACAAAGTGACAATCGACGTCAATGGGCTTCAATGGATGTTAATCGACGATATCTGACAAAGTTAGATGCAAACTCACTCAAATATATGAGAAATGTTGAAATTCGACTTCAAATTAGGAAGATAGACTTAGAAAATTTTCACTCATCACAAAGTGACAATCGACCTCAATGGGCTTCAATGGATGTTAATCGACGATATCTGACAAAGTTAGATGCAAACTCACTCAAATATATGAGAAATGTTGAAATTCGACTTCAAATTAGGAAGATAGACTTAGAAAATTTTCACTCAACACAAAGTGACAATCGACCTCAATGGGCCTCAATCAATGTTAATCGACGATATCTGACAAAGTTAGATGCAAACTCAATCAAATATATAAGAAATGTTGAAATTCGACTCCAAATTAGGAAGATAGACTTAGAAAATTTTCACTCATTACAAAGTGACAATCGACCTCAATGGGCTTCAATCAATGTTAATCGACGATATCTGACAAAGTTAGATGCAAACTCACTCAAATATATGAGAAATGTTGAAATTCGACTTCAAATTAGGAAGATAGACTTAGAAAATTTTCACTCAACACAAAGTGACAATCGACCTCAATGGGCTTCAATGGATGTTAATCGACGATATCTGACAAAGTTAGATGCAAACTCACTCAAATATATGAGAAATGTTGAAATTCGACTTCAAATTAGGAAGATAGACTTAGAAAATTTTCACTCAACACAAAGTGACAATCGACCTCAATGGGCTTCCATGGATGTGAATCGACGATATCTGACAAAGTTAGATGCAAACTCAATCAAATATATAAGAAATGTTGAAATTCGACTTCAAATTAGGAAGAAAGACTTAGAAAATTTTCACTCAACACAAAGTGACAATCGACCTCAATGGGCTTCAATGGATGTTAATCGACGATATCTGACAAAGTTAGATGCAAACTCACTCAAATATATGAGAAATGTTGAAATTCGACTTCAAATTAGGAAGAAAGACTCAGAAAATTTTCACTCAACACAAAGTGACAATCGACCTCAATGGGCCTCAATCAATGTTAATCGACAATATCTGACAAAGTTAGATGAAAACTCAATCAAATATATAAGAAATGTTGAAATTCGACTCCAAATTAGGAAGATAGACTTAGAAAATTTTCACTCATTACAAAGTGACAATCGACCTCAATGGGCTTCAATCAATGTTAATCGACGATATCTGACAAAGTTAGATGCAAACTCACTCAAATATATGAGAAATGTTGAAATTCGACTTCAAATTAGGAAGA
Organism: Diorhabda carinulata; assembly: GCF_026250575.1. Lineage (NCBI taxonomy): Eukaryota > Metazoa > Arthropoda > Insecta > Coleoptera > Chrysomelidae > Diorhabda > Diorhabda carinulata. The sequence goes on from NC_079467.1 coordinate 11,500,320, forward strand.
TAGACTTAGAAAATTTTCACTCAACACAAAGTGACAATCGACCTCAATGGGCCTCAATCAATGTTAATCGACGATATCTGACAAAGTTAGATGCAAACTCAATCAAATATATAAGAAATGTTGAAATTCGACTCCAAATTAGGAAGATAGACTTAGAAAATTTTCACTCATTACAAAGTGACAATCGACCTCAATGGGCTTCAATCAATGTTAATCGACGATATCTGACAAAGTTAGATGCAAACTCACTCAAATATATGAGAAATGTTGAAATTCGACTTCAAATTAGGAAGATAGACTTAGAAAATTTTCACTCAACACAAAGTGACAATCGACCTCAATGGGCTTCAATGGATGTTAATCGACGATATCTGACAAAGTTAGATGCAAACTCACTCAAATATATGAGAAATGTTGAAATTCGACTTCAAATTAGGAAGATAGACTTAGAAAATTTTCACTCAACACAAAGTGACAATCGACCTCAATGGGCTTCCATGGATGTGAATCGACGATATCTGACAAAGTTAGATGCAAACTCAATCAAATATATAAGAAATGTTGAAATTCGACTTCAAATTAGGAAGAAAGACTTAGAAAATTTTCACTCAACACAAAGTGACAATCGACCTCAATGGGCTTCAATGGATGTTAATCGACGATATCTGACAAAGTTAGATGCAAACTCACTCAAATATATGAGAAATGTTGAAATTCGACTTCAAATTAGGAAGAAAGACTCAGAAAATTTTCACTCAACACAAAGTGACAATCGACCTCAATGGGCCTCAATCAATGTTAATCGACAATATCTGACAAAGTTAGATGAAAACTCAATCAAATATATAAGAAATGTTGAAATTCGACTCCAAATTAGGAAGATAGACTTAGAAAATTTTCACTCATTACAAAGTGACAATCGACCTCAATGGGCTTCAATCAATGTTAATCGACGATATCTGACAAAGTTAGATGCAAACTCAATCAAATATATAAGAAATGTTGAAATTCGACTCCAAATTAGGAAGATAGACTTAGAAAATTTTCACTCATTACAAAGTGACAATCGACCTCAATGGGCTTCAATCAATGTTAATCGACGATATCTGACAAAGTTAGATGCAAACTCACTCAAATATATGAGAAATGTTGAAATTCGACTTCAAATTAGGAAGATAGACTTAGAAAATTTTCACTCAACACAAAGTGACAATCGACCTCAATGGGCTTCAATGGATGTTAATCGACGATATCTGACAAAGTTAGATGCAAACTCACTCAAATATATGAGAAATGTTGAAATTCGACTTCAAATTAGGAAGATAGACTTAGAAAATTTTCACTCAACACAAAGTGACAATCGACCTCAATGGGCTTCCATGGATGTGAATCGACGATATCTGACAAAGTTAGATGCAAACTCAATCAAATATATAAGAAATGTTGAAATTCGACTTCAAATTATGAAGAAAGACTTAGAAAATTTTCACTCAACACAAAGTGACAATCGACCTCAATGGGCCTCAATCAATGTTAATCGACGATATCTGACAAAGTTAGATGCAAACTCAATCAAATATATAAGAAATGTTGAAATTCGACTCCAAATTAGGAAGATAGACTTAGAAAATTTTCACTCATTACAAAGTGACAATCGACCTCAATGGGCTTCAATCAATGTTAATCGACGATATCTGACAAAGTTAGATGCAAACTCACTCAAATATATGAGAAATGTTGAAATTCGACTTCAAATTAGGAAGATAGACTTAGAAAATTTTCACTCATTACAAAGTGACAATCGACCTCAATGGGCTTCAATCAATGTTAATCGACGATATCTGACAAAGTTAGATGCAAACTCACTCAAATATATGAGAAATGTTGAAATTCGACTTCAAATTAGGAAGATAGACTTAGAAAATTTTCACTCAACACAAAGTGACAATCGACCTCAATGGGCTTCCATGGATGTGAATCGACGATATCTGACAAAGTTAGATGCAAACTCACTCAAATATATAAGAAATGTTGAAATTCGACTTCAAATTAGGAAGAAAGACTTAGAAAATTTTCACTCAACACAAAGTGACAATCGACCTCAATGGGCTTCAATGGATGTTAATCGACGATATCTGACAAAGTTAGATGCAAACTCACTCAAATATATGAGAAATGTTGAAATTCGACTTCAAATTAGGAAGATAGACTTAGAAAATTTTCACTCAACACAAAGTGACAATCGACCTCAATGGGCTTCCATGGATGTGAATCGACGATATCTGACAAAGTTAGATGCAAACTCAATCAAATATATAAGAAATGTTGAAATTCGACTCCAAATTAGGAAGATAGACTTAGAAAATTTTCACTCATTACAAAGTGACAATCGACCTCAATGGGCTTCAATCAATGTTAATCGACGATATCTGACAAAGTTAGATGCAAACTCACTCAAATATATGAGAAATGTTGAAATTCGACTTCAAATTAGGAAGAAAGACTTAGAAAATTTTCACTCAACACAAAGTGACAATCGACCTCAATGGGCTTCAATGGATGTTAATCGACGATATCTGACAAAGTTAGATGAAAACTCAATCAAATATATAAGAAATGTTGAAATTCGACTCCAAATTAGGAAGATAGACTTAGAAAATTTTCACTCATTACAAAGTGACAATCGACCTCAATGGGCTTCAATCAATGTTAATCGACGATATCTGACAAAGTTAGATGCAAACTCACTCAAATATATGAGAAATGTTGAAATTCGACTTCAAATTAGGAAGATAGACTTAGAAAATTTTCACTCAACACAAAGTGACAATCGACCTCAATGGGCTTCAATGGATGTTAATCGACGATATCTGACAAAGTTAGATGCAAACTCACTCAAATATATGAGAAATGTTGAAATTCGACTTCAAATTAGGAAGATAGACTTAGAAAATTTTCACTCAACACAAAGTGACAATCGACTTCAATGGGCTTCCATGGATGTGAATCGACGATATCTGACAAAGTTAGATGCAAACTCAATCAAATATATAAGAAATGTTGAAATTCGACTTCAAATTAGGAAGAAAGACTTAGAAAATTTTCACTCAACACAAAGTGACAATCGACCTCAATGGGCTTCAATGGATGTTAATCGACGATATCTGACAAAGTTAGATGCAAACTCACTCAAATATATGAGAAATGTTGAAATTCGACTTCAAATTAGGAAGAAAGACTCAGAAAATTTTCACTCAACACAAAGTGACAATCGACCTCAATGGGCCTCAATCAATGTTAATCGACAATATCTGACAAAGTTAGATGAAAACTCAATCAAATATATAAGAAATGTTGAAATTCGACTCCAAATTAGGAAGATAGACTTAGAAAATTTTCACTCATTACAAAGTGACAATCGACCTCAATGGGCTTCAATCAATGTTAATCGACGATATCTGACAAAGTTAGATGCAAACTCAATCAAATATATAAGAAATGTTGAAATTCGACTCCAAATTAGGAAGATAGACTTAGAAAATTTTCACTCATTACAAAGTGACAATCGACCTCAATGGGCTTCAATCAATGTTAATCGACGATATCTGACAAAGTTAGATGCAAACTCACTCAAATATATGAGAAATGTTGAAATTCGACTTCAAATTAGGAAGATAGACTTAGAAAATTTTCACTCAACACAAAGTGACAATCGACCTCAATGGGCTTCAATGGATGTTAATCGACGATATCTGACAAAGTTAGATGCAAACTCACTCAAATATATGAGAAATGTTGAAATTCGACTTCAAATTAGGAAGATAGACTTAGAAAATTTTCACTCAACACAAAGTGACAATCGACCTCAATGGGCTTCCATGGATGTGAATCGACGATATCTGACAAAGTTAGATGCAAACTCAATCAAATATATAAGAAATGTTGAAATTCGACTTCAAATTAGGAAGAAAGACTTAGAAAATTTTCACTCAACACAAAGTGACAATCGACCTCAATGGGCCTCAATCAATGTTAATCGACGATATCTGACAAAGTTAGATGCAAACTCAATCAAATATATAAGAAATGTTGAAATTCGACTCCAAATTAGGAAGATAGACTTAGAAAATTTTCACTCATTACAAAGTGACAATCGACCTCAATGGGCTTCAATCAATGTTAATCGACGATATCTGACAAAGTTAGATGCAAACTCACTCAAATATATGAGAAATGTTGAAATTCGACTTCAAATTAGGAAGATAGACTTAGAAAATTTTCACTCAACACAAAGTGACAATCGACCTCAATGGGCTTCCATGGATGTGAATCGACGATATCTGACAAAGTTAGATGCAAACTCAATCAAATATATAAGAAATGTTGAAATTCGACTCCAAATTAGGAAGATAGACTTAGAAAATTTTCACTCATTACAAAGTGACAATCGACCTCAATGGGCTTCAATCAATGTTAATCGACGATATCTGACAAAGTTAGATGCAAACTCACTCAAATATATGAGAAATGTTGAAATTCGACTTCAAATTAGGAAGAAAGACTTAGAAAATTTTCACTCAACACAAAGTGACAATCGACCTCAATGGGCTTCAATGGATGTTAATCGACGATATCTGACAAAGTTAGATGAAAACTCAATCAAATATATAAGAAATGTTGAAATTCGACTCCAAATTAGGAAGATAGACTTAGAAAATTTTCACTCATTACAAAGTGACAATCGACCTCAATGGGCTTCAATCAATGTTAATCGACGATATCTGACAAAGTTAGATGCAAACTCACTCAAATATATGAGAAATGTTGAAATTCGACTTCAAATTAGGAAGATAGACTTAGAAAATTTTCACTCAACACAAAGTGACAATCGACCTCAATGGGCTTCAATGGATGTTAATCGACGATATCTGACAAAGTTAGATGCAAACTCACTCAAATATATGAGAAATGTTGAAATTCGACTTCAAATTAGGAAGATAGACTTAGAAAATTTTCACTCAACACAAAGTGACAATCGACCTCAATGGGCTTCCATGGATGTGAATCGACGATATCTGACAAAGTTAGATGCAAACTCAATCAAATATATAAGAAATGTTGAAATTCGACTTCAAATTAGGAAGAAAGACTTAGAAAATTTTCACTCAACACAAAGTGACAATCGACCTCAATGGGCTTCAATGGATGTTAATCGACGATATCTGACAAAGTTAGATGCAAACTCACTCAAATATATGAGAAATGTTGAAATTCGACTTCAAATTAGGAAGAAAGACTCAGAAAATTTTCACTCAACACAAAGTGACAATCGACCTAAATGGGCCTCAATCAATGTTAATCGACAATATCTGACAAAGTTAGATGAAAACTCAATCAAATATATAAGAAATGTTGAAATTCGACTCCAAATTAGGAAGATAGACTTAGAAAATTTTCACTCATTACAAAGTGACAATCGACCTCAATGGGCTTCAATCAATGTTAATCGACGATATCTGACAAAGTTAGATGCAAACTCACTTAAATATATGAGAAATGTTGAAATTCGACTTCAAATTAGGAAGATAGACTTAGAAAATTTTCACTCAACACAAAGTGACAATCGACCTCAATGGGCCTCAATCAATGTTAATCGACTATATCTGACAAAGTTAGATGCAAACTCAATCAAATATATAAGAAATGTTGAAATTCGACTCCAAATTAGGAAGATAGACTTAGAAAATTTTCACTCATTACAAAGTGACAATCGACCTCAATGGGCTTCAATCAATGTTAATCGACGATATCTGACAGAGTTAGATGCAAACTCACTCAAATATATGAGAAATGTTGAAATTCGACTTCTAATTAGGAGGATAGAGTTAGAAAATTTTCACTCAACACAAAGTGACAATCGACCTCAATGGGCTTCCATGGATGTGAATCGACGATATCTGACAAAGTTAGATGCAAACTCACTCAAATATATGAGAAATGTTGAAATTCGACTTCAAATTAGGAAGATAGACTTAGAAAATTTTCACTCAACACAAAGTGACAATCGACCTCAATGGGCTTCCATGGATGTGAATCGACGATATCTGACAAAGTTAGATGCAAACTCAATCAAATATATAAGAAATGTTGAAATTCGACTTCAAATTAGGAAGATAGACTTAGAAAATTTTCACTCATTACAAAGTGACAATCGACCTCAATGGGCTTCAATCAATGTTAATCGACGATATCTGACAAAGTTAGATGCAAACTCACTCAAATATATGAGAAATGTTGAAATTCGACTCCAAATTAGGAAGATAGACTTAGAAAATTTTCACTCAACACAAAGTGACAATCGACGTCAATGGGCTTCAATGGATGTTAATCGACGATATCTTACAAAGTTAGATGCAAACTCACTCAAATATATGAGAAATGTTGAAATTCGACTTCAAATTAGGAAGATAGACTTAGAAAATTTTCACTCATCACAAAGTGACAATCGACCTCAATGGGCTTCAATGGATGTTAATCGACGATATCTGACAAAGTTAGATGCAAACTCACTCAAATATATGAGAAATGTTGAAATTCGACTTCAAATTAGGAAGATAGACTTAGAAAATTTTCACTCAACACAAAGTGACAATCGACCTCAATGGGCCTCAATCAATGTTAATCGACGATATCTGACAAAGTTAGATGCAAACTCAATCAAATATATAAGAAATGTTGAAATTCGACTCCAAATTAGGAAGATAGACTTAGAAAATTTTCACTCATTACAAAGTGACAATCGACCTCAATGGGCTTCAATCAATGTTAATCGACGATATCTGACAAAGTTAGATGCAAACTCACTCAAATATATGAGAAATGTTGAAATTCGACTTCAAATTAGGAAGATAGACTTAGAAAATTTTCACTCAACACAAAGTGACAATCGACCTCAATGGGCTTCAATGGATGTTAATCGACGATATCTGACAAAGTTAGATACAAACTCACTCAAATATATGAGAAATGTTGAAATTCGACTTCAAATTAGGAAGATAGACTTAGAAAATTTTCACTCAACACAAAGTGACAATCGACCTCAATGGGCTTCCATGGATGTGAATCGACGATATCTGACAAAGTTAGATGCAAACTCAATCAAATATATAAGAAATGTTGAAATTCGACTTCAAATTAGGAAGAAAGACTTAGAAAATTTTCACTCAACACAAAGTGACAATCGACCTCAATGGGCTTCAATGGATGTTAATCGACGATATCTGACAAAGTTAGATGCAAACTCACTCAAATATATGAGAAATGTTGAAATTCGACTTCAAATTAGGAAGAAAGACTCAGAAAATTTTCACTCAACACAAAGTGACAATCGACCTCAATGGGCCTCAATCAATGTTAATCGACAATATCTGACAAAGTTAGATGAAAACTCAATCAAATATATAAGAAATGTTGAAATTCGACTCCAAATTAGGAAGATAGACTTAGAAAATTTTCACTCATTACAAAGTGACAATCGACCTCAATGGGCTTCAATCAATGTTAATCGACGATATCTGACAAAGTTAGATGCAAACTCACTCAAATATATGAGAAATGTTGAAATTCGACTTCAAATTAGGAAGATAGACTTAGAAAATTTTCACTCAACACAAAGTGACAATCGACCTCAATGGGCCTCAATCAATGTTAATCGACGATATCTGACAAAGTTAGATGCAAACTCACTCAAATATATGAGAAATGTTGAAATTCGACTTCAAATTAGGAAGATAGACTTAGAAAATTTTCACTCAACACAAAGTGACAATCGACCTCAATGGGCTTCAATGGATGTTAATCGACGATATCTGACAAAGTTAGATGCAAACTCACTCAAATATATGAGAAATGTTGAAATTCGACTTCAAATTAGGAAGATAGACTTAGAAAATTTTCACTCAACACAAAGTGACAATCGACCTCAATGGGCTTCCATGGATGTGAATCGACGATATCTGACAAAGTTAGATGCAAACTCAATCAAATATATAAGAAATGTTGAAATTCGACTTCAAATTAGGAAGAAAGACTTAGAAAATTTTCACTCAACACAAAGTGACAATCGACCTCAATGGGCTTCAATGGATGTTAATCGACGATATCTGACAAAGTTAGATGCAAACTCACTCAAATATATGAGAAATGTTGAAATTCGACTTCAAATTAGGAAGAAAGACTCAGAAAATTTTCACTCAACACAAAGTGACAATCGACCTCAATGGGCCTCAATCAATGTTAATCGACAATATCTGACAAAGTTAGATGAAAACTCAATCAAATATATAAGAAATGTTGAAATTCGACTCCAAATTAGGAAGATAGACTTAGAAAATTTTCACTCATTACAAAGTGACAATCGACCTCAATGGGCTTCAATCAATGTTAATCGACGATATCTGACAAAGTTAGATGCAAACTCAATCAAATATATAAGAAATGTTGAAATTCGACTCCAAATTAGGAAGATAGACTTAGAAAATTTTCACTCAACACAAAGTGACAATCGACCTCAATGGGCTTCAATGGATGTTAATCGACGATATCTGACAAAGTTAGATGCAAACTCACTCAAATATATGAGAAATGTTGAAATTCGACTTCAAATTAGGAAGATAGACTTAGAAAATTTTCACTCAACACAAAGTGACAATCGACCTCAATGGGCTTCCATGGATGTGAATCGACGATATCTGACAAAGTTAGATGCAAACTCAATCAAATATATAAGAAATGTTGAAATTCGACTTCAAATTAGGAAGAAAGACTTAGAAAATTTTCACTCAACACAAAGTGACAATCGACCTCAATGGGCTTCAATGGATGTTAATCGACGATATCTGACAAAGTTAGATGAAAACTCAATCAAATATATAAGAAATGTTGAAATTCGACTCCAAATTAGGAAGATAGACTTAGAAAATTTTCACTCATTACAAAGTGACAATCGACCTCAATGGGCTTCAATCAATGTTAATCGACGATATCTGACAAAGTTAGATGCAAACTCACTCAAATATATGAGAAATGTTGAAATTCGACTTCAAATTAGGAAGATAGACTTAGAAAATTTTCACTCAACACAAAGTGACAATCGACCTCAATGGGCTTCAATGGATGTTAATCGACGATATCTGACAAAGTTAGATGCAAACTCACTCAAATATATGAGAAATGTTGAAATTCGACTTCAAATTAGGAAGATAGACTTAGAAAATTTTCACTCAACACAAAGTGACAATCGACCTCAATGGGCTTCCATGGATGTGAATCGACGATATCTGACAAAGTTAGATGCAAACTCAATCAAATATATAAGAAATGTTGAAATTCGACTTCAAATTAGGAAGATAGACTTAGAAAATTTTCACTCAACACAAAGTGACAATCGACCTCAATGGGCTTCAATGGATGTTAATCGACGATATCTGACAAAGTTAGATGCAAACTCACTCAAATATATGAGAAATGTTGAAATTCGACTTCAAATTAGGAAGATAGACTTAGAAAATTTTCACTCAACACAAAGTGACAATCGACCTCAATGGGCTTCAATGGATGTTAATCGACGATATCTGACAAAGTTAGATGCAAACTCACTCAAATATATGAGAAATGTTGAAATTCGACTTCAAATTAGGAAGATAGACTTAGAAAATTTTCACTCAACACAAAGTGACAATCGACCTCAATGGGCTTCCATGGATGTGAATCGACGATATCTGACAAAGTTAGATGCAAACTCAATCAAATATATAAGAAATGTTGAAATTCGACTTCAAATTAGGAAGAAAGACTTAGAAAATTTTCACTCAACACAAAGTGACAATCGACCTCAATGGGCTTCAATGGATGTTAATCGACGATATCTGACAAAGTTAGATGCAAACTCACTCAAATATATGAGAAATGTTGAAATTCGACTTCAAATTAGGAAGAAAGACTCAGAAAATTTTCACTCAACACAAAGTGACAATCGACCTCAATGGGCCTCAATCAATGTTAATCGACAATATCTGACAAAGTTAGATGAAAACTCAATCAAATATATAAGAAATGTTGAAATTCGACTCCAAATTAGGAAGATAGACTTAGAAAATTTTCACTCATTACAAAGTGACAATCGACCTCAATGGGCTTCAATCAATGTTAATCGACGATATCTGACAAAGTTAGATGCAAACTCACTCAAATATATGAGAAATGTTGAAATTCGACTTCAAATTAGGAAGATAGACTTAGAAAATTTTCACTCAACACAAAGTGACAATCGACCTCAATGGGCCTCAATCAATGTTAATCGACGATATCTGACAAAGTTAGATGCAAACTCAATCAAATATATAAGAAATGTTGAAATTCGACTCCAAATTAGGAAGATAGACTTAGAAAATTTTCACTCATTACAAAGTGACAATCGACCTCAATGGGCTTCAATCAATGTTAATCGACGATATCTGACAAAGTTAGATGCAAACTCACTCAAATATATGAGAAATGTTGAAATTCGACTTCAAATTAGGAAGATGGACTTAGAAAATTTTCACTCAACACAAAGTGACAATCGACCTCAATGGGCTTCCATGGATGTGAATCGACGATATCTGACAAAGTTAGATGCAAACTCAATCAAATATATAAGAAATGTTGAAATTCGACTTCAAATTAGGAAGAAAGACTTAGAAAATTTTCACTCAACACAAAGTGACAATCGACCTCAATGGGCTTCAATGGATGTTAATCGACGATATCTGACAAAGTTAGATGCAAACTCACTCAAATATATGAGAAATGTTGAAATTCGACTTCAAATTAGGAAGATAGACTTAGAAAATTTTCACTCAACACAAAGTGACAATCGACCTCAATGGGCCTCAATCAATGTTAATCGACGATATCTGACAAAGTTAGATGCAAACTCAATCAAATATATAAGAAATGTTGAAATTCGACTCCAAATTAGGAAGATAGACTTAGAAAATTTTCACTCATTACAAAGTGACAATCGACCTCAATGGGCTTCAATCAATGTTAATCGACGATATCTGACAAAGTTAGATGCAAACTCACTCAAATATATGAGAAATGTTGAAATTCGACTTCAAATTAGGAAGATAGACTTAGAAAATTTTCACTCAACACAAAGTGACAATCGACCTCAATGGGCTTCAATGGATGTTAATCGACGATATCTGACAAAGTTAGATGCAAACTCACTCAAATATATGAGAAATGTTGAAATTCGACTTCAAATTAGGAAGATAGACTTAGAAAATTTTCACTCAACACAAAGTGACAATCGACCTCAATGGGCTTCCATGGATGTGAATCGACGATATCTGACAAAGTTAGATGCAAACTCAATCAAATATATAAGAAATGTTGAAATTCGACTTCAAATTAGGAAGAAAGACTTAGAAAATTTTCACTCAACACAAAGTGACAATCGACCTCAATGGGCTTCAATGGATGTTAATCGACGATATCTGACAAAGTTAGATGCAAACTCACTCAAATATATGAGAAATGTTGAAATTCGACTTCAAATTAGGAAGATAGACTTAGAAAATTTCCACTCAACACAAAGTGACAATCGACCTCAATGGGCTTCAATGGATGTTAATCGACGATATCTGACAAAGTTAGATGCAAACTCACTCAAATATATGAGAAATGTTGAAATTCGACTTCAAATTAGGAAGATAGACTTAGAAAATTTTCACTCAACACAAAGTGACAATCGACCTCAATGGGCTTCAATGGATGTTAATCGACGATATCTGACAAAGTTAGATGCAAACTCACTCAAATATATGAGAAATGTTGAAATTCGACTTCAAATTAGGAAGATAGACTTAGAAAATTTTCACTCAACACAAAGTGACAATCGACCTCAATGGGCTTCAATGGATGTTAATCGACGATATCTGACAAAGTTAGATGCAAACTCACTCAAATATATGAGAAATGTTGAAATTCGACTTCAAATTAGGAAGAAAGACTCAGAAAATTTTCACTCAACACAAAGTGACAATCGACCTCAATGGGCCTCAATCAATGTTAATCGACAATATCTGACAAAGTTAGATGAAAACTCACTCAAATATATGAGAAATGTTGAAATTCGACTTCAAATTAGGAAGATAGACTTAGCAAATTTTCACTCAACACAAAGTGACAATCGACCTCAATGGGCTTCAATGGATGTTAATCGACGATATCTGACAAAGTTAGATGCAAACTCAATCAAATATATAAGAAATGTTGAAATTCGACTTCAAATTAGGAAGATAGACTTAGAAAATTTCCACTCAACACAAAGTGACAATCGACCTTAATGGGCTTCAATGGATGTTAATCGACGATATCTGACAAAGTTAGATGCAAACTCACTCAAATATATGAGAAATGTTGAAATTCGACTTCAAATTAGGAAGATAGACTTAGCAAATTTTCACTCAACACAAAGTGACAATCGACCTCAATGGGCTTCAATGGATGTTAATCGACGATATCTGACAAAGTTAGATGCAAACTCACTCAAATATATGAGAAATGTTGAAATTCGACTTCAAATTAGGAAGATAGACTTAGAAAATTTTCACTCAACACAAAGTGACAATCGACCTCAATGGGCTTCAATGGATGTTAATCGACGATATCTGACAAAGTTAGATGCAAACTCACTCAAATATATGAGAAATGTTGAAATTCGACTTCAAATTAGGAAGAAAGACTTAGAAAATTTTCACTCAACACAAAGTGACAATCGACCTCAATGGGCCTCAATCAATGTTAATCGACAATATCTGACAAAGTTAGATGAAAACTCACTCAAATATATGAGAAATGTTGAAATTCGACTTCAAATTAGGAAGATAGACTTAGAAAATTTTCACTCAACACAAAGTGACAATCGACCTCAATGGGCTTCCATGGATGTTAATCGACGATATCTGACAAAGTTAGATGCAAACTCAATCAAATATATAAGAAATGTTGAAATTCGACTTCAAATTAGGAAGATAGACTTAGAAAATTTTCACTCAACACAAAGTGACAATCGACGTCAATGGGCTTCAATGGATGTTAATCGACGATATCTGACAAAGTTAGATGCAAACTCACTCAAATATATGAGAAATGTTGAAATTCGACTTCAAATTAGGAAGATAGACTTAGAAAATTTTCACTCATCACAAAGTGACAATCGACCTCAATGGGCTTCAATGGATGTTAATCGACGATATCTGACAAAGTTAGATGCAAACTCAATCAAATATATAAGAAATGTTGAAATTCGACTTCAAATTAGGAAGATAGACTTAGAAAATTTTCACTCAACACAAAGTGACAATCGACCTCAATGGGCTTCAATGGATGTTAATCGACGATATCTGACAAAGTTAGATGCAAACTCACTCAAATATATGAGAAATGTTGAAATTCGATTTCAAATTAGGAAGATAGACTTAGAAAATTTTCACTCAACACAAAGTGACAATCGACCTCAATGGGCCTCAATCAATGTTAATCGACGATATCTGACAAAGTTAGATGCAAACTCAATCAAATATATAAGAAATGTTGAAATTCGACTCCAAATTAGGAAGATAGACTTAGAAAATTTTCACTCATTACAAAGTGACAATCGACCTCAATGGGCTTCAATCAATGTTAATCGACGATATCTGACAAAGTTAGATGCAAACTCACTCAAATATATGAGAAATGTTGAAATTCGACTTCAAATTAGGAAGATAGACTTAGAAAATTTTCACTCATTACAAAGTGACAATCGACCTCAATGGGCTTCAATGGATGTTAATCGACGATATCTGACAAAGTTAGATGCAAACTCACTCAAATATATGAGAAATGTTGAAATTCGACTTCAAATTAGGAAGAAAGACTCAGAAAATTTTCACTCCACACAAAGTGACAATCGACCTCAATGGGCTTCCATGGATGTTAATCGACGATATCTGACAAAGTTAGATGCAAACTCAATCAAATATATAAGAAATGTTGAAATTCGACTTCAAATTAGGAAGATAGACTTAGAAAATTTTCACTCAACACAAAGTGACAATCGACGTCAATGGGCTTCAATGGATGTTAATCGACGATATCTGACAAAGTTAGATGCAAACTCACTCAAATATATGAGAAATGTTGAAATTCGACTCCAAATTAGGAAGATAGACTTAGAAAATTTTCACTCAACACAAAGTGACAATCGACGTCAATGGGCTTCAATGGATGTTAATCGACGATATCTGACAAAGTTAGATGCAAACTCACTCAAATATATGAGAAATGTTGAAATTCGACTTCAAATTAGGAAGATAGACTTAGAAAATTTTCACTCATCACAAAGTGACAATCGACCTCAATGGGCTTCAATGGATGTTAATCGACGATATCTGACAAAGTTAGATGCAAACTCACTCAAATATATGAGAAAAGTTGAAATTCGACTTCAAATTAGGAAGATAGACTTAGAAAATTTTCACTCAACACAAAGTGACAATCGACCTCAATGGGCTTCAATGGATGTTAATCGACGATATCTGACAAAGTTAGATGCAAACTCACTCAAATATATGAGAAATGTTGAAATTCGACTTCAAATTAGGAAGAAAGACTTAGAAAATTTTCACTCAACACAAAGTGACAATCGACCTCAATGGGCCTCAATCAATGTTAATCGACAATATCTGACAAAGTTAGATGGAAACTCACTCAAATATATGAGAAATGTTGAAATTCGACTTCAAATTAGGAAGATAGACTTAGAAAATTTTCACTCAACACAAAGTGACAATCGACCTCAATGGGCTTCCATGGATGTTAATCGACGATATCTGACAAAGTTAGATGCAAACTCAATCAAATATATAAGAAATGTTGAAATTCGACTTCAAATTAGGAAGATAGACTTAGAAAATTTTCACTCAACACAAAGTGACAATCGACGTCAATGGGCTTCAATGGGCTTCAATGGATGTTAATCGACGATATCTGACAAAGTTAGATGCAAACTCACTCAAATATATGAGAAATGTTGAAATTCGACTTCAAATTAGGAAGATAGACTTAGAAAATTTTCACTCATCACAAAGTGACAATCGACCTCAATGGGCTTCAATGGATGTTAATCGACGATATCTGACAAAGTTAGATGCAAACTCACTCAAATATATGAGAAATGTTGAAATTCGACTTCAAATTAGGAAGATAGACTTAGAAAATTTCCACTCAACACAAAGTGACAATCGACCTCAATGGGCTTCAATGAATGTTAAGCGACGATATCTGACAAAGTAAGATGCAAACTCAATCAAATATATAAGAAATGTTGAAATTCGACTCCAAATTAGGAAGAAAGACTTAGAAAATTTTCACTCAACACAAAGTGACAATCGACCTCAATATGCTTCAATGGATGTTAATCGACGATATCTGACAAAGTTAGATGCAAACTCAATCAAATATATAAGAAATGTTGAAATTCGACTTCAAATTAGGAAGATAGACTTAGAAAATTTCCACTCAACACAAAGTGACAATCGACCTCAATGGGCTTCAATGGATGTTAATCGACGATATCTGACAAAGTAAGATGCAAACTCAATCAAATATGTAAGAAATGTTGAAATTCGACTTCAAATTAGGAAGATAGACTTAGAAAATTTCCACTCAACACAAAGTGACAATCGACCTCAATGGGCTTCAATGGATGTTAATCGACGATATCTGACAAAGTTAGATGCAAACTCAATCAAATATATAAGAAATGTTGAAATTCGACTCCAAATTAGGAAGATAGACTTAGAAAATTTTCACTCATTACAAAGTGACAATCGACCTCAATGGGCTTCAATCAATGTTAATCGACGATATCTGACAAAGTTAGATGCAAACTCACTCAAATATATGAGAAATGTTGAAATTCGACTTCAAATTAGGAAGATAGACTTAGAAAATTTTCACTCATTACAAAGTGACAATCGACCTCAATGGGCTTCAATGGATGTTAATCGACGATATCTGACAAAGTTAGATGCAAACTCACTCAAATATATGAGAAATGTTGAAATTCGACTTCAAATTAGGAAGAAAGACTCAGAAAATTTTCACTCCACACAAAGTGACAATCGACCTCAATGGGCTTCCATGGATGTTAATCGACGATATCTGACAAAGTTAGATGCAAACTCAATCAAATATATAAGAAATGTTGAAATTCGACTTCAAATTAGGAAGATAGACTTAGAAAATTTTCACTCAACACAAAGTGACAATCGACGTCAATGGGCTTCAATGGATGTTAATCGACGATATCTGACAAAGTTAGATGCAAACTCACTCAAATATATGAGAAATGTTGAAATTCGACTCCAAATTAGGAAGATAGACTTAGAAAATTTTCACTCAACACAAAGTGACAATCGACGTCAATGGGCTTCAATGGATGTTAATCGACGATATCTGACAAAGTTAGATGCAAACTCACTCAAATATATGAGAAATGTTGAAATTCGACTTCAAATTAGGAAGATAGACTTAGAAAATTTTCACTCATCACAAAGTGACAATCGACCTCAATGGGCTTCAATGGATGTTAATCGACGATATCTGACAAAGTTAGATGCAAACTCACTCAAATATATGAGAAATGTTGAAATTCGACTTCAAATTAGGAAGATAGACTTAGAAAATTTTCACTCAACACAAAGTGACAATCGACCTCAATGGGCTTCAATGGATGTTAATCGACGATATCTGACAAAGTTAGATGCAAACTCAATCAAATATATAAGAAATGTTGAAATTCGACTTCAAATTAGGAAGATAGACTTAGAAAATTTTCACTCAACACAAAGTGACAATCGACGTCAATGGGCTTCAATGGATGTTAATCGACGATATCTGACAAAGTTAGATGCAAACTCACTCAAATATATGAGAAATGTTGAAATTCGACTTCAAATTAGGAAGATAGACTTAGAAAATTTTCACTCATCACAAAGTGACAATCGACCTCAATGGGCTTCAATGGATGTTAATCGACGATATCTGACAAAGTTAGATGCAAACTCACTCAAATATATGAGAAATGTTGAAATTCGACTTCAAATTAGGAAGATAGACTTAGAAAATTTTCACTCAACACAAAGTGACAATCGACCTCAATATGCTTCAATGGATGTTAATCGACGATATCTGACAAAGTTAGATGCAAACTCAATCAAATATATAAGAAATGTTGAAATTCGACTTCAAATTAGGAAGAAAGACTTAGAAAATTTTCACTCAACACAAAGTGACAATCGACCTCAATGGGCCTCAATCAATGTTAATCGACAATATCTGACAAAGTTAGATGAAAACTCACTCAAATATATGAGAAATGTTGAAATTCGACTTCAAATTAGGAAGATAGACTTAGAAAATTTTCACTCAACACAAAGTGACAATCGACCTCAATGGGCTTCCATGGATGTTAATCGACGATATCTGACAAAGTTAGATGCAAACTCAATCAAATATATAAGAAATGTTGAAATTCGACTTCAAATTAGGAAGATAGACTTAGAAAATTTTCACTCAACACAAAGTGACAATCGACGTCAATGGGCTTCAATGGATGTTAATCGACGATATCTGACAAAGTTAGATGCAAACTCACTCAAATATATGAGAAATGTTGAAATTCGACTTCAAATTAGGAAGATAGACTTAGAAAATTTTCACTCATCACAAAGTGACAATAGACCTCAATGGGCTTCAATGGATGTTAATCGACGATATCTGACAAAGTAAGATGCAAACTCAATCAAATATGTAAGAAATGTTGAAATTCGACTTCAAATTAGGAAGATAGACTTAGAAAATTTTCACTCAACACAAAGTGACAATCGACCTCAATGGGCTTCAATGGATGTTAATCGACGATATCTGACAAAGTTAGATGCAAACTCACTCAAATATATGAGAAATGTTGAAATTCGACTTCAAATTAGGAAGAAAGACTTAGAAAATTTTTCACTCATTACAAAGTGACAATCGACCTCAATGGGCTTCAATGGATGTTAATCGACGATATCTGACAAAGTTAGATGCAAACTCACTCAAATATATGAGAAATGTTGAAATTCGACTTCAAATTAGGAAGATAGACTTAGAAAATTTTCACTCAACACAAAGTGACAATCGACCTCAATGGGCTTCAATGGATGTTAATCGACGATATCTGACAAAGTTAGATGCAAACTCACTCAAATATATGAGAAATGTTGAAATTCGACTTCAAATTAGGAAGAAAGACTTAGAAAATTTTCACTCATTACAAAGTGACAATCGACCTCAATGGGCTTCAATGGATGTTAATCGACGATATCTGACAAAGTTAGATGCAAACTCACTCAAATATATGAGAAATGTTGAAATTCGACTTCAAATTAGGAAGATAGACTTAGAAAATTTTCACTCAACACAAAGTGACAATCGACCTCAATGGGCTTCCATGGATGTTAATCGACGATATCTGACAAAGTTAGATGCAAACTCAATCAAATATATAAGAAATGTTGAAATTCGACTTCAAATTAGGAAGATAGACTTAGAAAATTTTCACTCAACACAAAGTGACAATCGACGTCAATGGGCTTCAATGGATGTTAATCGACGATATCTGACAAAGTTAGATGCAAACTCACTCAAATATATGAGAAATGTTGAAATTCGACTTCAAATTAGGAAGATAGACTTAGAAAATTTTCACTCATCACAAAGTGACAATAGACCTCAATGGGCTTCAATGGATGTTAATCGACGATATCTGACAAAGTAAGATGCAAACTCAATCAAATATGTAAGAAATGTTGAAATTCGACTTCAAATTAGGAAGATAGACTTAGAAAATTTTCACTCAACACAAAGTGACAATCGACCTCAATGGGCTTCAATGGATGTTAATCGACGATATCTGACAAAGTTAGATGCAAACTCACTCAAATATATGAGAAATGTTGAAATTCGACTTCAAATTAGGAAGAAAGACTTAGAAAATTTTCACTCATTACAAAGTGACAATCGACCTCAATGGGCTTCAATGGATGTTAATCGACGATATCTGACAAAGTTAGATGCAAACTCAATCAAATATGTAAGAAATGTTGAAATTCGACTTCAAATTAGGAAGATAGACTTAGAAAATTTTCACTCAACACAAAGTGACAATCGACCTCAATGGGCTTCAATGGATGTTAATCGACGATATCTGACAAAGTTAGATGCAAACTCACTCAAATATATGAGAAATGTTGAAATTCGACTTCAAATTAGGAAGAAAGACTTAGAAAATTTTCACTCATTACAAAGTGACAATCGACCTCAATGGGCTTCAATGGATGTTAATCGACGATATCTGACAAAGTAAGATGCAAACTCAATCAAATATGTAAGAAATGTTGAAATTCGACTTCAAATTAGGAAGATAGACTTAGAAAATTTCCACTCAACACAAAGTGACAATCGACCTCAATGGGCTTCAATGGATGTTAATCGACGATATCTGACAAAGTTAGATGCAAACTCAATCAAATATATAAGAAATGTTGAAATTCGACTCCAAATTAGGAAGATAGACTTAGAAAATTTTCACTCATTACAAAGTGACAATCGACCTCAATGGGCTTCAATCAATGTTAATCGACGATATCTGACAAAGTTAGATGCAAACTCACTCAAATATATGAGAAATGTTGAAATTCGACTTCAAATTAGGAAGATAGACTTAGAAAATTTTCACTCATTACAAAGTGACAATCGACCTCAATGGGCTTCAATGGATGTTAATCGACGATATCTGACAAAGTTAGATGCAAACTCACTCAAATATATGAGAAATGTTGAAATTCGACTTCAAATTAGGAAGAAAGACTCAGAAAATTTTCACTCCACACAAAGTGACAATCGACCTCAATGGGCTTCCATGGATGTTAATCGACGATATCTGACAAAGTTAGATGCAAACTCAATCAAATATATAAGAAATGTTGAAATTCGACTTCAAATTAGGAAGATAGACTTAGAAAATTTTCACTCAACACAAAGTGACAATCGACGTCAATGGGCTTCAATGGATGTTAATCGACGATATCTGACAAAGTTAGATGCAAACTCACTCAAATATATGAGAAATGTTGAAATTCGACTCCAAATTAGGAAGATAGACTTAGAAAATTTTCACTCAACACAAAGTGACAATCGACGTCAATGGGCTTCAATGGATGTTAATCGACGATATCTGACAAAGTTAGATGCAAACTCACTCAAATATATGAGAAATGTTGAAATTCGACTTCAAATTAGGAAGATAGACTTAGAAAATTTTCACTCATCACAAAGTGACAATCGACCTCAATGGGCTTCAATGGATGTTAATCGACGATATCTGACAAAGTTAGATGCAAACTCACTCAAATATATGAGAAATGTTGAAATTCGACTTCAAATTAGGAAGATAGACTTAGAAAATTTTCACTCAACACAAAGTGACAATCGACCTCAATGGGCTTCAATGGATGTTAATCGACGATATCTGACAAAGTTAGATGCAAACTCAATCAAATATATAAGAAATGTTGAAATTCGACTTCAAATTAGGAAGATAGACTTAGAAAATTTTCACTCAACACAAAGTGACAATCGACGTCAATGGGCTTCAATGGATGTTAATCGACGATATCTGACAAAGTTAGATGCAAACTCACTCAAATATATGAGAAATGTTGAAATTCGACTTCAAATTAGGAAGATAGACTTAGAAAATTTTCACTCATCACAAAGTGACAATCGACCTCAATGGGCTTCAATGGATGTTAATCGACGATATCTGACAAAGTTAGATGCAAACTCACTCAAATATATGAGAAATGTTGAAATTCGACTTCAAATTAGGAAGATAGACTTAGAAAATTTTCACTCAACACAAAGTGACAATCGACCTCAATATGCTTCAATGGATGTTAATCGACGATATCTGACAAAGTTAGATGCAAACTCAATCAAATATATAAGAAATGTTGAAATTCGACTTCAAATTAGGAAGAAAGACTTAGAAAATTTTCACTCAACACAAAGTGACAATCGACCTCAATGGGCCTCAATCAATGTTAATCGACAATATCTGACAAAGTTAGATGAAAACTCACTCAAATATATGAGAAATGTTGAAATTCGACTTCAAATTAGGAAGATAGACTTAGAAAATTTTCACTCAACACAAAGTGACAATCGACCTCAATGGGCTTCCATGGATGTTAATCGACGATATCTGACAAAGTTAGATGCAAACTCAATCAAATATATAAGAAATGTTGAAATTCGACTTCAAATTAGGAAGATAGACTTAGAAAATTTTCACTCAACACAAAGTGACAATCGACGTCAATGGGCTTCAATGGATGTTAATCGACGATATCTGACAAAGTTAGATGCAAACTCACTCAAATATATGAGAAATGTTGAAATTCGACTTCAAATTAGGAAGATAGACTTAGAAAATTTTCACTCATCACAAAGTGACAATAGACCTCAATGGGCTTCAATGGATGTTAATCGACGATATCTGACAAAGTAAGATGCAAACTCAATCAAATATGTAAGAAATGTTGAAATTCGACTTCAAATTAGGAAGATAGACTTAGAAAATTTTCACTCAACACAAAGTGACAATCGACCTCAATGGGCTTCAATGGATGTTAATCGACGATATCTGACAAAGTTAGATGCAAACTCACTCAAATATATGAGAAATGTTGAAATTCGACTTCAAATTAGGAAGAAAGACTTAGAAAATTTTCACTCAACACAAAGTGACAATCGACCTCAATGGGCTTCAATGGATGTTAATCGACGATATCTGTCAAAGTTAGATGCAAACTCACTCAAATATATGAGAAATGTTGAAATTCGACTTCAAATTAGGAAGATAGACTTAGAAAATTTTCACTCAACACAAAGTGACAATCGACCTGAATGGGCTTCAATGGATGTTAATCGACGATATCTGACAAAGTTAGATGCAAACTCACTCAAATATATGAGAAATGTTGAAATTCGACTTCAAATTAGGAAGAAAGACTTAGAAAATTTTCACTCAACACAAAGTGACAATCGACCTCAATGGGCCTCAATCAATGTTAATCGACAATATCTGACAAAGTTAGATGAAAACTCACTCAAATATATGAGAAATGTTGAAATTCGACTTCAAATTAGGAAGATAGACTTAGAAAATTTTCACTCATCACAAAGTGACAATCGACCTCAATGGGCTTCCATGGATGTTAATCGACGATATCTGACAAAGTTAGATGCAAACTCAATCAAATATATAAGAAATGTTGAAATTCGACTTCAAATTAGGAAGATAGACTTAGAAAATTTTCACTCAACACAAAGTGACAATCGACGTCAATGGGCTTCAATGGATGTTAATCGACGATATCTGACAAAGTTAGATGCAAACTCACTCAAATATATGAGAAATGTTGAAATTCGACTTCAAATTAGGAAGATAGACTTAGAAAATTTTCACTCATCACAAAGTGACAATCGACCTCAATGGGCTTCAATGGATGTTAATCGACGATATCTGACAAAGTTAGATGCAAACTCACTCAAATATATGAGAAATGTTGAAATTCGACTTCAAATTAGGAAGATAGACTTAGAAAATTTCCACTCAACACAAAGTGACAATCGACCTCAATGGGCTTCAATGGATGTTAATCGACGATATCTGACAAAGTAAGATGCAAACTCAATCAAATATATAAGAAATGTTGAAATTCGACTCCAAATTAGGAAGAAAGACTTAGAAAATTTTCACTCAACACAAAGTGACAATCGACCTCAATGTGCTTCAATGGATGTTAATCGACGATATCTGACAAAGTTAGATGCAAACTCAATCAAATATATAAGAAATGTTGAAATTCGACTTCAAATTAGGAAGATAGACTTAGAAAATTTCCACTCAACACAAAGTGACAATCGACCTCAATGGGCTTCAATGGATGTTAATCGACGATATCTGACAAAGTTAGATGCAAACTCACTCAAATATATGAGAAATGTTGAAATTCGACTTCAAATTAGGAAGATAGACTTAGCAAATTTTCACTCAACACAAAGTGACAATCGACCTCAATGGGCTTCAATGGATGTTAATCGACGATATCTGACAAAGTTAGATGCAAACTCAATCAAATATATAAGAAATGTTGAAATTCGACTTCAAATTAGGAAGATAGACTTAGAAAATTTCCACTCAACACAAAGTGACAATCGACCTCAATGGGCTTCAATGGATGTTAATCGACGATATCTGACAAAGTTAGATGCAAACTCACTCAAATATATGAGAAATGTTGAAATTCGACTTCAAATTAGGAAGATAGACTTAGAAAATTTTCACTCAACACAAAGTGACAATCGACCTCAATGGGCCTCAATCAATGTTAATCGACGATATCTGACAAAGTTAGATGCAAACTCAATCAAATATATAAGAAATGTTGAAATTCGACTCCAAATTAGGAAGATAGACTTAGAAAATTTTCACTCAACACAAAGTGACAATCGACCTCAATGGGCTTCAATGGATGTTAATCGACGATATCTGACAAAGTTAGATGCAAACTCACTCAAATATATGAGAAATGTTGAAATTCGACTTCAAATTAGGAAGAAAGACTCAGAAAATTTTCACTCAACACAAAGTGACAATCGACCTCAATGGGCCTCAATCAATGTTAATCGACAATATCTGACAAAGTTAGATGAAAACTCAATCAAATATATAAGAAATGTTGAAATTCGACTCCAAATTAGGAAGATAGACTTAGAAAATTTTCACTCATTACAAAGTGACAATCGACCTCAATGGGCTTCAATCAATGTTAATCGACGATATCTGACAAAGTTAGATGCAAACTCACTCAAATATATGAGAAATGTTGAAATTCGACTTCAAATTAGGAAGATAGACTTAGAAAATTTTCACTCAACACAAAGTGACAATCGACCTCAATGGGCCTCAATCAATGTTAATCGACGATATCTGACAAAGTTAGATGCAAACTCAATCAAATATATAAGAAATGTTGAAATTCGACTCCAAATTAGGAAGATAGACTTAGAAAATTTTCACTCATTACAAAGTGACAATCGACCTCAATGGGCTTCAATCAATGTTAATCGACGATATCTGACAAAGTTAGATGCAAACTCACTCAAATATATGAGAAATGTTGAAATTCGACTTCAAATTAGGAAGATAGACTTAGAAAATTTCCACTCAACACAAAGTGACAATCGACCTCAATGGGCTTCAATGGATGTTAATCGACGATATCTGACAAAGTTAGATGCAAACTCACTCAAATATATGAGAAATGTTGAAATTCGACTTCAAATTAGGAAGATAGACTTAGAAAATTTTCACTCAACACAAAGTGACAATCGACCTCAATGGGCCTCAATCAATGTTAATCGACGATATCTGACAAAGTTAGATGCAAACTCAATCAAATATATAAGAAATGTTGAAATTCGACTCCAAATTAGGAAGATAGACTTAGAAAATTTTCACTCAACACAAAGTGACAATCGACCTCAATGGGCTTCAATGGATGTTAATCGACGATATCTGACAAAGTTAGATGCAAACTCACTCAAATATATGAGAAATGTTGAAATTCGACTTCAAATTAGGAAGAAAGACTCAGAAAATTTTCACTCAACACAAAGTGACAATCGACCTCAATGGGCCTCAATCAATGTTAATCGACAATATCTGACAAAGTTAGATGAAAACTCAATCAAATATATAAGAAATGTTGAAATTCGACTCCAAATTAGGAAGATAGACTTAGAAAATTTTCACTCATTACAAAGTGACAATCGACCTCAATGGGCTTCAATCAATGTTAATCGACGATATCTGACAAAGTTAGATGCAAACTCACTCAAATATATGAGAAATGTTGAAATTCGACTTCAAATTAGGAAGATAGACTTAGAAAATTTTCACTCAACACAAAGTGACAATCGACCTCAATGGGCCTCAATCAATGTTAATCGACGATATCTGACAAAGTTAGATGCAAACTCAATCAAATATATAAGAAATGTTGAAATTCGACTCCAAATTAGGAAGATAGACTTAGAAAATTTTCACTCATTACAAAGTGACAATCGACCTCAATGGGCTTCAATCAATGTTAATCGACGATATCTGACAAAGTTAGATGCAAACTCACTCAAATATATGAGAAATGTTGAAATTCGACTTCAAATTAGGAAGATAGACTTAGAAAATTTTCACTCAACACAAAGTGACAATCGACCTCAATGGGCTTCAATGGATGTTAATCGACGATATCTGACAAAGTTAGATGCAAACTCACTCAAATATATGAGAAATGTTGAAATTCGACTTCAAATTAGGAAGATAGACTTAGAAAATTTTCACTCAACACAAAGTGACAATCGACCTCAATGGGCTTCCATGGATGTGAATCGACGATATCTGACAAAGTTAGATGCAAACTCAATCAAATATATAAGAAATGTTGAAATTCGACTTCAAATTAGGAAGAAAGACTTAGAAAATTTTCACTCAACACAAAGTGACAATCGACCTCAATGGGCTTCAATGGATGTTAATCGACGATATCTGACGAAGTTAGATGCAAACTCACTCAAATATATGAGAAATGTTGAAATTCGACTTCAAATTAGGAAGATAGACTTAGAAAATTTCCACTCAACACAAAGTGACAATCGACCTCAATGGGCTTCAATGGATGTTAATCGACGATATCTGACAAAGTTAGATGCAAACTCACTCAAATATATGAGAAATGTTGAAATTCGACTTCAAATTAGGAAGATAGACTTAGAAAATTTTCACTCAACACAAAGTGACAATCGACCTCAATGGGCTTCAATGGATGTTAATCGACGATATCTGACAAAGTTAGATGCAAACTCACTCAAATATATGAGAAATGTTGAAATTCGACTTCAAATTAGGAAGATAGACTTAGCAAATTTTCACTCAACACAAAGTGACAATCGACCTCAATGGGCTTCAATGGATGTTAATCGACGATATCTGACAAAGTTAGATGCAAACTCAATCAAATATATAAGAAATGTTGAAATTCGACTTCAAATTAGGAAGATAGACTTAGAAAATTTCCACTCAACACAAAGTGACAATCGACCTCAATGGGCTTCAATGGATGTTAATCGACGATATCTGACAAAGTTAGATGCAAACTCACTCAAATATATGAGAAATGTTGAAATTCGACTTCAAATTAGGAAGATAGACTTAGCAAATTTTCACTCAACACAAAGTGACAATCGACCTCAATGGGCTTCAATGGATGTTAATCGACGATATCTGACAAAGTTAGATGCAAACTCAATCAAATATATAAGAAATGTTGAAATTCGACTCCAAATTAGGAAGATAGACTTAGAAAATTTTCACTCATTACAAAGTGACAATCGACCTCAATGGGCTTCAATCAATGTTAATCGACGATATCTGACAAAGTTAGATGCAAACTCACTCAAATATATGAGAAATGTTGAAATTCGACTTCAAATTAGGAAGATAGACTTAGAAAATTTTCACTCAACACAAAGTGACAATCGACCTCAATGGGCTTCAATGGATGTTAATCGACGATATCTGACAAAGTTAGATGCAAACTCACTCAAATATATGAGAAATGTTGAAATTCGACTTCAAATTAGGAAGATAGACTTAGAAAATTTTCACTCAACACAAAGTGACAATCGACCTCAATGGGCTTCCATGGATGTGAATCGACGATATCTGACAAAGTTAGATGCAAACTCAATCAAATATATAAGAAATGTTGAAATTCGACTTCAAATTAGGAAGAAAGACTTAGAAAATTTTCACTCAACACAAAGTGACAATCGACCTCAATGGGCTTCAATGGATGTTAATCGACGATATCTGACAAAGTTAGATGCAAACTCACTCAAATATATGAGAAATGTTGAAATTCGACTTCAAATTAGGAAGATAGACTTAGAAAATTTCCACTCAACACAAAGTGACAATCGACCTCAATGGGCTTCAATGGATGTTAATCGACGATATCTGACAAAGTTAGATGCAAACTCACTCAAATATATGAGAAATGTTGAAATTCGACTTCAAATTAGGAAGAAAGACTCAGAAAATTTTCACTCAACACAAAGTGACAATCGACCTCAATGGGCCTCAATCAATGTTAATCGACAATATCTGACAAAGTTAGATGAAAACTCACTCAAATATATGAGAAATGTTGAAATTCGACTTCAAATTAGGAAGATAGACTTAGCAAATTTTCACTCAACACAAAGTGACAATCGACCTCAATGGGCTTCAATGGATGTTAATCGACGATATCTGACAAAGTTAGATGCAAACTCAATCAAATATATAAGAAATGTTGAAATTCGACTTCAAATTAGGAAGATAGACTTAGAAAATTTCCACTCAACACAAAGTGACAATCGACCTCAATGGGCTTCAATGGATGTTAATCGACGATATCTGACAAAGTTAGATGCAAACTCACTCAAATATATGAGAAATGTTGAAATTCGACTTCAAATTAGGAAGATAGACTTAGCAAATTTTCACTCAACACAAAGTGACAATCGACCTCAATGGGCTTCAATGGATGTTAATCGACGATATCTGACAAAGTTAGATGCAAACTCACTCAAATATATGAGAAATGTTGAAATTCGACTTCAAATTAGGAAGATAGACTTAGAAAATTTTCACTCAACACAAAGTGACAATCGACCTCAATGGGCTTCAATGGATGTTAATCGACGATATCTGACAAAGTTAGATGCAAACTCACTCAAATATATGAGAAATGTTGAAATTCGACTTCAAATTAGGAAGAAAGACTTAGAAAATTTTCACTCAACACAAAGTGACAATCGACCTCAATGGGCCTCAATCAATGTTAATCGACAATATCTGACAAAGTTAGATGAAAACTCACTCAAATATATGAGAAATGTTGAAATTCGACTTCAAATTAGGAAGATAGACTTAGAAAATTTTCACTCAACACAAAGTGACAATCGACCTCAATGGGCTTCCATGGATGTTAATCGACGATATCTGACAAAGTTAGATGCAAACTCAATCAAATATATAAGAAATGTTGAAATTCGACTTCAAATTAGGAAGATAGACTTAGAAAATTTTCACTCAACACAAAGTGACAATCGACGTCAATGGGCTTCAATGGATGTTAATCGACGATATCTGACAAAGTTAGATGCAAACTCACTCAAATATATGAGAAATGTTGAAATTCGACTTCAAATTAGGAAGATAGACTTAGCAAATTTTCACTCAACACAAAGTGACAATCGACCTCAATGGGCTTCAATGGATGTTAATCGACGATATCTGACAAAGTTAGATGCAAACTCACTCAAATATATGAGAAATGTTGAAATTCGACTTCAAATTAGGAAGATAGACTTAGAAAATTTTCACTCAACACAAAGTGACAATCGACCTCAATGGGCTTCAATGGATGTTAATCGACGATATCTGACAAAGTTAGATGCAAACTCACTCAAATATATGAGAAATGTTGAAATTCGACTTCAAATTAGGAAGAAAGACTTAGAAAATTTTCACTCAACACAAAGTGACAATCGACCTCAATGGGCCTCAATCAATGTTAATCGACAATATCTGACAAAGTTAGATGAAAACTCACTCAAATATATGAGAAATGTTGAAATTCGACTTCAAATTAGGAAGATAGACTTAGAAAATTTTCACTCAACACAAAGTGACAATCGACCTCAATGGGCTTCCATGGATGTTAATCGACGATATCTGACAAAGTTAGATGCAAACTCAATCAAATATATAAGAAATGTTGAAATTCGACTTCAAATTAGGAAGATAGACTTAGAAAATTTTCACTCAACACAAAGTGACAATCGACGTCAATGGGCTTCAATGGATGTTAATCGACGATATCTGACAAAGTTAGATGCAAACTCACTCAAATATATGAGAAATGTTGAAATTCGACTTCAAATTAGGAAGATAGACTTAGAAAATTTTCACTCATCACAAAGTGACAATCGACCTCAATGGGCTTCAATGGATGTTAATCGACGATATCTGACAAAGTTAGATGCAAACTCAATCAAATATATAAGAAATGTTGAAATTCGACTTCAAATTAGGAAGATAGACTTAGAAAATTTTCACTCAACACAAAGTGACAATCGACCTCAATGGGCTTCAATGGATGTTAATCGACGATATCTGACAAAGTTAGATGCAAACTCACTCAAATATATGAGAAATGTTGAAATTCGATTTCAAATTAGGAAGATAGACTTAGAAAATTTTCACTCAACACAAAGTGACAATCGAACTCAATGGGCCTCAATCAATGTTAATCGACGATATCTGACAAAGTTAGATGCAAACTCAATCAAATATATAAGAAATGTTGAAATTCGACTCCAAATTAGGAAGATAGACTTAGAAAATTTTCACTCATTACAAAGTGACAATCGACCTCAATGGGCTTCAATCAATGTTAATCGACGATATCTGACAAAGTTAGATGCAAACTCACTCAAATATATGAGAAATGTTGAAATTCGACTTCAAATTAGGAAGATAGACTTAGAAAATTTTCACTCAACACAAAGTGACAATCGACCTCAATGGGCTTCAATGGATGTTAATCGACGATATCTGACAAAGTTAGATGCAAACTCACTCAAATATATGAGAAATGTTGAAATTCGACTTCAAATTAGGAAGAAAGACTCAGAAAATTTTCACTCAACACAAAGTGACAATCGACCTCAATGGGCCTCAATCAATGTTAATCGACAATATCTGACAAAGTTAGATGAAAACTCATTCAAATATATGAGAAATGTTGAAATTCGACTTCAAATTAGGAAGATAGACTTAGCAAATTTTCACTCAACACAAAGTGACAATCGACCTCAATGGGCTTCAATGGATGTTAATCGACGATATCTGACAAAGTTAGATGCAAACTCAATCAAATATATAAGAAATGTTGAAATTCGACTTCAAATTAGGAAGATAGACTTAGAAAATTTCCACTCAACACAAAGTGACAATCGACCTCAATGGGCTTCAATGGATGTTAATCGACGATATCTGACAAAGTTAGATGCAAACTCACTCAAATATATGAGAAATGTTGAAATTCGACTTCAAATTAGGAAGATAGACTTAGCAAATTTTCACTCAACACAAAGTGACAATCGACCTCAATGGGCTTCAATGGATGTTAATCGACGATATCTGACAAAGTTAGATGCAAACTCAATCAAATATATAAGAAATGTTGAAATTCGACTCCAAATTAGGAAGATAGACTTAGAAAATTTTCACTCATTACAAAGTGACAATCGACCTCAATGGGCTTCAATCAATGTTAATCGACGATATCTGACAAAGTTAGATGCAAACTCACTCAAATATATGAGAAATGTTGAAATTCGACTTCAAATTAGGAAGATAGACTTAGAAAATTTTCACTCAACACAAAGTGACAATCGACCTCAATGGGCTTCAATGGATGTTAATCGACGATATCTGACAAAGTTAGATGCAAACTCACTCAAATATATGAGAAATGTTGAAATTCGACTTCAAATTAGGAAGATAGACTTAGAAAATTTTCACTCAACACAAAGTGACAATCGACCTCAATGGGCTTCCATGGATGTGAATCGACGATATCTGACAAAGTTAGATGCAAACTCAATCAAATATATAAGAAATGTTGAAATTCGACTTCAAATTAGGAAGAAAGACTTAGAAAATTTTCACTCAACACAAAGTGACAATCGACCTCAATGGGCTTCAATGGATGTTAATCGACGATATCTGACAAAGTTAGATGCAAACTCACTCAAATATATGAGAAATGTTGAAATTCGACTTCAAATTAGGAAGATAGACTTAGAAAATTTCCACTCAACACAAAGTGACAATCGACCTCAATGGGCTTCAATGGATGTTAATCGACGATATCTGACAAAGTTAGATGCAAACTCACTCAAATATATGAGAAATGTTGAAATTCGACTTCAAATTAGGAAGATAGACTTAGAAAATTTTCACTCAACACAAAGTGACAATCGACCTCAATGGGCTCCAATGGATGTTAATCGACGATATCTGACAAAGTTAGATGCAAACTCACTCAAATATATGAGAAATGTTGAAATTCGACTTCAAATTAGGAAGATAGACTTAGAAAATTTTCACTCAACACAAAGTGACAATCGACCTCAATGGGCTTCAATGGATGTTAATCGACGATATCTGACAAAGTTAGATGCAAACTCACTCAAATATATGAGAAATGTTGAAATTCGACTTCAAATTAGGAAGAAAGACTCAGAAAATTTTCACTCAACACAAAGTGACAATCGACCTCAATGGGCCTCAATCAATGTTAATCGACAATATCTGACAAAGTTAGATGCAAACTCACTCAAATATATGAGAAATGTTGAAATTCGACTTCAAATTAGGAAGATAGACTTAGAAAATTTTCACTCAACACAAAGTGACAATCGACCTCAATGGGCTTCAATGGATGTTAATCGACGATATCTGACAAAGTTAGATGCAAACTCACTCAAATATATGAGAAATGTTGAAATTCGACTTCAAATTAGGAAGAAAGACTTAGAAAATTTTCACTCAACACAAAGTGACAATCGACCTCAATGGGCCTCAATCAATGTTAATCGACAATATCTGACAAAGTTAGATGAAAACTCACTCAAATATATGAGAAATGTTGAAATTCGACTTCAAATTAGGAAGATAGACTTAGAAAATTTTCACTCAACACAAAGTGACAATCGACCTCAATGGGCTTCCATGGATGTTAATCGACGATATCTGACAAAGTTAGATGCAAACTCAATCAAATATATAAGAAATGTTGAAATTCGACTTCAAATTAGGAAGATAGACTTAGAAAATTTTCACTCAACACAAAGTGACAATCGACGTCAATGGGCTTCAATGGATGTTAATCGACGATATCTGACAAAGTTAGATGCAAACTCACTCAAATATATGAGAAATGTTGAAATTCGACTTCAAATTAGGAAGATAGACTTAGAAAATTTTCACTCATCACAAAGTGACAATCGACCTCAATGGGCTTCAATGGATGTTAATCGACGATATCTGACAAAGTTAGATGCAAACTCAATCAAATATATAAGAAATGTTGAAATTCGACTTCAAATTAGGAAGATAGACTTAGAAAATTTTCACTCAACACAAAGTGACAATCGACCTCAATGGGCTTCAATGGATGTTAATCGACGATATCTGACAAAGTTAGATGCAAACTCACTCAAATATATGAGAAATGTTGAAATTCGATTTCAAATTAGGAAGATAGACTTAGAAAATTTTCACTCAACACAAAGTGACAATCGACCTCAATGGGACTCAATCAATGTTAATCGACGATATCTGACAAAGTTAGATGCAAACTCAATCAAATATATAAGAAATGTTGAAATTCGACTCCAAATTAGGAAGATAGACTTAGAAAATTTTCACTCATTACAAAGTGACAATCGACCTCAATGGGCTTCAATCAATGTTAATCGACGATATCTGACAAAGTTAGATGCAAACTCACTCAAATATATGAGAAATGTTGAAATTCGACTTCAAATTAGGAAGATAGACTTAGAAAATTTTCACTCATTACAAAGTGACAATCGACCTCAATGGGCTTCAATGGATGTTAATCGACGATATCTGACAAAGTTAGATGCAAACTCACTCAAATATATGAGAAATGTTGAAATTCGACTTCAAATTAGGAAGAAAGACTCAGAAAATTTTCACTCCACACAAAGTGACAATCGACCTCAATGGGCTTCCATGGATGTTAATCGACGATATCTGACAAAGTTAGATGCAAACTCAATCAAATATATAAGAAATGTTGAAATTCGACTTCAAATTAGGAAGATAGACTTAGAAAATTTTCACTCAACACAAAGTGACAATCGACGTCAATGGGCTTCAATGGATGTTAATCGACGATATCTGACAAAGTTAGATGCAAACTCACTCAAATATATGAGAAATGTTGAAATTCGACTCCAAATTAGGAAGATAGACTTAGAAAATTTTCACTCAACACAAAGTGACAATCGACGTCAATGGGCTTCAATGGATGTTAATCGACGATATCTGACAAAGTTAGATGCAAACTCACTCAAATATATGAGAAATGTTGAAATTCGACTTCAAATTAGGAAGATAGACTTAGAAAATTTTCACTCATCACAAAGTGACAATCGACCTCAATGGGCTTCAATGGATGTTAATCGACGATATCTGACAAAGTTAGATGCAAACTCACTCAAATATATGAGAAATGTTGAAATTCGACTTCAAATTAGGAAGATAGACTTAGAAAATTTTCACTCAACACAAAGTGACAATCGACCTCAATGGGCTTCAATGGATGTTAATCGACGATATCTGACAAAGTTAGATGCAAACTCACTCAAATATATGAGAAATGTTGAAATTCGACTTCAAATTAGGAAGAAAGACTTAGAAAATTTTCACTCAACACAAAGTGACAATCGACCTCAATGGGCTTCCATGGATGTTAATCGACGATATCTGACAAAGTTAGATGCAAACTCAATCAAATATATAAGAAATGTTGAAATTCGACTTCAAATTAGGAAGATAGACTTAGAAAATTTTCACTCAACACAAAGTGACAATCGACGTCAATGGGCTTCAATGGATGTTAATCGACGATATCTGACAAAGTTAGATGCAAACTCACTCAAATATATGAGAAATGTTGAAATTCGACTTCAAATTAGGAAGATAGACTTAGAAAATTTTCACTCATCACAAAGTGACAATCGACCTCAATGGGCTTCAATGGATGTTAATCGACGATATCTGACAAAGTTAGATGCAAACTCAATCAAATATATAAGA
This sequence comes from Diorhabda carinulata, assembly GCF_026250575.1. Taxonomy (NCBI): domain Eukaryota; kingdom Metazoa; phylum Arthropoda; class Insecta; order Coleoptera; family Chrysomelidae; genus Diorhabda; species Diorhabda carinulata. The sequence continues at coordinate 11,534,551 of NC_079467.1, forward strand.
AATGTTGAAATTCGACTTCAAATTAGGAAGATAGACTTAGCAAATTTTCACTCAACACAAAGTGACAATCGACCTCAATGGGCTTCAATGGATGTTAATCGACGATATCTGACAAAGTTAGATGCAAACTCAATCAAATATATAAGAAATGTTGAAATTCGACTCCAAATTAGGAAGATAGACTTAGAAAATTTTCACTCATTACAAAGTGACAATCGACCTCAATGGGCTTCAATCAATGTTAATCGACGATATCTGACAAAGTTAGATGCAAACTCACTCAAATATATGAGAAATGTTGAAATTCGACTTCAAATTAGGAAGATAGACTTAGAAAATTTTCACTCAACACAAAGTGACAATCGACGTCAATGGGCTTCAATGGATGTTAATCGACGATATCTGACAAAGTTAGATGCAAACTCACTCAAATATATGAGAAATGTTGAAATTCGACTTCAAATTAGGAAGATAGACTTAGAAAATTTTCACTCATTACAAAGTGACAATCGACCTCAATGGGCTTCAATCAATGTTAATCGACAATATCTGACAAAGTTAGATGAAAACTCATTCAAATATATGAGAAATGTTGAAATTCGACTTCAAATTAGGAAGATAGACTTAGCAAATTTTCACTCAACACAAAGTGACAATCGACCTCAATGGGCTTCAATGGATGTTAATCGACGATATCTGACAAAGTTAGATGCAAACTCAATCAAATATATAAGAAATGTTGAAATTCGACTTCAAATTAGGAGAATAGACTTAGAAAATTTCCACTCAACACAAAGTGACAATCGACCTCAATGGGCTTCAATGGATGTTAATCGACGATATCTGACAAAGTTAGATGCAAACTCACTCAAATATATGAGAAATGTTGAAATTCGACTTCAAATTAGGAAGATAGACTTAGCAAATTTTCACTCAACACAAAGTGACAATCGACCTCAATGGGCTTCAATGGATGTTAATCGACGATATCTGACAAAGTTAGATGCAAACTCAATCAAATATATAAGAAATGTTGAAATTCGACTCCAAATTAGGAAGAAAGACTTAGAAAATTTTCACTCATTACAAAGTGACAATCGACCTCAATGGGCTTCAATCAATGTTAATCGACGATATCTGACAAAGTTAGATGCAAACTCACTCAAATATATGAGAAATGTTGAAATTCGACTTCAAATTAGGAAGATAGACTTAGAAAATTTTCACTCAACACAAAGTGACAATCGACCTCAATGGGCTTCAATGGATGTTAATCGACGATATCTGACAAAGTTAGATGCAAACTCACTCAAATATATGAGAAATGTTGAAATTCGACTTCAAATTAGGAAGATAGACTTAGAAAATTTTCACTCAACACAAAGTGACAATCGACCTCAATGGGCTTCCATGGATGTGAATCGACGATATCTGACAAAGTTAGATGCAAACTCAATCAAATATATAAGAAATGTTGAAATTCGACTTCAAATTAGGAAGAAAGACTTAGAAAATTTTCACTCAACACAAAGTGACAATCGACCTCAATGGGCTTCAATGGATGTTAATCGACGATATCTGACAAAGTTAGATGCAAACTCACTCAAATATATGAGAAATGTTGAAATTCGACTTCAAATTAGGAAGATAGACTTAGAAAATTTCCACTCAACACAAAGTGACAATCGACCTCAATGGGCTTCAATGGATGTTAATCGACGATATCTGACAAAGTTAGATGCAAACTCACTCAAATATATGAGAAATGTTGAAATTCGACTTCAAATTAGGAAGATAGACTTAGAAAATTTTCACTCAACACAAAGTGACAATCGACCTCAATGGGCTCCAATGGATGTTAATCGACGATATCTGACAAAGTTAGATGCAAACTCACTCAAATATATGAGAAATGTTGAAATTCGACTTCAAATTAGGAAGATAGACTTAGAAAATTTTCACTCAACACAAAGTGACAATCGACCTCAATGGGCTTCAATGGATGTTAATCGACGATATCTGACAAAGTTAGATGCAAACTCACTCAAATATATGAGAAATGTTGAAATTCGACTTCAAATTAGGAAGAAAGACTCAGAAAATTTTCACTCAACACAAAGTGACAATCGACCTCAATGGGCCTCAATCAATGTTAATCGACAATATCTGACAAAGTTAGATGCAAACTCACTCAAATATATGAGAAATGTTGAAATTCGACTTCAAATTAGGAAGATAGACTTAGAAAATTTTCACTCAACACAAAGTGACAATCGACCTCAATGGGCTTCAATGGATGTTAATCGACGATATCTGACAAAGTTAGATGCAAACTCACTCAAATATATGAGAAATGTTGAAATTCGACTTCAAATTAGGAAGAAAGACTCAGAAAATTTTCACTCAACACAAAGTGACAATCGACCTCAATGGGCCTCAATCAATGTTAATCGACAATATCTGACAAAGTTAGATGCAAACTCACTCAAATATATGAGAAATGTTGAAATTCGACTTCAAATTAGGAAGATAGACTTAGAAAATTTTCACTCAACACAAAGTGACAATCGACCTCAATGGGCTTCAATGGATGTTAATCGACGATATCTGACAAAGTTAGATGCAAACTCACTCAAATATATGAGAAATGTTGAAATTCGACTTCAAATTAGGAAGAAAGACTTAGAAAATTTTCACTCAACACAAAGTGACAATCGACCTCAATGGGCCTCAATCAATGTTAATCGACAATATCTGACAAAGTTAGATGAAAACTCACTCAAATATATGAGAAATGTTGAAATTCGACTTCAAATTAGGAAGATAGACTTAGAAAATTTTCACTCAACACAAAGTGACAATCGACCTCAATGGGCTTCCATGGATGTTAATCGACGATATCTGACAAAGTTAGATGCAAACTCAATCAAATATATAAGAAATGTTGAAATTCGACTTCAAATTAGGAAGATAGACTTAGAAAATTTTCACTCAACACAAAGTGACAATCGACGTCAATGGGCTTCAATGGATGTTAATCGACGATATCTGACAAAGTTAGATGCAAACTCACTCAAATATATGAGAAATGTTGAAATTCGACTTCAAATTAGGAAGATAGACTTAGAAAATTTTCACTCATCACAAAGTGACAATCGACCTCAATGGGCTTCAATGGATGTTAATCGACGATATCTGACAAAGTTAGATGCAAACTCAATCAAATATATAAGAAATGTTGAAATTCGACTTCAAATTAGGAAGATAGACTTAGAAAATTTTCACTCAACACAAAGTGACAATCGACCTCAATGGGCTTCAATGGATGTTAATCGACGATATCTGACAAAGTTAGATGCAAACTCACTCAAATATATGAGAAATGTTGAAATTCGATTTCAAATTAGGAAGATAGACTTAGAAAATTTTCACTCAACACAAAGTGACAATCGACCTCAATGGGACTCAATCAATGTTAATCGACGATATCTGACAAAGTTAGATGCAAACTCAATCAAATATATAAGAAATGTTGAAATTCGACTCCAAATTAGGAAGATAGACTTAGAAAATTTTCACTCATTACAAAGTGACAATCGACCTCAATGGGCTTCAATCAATGTTAATCGACGATATCTGACAAAGTTAGATGCAAACTCACTCAAATATATGAGAAATGTTGAAATTCGACTTCAAATTAGGAAGATAGACTTAGAAAATTTTCACTCATTACAAAGTGACAATCGACCTCAATGGGCTTCAATGGATGTTAATCGACGATATCTGACAAAGTTAGATGCAAACTCACTCAAATATATGAGAAATGTTGAAATTCGACTTCAAATTAGGAAGAAAGACTCAGAAAATTTTCACTCCACACAAAGTGACAATCGACCTCAATGGGCTTCCATGGATGTTAATCGACGATATCTGACAAAGTTAGATGCAAACTCAATCAAATATATAAGAAATGTTGAAATTCGACTTCAAATTAGGAAGATAGACTTAGAAAATTTTCACTCAACACAAAGTGACAATCGACGTCAATGGGCTTCAATGGATGTTAATCGACGATATCTGACAAAGTTAGATGCAAACTCACTCAAATATATGAGAAATGTTGAAATTCGACTCCAAATTAGGAAGATAGACTTAGAAAATTTTCACTCAACACAAAGTGACAATCGACGTCAATGGGCTTCAATGGATGTTAATCGACGATATCTGACAAAGTTAGATGCAAACTCACTCAAATATATGAGAAATGTTGAAATTCGACTTCAAATTAGGAAGATAGACTTAGAAAATTTTCACTCATCACAAAGTGACAATCGACCTCAATGGGCTTCAATGGATGTTAATCGACGATATCTGACAAAGTTAGATGCAAACTCACTCAAATATATGAGAAATGTTGAAATTCGACTTCAAATTAGGAAGATAGACTTAGAAAATTTTCACTCAACACAAAGTGACAATCGACCTCAATGGGCTTCAATGGATGTTAATCGACGATATCTGACAAAGTTAGATGCAAACTCACTCAAATATATGAGAAATGTTGAAATTCGACTTCAAATTAGGAAGAAAGACTTAGAAAATTTTCACTCAACACAAAGTGACAATCGACCTCAATGGGCTTCCATGGATGTTAATCGACGATATCTGACAAAGTTAGATGCAAACTCAATCAAATATATAAGAAATGTTGAAATTCGACTTCAAATTAGGAAGATAGACTTAGAAAATTTTCACTCAACACAAAGTGACAATCGACGTCAATGGGCTTCAATGGATGTTAATCGACGATATCTGACAAAGTTAGATGCAAACTCACTCAAATATATGAGAAATGTTGAAATTCGACTTCAAATTAGGAAGATAGACTTAGAAAATTTTCACTCATCACAAAGTGACAATCGACCTCAATGGGCTTCAATGGATGTTAATCGACGATATCTGACAAAGTTAGATGCAAACTCAATCAAATATATAAGAAATGTTGAAATTCGACTTCAAATTAGGAAGATAGACTTAGCAAATTTTCACTCAACACAAAGTGACAATCGACCTCAATGGGCTTCAATGGATGTTAATCGACGATATCTGACAAAGTTAGATGCAAACTCAATCAAATATATAAGAAATGTTGAAATTCGACTCCAAATTAGGAAGATAGACTTAGAAAATTTTCACTCATTACAAAGTGACAATCGACCTCAATGGGCTTCAATCAATGTTAATCGACGATATCTGACAAAGTTAGATGCAAACTCACTCAAATATATGAGAAATGTTGAAATTCGACTTCAAATTAGGAAGATAGACTTAGAAAATTTTCACTCAACACAAAGTGACAATCGACCTCAATGGGCTTCAATGGATGTTAATCGACGATATCTGACAAAGTTAGATGCAAACTCACTCAAATATATGAGAAATGTTGAAATTCGACTTCAAATTAGGAAGATAGACTTAGAAAATTTTCACTCAACACAAAGTGACAATCGACCTCAATGGGCTTCCATGGATGTGAATCGACGATATCTGACAAAGTTAGATGCAAACTCAATCAAATATATAAGAAATGTTGAAATTCGACTTCAAATTAGGAAGAAAGACTTAGAAAATTTTCACTCAACACAAAGTGACAATCGACCTCAATGGGCTTCAATGGATGTTAATCGACGATATCTGACAAAGTTAGATGCAAACTCACTCAAATATATGAGAAATGTTGAAATTCGACTTCAAATTAGGAAGATAGACTTAGAAAATTTCCACTCAACACAAAGTGACAATCGACCTCAATGGGCTTCAATGGATGTTAATCGACGATATCTGACAAAGTTAGATGCAAACTCACTCAAATATATGAGAAATGTTGAAATTCGACTTCAAATTAGGAAGATAGACTTAGAAAATTTTCACTCAACACAAAGTGACAATCGACCTCAATGGGCTCCAATGGATGTTAATCGACGATATCTGACAAAGTTAGATGCAAACTCACTCAAATATATGAGAAATGTTGAAATTCGACTTCAAATTAGGAAGATAGACTTAGAAAATTTTCACTCAACACAAAGTGACAATCGACCTCAATGGGCTTCAATGGATGTTAATCGACGATATCTGACAAAGTTAGATGCAAACTCACTCAAATATATGAGAAATGTTGAAATTCGACTTCAAATTAGGAAGAAAGACTCAGAAAATTTTCACTCAACACAAAGTGACAATCGACCTCAATGGGCCTCAATCAATGTTAATCGACAATATCTGACAAAGTTAGATGAAAACTCACTCAAATATATGAGAAATGTTGAAATTCGACTTCAAATTAGGAAGATAGACTTAGCAAATTTTCACTCAACACAAAGTGACAATCGACCTCAATGGGCTTCAATGGATGTTAATCGACGATATCTGACAAAGTTAGATGCAAACTCAATCAAATATATAAGAAATGTTGAAATTCGACTTCAAATTAGGAAGATAGACTTAGAAAATTTCCACTCAACACAAAGTGACAATCGACCTCAATGGGCTTCAATGGATGTTAATCGACGATATCTGACAAAGTTAGATGCAAACTCACTCAAATATATGAGAAATGTTGAAATTCGACTTCAAATTAGGAAGATAGACTTAGCAAATTTTCACTCAACACAAAGTGACAATCGACCTCAATGGGCTTCAATGGATGTTAATCGACGATATCTGACAAAGTTAGATGCAAACTCACTCAAATATATGAGAAATGTTGAAATTCGACTTCAAATTAGGAAGATAGACTTAGAAAATTTTCACTCAACACAAAGTGACAATCGACCTCAATGGGCTTCAATGGATGTTAATCGACGATATCTGACAAAGTTAGATGCAAACTCACTCAAATATATGAGAAATGTTGAAATTCGACTTCAAATTAGGAAGAAAGACTTAGAAAATTTTCACTCAACACAAAGTGACAATCGACCTCAATGGGCCTCAATCAATGTTAATCGACAATATCTGACAAAGTTAGATGAAAACTCACTCAAATATATGAGAAATGTTGAAATTCGACTTCAAATTAGGAAGATAGACTTAGAAAATTTTCACTCAACACAAAGTGACAATCGACCTCAATGGGCTTCCATGGATGTTAATCGACGATATCTGACAAAGTTAGATGCAAACTCAATCAAATATATAAGAAATGTTGAAATTCGACTTCAAATTAGGAAGATAGACTTAGAAAATTTTCACTCAACACAAAGTGACAATCGACGTCAATGGGCTTCAATGGATGTTAATCGACGATATCTGACAAAGTTAGATGCAAACTCACTCAAATATATGAGAAATGTTGAAATTCGACTTCAAATTAGGAAGATAGACTTAGAAAATTTTCACTCATCACAAAGTGACAATCGACCTCAATGGGCTTCAATGGATGTTAATCGACGATATCTGACAAAGTTAGATGCAAACTCAATCAAATATATAAGAAATGTTGAAATTCGACTTCAAATTAGGAAGATAGACTTAGAAAATTTTCACTCAACACAAAGTGACAATCGACCTCAATGGGCTTCAATGGATGTTAATCGACGATATCTGACAAAGTTAGATGCAAACTCACTCAAATATATGAGAAATGTTGAAATTCGATTTCAAATTAGGAAGATAGACTTAGAAAATTTTCACTCAACACAAAGTGACAATCGACCTCAATGGGACTCAATCAATGTTAATCGACGATATCTGACAAAGTTAGATGCAAACTCAATCAAATATATAAGAAATGTTGAAATTCGACTCCAAATTAGGAAGATAGACTTAGAAAATTTTCACTCATTACAAAGTGACAATCGACCTCAATGGGCTTCAATCAATGTTAATCGACGATATCTGACAAAGTTAGATGCAAACTCACTCAAATATATGAGAAATGTTGAAATTCGACTTCAAATTAGGAAGATAGACTTAGAAAATTTTCACTCATTACAAAGTGACAATCGACCTCAATGGGCTTCAATGGATGTTAATCGACGATATCTGACAAAGTTAGATGCAAACTCACTCAAATATATGAGAAATGTTGAAATTCGACTTCAAATTAGGAAGAAAGACTCAGAAAATTTTCACTCCACACAAAGTGACAATCGACCTCAATGGGCTTCCATGGATGTTAATCGACGATATCTGACAAAGTTAGATGCAAACTCAATCAAATATATAAGAAATGTTGAAATTCGACTTCAAATTAGGAAGATAGACTTAGAAAATTTTCACTCAACACAAAGTGACAATCGACGTCAATGGGCTTCAATGGATGTTAATCGACGATATCTGACAAAGTTAGATGCAAACTCACTCAAATATATGAGAAATGTTGAAATTCGACTCCAAATTAGGAAGATAGACTTAGAAAATTTTCACTCAACACAAAGTGACAATCGACGTCAATGGGCTTCAATGGATGTTAATCGACGATATCTGACAAAGTTAGATGCAAACTCACTCAAATATATGAGAAATGTTGAAATTCGACTTCAAATTAGGAAGATAGACTTAGAAAATTTTCACTCATCACAAAGTGACAATCGACCTCAATGGGCTTCAATGGATGTTAATCGACGATATCTGACAAAGTTAGATGCAAACTCACTCAAATATATGAGAAATGTTGAAATTCGACTTCAAATTAGGAAGATAGACTTAGAAAATTTTCACTCAACACAAAGTGACAATCGACCTCAATGGGCTTCAATGGATGTTAATCGACGATATCTGACAAAGTTAGATGCAAACTCACTCAAATATATGAGAAATGTTGAAATTCGACTTCAAATTAGGAAGAAAGACTTAGAAAATTTTCACTCAACACAAAGTGACAATCGACCTCAATGGGCCTCAATCAATGTTAATCGACAATATCTGACAAAGTTAGATGAAAACTCACTCAAATATATGAGAAATGTTGAAATTCGACTTCAAATTAGGAAGATAGACTTAGAAAATTTTCACTCAACACAAAGTGACAATCAACCTCAATGGGCTTCCATGGATGTTAATCGACGATATCTGACAAAGTTAGATGCAAACTCAATCAAATATATAAGAAATGTTGAAATTCGACTTCAAATTAGGAAGATAGACTTAGAAAATTTTCACTCAACACAAAGTGACAATCGACGTCAATGGGCTTCAATGGATGTTAATCGACGATATCTGACAAAGTTAGATGCAAACTCACTCAAATATATGAGAAATGTTGAAATTCGACTTCAAATTAGGAAGATAGACTTAGAAAATTTTCACTCATCACAAAGTGACAATCGACCTCAATGGGCTTCAATGGATGTTAATCGACGATATCTGACAAAGTTAGATGCAAACTCACTCAAATATATGAGAAATGTTGAAATTCGACTTCAAATTAGGAAGATAGACTTAGAAAATTTCCACTCAACACAAAGTGACAATCGACCTCAATGGGCTTCAATGAATGTTAATCGACGATATCTGACAAAGTAAGATGCAAACTCAATCAAATATATAAGAAATGTTGAAATTCGACTCCAAATTAGGAAGAAAGACTTAGAAAATTTTCACTCAACACAAAGTGACAATCGACCTCAATATGCTTCAATGGATGTTAATCGACGATATCTGACAAAGTTAGATGCAAACTCAATCAAATATATAAGAAATGTTGAAATTCGACTTCAAATTAGGAAGATAGACTTAGAAAATTTCCACTCAACACAAAGTGACAATCGACCTCAATGGGCTTCAATGGATGTTAATCGACGATATCTGACAAAGTAAGATGCAAACTCAATCAAATATGTAAGAAATGTTGAAATTCGACTTCAAATTAGGAAGATAGACTTAGAAAATTTCCACTCAACACAAAGTGACAATCGACCTCAATGGGCTTCAATGGATGTTAATCGACGATATCTGACAAAGTTAGATGCAAACTCAATCAAATATATAAGAAATGTTGAAATTCGACTTCAAATTAGGAAGATAGACTTAGAAAATTTCCACTCAACACAAAGTGACAATCGACCTCAATGGGCTTCAATGGATGTTAATCGACGATATCTGACAAAGTAAGATGCAAACTCAATCAAATATGTAAGAAATGTTGAAATTCGACTTCAAATTAGGAAGATAGACTTAGAAAATTTTCACTCAACACAAAGTGACAATCGACCTCAATGGGCTTCAATGGATGTTAATCGACGATATCTGACAAAGTTAGATGCAAACTCACTCAAATATATGAGAAATGTTGAAATTCGACTTCAAATTAGGAAGAAAGACTTAGAAAATTTTCACTCAACACAAAGTGACAATCGACCTCAATGGGCTTCAATGGATGTTAATCGACGATATCTGTCAAAGTTAGATGCAAACTCACTCAAATATATGAGAAATGTTGAAATTCGACTTCAAATTAGGAAGATAGACTTAGAAAATTTTCACTCAACACAAAGTGACAATCGACCTGAATGGGCTTCAATGGATGTTAATCGACGATATCTGACAAAGTTAGATGCAAACTCACTCAAATATATGAGAAATGTTGAAATTCGACTTCAAATTAGGAAGAAAGACTTAGAAAATTTTCACTCAACACAAAGTGACAATCGACCTCAATGGGCCTCAATCAATGTTAATCGACAATATCTGACAAAGTTAGATGAAAACTCACTCAAATATATGAGAAATGTTGAAATTCGACTTCAAATTAGGAAGATAGACTTAGAAAATTTTCACTCAACACAAAGTGACAATCGACCTCAATGGGCTTCCATGGATGTTAATCGACGATATCTGACAAAGTTAGATGCAAACTCAATCAAATATATAAGAAATGTTGAAATTCGACTTCAAATTAGGAAGATAGACTTAGAAAATTTTCACTCAACACAAAGTGACAATCGACGTCAATGGGCTTCAATGGATGTTAATCGACGATATCTGACAAAGTTAGATGCAAACTCACTCAAATATATGAGAAATGTTGAAATTCGACTTCAAATTAGGAAGATAGACTTAGCAAATTTTCACTCAACACAAAGTGACAATCGACCTCAATGGGCTTCAATGGATGTTAATCGACGATATCTGACAAAGTTAGATGCAAACTCACTCAAATATATGAGAAATGTTGAAATTCGACTTCAAATTAGGAAGAAAGACTTAGAAAATTTTCACTCAACACAAAGTGACAATCGACCTCAATGGGCTTCAATGGATGTTAATCGACGATATCTGACAAAGTTAGATGCAAACTCACTCAAATATATGAGAAATGTTGAAATTCGACTTCAAATTAGGAAGATAGACTTAGAAAATTTTCACTCAACACAAAGTGACAATCGACCTCAATGGGCTTCAATGGATGTTAATCGACGATATCTGACAAAGTTAGATGCAAACTCAATCAAATATATAAGAAATGTTGAAATTCGACTTCAAATTAGGAAGATAGACTTAGAAAATTTTCACTCAACACAAAGTGACAATCGACGTCAATGGGCTTCAATGGATGTTAATCGACGATATCTGACAAAGTTAGATGCAAACTCACTCAAATATATGAGAAATGTTGAAATTCGACTTCAAATTAGGAAGATAGACTTAGAAAATTTTCACTCATCACAAAGTGACAATCGACCTCAATGGGCTTCAATGGATGTTAATCGACGATATCTGACAAAGTTAGATGCAAACTCAATCAAATATATAAGAAATGTTGAAATTCGACTTCAAATTAGGAAGATAGACTTAGCAAATTTTCACTCAACACAAAGTGACAATCGACCTCAATGGGCTTCAATGGATGTTAATCGACGATATCTGACAAAGTAAGATGCAAACTCAATCAAATATATAAGAAATGTTGAAATTCGACTCCAAATTAGGAAGAAAGACTTAGAAAATTTTCACTCAACACAAAGTGACAATCGACCTCAATGTGCTTCAATGGATGTTAATCGACGATATCTGACAAAGTTAGATGCAAACTCAATCAAATATATAAGAAATGTTGAAATTCGACTTCAAATTAGGAAGATAGACTTAGAAAATTTCCACTCAACACAAAGTGACAATCGACCTCAATGGGCTTCAATGGATGTTAATCGACGATATCTGACAAAGTTAGATGCAAACTCACTCAAATATATGAGAAATGTTGAAATTCGACTTCAAATTAGGAAGATAGACTTAGCAAATTTTCACTCAACACAAAGTGACAATCGACCTCAATGGGCTTCAATGGATGTTAATCGACGATATCTGACAAAGTAAGATGCAAACTCAATCAAATATGTAAGAAATGTTGAAATTCGACTTCAAATTAGGAAGATAGACTTAGAAAATTTTCACTCAACACAAAGTGACAATCGACCTCAATGGGCTTCAATGGATGTTAATCGACGATATCTGACAAAGTTAGATGCAAACTCACTCAAATATATGAGAAATGTTGAAATTCGACTTCAAATTAGGAAGATAGACTTAGAAAATTTCCACTCAACACAAAGTGACAATCGACCTCAATGGGCTTCAATGGATGTTAATCGACGATATCTGACAAAGTAAGATGCAAACTCAATCAAATATGTAAGAAATGTTGAAATTCGACTTCAAATTAGGAAGATAGACTTAGAAAATTTCCACTCAACACAAAGTGACAATCGACCTCAATGGGCTTCAATGGATGTTAATCGACGATATCTGACAAAGTTAGATGCAAACTCAATCAAATATATAAGAAATGTTGAAATTCGACTTCAAATTAGGAAGATAGACTTAGAAAATTTCCACTCAACACAAAGTGACAATCGACCTCAATGGGCTTCAATGGATGTTAATCGACGATATCTGACAAAGTAAGATGCAAACTCAATCAAATATGTAAGAAATGTTGAAATTCGACTTCAAATTAGGAAGATAGACTTAGAAAATTTTCACTCAACACAAAGTGACAATCGACCTCAATGGGCTTCAATGGATGTTAATCGACGATATCTGACAAAGTTAGATGCAAACTCACTCAAATATATGAGAAATGTTGAAATTCGACTTCAAATTAGGAAGAAAGACTTAGAAAATTTTCACTCAACACAAAGTGACAATCGACCTCAATGGGCTTCAATGGATGTTAATCGACGATATCTGTCAAAGTTAGATGCAAACTCACTCAAATATATGAGAAATGTTGAAATTCGACTTCAAATTAGGAAGATAGACTTAGAAAATTTTCACTCAACACAAAGTGACAATCGACCTGAATGGGCTTCAATGGATGTTAATCGACGATATCTGACAAAGTTAGATGCAAACTCACTCAAATATATGAGAAATGTTGAAATTCGACTTCAAATTAGGAAGAAAGACTTAGAAAATTTTCACTCAACACAAAGTGACAATCGACCTCAATGGGCCTCAATCAATGTTAATCGACAATATCTGACAAAGTTAGATGAAAACTCACTCAAATATATGAGAAATGTTGAAATTCGACTTCAAATTAGGAAGATAGACTTAGAAAATTTTCACTCAACACAAAGTGACAATCGACCTCAATGGGCTTCCATGGATGTTAATCGACGATATCTGACAAAGTTAGATGCAAACTCAATCAAATATATAAGAAATGTTGAAATTCGACTTCAAATTAGGAAGATAGACTTAGAAAATTTTCACTCAACACAAAGTGACAATCGACGTCAATGGGCTTCAATGGATGTTAATCGACGATATCTGACAAAGTTAGATGCAAACTCACTCAAATATATGAGAAATGTTGAAATTCGACTTCAAATTAGGAAGATAGACTTAGAAAATTTTCACTCATCACAAAGTGACAATAGACCTCAATGGGCTTCAATGGATGTTAATCGACGATATCTGACAAAGTTAGATGCAAACTCAATCAAATATATAAGAAATGTTGAAATTCGACTTCAAATTAGGAAGATAGACTTAGAAAATTTTCACTCAACACAAAGTGACAATCGACCTCAATGGGCTTCAATGGATGTTAATCGACGATATCCGACAAAGTTAGATGCAAACTCACTCAAATATATGAGAAATGTTGAAATTCGACTTCAAATTAGGAAGATAGACTTAGAAAATTTTCACTCAACACAAAGTGACAATCGACCTCAATGGGCCTCAATCAATGTTAATCGACGATATCTGACAAAGTTAGATGCAAACTCAATCAAATATATAAGAAATGTTGAAATTCGACTCCAAATTAGGAAGATAGACTTAGAAAATTTTCACTCATTACAAAGTGACAATCGACCTCAATGGGCTTCAATGGATGTTAATCGACGATATCTGACAAAGTTAGATGCAAACTCACTCAAATATATGAGAAATGTTGAAATTCGACTTCAAATTAGGAAGAAAGACTTAGAAAATTTTCACTCATTACAAAGTGACAATCGACCTCAATGGGCCTCAATCAATGTTAATCGACAATATCTGACAAAGTTAGATGAAAACTCACTCAAATATATGAGAAATGTTGAAATTCGACTTCAAATTAGGAAGATAGACTTAGAAAATTTTCACTCATCACAAAGTGACAATCGACCTCAATGGGCTTCCATGGATGTTAATCGACGATATCTGACAAAGTTAGATGCAAACTCAATCAAATATATAAGAAATGTTGAAATTCGACTTCAAATTAGGAAGATAGACTTAGAAAATTTCCACTCAACACAAAGTGACAATCGACGTCAATGGGCTTCAATGGATGTTAATCGACGATATCTGACAAAGTTAGATGCAAACTCACTCAAATATATGAGAAATGTTGAAATTCGACTTCAAATTAGGAAGATAGACTTAGAAAATTTTCACTCATCACAAAGTGACAATCGACCTCAATGGGCTTCAATGGATGTTAATCGACGATATCTGACAAAGTTAGATGCAAACTCACTCAAATATATGAGAAATGTTGAAATTCGACTTCAAATTAGGAAGATAGACTTAGAAAATTTCCACTCAACACAAAGTGACAATCGACCTCAATGGGCTTCAATGGATGTTAATCGACGATATCTGACAAAGTAAGATGCAAACTCAATCAAATATATAAGAAATGTTGAAATTCGACTCCAAATTAGGAAGAAAGACTTAGAAAATTTTCACTCAACACAAAGTGACAATCGACCTCAATGTGCTTCAATGGATGTTAATCGACGATATCTGACAAAGTTAGATGCAAACTCAATCAAATATATAAGAAATGTTGAAATTCGACTTCAAATTAGGAAGATAGACTTAGAAAATTTCCACCCAACACAAAGTGACAATCGACCTCAATGGGCTTCAATGGATGTTAATCGACGATATCTGACAAAGTTAGATGCAAACTCACTCAAATATATGAGAAATGTTGAAATTCGACTTCAAATTAGGAAGATAGACTTAGCAAATTTTCACTCAACACAAAGTGACAATCGACCTCAATGGGCTTCAATGGATGTTAATCGACGATATCTGACAAAGTTAGATGCAAACTCAATCAAATATATAAGAAATGTTGAAATTCGACTTCAAATTAGGAAGATAGACTTAGAAAATTTCCACTCAACACAAAGTGACAATCGACCTCAATGGGCTTCAATGGATGTTAATCGACGATATCTGACAAAGTTAGATGCAAACTCAATCAAATATATAAGAAATGTTGAAATTCGACTTCAAATTAGGAAGATAGACTTAGAAAATTTCCACTCAACACAAAGTGACAATCGACCTCAATGGGCTTCAATGGATGTTAATCGACGATATCTGACAAAGTAAGATGCAAACTCAATCAAATATGTAAGAAATGTTGAAATTCGACTTCAAATTAGGAAGATAGACTTAGAAAATTTTCACTCAACACAAAGTGACAATCGACCTCAATGGGCTTCAATGGATGTTAATCGACGATATCTGTCAAAGTTAGATGCAAACTCACTCAAATATATGAGAAATGTTGAAATTCGACTTCAAATTAGGAAGATAGACTTAGAAAATTTTCACTCAACACAAAGTGACAATCGACCTCAATGGGCTTCAATGGATGTTAATCGACGATATCTGACAAAGTTAGATGCAAACTCACTCAAATATATGAGAAATGTTGAAATTCGACTTCAAATTAGGAAGAAAGACTTAGAAAATTTTCACTCAACACAAAGTGACAATCGACCTCAATGGGCTTCAATGGATGTTAATCGACGATATCTGTCAAAGTTAGATGCAAACTCACTCAAATATATGAGAAATGTTGAAATTCGACTTCAAATTAGGAAGATAGACTTAGAAAATTTTCACTCAACACAAAGTGACAATCGACCTGAATGGGCTTCAATGGATGTTAATCGACGATATCTGACAAAGTTAGATGCAAACTCACTCAAATATATGAGAAATGTTGAAATTCGACTTCAAATTAGGAAGAAAGACTTAGAAAATTTCCACTCAACACAAAGTGACAATCGACGTCAATGGGCTTCAATGGATGTTAATCGACGATATCTGACAAAGTTAGATGCAAACTCACTCAAATATATGAGAAATGTTGAAATTCGACTTCAAATTAGGAAGAAAGACTTAGAAAATTTTCACTCATTACAAAGTGACAATCGACCTCAATGGGCCTCAATCAATGTTAATCGACAATATCTGACAAAGTTAGATGAAAACTCACTCAAATATATGAGAAATGTTGAAATTCGACTTCAAATTAGGAAGATAGACTTAGAAAATTTTCACTCATCACAAAGTGACAATCGACCTCAATGGGCTTCCATGGATGTTAATCGACGATATCTGACAAAGTTAGATGCAAACTCAATCAAATATATAAGAAATGTTGAAATTCGACTTCAAATTAGGAAGATAGACTTAGAAAATTTCCACTCAACACAAAGTGACAATCGACGTCAATGGGCTTCAATGGATGTTAATCGACGATATCTGACAAAGTTAGATGCAAACTCACTCAAATATATGAGAAATGTTGAAATTCGACTTCAAATTAGGAAGATAGACTTAGAAAATTTTCACTCATCACAAAGTGACAATCGACCTCAATGGGCTTCAATGGATGTTAATCGACGATATCTGACAAAGTTAGATGCAAACTCACTCAAATATATGAGAAATGTTGAAATTCGACTTCAAATTAGGAAGATAGACTTAGAAAATTTCCACTCAACACAAAGTGACAATCGACCTCAATGGGCTTCAATGGATGTTAATCGACGATATCTGACAAAGTAAGATGCAAACTCAATCAAATATATAAGAAATGTTGAAATTCGACTCCAAATTAGGAAGAAAGACTTAGAAAATTTTCACTCAACACAAAGTGACAATCGACCTCAATGTGCTTCAATGGATGTTAATCGACGATATCTGACAAAGTTAGATGCAAACTCAATCAAATATATAAGAAATGTTGAAATTCGACTTCAAATTAGGAAGATAGACTTAGAAAATTTCCACCCAACACAAAGTGACAATCGACCTCAATGGGCTTCAATGGATGTTAATCGACGATATCTGACAAAGTTAGATGCAAACTCACTCAAATATATGAGAAATGTTGAAATTCGACTTCAAATTAGGAAGATAGACTTAGCAAATTTTCACTCAACACAAAGTGACAATCGACCTCAATGGGCTTCAATGGATGTTAATCGACGATATCTGACAAAGTTAGATGCAAACTCAATCAAATATATAAGAAATGTTGAAATTCGACTTCAAATTAGGAAGATAGACTTAGAAAATTTCCACTCAACACAAAGTGACAATCGACCTCAATGGGCTTCAATGGATGTTAATCGACGATATCTGACAAAGTTAGATGCAAACTCAATCAAATATATAAGAAATGTTGAAATTCGACTTCAAATTAGGAAGATAGACTTAGAAAATTTCCACTCAACACAAAGTGACAATCGACCTCAATGGGCTTCAATGGATGTTAATCGACGATATCTGACAAAGTAAGATGCAAACTCAATCAAATATGTAAGAAATGTTGAAATTCGACTTCAAATTAGGAAGATAGACTTAGAAAATTTTCACTCAACACAAAGTGACAATCGACCTCAATGGGCTTCAATGGATGTTAATCGACGATATCTGTCAAAGTTAGATGCAAACTCACTCAAATATATGAGAAATGTTGAAATTCGACTTCAAATTAGGAAGATAGACTTAGAAAATTTTCACTCAACACAAAGTGACAATCGACC
The DNA here is from genome assembly GCF_026250575.1 of Diorhabda carinulata. Taxonomy (NCBI): domain Eukaryota; kingdom Metazoa; phylum Arthropoda; class Insecta; order Coleoptera; family Chrysomelidae; genus Diorhabda; species Diorhabda carinulata. Next base: position 11,552,853 of record NC_079467.1, read on the forward strand.
TCAATGGGCTTCAATGGATGTTAATCGACGATATCTGACAAAGTTAGATGCAAACTCACTCAAATATATGAGAAATGTTGAAATTCGACTTCAAATTAGGAAGAAAGACTTAGAAAATTTTCACTCAACACAAAGTGACAATCGACCTCAATGGGCTTCAATGGATGTTAATCGACGATATCTGTCAAAGTTAGATGCAAACTCACTCAAATATATGAGAAATGTTGAAATTCGACTTCAAATTAGGAAGATAGACTTAGAAAATTTTCACTCAACACAAAGTGACAATCGACCTGAATGGGCTTCAATGGATGTTAATCGACGATATCTGACAAAGTTAGATGCAAACTCACTCAAATATATGAGAAATGTTGAAATTCGACTTCAAATTAGGAAGAAAGACTTAGAAAATTTTCACTCAACACAAAGTGACAATCGACCTCAATGGGCCTCAATCAATGTTAATCGACAATATCTGACAAAGTTAGATGAAAACTCACTCAAATATATGAGAAATGTTGAAATTCGACTTCAAATTAGGAAGATAGACTTAGAAAATTTTCACTCAACACAAAGTGACAATCGACCTCAATGGGCTTCCATGGATGTTAATCGACGATATCTGACAAAGTTAGATGCAAACTCAATCAAATATATAAGAAATGTTGAAATTCGACTTCAAATTAGGAAGATAGACTTAGAAAATTTTCACTCAACACAAAGTGACAATCGACGTCAATGGGCTTCAATGGATGTTAATCGACGATATCTGACAAAGTTAGATGCAAACTCACTCAAATATATGAGAAATGTTGAAATTCGACTTCAAATTAGGAAGATAGACTTAGAAAATTTTCACTCATCACAAAGTGACAATAGACCTCAATGGGCTTCAATGGATGTTAATCGACGATATCTGACAAAGTTAGATGCAAACTCAATCAAATATATAAGAAATGTTGAAATTCGACTTCAAATTAGGAAGATAGACTTAGAAAATTTTCACTCAACACAAAGTGACAATCGACCTCAATGGGCTTCAATGGATGTTAATCGACGATATCCGACAAAGTTAGATGCAAACTCACTCAAATATATGAGAAATGTTGAAATTCGACTTCAAATTAGGAAGATAGACTTAGAAAATTTTCACTCAACACAAAGTGACAATCGACCTCAATGGGCCTCAATCAATGTTAATCGACGATATCTGACAAAGTTAGATGCAAACTCAATCAAATATATAAGAAATGTTGAAATTCGACTCCAAATTAGGAAGATAGACTTAGAAAATTTTCACTCATTACAAAGTGACAATCGACCTCAATGGGCTTCAATGGATGTTAATCGACGATATCTGACAAAGTTAGATGCAAACTCACTCAAATATATGAGAAATGTTGAAATTCGACTTCAAATTAGGAAGAAAGACTTAGAAAATTTTCACTCATTACAAAGTGACAATCGACCTCAATGGGCCTCAATCAATGTTAATCGACAATATCTGACAAAGTTAGATGAAAACTCACTCAAATATATGAGAAATGTTGAAATTCGACTTCAAATTAGGAAGATAGACTTAGAAAATTTCCACTCAACACAAAGTGACAATCGACGTCAATGGGCTTCAATGGATGTTAATCGACGATATCTGACAAAGTTAGATGCAAACTCACTCAAATATATGAGAAATGTTGAAATTCGACTTCAAATTAGGAAGATAGACTTAGAAAATTTTCACTCATCACAAAGTGACAATCGACCTCAATGGGCTTCAATGGATGTTAATCGACGATATCTGACAAAGTTAGATGCAAACTCACTCAAATATATGAGAAATGTTGAAATTCGACTTCAAATTAGGAAGATAGACTTAGAAAATTTCCACTCAACACAAAGTGACAATCGACCTCAATGGGCTTCAATGGATGTTAATCGACGATATCTGACAAAGTAAGATGCAAACTCAATCAAATATATAAGAAATGTTGAAATTCGACTCCAAATTAGGAAGAAAGACTTAGAAAATTTTCACTCATCACAAAGTGACAATCGACCTCAATGGGCTTCCATGGATGTTAATCGACGATATCTGACAAAGTTAGATGCAAACTCAATCAAATATATAAGAAATGTTGAAATTCGACTTCAAATTAGGAAGAAAGACTTAGAAAATTTTCACTCATCACAAAGTGACAATCGACCTCAATGGGCTTCCATGGATGTTAATCGACGATATCTGACAAAGTTAGATGCAAACTCAATCAAATATATAAGAAATGTTGAAATTCGACTTCAAATTAGGAAGATAGACTTAGAAAATTTCCACTCAACACAAAGTGACAATCGACGTCAATGGGCTTCAATGGATGTTAATCGACGATATCTGACAAAGTTAGATGCAAACTCACTCAAATATATGAGAAATGTTGAAATTCGACTTCAAATTAGGAAGATAGACTTAGAAAATTTTCACTCATCACAAAGTGACAATCGACCTCAATGGGCTTCAATGGATGTTAATCGACGATATCTGACAAAGTTAGATGCAAACTCACTCAAATATATGAGAAATGTTGAAATTCGACTTCAAATTAGGAAGATAGACTTAGAAAATTTCCACTCAACACAAAGTGACAATCGACCTCAATGGGCTTCAATGGATGTTAATCGACGATATCTGACAAAGTAAGATGCAAACTCAATCAAATATATAAGAAATGTTGAAATTCGACTCCAAATTAGGAAGAAAGACTTAGAAAATTTTCACTCAACACAAAGTGACAATCGACCTCAATGTGCTTCAATGGATGTTAATCGACGATATCTGACAAAGTTAGATGCAAACTCAATCAAATATATAAGAAATGTTGAAATTCGACTTCAAATTAGGAAGATAGACTTAGAAAATTTCCACCCAACACAAAGTGACAATCGACCTCAATGGGCTTCAATGGATGTTAATCGACGATATCTGACAAAGTTAGATGCAAACTCACTCAAATATATGAGAAATGTTGAAATTCGACTTCAAATTAGGAAGATAGACTTAGCAAATTTTCACTCAACACAAAGTGACAATCGACCTCAATGGGCTTCAATGGATGTTAATCGACGATATCTGACAAAGTTAGATGCAAACTCAATCAAATATATAAGAAATGTTGAAATTCGACTTCAAATTAGGAAGATAGACTTAGAAAATTTCCACTCAACACAAAGTGACAATCGACCTCAATGGGCTTCAATGGATGTTAATCGACGATATCTGACAAAGTTAGATGCAAACTCACTCAAATATATGAGAAATGTTGAAATTCGACTTCAAATTAGGAAGATAGACTTAGCAAATTTTCACTCAACACAAAGTGACAATCGACCTCAATGGGCTTCAATGGATGTTAATCGACGATATCTGACAAAGTTAGATGCAAACTCACTCAAATATATGAGAAATGTTGAAATTCGACTTCAAATTAGGAAGAAAGACTTAGAAAATTTTCACTCAACACAAAGTGACAATCGACCTCAATGGGCTTCAATGGATGTTAATCGACGATATCTGACAAAGTTAGATGCAAACTCACTCAAATATATGAGAAATGTTGAAATTCGACTTCAAATTAGGAAGATAGACTTAGAAAATTTTCACTCAACACAAAGTGACAATCGACCTCAATGGGCTTCAATGGATGTTAATCGACGATATCTGACAAAGTTAGATGCAAACTCAATCAAATATATAAGAAATGTTGAAATTCGACTTCAAATTAGGAAGATAGACTTAGAAAATTTTCACTCAACACAAAGTGACAATCGACGTCAATGGGCTTCAATGGATGTTAATCGACGATATCTGACAAAGTTAGATGCAAACTCACTCAAATATATGAGAAATGTTGAAATTCGACTTCAAATTAGGAAGATAGACTTAGAAAATTTTCACTCATCACAAAGTGACAATCGACCTCAATGGGCTTCAATGGATGTTAATCGACGATATCTGACAAAGTTAGATGCAAACTCAATCAAATATATAAGAAATGTTGAAATTCGACTTCAAATTAGGAAGATAGACTTAGCAAATTTTCACTCAACACAAAGTGACAATCGACCTCAATGGGCTTCAATGGATGTTAATCGACGATATCTGACAAAGTAAGATGCAAACTCAATCAAATATATAAGAAATGTTGAAATTCGACTCCAAATTAGGAAGAAAGACTTAGAAAATTTTCACTCAACACAAAGTGACAATCGACCTCAATGTGCTTCAATGGATGTTAATCGACGATATCTGACAAAGTTAGATGCAAACTCAATCAAATATATAAGAAATGTTGAAATTCGACTTCAAATTAGGAAGATAGACTTAGAAAATTTCCACTCAACACAAAGTGACAATCGACCTCAATGGGCTTCAATGGATGTTAATCGACGATATCTGACAAAGTTAGATGCAAACTCACTCAAATATATGAGAAATGTTGAAATTCGACTTCAAATTAGGAAGATAGACTTAGCAAATTTTCACTCAACACAAAGTGACAATCGACCTCAATGGGCTTCAATGGATGTTAATCGACGATATCTGACAAAGTTAGATGCAAACTCAATCAAATATATAAGAAATGTTGAAATTCGACTTCAAATTAGGAAGATAGACTTAGAAAATTTCCACCCAACACAAAGTGACAATCGACCTCAATGGGCTTCAATGGATGTTAATCGACGATATCTGACAAAGTTAGATGCAAACTCACTCAAATATATGAGAAATGTTGAAATTCGACTTCAAATTAGGAAGATAGACTTAGCAAATTTTCACTCAACACAAAGTGACAATCGACCTCAATGGGCTTCAATGGATGTTAATCGACGATATCTGACAAAGTTAGATGCAAACTCAATCAAATATATAAGAAATGTTGAAATTCGACTTCAAATTAGGAAGATAGACTTAGAAAATTTCCACTCAACACAAAGTGACAATCGACCTCAATGGGCTTCAATGGATGTTAATCGACGATATCTGACAAAGTTAGATGCAAACTCACTCAAATATATGAGAAATGTTGAAATTCGACTTCAAATTAGGAAGATAGACTTAGCAAATTTTCACTCAACACAAAGTGACAATCGACCTCAATGGGCTTCAATGGATGTTAATCGACGATATCTGACAAAGTTAGATGCAAACTCACTCAAATATATGAGAAATGTTGAAATTCGACTTCAAATTAGGAAGAAAGACTTAGAAAATTTTCACTCAACACAAAGTGACAATCGACCTCAATGGGCTTCAATGGATGTTAATCGACGATATCTGACAAAGTTAGATGCAAACTCACTCAAATATATGAGAAATGTTGAAATTCGACTTCAAATTAGGAAGATAGACTTAGAAAATTTTCACTCAACACAAAGTGACAATCGACCTCAATGGGCTTCAATGGATGTTAATCGACGATATCTGACAAAGTTAGATGCAAACTCAATCAAATATATAAGAAATGTTGAAATTCGACTTCAAATTAGGAAGATAGACTTAGAAAATTTTCACTCAACACAAAGTGACAATCGACGTCAATGGGCTTCAATGGATGTTAATCGACGATATCTGACAAAGTTAGATGCAAACTCACTCAAATATATGAGAAATGTTGAAATTCGACTTCAAATTAGGAAGATAGACTTAGAAAATTTTCACTCATCACAAAGTGACAATCGACCTCAATGGGCTTCAATGGATGTTAATCGACGATATCTGACAAAGTTAGATGCAAACTCAATCAAATATATAAGAAATGTTGAAATTCGACTTCAAATTAGGAAGATAGACTTAGCAAATTTTCACTCAACACAAAGTGACAATCGACCTCAATGGGCTTCAATGGATGTTAATCGACGATATCTGACAAAGTAAGATGCAAACTCAATCAAATATATAAGAAATGTTGAAATTCGACTTCAAATTAGGAAGATAGACTTAGAAAATTTCCACTCAACACAAAGTGACAATCGACCTCAATGGGCTTCAATGGATGTTAATCGACGATATCTGACAAAGTTAGATGCAAACTCACTCAAATATATGAGAAATGTTGAAATTCGACTTCAAATTAGGAAGATAGACTTAGCAAATTTTCACTCAACACAAAGTGACAATCGACCTCAATGGGCTTCAATGGATGTTAATCGACGATATCTGACAAAGTTAGATGCAAACTCAATCAAATATATAAGAAATGTTGAAATTCGACTTCAAATTAGGAAGATAGACTTAGAAAATTTCCACTCAACACAAAGTGACAATCGACCTCAATGGGCTTCAATGGATGTTAATCGACGATATCTGACAAAGTTAGATGCAAACTCACTCAAATATATGAGAAATGTTGAAATTCGACTTCAAATTAGGAAGATAGACTTAGCAAATTTTCACTCAACACAAAGTGACAATCGACCTCAATGGGCTTCAATGGATGTTAATCGACGATATCTGACAAAGTTAGATGCAAACTCAATCAAATATATAAGAAATGTTGAAATTCGACTTCAAATTAGGAAGATAGACTTAGAAAATTTCCACTCAACACAAAGTGACAATCGACCTCAATGGGCTTCAATGGATGTTAATCGACGATATCTGACAAAGTTAGATGCAAACTCACTCAAATATATGAGAAATGTTGAAATTCGACTTCAAATTAGGAAGATAGACTTAGCAAATTTTCACTCAACACAAAGTGACAATCGACCTCAATGGGCTTCAATGGATGTTAATCGACGATATCTGACAAAATTAGATGCAAACTCACTCAAATATATGAGAAATGTTGAAATTCGACTTCAAATTAGGAAGAAAGACTTAGAAAATTTTCACTCAACACAAAGTGACAATCGACCTCAATGGGCTTCAATGGATGTTAATCGACGATATCTGACAAAGTTAGATGCAAACTCACTCAAATATATGAGAAATGTTGAAATTCGACTTCAAATTAGGAAGATAGACTTAGAAAATTTTCACTCAACACAAAGTGACAATCGACCTCAATGGGCTTCAATGGATGTTAATCGACGATATCTGACAAAGTTAGATGCAAACTCAATCAAATATATAAGAAATGTTGAAATTCGACTTCAAATTAGGAAGATAGACTTAGAAAATTTTCACTCAACACAAAGTGACAATCGACGTCAATGGGCTTCAATGGATGTTAATCGACGATATCTGACAAAGTTAGATGCAAACTCACTCAAATATATGAGAAATGTTGAAATTCGACTTCAAATTAGGAAGATAGACTTAGAAAATTTTCACTCATTACAAAGTGACAATCGACCTCAATGGGCTTCAATGGATGTTAATCGACGATATCTGACAAAGTTAGATGCAAACTCACTCAAATATATAAGAAATGTTGAAATTCGACTTCAAATTAGGAAGATAGACTTAGCAAATTTTCACTCAACACAAAGTGACAATCGACCTCAATGGGCTTCAATGGATGTTAATCGACGATATCTGACAAAGTAAGATGCAAACTCAATCAAATATATAAGAAATGTTGAAATTCGACTCCAAATTAGGAAGAAAGACTTAGAAAATTTTCACTCAACACAAAGTGACAATCGACCTCAATGTGCTTCAATGGATGTTAATCGACGATATCTGACAAAGTTAGATGCAAACTCAATCAAATATATAAGAAATGTTGAAATTCGACTTCAAATTAGGAAGATAGACTTAGAAAATTTCCACTCAACACAAAGTGACAATCGACCTCAATGGGCTTCAATGGATGTTAATCGACGATATCTGACAAAGTTAGATGCAAACTCACTCAAATATATGAGAAATGTTGAAATTCGACTTCAAATTAGGAAGATAGACTTAGCAAATTTTCACTCAACACAAAGTGACAATCGACCTCAATGGGCTTCAATGGATGTTAATCGACGATATCTGACAAAGTTAGATGCAAACTCAATCAAATATATAAGAAATGTTGAAATTCGACTTCAAATTAGGAAGATAGACTTAGAAAATTTCCACTCAACACAAAGTGACAATCGACCTCAATGGGCTTCAATGGATGTTAATCGACGATATCTGACAAAGTTAGATGCAAACTCACTCAAATATATGAGAAATGTTGAAATTCGACTTCAAATTAGGAAGATAGACTTAGCAAATTTTCACTCAACACAAAGTGACAATCGACCTCAATGGGCTTCAATGGATGTTAATCGACGATATCTGACAAAGTTAGATGCAAACTCACTCAAATATATGAGAAATGTTGAAATTCGACTTCAAATTAGGAAGAAAGACTTAGAAAATTTTCACTCAACACAAAGTGACAATCGACCTCAATGGGCTTCAATGGATGTTAATCGACGATATCTGACAAAGTTAGATGCAAACTCACTCAAATATATGAGAAATGTTGAAATTCGACTTCAAATTAGGAAGATAGACTTAGAAAATTTTCACTCAACACAAAGTGACAATCGACCTCAATGGGCTTCAATGGATGTTAATCGACGATATCTGACAAAGTTAGATGCAAACTCAATCAAATATATAAGAAATGTTGAAATCGACTTCAAATTAGGAAGATAGACTTAGAAAATTTTCACTCAACACAAAGTGACAATCGACGTCAATGGGCTTCAATGGATGTTAATCGACGATATCTGACAAAGTTAGATGCAAACTCACTCAAATATATGAGAAATGTTGAAATTCGACTTCAAATTAGGAAGATAGACTTAGAAAATTTTCACTCATCACAAAGTGACAATCGACCTCAATGGGCTTCAATGGATGTTAATCGACGATATCTGACAAAGTTAGATGCAAACTCAATCAAATATATAAGAAATGTTGAAATTCGACTTCAAATTAGGAAGATAGACTTAGCAAATTTTCACTCAACACAAAGTGACAATCGACCTCAATGGGCTTCAATGGATGTTAATCGACGATATCTGACAAAGTTAGATGCAAACTCACTCAAATATATGAGAAATGTTGAAATTCGATTTCAAATTAGGAAGATAGACTTAGAAAATTTTCACTCAACACAAAGTGACAATCGACCTCAATGGGCTTCAATGGATGTTAATCGACGATATCTGACAAAGTTAGATGCAAACTCACTCAAATATATGAGAAATGTTGAAATTCGACTTCAAATTAGGAAGAAAGACTCAGAAAATTTTCACTCAACACAAAGTGACAATCGACCTCAATGGGCCTCAATCAATGTTAATCGACAATATCTGACAAAGTTAGATGAAAACTCAATCAAATATATAAGAAATGTTGAAATTCGACTCCAAATTAGGAAGATAGACTTAGAAAATTTTCACTCATTACAAAGTGACAATCGACCTCAATGGGCTTCAATCAATGTTAATCGACGATATCTGACAAAGTTAGATGCAAACTCACTCAAATATATGAGAAATGTTGAAATTCGACTTCAAATTAGGAAGATAGACTTAGAAAATTTTCACTCAACACAAAGTGACAATCGACCTCAATGGGCCTCAATCAATGTTAATCGACGATATCTGACAAAGTTAGATGCAAACTCAATCAAATATATAAGAAATGTTGAAATTCGACTCCAAATTAGGAAGATAGACTTAGAAAATTTTCACTCATTACAAAGTGACAATCGACCTCAATGGGCTTCAATCAATGTTAATCGACGATATCTGACAAAGTTAGATGCAAACTCACTCAAATATATGAGAAATGTTGAAATTCGACTTCAAATTAGGAAGATAGACTTAGAAAATTTTCACTCAACACAAAGTGACAATCGACCTCAATGGGCTTCCATGGATGTGAATCGACGATATCTGACAAAGTTAGATGCAAACTCAATCAAATATATAAGAAATGTTGAAATTCGACTTCAAATTAGGAAGAAAGACTTAGAAAATTTTCACTCAACACAAAGTGACAATCGACCTCAATGGGCTTCAATGGATGTTAATCGACGATATCTGACAAAGTTAGATGCAAACTCACTCAAATATATGAGAAATGTTGAAATTCGACTTCAAATTAGGAAGATAGACTTAGAAAATTTCCACTCAACACAAAGTGACAATCGACCTCAATGGGCTTCAATAGATGTTAATCGACGATATCTGACAAAGTTAGATGCAAACTCACTCAAATATATGAGAAATGTTGAAATTCGACTTCAAATTAGGAAGATAGACTTAGAAAATTTTCACTCAACACAAAGTGACAATCGACCTCAATGGGCTTCAATGGATGTTAATCGACGATATCTGACAAAGTTAGATGCAAACTCACTCAAATATATGAGAAATGTTGAAATTCGACTTCAAATTAGGAAGATAGACTTAGAAAATTTTCACTCAACACAAAGTGACAATCGACCTCAATGGGCTTCAATGGATGTTAATCGACGATATCTGACAAAGTTAGATGCAAACTCACTCAAATATATGAGAAATGTTGAAATTCGACTTCAAATTAGGAAGAAAGACTCAGAAAATTTTCACTCAACACAAAGTGACAATCGACCTCAATGGGCCTCAATCAATGTTAATCGACAATATCTGACAAAGTTAGATGAAAACTCACTCAAATATATGAGAAATGTTGAAATTCGACTTCAAATTAGGAAGATAGACTTAGAAAATTTTCACTCAACACAAAGTGACAATCGACCTCAATGGGCTTCAATGGATGTTAATCGACGATATCTGACAAAGTTAGATGCAAACTCACTCAAATATATGAGAAATGTTGAAATTCGACTTCAAATTAGGAAGATAGACTTAGAAAATTTTCACTCAACACAAAGTGACAATCGACCTCAATGGGCTTCCATGGAAGTGAATCGACGATATCTGACAAAGTTAGATGCAAACTCAATCAAATATATAAGAAATGTTGAAATTCGACTTCAAATTAGGAAGAAAGACTTAGAAAATTTTCACTCAACACAAAGTGACAATCGACCTCAATGGGCTTCAATGGATGTTAATCGACGATATCTGACAAAGTTAGATGCAAACTCAATCAAATATATAAGAAATGTTGAAATTCGACTTCAAATTAGGAAGATAGACTTAGAAAATTTCCACTCAACACAAAGTGACAATCGACCTCAATGGGCTTCAATGGATGTTAATCGACGATATCTGACAAAGTTAGATGCAAACTCACTCAAATATATGAGAAATGTTGAAATTCGACTTCAAATTAGGAAGATAGACTTAGCAAATTTTCACTCAACACAAAGTGACAATCGACCTCAATGGGCTTCAATGGATGTTAATCGACGATATCTGACAAAATTAGATGCAAACTCACTCAAATATATGAGAAATGTTGAAATTCGACTTCAAATTAGGAAGAAAGACTTAGAAAATTTTCACTCAACACAAAGTGACAATCGACCTCAATGGGCTTCAATGGATGTTAATCGACGATATCTGACAAAGTTAGATGCAAACTCACTCAAATATATGAGAAATGTTGAAATTCGACTTCAAATTAGGAAGATAGACTTAGAAAATTTTCACTCAACACAAAGTGACAATCGACCTCAATGGGCTTCAATGGATGTTAATCGACGATATCTGACAAAGTTAGATGCAAACTCAATCAAATATATAAGAAATGTTGAAATTCGACTTCAAATTAGGAAGATAGACTTAGAAAATTTTCACTCAACACAAAGTGACAATCGACGTCAATGGGCTTCAATGGATGTTAATCGACGATATCTGACAAAGTTAGATGCAAACTCACTCAAATATATGAGAAATGTTGAAATTCGACTTCAAATTAGGAAGATAGACTTAGAAAATTTTCACTCATCACAAAGTGACAATCGACCTCAATGGGCTTCAATGGATGTTAATCGACGATATTTGACAAAGTTAGATGCAAACTCAATCAAATATATAAGAAATGTTGAAATTCGACTTCAAATTAGGAAGATAGACTTAGCAAATTTTCACTCAACACAAAGTGACAATCGACCTCAATGGGCTTCAATGGATGTTAATCGACGATATCTGACAAAGTAAGATGCAAACTCAATCAAATATATAAGAAATGTTGAAATTCGACTCCAAATTAGGAAGAAAGACTTAGAAAATTTTCACTCAACACAAAGTGACAATCGACCTCAATGTGCTTCAATGGATGTTAATCGACGATATCTGACAAAGTTAGATGCAAACTCAATCAAATATATAAGAAATGTTGAAATTCGACTTCAAATTAGGAAGATAGACTTAGAAAATTTCCACTCAACACAAAGTGACAATCGACCTCAATGGGCTTCAATGGATGTTAATCGACGATATCTGACAAAGTTAGATGCAAACTCACTCAAATATATGAGAAATGTTGAAATTCGACTTCAAATTAGGAAGATAGACTTAGCAAATTTTCACTCAACACAAAGTGACAATCGACCTCAATGGGCTTCAATGGATGTTAATCGACGATATCTGACAAAGTTAGATGCAAACTCAATCAAATATATAAGAAATGTTGAAATTCGACTTCAAATTAGGAAGATAGACTTAGAAAATTTCCACTCAACACAAAGTGACAATCGACCTCAATGGGCTTCAATGGATGTTAATCGACGATATCTGACAAAGTTAGATGCAAACTCACTCAAATATATGAGAAATGTTGAAATTCGACTTCAAATTAGGAAGATAGACTTAGCAAATTTTCACTCAACACAAAGTGACAATCGACCTCAATGGGCTTCAATGGATGTTAATCGACGATATCTGACAAAGTTAGATGCAAACTCACTCAAATATATGAGAAATGTTGAAATTCGACTTCAAATTAGGAAGAAAGACTTAGAAAATTTTCACTCAACACAAAGTGACAATCGACCTCAATGGGCTTCAATGGATGTTAATCGACGATATCTGACAAAGTTAGATGCAAACTCACTCAAATATATGAGAAATGTTGAAATTCGACTTCAAATTAGGAAGATAGACTTAGAAAATTTTCACTCAACACAAAGTGACAATCGACCTCAATGGGCTTCAATGGATGTTAATCGACGATATCTGACAAAGTTAGATGCAAACTCAATCAAATATATAAGAAATGTTGAAATCGACTTCAAATTAGGAAGATAGACTTAGAAAATTTTCACTCAACACAAAGTGACAATCGACGTCAATGGGCTTCAATGGATGTTAATCGACGATATCTGACAAAGTTAGATGCAAACTCACTCAAATATATGAGAAATGTTGAAATTCGACTTCAAATTAGGAAGATAGACTTAGAAAATTTTCACTCATCACAAAGTGACAATCGACCTCAATGGGCTTCAATGGATGTTAATCGACGATATCTGACAAAGTTAGATGCAAACTCAATCAAATATATAAGAAATGTTGAAATTCGACTTCAAATTAGGAAGATAGACTTAGCAAATTTTCACTCAACACAAAGTGACAATCGACCTCAATGGGCTTCAATGGATGTTAATCGACGATATCTGACAAAGTTAGATGCAAACTCACTCAAATATATGAGAAATGTTGAAATTCGATTTCAAATTAGGAAGATAGACTTAGAAAATTTTCACTCAACACAAAGTGACAATCGACCTCAATGGGCTTCAATGGATGTTAATCGACGATATCTGACAAAGTTAGATGCAAACTCACTCAAATATATGAGAAATGTTGAAATTCGACTTCAAATTAGGAAGAAAGACTCAGAAAATTTTCACTCAACACAAAGTGACAATCGACCTCAATGGGCCTCAATCAATGTTAATCGACAATATCTGACAAAGTTAGATGAAAACTCAATCAAATATATAAGAAATGTTGAAATTCGACTCCAAATTAGGAAGATAGACTTAGAAAATTTTCACTCATTACAAAGTGACAATCGACCTCAATGGGCTTCAATCAATGTTAATCGACGATATCTGACAAAGTTAGATGCAAACTCACTCAAATATATGAGAAATGTTGAAATTCGACTTCAAATTAGGAAGATAGACTTAGAAAATTTTCACTCAACACAAAGTGACAATCGACCTCAATGGGCCTCAATCAATGTTAATCGACGATATCTGACAAAGTTAGATGCAAACTCAATCAAATATATAAGAAATGTTGAAATTCGACTCCAAATTAGGAAGATAGACTTAGAAAATTTTCACTCATTACAAAGTGACAATCGACCTCAATGGGCTTCAATCAATGTTAATCGACGATATCTGACAAAGTTAGATGCAAACTCACTCAAATATATGAGAAATGTTGAAATTCGACTTCAAATTAGGAAGATAGACTTAGAAAATTTTCACTCAACACAAAGTGACAATCGACCTCAATGGGCTTCCATGGATGTGAATCGACGATATCTGACAAAGTTAGATGCAAACTCAATCAAATATATAAGAAATGTTGAAATTCGACTTCAAATTAGGAAGAAAGACTTAGAAAATTTTCACTCAACACAAAGTGACAATCGACCTCAATGGGCTTCAATGGATGTTAATCGACGATATCTGACAAAGTTAGATGCAAACTCACTCAAATATATGAGAAATGTTGAAATTCGACTTCAAATTAGGAAGATAGACTTAGAAAATTTCCACTCAACACAAAGTGACAATCGACCTCAATGGGCTTCAATAGATGTTAATCGACGATATCTGACAAAGTTAGATGCAAACTCACTCAAATATATGAGAAATGTTGAAATTCGACTTCAAATTAGGAAGATAGACTTAGAAAATTTTCACTCAACACAAAGTGACAATCGACCTCAATGGGCTTCAATGGATGTTAATCGACGATATCTGACAAAGTTAGATGCAAACTCACTCAAATATATGAGAAATGTTGAAATTCGACTTCAAATTAGGAAGATAGACTTAGAAAATTTTCACTCAACACAAAGTGACAATCGACCTCAATGGGCTTCAATGGATGTTAATCGACGATATCTGACAAAGTTAGATGCAAACTCACTCAAATATATGAGAAATGTTGAAATTCGACTTCAAATTAGGAAGAAAGACTCAGAAAATTTTCACTCAACACAAAGTGACAATCGACCTCAATGGGCCTCAATCAATGTTAATCGACAATATCTGACAAAGTTAGATGAAAACTCACTCAAATATATGAGAAATGTTGAAATTCGACTTCAAATTAGGAAGATAGACTTAGAAAATTTTCACTCAACACAAAGTGACAATCGACCTCAATGGGCTTCAATGGATGTTAATCGACGATATCTGACAAAGTTAGATGCAAACTCACTCAAATATATGAGAAATGTTGAAATTCGACTTCAAATTAGGAAGATAGACTTAGAAAATTTTCACTCAACACAAAGTGACAATCGACCTCAATGGGCTTCCATGGAAGTGAATCGACGATATCTGACAAAGTTAGATGCAAACTCAATCAAATATATAAGAAATGTTGAAATTCGACTTCAAATTAGGAAGAAAGACTTAGAAAATTTTCACTCAACACAAAGTGACAATCGACCTCAATGGGCTTCAATGGATGTTAATCGACGATATCTGACAAAGTTAGATGCAAACTCACTCAAATATATGAGAAATGTTGAAATTCGACTTCAAATTAGGAAGATAGACTTAGAAAATTTCCACTCAACACAAAGTGACAATCGACCTCAATGGGCTTCAATAGATGTTAATCGACGATATCTGACAAAGTTAGATGCAAACTCACTCAAATATATGAGAAATGTTGAAATTCGACTTCAAATTAGGAAGATAGACTTAGAAAATTTTCACTCAACACAAAGTGACAATCGACCTCAATGGGCTTCAATGGATGTTAATCGACGATATCTGACAAAGTTAGATGCAAACTCACTCAAATATATGAGAAATGTTGAAATTCGACTTCAAATTAGGAAGATAGACTTAGAAAATTTTCACTCAACACAAAGTGACAATCGACCTCAATGGGCTTCAATGGATGTTAATCGACGATATCTGACAAAGTTAGATGCAAACTCACTCAAATATATGAGAAATGTTGAAATTCGACTTCAAATTAGGAAGAAAGACTCAGAAAATTTTCACTCAACACAAAGTGACAATCGACCTCAATGGGCCTCAATCAATGTTAATCGACAATATCTGACAAAGTTAGATGAAAACTCACTCAAATATATGAGAAATGTTGAAATTCGACTTCAAATTAGGAAGATAGACTTAGAAAATTTTCACTCAACACAAAGTGACAATCGACCTCAATGGGCTTCAATGGATGTTAATCGACGATATCTGACAAAGTTAGATGCAAACTCACTCAAATATATGAGAAATGTTGAAATTCGACTTCAAATTAGGAAGATAGACTTAGAAAATTTTCACTCAACACAAAGTGACAATCGACCTCAATGGGCTTCCATGGAAGTGAATCGACGATATCTGACAAAGTTAGATGCAAACTCAATCAAATATATAAGAAATGTTGAAATTCGACTTCAAATTAGGAAGAAAGACTTAGAAAATTTTCACTCAACACAAAGTGACAATCGACCTCAATGGGCTTCAATGGATGTTAATCGACGATATCTGACAAAGTTAGATGCAAACTCACTCAAATATATGAGAAATGTTGAAATTCGACTTCAAATTAGGAAGATAGACTTAGAAAATTTCCACTCAACACAAAGTGACAATCGACCTCAATGGGCTTCAATGGATGTTAATCGACGATATCTGACAAAGTTAGATGCAAACTCACTCAAATATATGAGAAATGTTGAAATTCGACTTCAAATTAGGAAGATAGACTTAGAAAATTTTCACTCAACACAAAGTGACAATCGACCTCAATGGGCTTCAATGGATGTTAATCGACGATATCTGACAAAGTTAGATGCAAACTCACTCAAATATATGAGAAATGTTGAAATTCGACTTCAAATTAGGAAGATAGACTTAGAAAATTTTCACTCAACACAAAGTGACAATCGACCTCAATGGGCTTCAATGGATGTTAATCGACGATATCTGACAAAGTTAGATGCAAACTCACTCAAATATATGAGAAATGTTGAAATTCGACTTCAAATTAGGAAGAAAGACTCAGAAAATTTTCACTCAACACAAAGTGACAATCGACCTCAATGGGCCTCAATCAATGTTAATCGACAATATCTGACAAAGTTAGATGAAAACTCACTCAAATATATGAGAAATGTTGAAATTCGACTTCAAATTAGGAAGATAGACTTAGAAAATTTTCACTCAACACAAAGTGACAATCGACCTCAATGGGCTTCCATGGATGTTAATCGACGATATCTGACAAAGTTAGATGCAAACTCATTCAAATATATAAGAAATGTTGAAATTCGACTTCAAATTAGGAAGAAAGACTTAGAAAATTTTCACTCAACACAAAGTGACAATCGACCTCAATGGGCTTCAATGGATGTTAATCGACGATATCTGACAAAGTTAGATGCAAACTCACTCAAATATATGAGAAATGTTGAAATTCGACTTCAAATTAGGAAGATAGACTTAGAAAATTTTCACTCAACACAAAGTGACAATCGACCTCAATGTGCTTCAATGGATGTTAATCGACGATATCTGACAAAGTTAGATGCAAACTCAATCAAATATATAAGAAATGTTGAAATTCGACTTCAAATTAGGAAGATAGACTTAGAAAATTTCCACTCAACACAAAGTGACAATCGACCTCAATGGGCTTCAATGGATGTTAATCGACGATATCTGACAAAGTTAGATGCAAACTCACTCAAATATATGAGAAATGTTGAAATTCGACTTCAAATTAGGAAGATAGACTTAGCAAATTTTCACTCAACACAAAGTGACAATCGACCTCAATGGGCTTCAATGGATGTTAATCGACGATATCTGACAAAGTTAGATGCAAACTCAATCAAATATATAAGAAATGTTGAAATTCGACTTCAAATTAGGAAGATAGACTTAGAAAATTTCCACTCAACACAAAGTGACAATCGACCTCAATGGGCTTCAATGGATGTTAATCGACGATATCTGACAAAGTTAGATGCAAACTCACTCAAATATATGAGAAATGTTGAAATTCGACTTCAAATTAGGAAGATAGACTTAGCAAATTTTCACTCAACACAAAGTGACAATCGACCTCAATGGGCTTCAATGGATGTTAATCGACGATATCTGACAAAGTTAGATGCAAACTCACTCAAATATATGAGAAATGTTGAAATTCGACTTCAAATTAGGAAGAAAGACTTAGAAAATTTTCACTCAACACAAAGTGACAATCGACCTCAATGGGCTTCAATGGATGTTAATCGACGATATCTGACAAAGTTAGATGCAAACTCACTCAAATATATGAGAAATGTTGAAATTCGACTTCAAATTAGGAAGATAGACTTAGAAAATTTTCACTCAACACAAAGTGACAATCGACCTCAATGGGCTTCAATGGATGTTAATCGACGATATCTGACAAAGTTAGATGCAAACTCACTCAAATATATGAGAAATGTTGAAATTCGACTTCAAATTAGGAAGAAAGACTTAGAAAATTTTCACTCAACACAAAGTGACAATCGACCTCAATGGGCCTCAATCAATGTTAATCGACAATACCTGACAAAGTTAGATGAAAACTCACTCAAATATATGAGAAATGTTGAAATTCGACTTCAAATTAGGAAGATAGACTAGAAAATTTTCACTCAACACAAAGTGACAATCGACCTCAATGGGCTTCCATGGATGTTAATCGACGATATCTGACAAAGTTAGATGCAAACTCACTCAAATATATGAGAAATGTTGAAATTCGACTTCAAATTAGGAAGATAGACTTAGAAAATTTTCACTCATCACAAAGTGACAATCGACCTCAATGGGCTTCAATGGATGTTAATCGACGATATCTGACAAAGTTAGATGCAAACTCAATCAAATATATAAGAAATGTTGAAATTCGACTTCAAATTAGGAAGATAGACTTAGAAAATTTTCACTCAACACAAAGTGACAATCGACCTCAATGGGCTTCAATGGATGTTAATCGACGATATCTGACAAAGTTAGATGCAAACTCAATCAAATATATAAGAAATGTTGAAATTCGACTTCAAATTAGGAAGATAGACTTAGAAAATTTTCACTCAACACAAAGTGACAATCGACCTCAATGGGCTTCAATGGATGTTAATCGACGATATCTGACAAAGTTAGATGCAAACTCACTCGAATATATGAGAAATGTTGAAATTCGATTTCAAATTAGGAAGATAGACTTAGAAAATTTTCACTCAACACAAAGTGACAATCGACCTCAATGGGCCTCAATCAATGTTAATCGACGATATCTGACAAAGTTAGATGCAAACTCAATCAAATATATAAGAAATGTTGAAATTCGACTCCAAATTAGGAAGATAGACTTAGAAAATTTTCACTCATTACAAAGTGACAATCGACCTCAATGGGCTTCAATCAATGTTAATCGACGATATCTGACAAAGTTAGATGCAAACTCACTCAAATATATGAGAAATGTTGAAATTCGACTTCAAATTAGGAAGATAGACTTAGAAAATTTTCACTCATTACAAAGTGACAATCGACCTCAATGGGCTTCAATGGATGTTAATCGACGATATCTGACAAAGTTAGATGCAAACTCACTCAAATATATGAGAAATGTTGAAATTCGACTTCAAATTAGGAAGAAAGACTCAGAAAATTTTCACTCAACACAAAGTGACAATCGACCTCAATGGGCCTCAATCAATGTTAATCGACAATATCTGACAAAGTTAGATGAAAACTCACTCAAATATATGAGAAATGTTGAAATTCGACTTCAAATTAGGAAGATAGACTTAGAAAATTTTCACTCAACACAAAGTGACAATCGACCTCAATGGGCTTCCATGGATGTTAATCGACGATATCTGACAAAGTTAGATGCAAACTCAATCAAATATATAAGAAATGTTGAAATTCGACTTCAAATTAGGAAGAAAGACTTAGAAAATTTTCACTCAACACAAAGTGACAATCGACCTCAATGGGCTTCAATGGATGTTAATCGACGATATCTGACAAAGTTAGATGCAAACTCACTCAAATATAAGAGAAATGTTGAAATTCGACTTCAAATTAGGAAGATAGACTTAGAAAATTTCCACTCAACACAAAGTGACAATCGACCTCAATGGGCTTCAATGGATGTTAATCGACGATATCTGACAAAGTTAGATGCAAACTCACTCAAATATATGAGAAATGTTGAAATTCGACTTCAAATTAGGAAGATAGACTTAGAAAATTTTCACTCAACACAAAGTGACAATCGACCTCAATGGGCTTCAATGGATGTTAATCGACGATATCTGACAAAGTTAGATGCAAACTCACTCAAATATATGAGAAATGTTGAAATTCGACTTCAAATTAGGAAGATAGACTTAGAAAATTTTCACTCAACACAAAGTGACAATCGACCTCAATGGGCTTCAATGGATGTTTATCGACGATATCTGACAAAGTTAGATGCAAACTCACTCAAATATATGAGAAATGTTGAAATTCGACTTCAAATTAGGAAGAAAGACTCAGAAAATTTTCACTCAACACAAAGTGACAATCGACCTCAATGGGCCTCAATCAATGTTAATCGACAATATCTGACAAAGTTAGATGAAAACTCACTCAAATATATGAGAAATGTTGAAATTCGACTTCAAATTAGGAAGATAGACTTAGAAAATTTTCACTCAACACAAAGTGACAATCGACCTCAATGGGCTTCCATGGATGTTAATCGACGATATCTGACAAAGTTAGATGCAAACTCAATCAAATATATAAGAAATGTTGAAATTCGACTTCAAATTAGGAAGATAGACTTAGAAAATTTTCACTCAACACAAAGTGACAATCGACGTCAATGGGCTTCAATGGATGTTAATCGACGATATCTGACAAAGTTAGATGCAAACTCACTCAAATATATGAGAAATGTTGAAATTCGACTTCAAATTAGGAAGATAGACTTAGAAAATTTTCACTCAACACAAAGTGACAATCGACCTCAATGGGCTTCAATGGATGTTAATCGACGATATCTGACAAAGTTAGATGCAAACTCAATCAAATATATGAGAAATGTTGAAATTCGACTTCAAATTAGGAAGAAAGACTTAGAAAATTTTCACTCAACACAAAGTGACAATCGACCTCAATGGGCTTCAATGGATGTTAATCGACGATATCTGACAAAGTTAGATGCAAACTCACTCAAATATATGAGAAATGTTGAAATTCGACTTCAAATTAGGAAGATAGACTTAGAAAATTTTCACTCAACACAAAGTGACAATCGACCTCAATGGGCTTCAATGGATGTTAATCGACGATATCTTACAAAGTTAGATGCAAACTCACTCAAATATATGAGAAATGTTGAAATTCGACTTCAAATTAGGAAGATAGACTTAGAAAATTTTCACTCAACACAAAGTGACAATCGACCTCAATGGGCTTCAATGGATGTTAATCGACGATATCTGACAAAGTTAGATGCAAACTCACTCAAATATATGAGAAATGTTGAAATTCGACTTCAAATTAGGAAGATAGACTTAGAAAATTTTCACTCAACACAAAGTGACAATCGACCTCAATGGGCTTCAATGGATGTTAATCGACGATATCTGACAAAGTTAGATGCAAACTCACTCAAATATATGAGAAATGTTGAAATTCGACTTCAAATTAGGAAGAAAGACTCAGAAAATTTTCACTCAACACAAAGTGACAATCGACCTCAATGGGCCTCAATCAATGTTAATCGACAATATCTGACAAAGTTAGATGAAAACTCACTCAAATATATGAGAAATGTTGAAATTCGACTTCAAATTAGGAAGATAGACTTAGAAAATTTTCACTCAACACAAAGTGACAATCGACCTCAATGGGCTTCCATGGATGTTAATCGACGATATCTGACAAAGTTAGATGCAAACTCAATCAAATATATAAGAAATGTTGAAATTCGACTTCAAATTAGGAAGATAGACTTAGAAAATTTCCACTCAACACAAAGTGACAATCGACCTCAATGGGCTTCAATGGATGTTAATCGACGATATCTGACAAAGTTAGATGCAAACTCAATCAAATATATAAGAAATGTTGAAATTCGACTTCAAATTAGG
This sequence comes from Diorhabda carinulata, assembly GCF_026250575.1. Classification (NCBI taxonomy): domain Eukaryota; kingdom Metazoa; phylum Arthropoda; class Insecta; order Coleoptera; family Chrysomelidae; genus Diorhabda; species Diorhabda carinulata. Next base: position 11,575,147 of record NC_079467.1, read on the forward strand.
AAGATAGACTTAGAAAATTTTCACTCAACACAAAGTGACAATCGACGTCAATGGGCTTCAATGGATGTTAATCGACGATATCTGACAAAGTTAGATGCAAACTCACTCAAATATATGAGAAATGTTGAAATTCGACTTCAAATTAGGAAGATAGACTTAGAAAATTTTCACTCAACACAAAGTGACAATCGACCTCAATGGGCTTCAATGGATGTTAATCGACGATATCTGACAAAGTTAGATGCAAACTCACTCAAATATATGAGAAATGTTGAAATTCGACTTCAAATTAGGAAGAAAGACTTAGAAAATTTTCACTCAACACAAAGTGACAATCGACCTCAATGGGCTTCAATGGATGTTAATCGACGATATCTGACAAAGTTAGATGCAAACTCACTCAAATATATGAGAAATGTTGAAATTCGACTTCAAATTAGGAAGATAGACTTAGAAAATTTTCACTCAACACAAAGTGACAATCGACCTCAATGGGCTTCAATGGATGTTAATCGACGATATCTGACAAAGTTAGATGCAAACTCACTCAAATATATGAGAAATGTTGAAATTCGACTTCAAATTAGGAAGATAGACTTAGAAAATTTTCACTCAACACAAAGTGACAATCGACCTCAATGGGCCTCAATCAATGTTAATCGACAATATCTGACAAAGTTAGATGAAAACTCACTCAAATATATGAGAAATGTTGAAATTCGACATCAAATTAGGAAGATAGACTTAGAAAATTTTCACTCAACACAAAGTGACAATCGACCTCAATGGGCTTCCATGGATGTTAATCGACGATATCTGACAAAGTTAGATGCAAACTCAATCAAATATATAAGAAATGTTGAAATTCGACTTCAAATTAGGAAGATAGACTTAGAAAATTTTCACTCAACACAAAGTGACAATCGACGTCAATGGGCTTCAATGGATGTTAATCGACGATATCTGACAAAGTTAGATGCAAACTCACTCAAATATATGAGAAATGTTGAAATTCGACTTCAAATTAGGAAGATAGACTTAGAAAATTTTCACTCATCACAAAGTGACAATCGACCTCAATGGGCTTCAATGGATGTTAATCGACGATATCTGACAAAGTTAGATGCAAACTCAATCAAATATATAAGAAATGTTGAAATTCGACTTCAAATTAGGAAGATAGACTTAGAAAATTTTCACTCAACACAAAGTGACAATCGACCTCAATGGGCTTCAATGGATGTTAATCGACGATATCTGACAAAGTTAGATGCAAACTCACTCAAATATATGAGAAATGTTGAAATTCGACTTCAAATTAGGAAGATAGACTTAGAAAATTTTCACTCAACACAAAGTGACAATCGACCTCAATGGGCCTCAATCAATGTTAATCGACGATATCTGACAAAGTTAGATGCAAACTCAATCAAATATATAAGAAATGTTGAAATTCGACTCCAAATTAGGAAGATAGACTTAGAAAATTTTCACTCATTACAAAGTGACAATCGACCTCAATGGGCTTCAATCAATGTTAATCGACGATATCTGACAAAGTTAGATGCAAACTCACTCAAATATATGAGAAATGTTGAAATTCGACTTCAAATTAGGAAGATAGACTTAGAAAATTTTCACTCAACACAAAGTGACAATCGACCTCAATGGGCATCAATGGATGTTAATCGACGATATCTGACAAAGTTAGATGCAAACTCACTCAAATATATGAGAAATGTTGAAATTCGACTTCAAATTAGGAAGAAAGACTTAGAAAATTTTCACTCAACACAAAGTGACAATCGACCTCAATGGGCTTCAATGGATGTTAATCGACGATATCTGACAAAGTTAGATGCAAACTCACTCAAATATATGAGAAATGTTGAAATTCGACTTCAAATTAGGAAGATAGACTTAGAAAATTTTCACTCAACACAAAGTGACAATCGACCTCAATGGGCTTCAATGGATGTTAATCGACGATATCTGACAAAGTTAGATGCAAACTCACTCAAATATATGAGAAATGTTGAAATTCGACTTCAAATTAGGAAGATAGACTTAGAAAATTTTCACTCAACACAAAGTGACAATCGACCTCAATGGGCTTCCATGGATGTTAATCGACGATATCTGACAAAGTTAGATGCAAACTCAATCAAATATATAAGAAATGTTGAAATTCGACTTCAAATTAGGAAGATAGACTTAGAAAATTTTCACTCAACACAAAGTGACAATCGACGTCAATGGGCTTCAATGGATGTTAATCGACGATATCTGACAAAGTTAGATGCAAACTCACTCAAATATATGAGAAATGTTGAAATTCGACTTCAAATTAGGAAGATAGACTTAGAAAATTTTCACTCATCACAAAGTGACAATCGACCTCAATGGGCTTCAATGGATGTTAATCGACGATATCTGACAAAGTTAGATGCAAACTCAATCAAATATATAAGAAATGTTGAAATTCGACTTCAAATTAGGAAGATAGACTTAGAAAATTTTCACTCAACACAAAGTGACAATCGACGTCAATGGGCTTCAATGGATGTTAATCGACGATATCTGACAAAGTTAGATGCAAACTCACTCAAATATATGAGAAATGTTGAAATTCGACTTCAAATTAGGAAGATAGACTTAGAAAATTTTCACTCAACACAAAGTGACAATCGACCTCAATGGGCTTCAATGGATGTTAATCGACGATATCTGACAAAGTTAGATGCAAACTCAATCAAATATATAAGAAATGTTGAAATTCGACTTCAAATTAGGAAGATAGACTTAGAAAATTTCCACTCAACACAAAGTGACAATCGACCTCAATGGGCTTCAATGGATGTTAATCGACGATATCTGACAAAGTTAGATGCAAACTCACTCAAATATATGAGAAATGTTGAAATTCGACTTCAAATTAGGAAGATAGACTTAGAAAATTTTCACTCAACACAAAGTGACAATCGACCTCAATGGGCTTCAATGGATGTTAATCGACGATATCTGACAAAGTTAGATGCAAACTCACTCAAATATATGAGAAATGTTGAAATTCGACTTCAAATTAGGAAGAAAGACTTAGAAAATTTTCACTCAACACAAAGTGACAATCGACCTCAATGGGCTTCAATGGATGTTAATCGACGATATCTGACAAAGTTAGATGCAAACTCACTCAAATATATGAGAAATGTTGAAATTCGACTTCAAATTAGGAAGATAGACTTAGAAAATTTTCACTCAACACAAAGTGACAATCGACCTCAATGGGCTTCAATGGATGTTAATCGACGATATCTGACAAAGTTAGATGCAAACTCACTCAAATATATGAGAAATGTTGAAATTCGACTTCAAATTAGGAAGATAGACTTAGAAAATTTTCACTCATCACAAAGTGACAATCGACCTCAATGGGCTTCAATGGATGTTAATCGACGATATCTGACAAAGTTAGATGCAAACTCAATCAAATATATAAGAAATGTTGAAATTCGACTTCAAATTAGGAAGATAGACTTAGAAAATTTTCACTCAACACAAAGTGACAATCGACGTCAATGGGCTTCAATGGATGTTAATCGACGATATCTGACAAAGTTAGATGCAAACTCACTCAAATATATGAGAAATGTTGAAATTCGACTTCAAATTAGGAAGATAGACTTAGAAAATTTTCACTCAACACAAAGTGACAATCGACCTCAATGGGCTTCAATGGATGTTAATCGACGATATCTGACAAAGTTAGATGCAAACTCAATCAAATATATAAGAAATGTTGAAATTCGACTTCAAATTAGGAAGATAGACTTAGAAAATTTCCACTCAACACAAAGTGACAATCGACCTCAATGGGCTTCAATGGATGTTAATCGACGATATCTGACAAAGTTAGATGCAAACTCACTCAAATATATGAGAAATGTTGAAATTCGACTTCAAATTAGGAAGATAGACTTAGAAAATTTTCACTCAACACAAAGTGACAATCGACCTCAATGGGCTTCAATGGATGTTAATCGACGATATCTGACAAAGTTAGATGCAAACTCACTCAAATATATGAGAAATGTTGAAATTCGACTTCAAATTAGGAAGAAAGACTTAGAAAATTTTCACTCAACACAAAGTGACAATCGACCTCAATGGGCTTCAATGGATGTTAATCGACGATATCTGACAAAGTTAGATGCAAACTCACTCAAATATATGAGAAATGTTGAAATTCGACTTCAAATTAGGAAGATAGACTTAGAAAATTTTCACTCAACACAAAGTGACAATCGACCTCAATGGGCTTCAATGGATGTTAATCGACGATATCTGACAAAGTTAGATGCAAACTCACTCAAATATATGAGAAATGTTGAAATTCGACTTCAAATTAGGAAGATAGACTTAGAAAATTTTCACTCAACACAAAGTGACAATCGACCTCAATGGGCCTCAATCAATGTTAATCGACAATATCTGACAAAGTTAGATGAAAACTCACTCAAATATATGAGAAATGTTGAAATTCGACTTCAAATTAGGAAGATAGACTTAGAAAATTTTCACTCAACACAAAGTGACAATCGACCTCAATGGGCTTCCATGGATGTTAATCGACGATATCTGACAAAGTTAGATGCAAACTCAATCAAATATATAAGAAATGTTGAAATTCGACTTCAAATTAGGAAGATAGACTTAGAAAATTTTCACTCAACACAAAGTGACAATCGACGTCAATGGGCTTCAATGGATGTTAATCGACGATATCTGACAAAGTTAGATGCAAACTCACTCAAATATATGAGAAATGTTGAAATTCGACTTTAAATTAGGAAGATAGACTTAGAAAATTTTCACTCATCACAAAGTGACAATCGACCTCAATGGGCTTCAATGGATGTTAATCGACGATATCTGACAAAGTTAGATGCAAACTCAATCAAATATATAAGAAATGTTGAAATTCGACTTCAAATTAGGAAGATAGACTTAGAAAATTTTCACTCAACACAAAGTGACAATCGACCTCAATGGGCTTCAATGGATGTTAATCGACGATATCTGACAAAGTTAGATGCAAACTCACTCAAATATATGAGAAATGTTGAAATTCGACTTCAAATTAGGAAGATAGACTTAGAAAATTTTCACTCAACACAAAGTGACAATCGACCTCAATGGGCCTCAATCAATGTTAATCGACGATATCTGACAAAGTTAGATGCAAACTCAATCAAATATATAAGAAATGTTGAAATTCGACTCCAAATTAGGAAGATAGACTTAGAAAATTTTCACTCATCACAAAGTGACAATCGACCTCAATGGGCTTCAATCAATGTTAATCGACGATATCTGACAAAGTTAGATGCAAACTCACTCAAATATATGAGAAATGTTGAAATTCGACTTCAAATTAGGAAGATAGACTTAGAAAATTTTCACTCAACACAAAGTGACAATCGACCTCAATGGGCATCAATGGATGTTAATCGACGATATCTGACAAAGTTAGATGCAAACTCACTCAAATATATGAGAAATGTTGAAATTCGACTTCAAATTAGGAAGAAAGACTTAGAAAATTTTCACTCAACACAAAGTGACAATCGACCTCAATGGGCTTCAATGGATGTTAATCGACGATATCTGACAAAGTTAGATGCAAACTCACTCTAATATATGAGAAATGTTGAAATTCGACTTCAAATTAGGAAGATAGACTTAGAAAATTTTCACTCAACACAAAGTGACAATCGACCTCAATGGGCTTCAATGGATGTTAATCGACGATATCTGACAAAGTTAGATGCAAACTCACTCAAATATATGAGAAATGTTGAAATTCGACTTCAAATTAGGAAGAAAGACTTAGAAAATTTTCACTCAACACAAAGTGACAATCGACCTCAATGGGCCTCAATCAATGTTAATCGACAATATCTGACAAAGTTAGATGAAAACTCACTCAAATATATGAGAAATGTTGAAATTCGACTTCAAATTAGGAAGATAGACTTAGAAAATTTTCACTCAACACAAAGTGACAATCGACCTCAATGGGCTTCCATGGATGTTAATCGACGATATCTGACAAAGTTAGATGCAAACTCAATCAAATATATAAGAAATGTTGAAATTCGACTTCAAATTAGGAAGATAGACTTAGAAAATTTTCACTCAACACAAAGTGACAATCGACCTCAATGGGCTTCCATGGATGTTAATCGACGATATCTGACAAAGTTAGATGCAAACTCAATCAAATATATAAGAAATGTTGAAATTCGACTTCAAATTAGGAAGATAGACTTAGAAAATTTTCACTCAACACAAAGTGACAATCGACGTCAATGGGCTTCAATGGATGTTAATCGACGATATCTGACAAAGTTAGATGCAAACTCACTCAAATATATGAGAAATGTTGAAATTCGACTTCAAATTAGGAAGATAGACTTAGAAAATTTTCACTCAACACAAAGTGACAATCGACCTCAATGGGCCTCAATGGATGTTAATCGACGATATCTGACAAAGTTAGATGCAAACTCACTCAAATATATGAGAAATGTTGAAATTCGACTTCAAATTAGGAAGATAGACTTAGAAAATTTTCACTCATTACAAAGTGACAATCGACCTCAATGGGCTTCAATCAATGTTAATCGACGATATCTGACAAAGTTAGATGCAAACTCACTCAAATATATGAGAAATGTTGAAATTCGACTTCAAATTAGGAAGATAGACTTAGAAAATTTTCACTCATTACAAAGTGACAATCGACCTCAATGGGCTTCAATCAATGTTAATCGACGATATCTGACAAAGTTAGATGCAAACTCACTCAAATATATGAGAAATGTTGAAATTCGACTTCAAATTAGGAAGAAAGACTTAGAAAATTTTCACTCATCACAAAGTGACAATCGACCTCAATGGGCTTCAATGGATGTTAGTCGACGATATCTGACAAAGTTAGATGCAAACTCACTCAAATATATGAGAAATGTTGAAATTCGACTTCAAATTAGGAAGATAGACTTAGAAAATTTTCACTCAACACAAAGTGACAATCGACCTCAATGGGCCTCAATCAATGTTAATCGACGATATCTGACAAAGTTAGATGCAAACTCAATCAAATATATAAGAAATGTTGAAATTCGACTCCAAATTAGGAAGATAGACTTAGAAAATTTTCACTCATTACAAAGTGACAATCGACCTCAATGGGCTTCAATCAATGTTAATCGACGATATCTGACAAAGTTAGATGCAAACTCACTCAAATATATGAGAAATGTTGAAATTCGACTTCAAATTAGGAAGATAGACTTAGAAAATTTTCACTCAACACAAAGTGACAATCGACCTCAATGGGCCTCAATCAATGTTAATCGACGATATCTGACAAAGTTAGATGCAAACTCAATCAAATATATAAGAAATGTTGAAATTCGACTCCAAATTAGGAAGATAGACTTAGAAAATTTTCACTCATTACAAAGTGACAATCGACCTCAATGGGCTTCAATCAATGTTAATCGACGATATCTGACAAAGTTAGATGCAAACTCACTCAAATATATGAGAAATGTTGAAATTCGACTTCAAATTAGGAAGATAGACTTAGAAAATTTTCACTCATTACAAAGTGACAATCGACCTCAATGGGCTTCAATCAATGTTAATCGACGATATCTGACAAAGTTAGATGCAAACTCACTCAAATATATGAGAAATGTTGAAATTCGACTTCAAATTAGGAAGAAAGACTTAGAAAATTTTCACTCATCACAAAGTGACAATCGACCTCAATGGGCTTCAATGGATGTTAGTCGACGATATCTGACAAAGTTAGATGCAAACTCACTCAAATATATGAGAAATGTTGAAATTCGACTTCAAATTAGGAAGATAGACTTAGAAAATTTTCACTCAACACAAAGTGACAATCGACCTCAATGGGCCTCAATCAATGTTAATCGACGATATCTGACAAAGTTAGATGCAAACTCAATCAAATATATAAGAAATGTTGAAATTCGACTCCAAATTAGGAAGATAGACTTAGAAAATTTTCACTCATTACAAAGTGACAATCGACCTCAATGGGCTTCAATCAATGTTAATCGACGATATCTGACAAAGTTAGATGCAAACTCACTCAAATATATGAGAAATGTTGAAATTCGACTTCAAATTAGGAAGATAGACTTAGAAAATTTTCACTCAACACAAAGTGACAATCGACCTCAATGGGCATCAATGGATGTTAATCGACGATATCTGACAAAGTTAGATGCAAACTCACTCAAATATATGAGAAATGTTGAAATTCGACTTCAAATTAGGAAGATAGACTTAGAAAATTTTCACTCAACACAAAGTGACAATCGACCTCAATGGGCTTCAATGGATGTTAATCGACGATATCTGACAAAGTTAGATGCAAACTCACTCAAATATATGAGAAATGTTGAAATTCGACTTCAAATTAGGAAGAAAGACTTAGAAAATTTTCACTCAACACAAAGTGACAATCGACCTCAATGGGCTTCAATGGATGTTAATCGACGATATCTGACAAAGTTAGATGCAAACTCACTCAAATATATGAGAAATGTTGAAATTCGACTTCAAATTAGGAAGATAGACTTAGAAAATTTTCACTCAACACAAAGTGACAATCGACCTCAATGGGCTTCAATGGATGTTAATCGACGATATCTGACAAAGTTAGATGCAAACTCACTCAAATATATGAGAAATGTTGAAATTCGACTTCAAATTAGGAAGATAGACTTAGAAAATTTTCACTCATCACAAAGTGACAATCGACCTCAATGGGCTTCAATGGATGTTAATCGACGATATCTGACAAAGTTAGATGCAAACTCAATCAAATATATAAGAAATGTTGAAATTCGACTTCAAATTAGGAAGATAGACTTAGAAAATTTTCACTCAACACAAAGTGACAATCGACGTCAATGGGCTTCAATGGATGTTAATCGACGATATCTGACAAAGTTAGATGCAAACTCACTCAAATATATGAGAAATGTTGAAATTCGACTTCAAATTAGGAAGAAAGACTTAGAAAATTTTCACTCAACACAAAGTGACAATCGACCTCAATGGGCTTCAATGGATGTTAATCGACGATATCTGACAAAGTTAGATGCAAACTCACTCAAATATATGAGAAATGTTGAAATTCGACTTCAAATTAGGAAGATAGACTTAGAAAATTTTCACTCAACACAAAGTGACAATCGACCTCAATGGGCTTCAATGGATGTTAATCGACGATATCTGACAAAGTTAGATGCAAACTCAATCAAATATATAAGAAATGTTGAAATTCGACTTCAAATTAGGAAGATAGACTTAGAAAATTTTCACTCAACACAAAGTGACAATCGACGTCAATGGGCTTCAATGGATGTTAATCGACGATATCTGACAAAGTTAGATGCAAACTCACTCAAATATATGAGAAATGTTGAAATTCGACTTCAAATTAGGAAGATAGACTTAGAAAATTTTCACTCAACACAAAGTGACAATCGACCTCAATGGGCTTCAATGGATGTTAATCGACGATATCTGACAAAGTTAGATGCAAACTCACTCTAATATATGAGAAATGTTGAAATTCGACTTCAAATTAGGAAGATAGACTTAGAAAATTTTCACTCAACACAAAGTGACAATCGACCTCAATGGGCTTCAATGGATGTTAATCGACGATATCTGACAAAGTTAGATGCAAACTCACTCAAATATATGAGAAATGTTGAAATTCGACTTCAAATTAGGAAGAAAGACTTAGAAAATTTTCACTCAACACAAAGTGACAATCGACCTCAATGGGCCTCAATCAATGTTAATCGACAATATCTGACAAAGTTAGATGAAAACTCACTCAAATATATGAGAAATGTTGAAATTCGACTTCAAATTAGGAAGATAGACTTAGAAAATTTTCACTCAACACAAAGTGACAATCGACCTCAATGGGCTTCCATGGATGTTAATCGACGATATCTGACAAAGTTAGATGCAAACTCAATCAAATATATAAGAAATGTTGAAATTCGACTTCAAATTAGGAAGATAGACTTAGAAAATTTTCACTCAACACAAAGTGACAATCGACCTCAATGGGCATCAATGGATGTTAATCGACGATATCTGACAAAGTTAGATGCAAACTCACTCAAATATATGAGAAATGTTGAAATTCGACTTCAAATTAGGAAGATAGACTTAGAAAATTTTCACTCAACACAAAGTGACAATCGACCTCAATGGGCTTCAATGGATGTTAATCGACGATATCTGACAAAGTTAGATGCAAACTCACTCAAATATATGAGAAATGTTGAAATTCGACTTCAAATTAGGAAGAAAGACTTAGAAAATTTTCACTCAACACAAAGTGACAATCGACCTCAATGGGCTTCAATGGATGTTAATCGACGATATCTGACAAAGTTAGATGCAAACTCACTCAAATATATGAGAAATGTTGAAATTCGACTTCAAATTAGGAAGATAGACTTAGAAAATTTTCACTCAACACAAAGTGACAATCGACCTCAATGGGCTTCAATGGATGTTAATCGACGATATCTGACAAAGTTAGATGCAAACTCACTCAAATATATAAGAAATGTTGAAATTCGACTTCAAATTAGGAAGATAGACTTAGAAAATTTTCACTCATCACAAAGTGACAATCGACCTCAATGGGCTTCAATGGATGTTAATCGACGATATCTGACAAAGTTAGATGCAAACTCAATCAAATATATAAGAAATGTTGAAATTCGACTTCAAATTAGGAAGATAGACTTAGAAAATTTTCACTCAACACAAAGTGACAATCGACGTCAATGGGCTTCAATGGATGTTAATCGACGATATCTGACAAAGTTAGATGCAAACTCACTCAAATATATGAGAAATGTTGAAATTCGACTTCAAATTAGGAAGAAAGACTTAGAAAATTTTCACTCAACACAAAGTGACAATCGACCTCAATGGGCTTCAATGGATGTTAATCGACGATATCTGACAAAGTTAGATGCAAACTCACTCAAATATATGAGAAATGTTGAAATTCGACTTCAAATTAGGAAGATAGACTTAGAAAATTTTCACTCAACACAAAGTGACAATCGACCTCAATGGGCTTCAATGGATGTTAATCGACGATATCTGACAAAGTTAGATGCAAACTCAATCAAATATATAAGAAATGTTGAAATTCGACTTCAAATTAGGAAGATAGACTTAGAAAATTTTCACTCAACACAAAGTGACAATCGACGTCAATGGGCTTCAATGGATGTTAATCGACGATATCTGACAAAGTTAGATGCAAACTCACTCAAATATATGAGAAATGTTGAAATTCGACTTCAAATTAGGAAGATAGACTTAGAAAATTTTCACTCAACACAAAGTGACAATCGACCTCAATGGGCTTCAATGGATGTTAATCGACGATATCTGACAAAGTTAGATGCAAACTCAATCAAATATATAAGAAATGTTGAAATTCGACTTCAAATTAGGAAGATAGACTTAGAAAATTTTCACTCAACACAAAGTGACAATCGACCTCAATGGGCTTCAATGGATGTTAATCGACGATATCTGACAAAGTTAGATGCAAACTCACTCAAATATATGAGAAATGTTGAAATTCGACTTCAAATTAGGAAGATAGACTTAGAAAATTTTCACTCAACACAAAGTGACAATCGACCTCAATGGGCTTCAATCAATGTTAATCGACGATATCTGACAAAGTTAGATGCAAACTCACTCAAATATATGAGAAATGTTGAAATTCGACTTCAAATTAGGAAGATAGACTTAGAAAATTTTCACTCAACACAAAGTGACAATCGACCTCAATGGGCCTCAATCAATGTTAATCGACAATATCTGACAAAGTTAGATGAAAACTCACTCAAATATATGAGAAATGTTGAAATTCGACTTCAAATTAGGAAGATAGACTTAGAAAATTTTCACTCAACACAAAGTGACAATCGACCTCAATGGGCTTCCATGGATGTTAATCGACGATATCTGACAAAGTTAGATGCAAACTCAATCAAATATATAAGAAATGTTGAAATTCGACTTCAAATTAGGAAGATAGACTTAGAAAATTTTCACTCAACACAAAGTGACAATCGACGTCAATGGGCTTCAATGGATGTTAATCGACGATATCTGACAAAGTTAGATGCAAACTCACTCAAATATATGAGAAATGTTGAAATTCGACTTCAAATTAGGAAGATAGACTTAGAAAATTTTCACTCATCACAAAGTGACAATCGACCTCAATGGGCTTCAATGGATGTTAATCGACGATATCTGACAAAGTTAGATGCAAACTCAATCAAATATATAAGAAATGTTGAAATTCGACTTCAAATTAGGAAGATAGACTTAGAAAATTTTCACTCAACACAAAGTGACAATCGACGTCAATGGGCTTCAATGGATGTTAATCGACGATATCTGACAAAGTTAGATGCAAACTCACTCAAATATATGAGAAATGTTGAAATTCGACTTCAAATTAGGAAGATAGACTTAGAAAATTTTCACTCATCACAAAGTGACAATCGACCTCAATGGGCTTCAATGGATGTTAATCGACGATATCTGACAAAGTTAGATGCAAACTCAATCAAATATATAAGAAATGTTGAAATTCGACTTCAAATTAGGAAGATAGACTTAGAAAATTTTCACTCAACACAAAGTGACAATCGACCTCAATGGGCTTCAATGGATGTTAATCGACGATATCTGACAAAGTTAGATGCAAACTCACTCAAATATATGAGAAATGTTGAAATTCGACTTCAAATTAGGAAGATAGACTTAGAAAATTTTCACTCAACACAAAGTGACAATCGACCTCAATGGGCTTCAATGGATGTTAATCGACGATATCTGACAAAGTTAGATGCAAACTCACTCAAATATATGAGAAATGTTGAAATTCGACTTCAAATTAGGAAGAAAGACTTAGAAAATTTTCACTCAACACAAAGTGACAATCGACCTCAATGGGCTTCAATGGATGTTAATCGACGATATCTGACAAAGTTAGATGCAAACTCACTCAAATATATGAGAAATGTTGAAATTCGACTTCAAATTAGGAAGATAGACTTAGAAAATTTTCACTCAACACAAAGTGACAATCGACCTCAATGGGCTTCAATGGATGTTAATCGACGATATCTGACAAAGTTAGATGCAAACTCACTCAAATATATGAGAAATGTTGAAATTCGACTTCAAATTAGGAAGATAGACTTAGAAAATTTTCACTCAACACAAAGTGACAATCGACCTCAATGGGCCTCAATCAATGTTAATCGACAATATCTGACAAAGTTAGATGAAAACTCACTCAAATATATGAGAAATGTTGAAATTCGACTTCAAATTAGGAAGATAGACTTAGAAAATTTTCACTCAACACAAAGTGACAATCGACCTCAATGGGCTTCCATGGATGTTAATCGACGATATCTGACAAAGTTAGATGCAAACTCAATCAAATATATAAGAAATGTTGAAATTCGACTTCAAATTAGGAAGATAGACTTAGAAAATTTTCACTCAACACAAAGTGACAATCGACGTCAATGGGCTTCAATGGATGTTAATCGACGATATCTGACAAAGTTAGATGCAAACTCACTCAAATATATGAGAAATGTTGAAATTCGACTTCAAATTAGGAAGATAGACTTAGAAAATTTTCACTCATCACAAAGTGACAATCGACCTCAATGGGCTTCAATGGATGTTAATCGACGATATCTGACAAAGTTAGATGCAAACTCAATCAAATATATAAGAAATGTTGAAATTCGACTTCAAATTAGGAAGATAGACTTAGAAAATTTTCACTCAACACAAAGTGACAATCGACCTCAATGGGCTTCAATGGATGTTAATCGACGATATCTGACAAAGTTAGATGCAAACTCACTCAAATATATGAGAAATGTTGAAATTCGACTTCAAATTAGGAAGATAGACTTAGAAAATTTTCACTCAACACAAAGTGACAATCGACCTCAATGGGCCTCAATCAATGTTAATCGACGATATCTGACAAAGTTAGATGCAAACTCAATCAAATATATAAGAAATGTTGAAATTCGACTCCAAATTAGGAAGATAGACTTAGAAAATTTTCACTCATTACAAAGTGACAATCGACCTCAATGGGCTTCAATCAATGTTAATCGACGATATCTGACAAAGTTAGATGCAAACTCACTCAAATATATGAGAAATGTTGAAATTCGACTTCAAATTAGGAAGATAGACTTAGAAAATTTTCACTCAACACAAAGTGACAATCGACCTCAATGGGCTTCAATGGATGTTAATCGACGATATCTGACAAAGTTAGATGCAAACTCACTCAAATATATGAGAAATGTTGAAATTCGACTTCAAATTAGGAAGATAGACTTAGAAAATTTTCACTCAACACAAAGTGACAATCGACCTCAATGGGCCTCAATCAATGTTAATCGACAATATCTGACAAAGTTAGATGAAAACTCACTCAAATATATGAGAAATGTTGAAATTCGACTTCAAATTAGGAAGATAGACTTAGAAAATTTTCACTCAACACAAAGTGACAATCGACCTCAATGGGCTTCCATGGATGTTAATCGACGATATCTGACAAAGTTAGATGCAAACTCAATCAAATATATAAGAAATGTTGAAATTCGACTTCAAATTAGGAAGATAGACTTAGAAAATTTTCACTCAACACAAAGTGACAATCGACCTCAATGGGCCTCAATCAATGTTAATCGACAATATCTGACAAAGTTAGATGAAAACTCACTCAAATATATGAGAAATGTTGAAATTCGACTTCAAATTAGGAAGATAGACTTAGAAAATTTTCACTCAACACAAAGTGACAATCGACCTCAATGGGCTTCCATGGATGTTAATCGACGATATCTGACAAAGTTAGATGCAAACTCAATCAAATATATAAGAAATGTTGAAATTCGACTTCAAATTAGGAAGATAGACTTAGAAAATTTTCACTCAACACAAAGTGACAATCGACGTCAATGGGCTTCAATGGATGTTAATCGACGATATCTGACAAAGTTAGATGCAAACTCACTCAAATATATGAGAAATGTTGAAATTCGACTTCAAATTAGGAAGATAGACTTAGAAAATTTTCACTCATCACAAAGTGACAATCGACCTCAATGGGCTTCAATGGATGTTAATCGACGATATCTGACAAAGTTAGATGCAAACTCAATCAAATATATAAGAAATGTTGAAATTCGACTTCAAATTAGGAAGATAGACTTAGAAAATTTTCACTCAACACAAAGTGACAATCGACGTCAATGGGCTTCAATGGATGTTAATCGACGATATCTGACAAAGTTAGATGCAAACTCACTCAAATATATGAGAAATGTTGAAATTCGACTTCAAATTAGGAAGATAGACTTAGAAAATTTTCACTCATCACAAAGTGACAATCGACCTCAATTGGCTTCAATGGATGTTAATCGACGATATCTGACAAAGTTAGATGCAAACTCAATCAAATATATAAGAAATGTTGAAATTCGACTTCAAATTAGGAAGATAGACTTAGAAAATTTTCACTCAACACAAAGTGACAATCGACCTCAATGGGCTTCAATGGATGTTAATCGACGATATCTGACAAAGTTAGATGCAAACTCACTCAAATATATGAGAAATGTTGAAATTCGACTTCAAATTAGGAAGATAGACTTAGAAAATTTTCACTCAACACAAAGTGACAATCGACCTCAATGGGCTTCAATGGATGTTAATCGACGATATCTGACAAAGTTAGATGCAAACTCACTCAAATATATGAGAAATGTTGAAATTCGACTTCAAATTAGGAAGAAAGACTTAGAAAATTTTCACTCAACACAAAGTGACAATCGACCTCAATGGGCTTCAATGGATGTTAATCGACGATATCTGACAAAGTTAGATGCAAACTCACTCAAATATATGAGAAATGTTGAAATTCGACTTCAAATTAGGGAGATAGACTTAGAAAATTTTCACTCAACACAAAGTGACAATCGACCTCAATGGGCTTCAATGGATGTTAATCGACGATATCTGACAAAGTTAGATGCAAACTCACTCAAATATATGAGAAATGTTGAAATTCGACTTCAAATTAGGAAGATAGACTTAGAAAATTTTCACTCAACACAAAGTGACAATCGACCTCAATGGGCCTCAATCAATGTTAATCGACAATATCTGACAAAGTTAGATGAAAACTCACTCAAATATATGAGAAATGTTGAAATTCGACTTCAAATTAGGAAGATAGACTTAGAAAATTTTCACTCAACACAAAGTGACAATCGACCTCAATGGGCTTCCATGGATGTTAATCGACGATATCTGACAAAGTTAGATGCAAACTCAATCAAATATATAAGAAATGTTGAAATTCGACTTCAAATTAGGAAGATAGACTTAGAAAATTTTCACTCAACACAAAGTGACAATCGACGTCAATGGGCTTCAATGGATGTTAATCGACGATATCTGACAAAGTTAGATGCAAACTCACTCAAATATATGAGAAATGTTGAAATTCGACTTCAAATTAGGAAGATAGACTTAGAAAATTTTCACTCAACACAAAGTGACAATCGACCTCAATGGGCTTCAATGGATGTTAATCGACGATATCTGACAAAGTTAGATGCAAACTCACTCAAATATATAAGAAATGTTGAAATTCGACTCCAAATTAGGAAGATAGACTTAGAAAATTTTCACTCATTACAAAGTGACAATCGACCTCAATGGGCTTCAATCAATGTTAATCGACGATATCTGACAAAGTTAGATGCAAACTCACTCAAATATATGAGAAATGTTGAAATTCGACTTCAAATTAGGAAGATAGACTTAGAAAATTTTCACTCAACACAAAGTGACAATCGACCTCAATGGGCATCAATGGATGTTAATCGACGATATCTGACAAAGTTAGATGCAAACTCACTCAAATATATGAGAAATGTTGAAATTCGACTTCAAATTAGGAAGAAAGACTTAGAAAATTTTCACTCAACACAAAGTGACAATCGACCTCAATGGGCTTCAATGGATGTTAATCGACGATATCTGACAAAGTTAGATGCAAACTCACTCTAATATATGAGAAATGTTGAAATTCGACTTCAAATTAGGAAGATAGACTTAGAAAATTTTCACTCAACACAAAGTGACAATCGACCTCAATGGGCTTCAATGGATGTTAATCGACGATATCTGACAAAGTTAGATGCAAACTCACTCAAATATATGAGAAATGTTGAAATTCGACTTCAAATTAGGAAGAAAGACTTAGAAAATTTTCACTCAACACAAAGTGACAATCGACCTCAATGGGCCTCAATCAATGTTAATCGACAATATCTGACAAAGTTAGATGAAAACTCACTCAAATATATGAGAAATGTTGAAATTCGACTTCAAATTAGGAAGATAGACTTAGAAAATTTTCACTCAACACAAAGTGACAATCGACCTCAATGGGCTTCCATGGATGTTAATCGACGATATCTGACAAAGTTAGATGCAAACTCAATCAAATATATAAGAAATGTTGAAATTCGACTTCAAATTAGGAAGATAGACTTAGAAAATTTTCACTCAACACAAAGTGACAATCGACCTCAATGGGCTTCCATGGATGTTAATCGACGATATCTGACAAAGTTAGATGCAAACTCAATCAAATATATAAGAAATGTTGAAATTCGACTTCAAATTAGGAAGATAGACTTAGAAAATTTTCACTCAACACAAAGTGACAATCGACGTCAATGGGCTTCAATGGATGTTAATCGACGATATCTGACAAAGTTAGATGCAAACTCACTCAAATATATGAGAAATGTTGAAATTCGACTTCAAATTAGGAAGATAGACTTAGAAAATTTTCACTCAACACAAAGTGACAATCGACCTCAATGGGCCTCAATGGATGTTAATCGACGATATCTGACAAAGTTAGATGCAAACTCACTCAAATATATGAGAAATGTTGAAATTCGACTTCAAATTAGGAAGATAGACTTAGAAAATTTTCACTCATTACAAAGTGACAATCGACCTCAATGGGCTTCAATCAATGTTAATCGACGATATCTGACAAAGTTAGATGCAAACTCACTCAAATATATGAGAAATGTTGAAATTCGACTTCAAATTAGGAAGATAGACTTAGAAAATTTTCACTCATTACAAAGTGACAATCGACCTCAATGGGCTTCAATCAATGTTAATCGACGATATCTGACAAAGTTAGATGCAAACTCACTCAAATATATGAGAAATGTTGAAATTCGACTTCAAATTAGGAAGAAAGACTTAGAAAATTTTCACTCATCACAAAGTGACAATCGACCTCAATGGGCTTCAATGGATGTTAGTCGACGATATCTGACAAAGTTAGATGCAAACTCACTCAAATATATGAGAAATGTTGAAATTCGACTTCAAATTAGGAAGATAGACTTAGAAAATTTTCACTCAACACAAAGTGACAATCGACCTCAATGGGCCTCAATCAATGTTAATCGACGATATCTGACAAAGTTAGATGCAAACTCAATCAAATATATAAGAAATGTTGAAATTCGACTCCAAATTAGGAAGATAGACTTAGAAAATTTTCACTCATTACAAAGTGACAATCGACCTCAATGGGCTTCAATCAATGTTAATCGACGATATCTGACAAAGTTAGATGCAAACTCACTCAAATATATGAGAAATGTTGAAATTCGACTTCAAATTAGGAAGATAGACTTAGAAAATTTTCACTCAACACAAAGTGACAATCGACCTCAATGGGCCTCAATCAATGTTAATCGACGATATCTGACAAAGTTAGATGCAAACTCAATCAAATATATAAGAAATGTTGAAATTCGACTCCAAATTAGGAAGATAGACTTAGAAAATTTTCACTCATTACAAAGTGACAATCGACCTCAATGGGCTTCAATCAATGTTAATCGACGATATCTGACAAAGTTAGATGCAAACTCACTCAAATATATGAGAAATGTTGAAATTCGACTTCAAATTAGGAAGATAGACTTAGAAAATTTTCACTCAACACAAAGTGACAATCGACCTCAATGGGCCTCAATCAATGTTAATCGACGATATCTGACAAAGTTAGATGCAAACTCACTCAAATATATGAGAAATGTTGAAATTCGACTTCAAATTAGGAAGATAGACTTAGAAAATTTTCACTCATTACAAAGTGACAATCGACCTCAATGGGCTTCAATCAATGTTAATCGACGATATCTGACAAAGTTAGATGCAAACTCACTCAAATATATGAGAAATGTTGAAATTCGACTTCAAATTAGGAAGATAGACTTAGAAAATTTTCACTCATTACAAAGTGACAATCGACCTCAATGGGCTTCAATCAATGTTAATCGACGATATCTGACAAAGTTAGATGCAAACTCACTCAAATATATGAGAAATGTTGAAATTCGACTTCAAATTAGGAAGAAAGACTTAGAAAATTTTCACTCATCACAAAGTGACAATCGACCTCAATGGGCTTCAATGGATGTTAGTCGACGATATCTGACAAAGTTAGATGCAAACTCACTCAAATATATGAGAAATGTTGAAATTCGACTTCAAATTAGGAAGATAGACTTAGAAAATTTTCACTCAACACAAAGTGACAATCGACCTCAATGGGCCTCAATCAATGTTAATCGACGATATCTGACAAAGTTAGATGCAAACTCAATCAAATATATAAGAAATGTTGAAATTCGACTCCAAATTAGGAAGATAGACTTAGAAAATTTTCACTCATTACAAAGTGACAATCGACCTCAATGGGCTTCAATCAATGTTAATCGACGATATCTGACAAAGTTAGATGCAAACTCACTCAAATATATGAGAAATGTTGAAATTCGACTTCAAATTAGGAAGATAGACTTAGAAAATTTTCACTCAACACAAAGTGACAATCGACCTCAATGGGCATCAATGGATGTTAATCGACGATATCTGACAAAGTTAGATGCAAACTCACTCAAATATATGAGAAATGTTGAAATTCGACTTCAAATTAGGAAGATAGACTTAGAAAATTTTCACTCATCACAAAGTGACAATCGACCTCAATGGGCTTCAATGGATGTTAATCGACGATATCTGACAAAGTTAGATGCAAACTCAATCAAATATATAAGAAATGTTGAAATTCGAGTTCAAATTAGGAAGATAGACTTAGAAAATTTTCACTCAACACAAAGTGACAATCGACCTCAATGGGCTTCAATGGATGTTAATCGACGATATCTGACAAAGTTAGATGCAAACTCACTCAAATATATGAGAAATGTTGAAATTCGACTTCAAATTAGGAAGATAGACTTAGAAAATTTTCACTCAACACAAAGTGACAATCGACCTCAATGGGCCTCAATCAATGTTAATCGACGATATCTGACAAAGTTAGATGCAAACTCAATCAAATATATAAGAAATGTTGAAATTCGACTCCAAATTAGGAAGATAGACTTAGAAAATTTTCACTCATTACAAAGTGACAATCGACCTCAATGGGCTTCAATCAATGTTAATCGACGATATCTGACAAAGTTAGATGCAAACTCACTCAAATATATGAGAAATGTTGAAATTCGACTTCAAATTAGGAAGATAGACTTAGAAAATTTTCACTCAACACAAAGTGACAATCGACCTCAATGGGCATCAATGGATGTTAATCGACGATATCTGACAAAGTTAGATGCAAACTCACTCAAATATATGAGAAATGTTGAAATTCGACTTCAAATTAGGAAGAAAGACTTAGAAAATTTTCACTCAACACAAAGTGACAATCGACCTCAATGGGCTTCAATGGATGTTAATCGACGATATCTGACAAAGTTAGATGCAAACTCACTCTAATATATGAGAAATGTTGAAATTCGACTTCAAATTAGGAAGATAGACTTAGAAAATTTTCACTCAACACAAAGTGACAATCGACCTCAATGGGCTTCAATGGATGTTAATCGACGATATCTGACAAAGTTAGATGCAAACTCACTCAAATATATGAGAAATGTTGAAATTCGACTTCAAATTAGGAAGAAAGACTTAGAAAATTTTCACTCAACACAAAGTGACAATCGACCTCAATGGGCCTCAATCAATGTTAATCGACAATATCTGACAAAGTTAGATGAAAACTCACTCAAATATATGAGAAATGTTGAAATTCGACTTCAAATTAGGAAGATAGACTTAGAAAATTTTCACTCAACACAAAGTGACAATCGACCTCAATGGGCTTCCATGGATGTTAATCGACGATATCTGACAAAGTTAGATGCAAACTCAATCAAATATATAAGAAATGTTGAAATTCGACTTCAAATTAGGAAGATAGACTTAGAAAATTTTCACTCAACACAAAGTGACAATCGACCTCAATGGGCTTCCATGGATGTTAATCGACGATATCTGACAAAGTTAGATGCAAACTCAATCAAATATATAAGAAATGTTGAAATTCGACTTCAAATTAGGAAGATAGACTTAGAAAATTTTCACTCAACACAAAGTGACAATCGACGTCAATGGGCTTCAATGGATGTTAATCGACGATATCTGACAAAGTTAGATGCAAACTCACTCAAATATATGAGAAATGTTGAAATTCGACTTCAAATTAGGAAGATAGACTTAGAAAATTTTCACTCAACACAAAGTGACAATCGACCTCAATGGGCCTCAATGGATGTTAATCGACGATATCTGACAAAGTTAGATGCAAACTCACTCAAATATATGAGAAATGTTGAAATTCGACTTCAAATTAGGAAGATAGACTTAGAAAATTTTCACTCATTACAAAGTGACAATCGACCTCAATGGGCTTCAATCAATGTTAATCGACGATATCTGACAAAGTTAGATGCAAACTCACTCAAATATATGAGAAATGTTGAAATTCGACTTCAAATTAGGAAGATAGACTTAGAAAATTTTCACTCATTACAAAGTGACAATCGACCTCAATGGGCTTCAATCAATGTTAATCGACGATATCTGACAAAGTTAGATGCAAACTCACTCAAATATATGAGAAATGTTGAAATTCGACTTCAAATTAGGAAGAAAGACTTAGAAAATTTTCACTCATCACAAAGTGACAATCGACCTCAATGGGCTTCAATGGATGTTAGTCGACGATATCTGACAAAGTTAGATGCAAACTCACTCAAATATATGAGAAATGTTGAAATTCGACTTCAAATTAGGAAGATAGACTTAGAAAATTTTCACTCAACACAAAGTGACAATCGACCTCAATGGGCCTCAATCAATGTTAATCGACGATATCTGACAAAGTTAGATGCAAACTCAATCAAATATATAAGAAATGTTGAAATTCGACTCCAAATTAGGAAGATAGACTTAGAAAATTTTCACTCATTACAAAGTGACAATCGACCTCAATGGGCTTCAATCAATGTTAATCGACGATATCTGACAAAGTTAGATGCAAACTCACTCAAATATATGAGAAATGTTGAAATTCGACTTCAAATTAGGAAGATAGACTTAGAAAATTTTCACTCAACACAAAGTGACAATCGACCTCAATGGGCCTCAATCAATGTTAATCGACGATATCTGACAAAGTTAGATGCAAACTCAATCAAATATATAAGAAATGTTGAAATTCGACTCCAAATTAGGAAGATAGACTTAGAAAATTTTCACTCATTACAAAGTGACAATCGACCTCAATGGGCTTCAATCAATGTTAATCGACGATATCTGACAAAGTTAGATGCAAACTCACTCAAATATATGAGAAATGTTGAAATTCGACTTCAAATTAGGAAGATAGACTTAGAAAATTTTCACTCAACACAAAGTGACAATCGACCTCAATGGGCCTCAATCAATGTTAATCGACGATATCTGACAAAGTTAGATGCAAACTCACTCAAATATATGAGAAATGTTGAAATTCGACTTCAAATTAGGAAGATAGACTTAGAAAATTTTCACTCATTACAAAGTGACAATCGACCTCAATGGGCTTCAATCAATGTTAATCGACGATATCTGACAAAGTTAGATGCAAACTCACTCAAATATATGAGAAATGTTGAAATTCGACTTCAAATTAGGAAGATAGACTTAGAAAATTTTCACTCATTACAAAGTGACAATCGACCTCAATGGGCTTCAATCAATGTTAATCGACGATATCTGACAAAGTTAGATGCAAACTCACTCAAATATATGAGAAATGTTGAAATTCGACTTCAAATTAGGAAGAAAGACTTAGAAAATTTTCACTCATCACAAAGTGACAATCGACCTCAATGGGCTTCAATGGATGTTAGTCGACGATATCTGACAAAGTTAGATGCAAACTCACTCAAATATATGAGAAATGTTGAAATTCGACTTCAAATTAGGAAGATAGACTTAGAAAATTTTCACTCAACACAAAGTGACAATCGACCTCAATGGGCCTCAATCAATGTTAATCGACGATATCTGACAAAGTTAGATGCAAACTCAATCAAATATATAAGAAATGTTGAAATTCGACTCCAAATTAGGAAGATAGACTTAGAAAATTTTCACTCATTACAAAGTGACAATCGACCTCAATGGGCTTCAATCAATGTTAATCGACGATATCTGACAAAGTTAGATGCAAACTCACTCAAATATATGAGAAATGTTGAAATTCGACTTCAAATTAGGAAGATAGACTTAGAAAATTTTCACTCAACACAAAGTGACAATCGACCTCAATGGGCATCAATGGATGTTAATCGACGATATCTGACAAAGTTAGATGCAAACTCACTCAAATATATGAGAAATGTTGAAATTCGACTTCAAATTAGGAAGATAGACTTAGAAAATTTTCACTCAACACAAAGTGACAATCGACCTCAATGGGCTTCAATGGATGTTAATCGACGATATCTGACAAAGTTAGATGCAAACTCACTCAAATATATGAGAAATGTTGAAATTCGACTTCAAATTAGGAAGAAAGACTTAGAAAATTTTCACTCAACACAAAGTGACAATCGACCTCAATGGGCTTCAATGGATGTTAATCGACGATATCTGACAAAGTTAGATGCAAACTCACTCAAATATATGAGAAATGTTGAAATTCGACTTCAAATTAGGAAGATAGACTTAGAAAATTTTCACTCAACACAAAGTGACAATCGACCTCAATGGGCTTCAATGGATGTTAATCGACGATATCTGACAAAGTTAGATGCAAACTCACTCAAATATATGAGAAATGTTGAAATTCGACTTCAAATTAGGAAGATAGACTTAGAAAATTTTCACTCATCACAAAGTGACAATCGACCTCAATGGGCTTCAATGGATGTTAATCGACGATATCTGACAAAGTTAGATGCAAACTCAATCAAATATATAAGAAATGTTGAAATTCGACTTCAAATTAGGAAGATAGACTTAGAAAATTTTCACTCAACACAAAGTGACAATCGACGTCAATGGGCTTCAATGGATGTTAATCGACGATATCTGACAAAGTTAGATGCAAACTCACTCAAATATATGAGAAATGTTGAAATTCGACTTCAAATTAGGAAGATAGACTTAGAAAATTTTCACTCAACACAAAGTGACAATCGACCTCAATGGGCTTCAATGGATGTTAATCGACGATATCTGACAAAGTTAGATGCAAACTCAATCAAATATATAAGAAATGTTGAAATTCGACTTCAAATTAGGAAGATAGACTTAGAAAATTTCCACCCAACACAAAGTGACAATCGACCTCAATGGGCTTCAATGGATGTTAATCGACGATATCTGACAAAGTTAGATGCAAACTCACTCAAATATATGAGAAATGTTGAAATTCGACTTCAAATTAGGAAGATAGACTTAGAAAATTTTCACTCAACACAAAGTGACAATCGACCTCAATGGGCTTCAATGGATGTTAATCGACGATATCTGACAAAGTTAGATGCAAACTCACTCAAATATATGAGAAATGTTGAAATTCGACTTCAAATTAGGAAGAAAGACTTAGAAAATTTTCACTCAACACAAAGTGACAATCGACGTCAATGGGCTTCAATGGATGTTAATCGACGATATCTGACAAAGTTAGATGCAAACTCACTCAAATATATGAGAAATGTTGAAATTCGACTTCAAATTAGGAAGATAGACTTAGAAAATTTTCACTCAACACAAAGTGACAATCGACCTCAATGGGCTTCAATGGATGTTAATCGACGATATCTGACAAAGTTAGATGCAAACTCACTCAAATATATGAGAAATGTTGAAATTCGACTTCAAATTAGGAAGATAGACTTAGAAAATTTTCACTCAACACAAAGTGACAATCGACGTCAATGGGCTTCAATGGATGTTAATCGACGATATCTGACAAAGTTAGATGCAAACTCACTCAAATATATGAGAAATGTTGAAATTCGACTTCAAATTAGGAAGATAGACTTAGAAAATTTTCACTCAACACAAAGTGACAATCGACCTCAATGGGCTTCAATGGATGTTAATCGACGATATCTGACAAAGTTAGATGCAAACTCAATCAAATATATAAGAAATGTTGAAATTCGACTTCAAATTAGGAAGATAGACTTAGAAAATTTCCACTCAACACAAAGTGACAATCGACGTCAATGGGCTTCAATGGATGTTAATCGACGATATCTGACAAAGTTAGATGCAAACTCACTCAAATATATGAGAAATGTTGAAATTCGACTTCAAATTAGGAAGATAGACTTAGAAAATTTTCACTCATCACAAAGTGACAATCGACCTCAATGGGCTTCAATGGATGTTAATCGACGATATCTGACAAAGTTAGATGCAAACTCAATCAAATATATAAGAAATGTTGAAATTCGACTTCAAATTAGGAAGATAGACTTAGAAAATTTTCACTCAACACAAAGTGACAATCGACCTCAATGGGCTTCAATGGATGTTAATCGACGATATCTGACAAAGTTAGATGCAAACTCACTCAAATATATGAGAAATGTTGAAATTCGACTTCAAATTAGGAAGATAGACTTAGAAAATTTTCACTCAACACAAAGTGACAATCGACCTCAATGGGCCTCAATCAATGTTAATCGACGATATCTGACAAAGTTAGATGCAAACTCAATCAAATATATAAGAAATGTTGAAATTCGACTCCAAATTAGGAAGATAGACTTAGAAAATTTTCACTCATTACAAAGTGACAATCGACCTCAATGGGCTTCAATCAATGTTAATCGACGATATCTGACAAAGTTAGATGCAAACTCACTCAAATATATGAGAAATGTTGAAATTCGACTTCAAATTAGGAAGATAGACTTAGAAAATTTTCACTCAACACAAAGTGACAATCGACCTCAATGGGCATCAATGGATGTTAATCGACGATATCTGACAAAGTTAGATGCAAACTCACTCAAATATATGAGAAATGTTGAAATTCGACTTCAAATTAGGAAGAAAGACTTAGAAAATTTTCACTCAACACAAAGTGACAATCGACCTCAATGGGCTTCAATGGATGTTAATCGACGATATCTGACAAAGTTAGATGCAAACTCACTCAAATATATGAGAAATGTTGAAATTCGACTTCAAATTAGGAAGATAGACTTAGAAAATTTTCACTCAACACAAAGTGACAATCGACCTCAATGGGCTTCAATGGATGTTAATCGACGATATCTGACAAAGTTAGATGCAAACTCACTCAAATATATGAGAAATGTTGAAATTCGACTTCAAATTAGGAAGAAAGACTTAGAAAATTTTCACTCAACACAAAGTGACAATCGACCTCAATGGGCCTCAATCAATGTTAATCGACAATATCTGACAAAGTTAGATGAAAACTCACTCAAATATATGAGAAATGTTGAAATTCGACTTCAAATTAGGAAGATAGACTTAGAAAATTTTCACTCAACACAAAGTGACAATCGACCTCAATGGGCTTCCATGGATGTTAATCGACGATATCTGACAAAGTTAGATGCAAACTCAATCAAATATATAAGAAATGTTGAAATTCGACTTCAAATTAGGAAGATAGACTTAGAAAATTTTCACTCAACACAAAGTGACAATCGACCTCAATGGGCTTCCATGGATGTTAATCGACGATATCTGACAAAGTTAGATGCAAACTCAATCAAATATATAAGAAATGTTGAAATTCGACTTCAAATTAGGAAGATAGACTTAGAAAATTTTCACTCAACACAAAGTGACAATCGACGTCAATGGGCTTCAATGGATGTTAATCGACGATATCTGACAAAGTTAGATGCAAACTCACTCAAATATATGAGAA
This sequence comes from Diorhabda carinulata, assembly GCF_026250575.1. Classification (NCBI taxonomy): domain Eukaryota; kingdom Metazoa; phylum Arthropoda; class Insecta; order Coleoptera; family Chrysomelidae; genus Diorhabda; species Diorhabda carinulata. The sequence continues at coordinate 11,602,757 of NC_079467.1, forward strand.
ATGTTGAAATTCGACTTCAAATTAGGAAGATAGACTTAGAAAATTTTCACTCAACACAAAGTGACAATCGACCTCAATGGGCCTCAATGGATGTTAATCGACGATATCTGACAAAGTTAGATGCAAACTCACTCAAATATATGAGAAATGTTGAAATTCGACTTCAAATTAGGAAGATAGACTTAGAAAATTTTCACTCAACACAAAGTGACAATCGACCTCAATGGGCCTCAATCAATGTTAATCGACGATATCTGACAAAGTTAGATGCAAACTCAATCAAATATATAAGAAATGTTGAAATTCGACTCCAAATTAGGAAGATAGACTTAGAAAATTTTCACTCATTACAAAGTGACAATCGACCTCAATGGGCTTCAATCAATGTTAATCGACGATATCTGACAAAGTTAGATGCAAACTCACTCAAATATATGAGAAATGTTGAAATTCGACTTCAAATTAGGAAGATAGACTTAGAAAATTTTCACTCAACACAAAGTGACAATCGACCTCAATGGGCATCAATGGATGTTAATCGACGATATCTGACAAAGTTAGATGCAAACTCACTCAAATATATGAGAAATGTTGAAATTCGACTTCAAATTAGGAAGATAGACTTAGAAAATTTTCACTCAACACAAAGTGACAATCGACCTCAATGGGCTTCAATGGATGTTAATCGACGATATCTGACAAAGTTAGATGCAAACTCACTCAAATATATGAGAAATGTTGAAATTCGACTTCAAATTAGGAAGAAAGACTTAGAAAATTTTCACTCAACACAAAGTGACAATCGACCTCAATGGGCTTCAATGGATGTTAATCGACGATATCTGACAAAGTTAGATGCAAACTCACTCAAATATATGAGAAATGTTGAAATTCGACTTCAAATTAGGAAGATAGACTTAGAAAATTTTCACTCAACACAAAGTGACAATCGACCTCAATGGGCTTCAATGGATGTTAATCGACGATATCTGACAAAGTTAGATGCAAACTCACTCGAATATATGAGAAATGTTGAAATTCGACTTCAAATTAGGAAGATAGACTTAGAAAATTTTCACTCATCACAAAGTGACAATCGACCTCAATGGGCTTCAATGGATGTTAATCGACGATATCTGACAAAGTTAGATGCAAACTCAATCAAATATATAAGAAATGTTGAAATTCGACTTCAAATTAGGAAGATAGACTTAGAAAATTTTCACTCAACACAAAGTGACAATCGACGTCAATGGGCTTCAATGGATGTTAATCGACGATATCTGACAAAGTTAGATGCAAACTCACTCAAATATATGAGAAATGTTGAAATTCGACTTCAAATTAGGAAGATAGACTTAGAAAATTTTCACTCAACACAAAGTGACAATCGACCTCAATGGGCTTCAATGGATGTTAATCGACGATATCTGACAAAGTTAGATGCAAACTCAATCAAATATATAAGAAATGTTGAAATTCGACTTCAAATTAGGAAGATAGACTTAGAAAATTTCCACCCAACACAAAGTGACAATCGACCTCAATGGGCTTCAATGGATGTTAATCGACGATATCTGACAAAGTTAGATGCAAACTCACTCAAATATATGAGAAATGTTGAAATTCGACTTCAAATTAGGAAGATAGACTTAGAAAATTTTCACTCAACACAAAGTGACAATCGACCTCAATGGGCTTCAATGGATGTTAATCGACGATATCTGACAAAGTTAGATGCAAACTCACTCAAATATATGAGAAATGTTGAAATTCGACTTCAAATTAGGAAGAAAGACTTAGAAAATTTTCACTCAACACAAAGTGACAATCGACCTCAATGGGCTTCAATGGATGTTAATCGACGATATCTGACAAAGTTAGATGCAAACTCACTCAAATATATGAGAAATGTTGAAATTCGACTTCAAATTAGGAAGATAGACTTAGAAAATTTTCACTCAACACAAAGTGACAATCGACCTCAATGGGCTTCAATGGATGTTAATCGACGATATCTGACAAAGTTAGATGCAAACTCAATCAAATATATGAGAAATGTTGAAATTCGACTTCAAATTAGGAAGATAGACTTAGAAAATTTTCACTCAACACAAAGTGACAATCGACCTCAATGGGCCTCAATCAATGTTAATCGACAATATCTGACAAAGTTAGATGAAAACTCACTCAAATATATGAGAAATGTTGAAATTCGACTTCAAATTAGGAAGATAGACTTAGAAAATTTTCACTCAACACAAAGTGACAATCGACCTCAATGGGCTTCCATGGATGTTAATCGACGATATCTGACAAAGTTAGATGCAAACTCAATCAAATATATAAGAAATGTTGAAATTCGACTTCAAATTAGGAAGATAGACTTAGAAAATTTTCACTCAACACAAAGTGACAATCGACGTCAATGGGCTTCAATGGATGTTAATCGACGATATCTGACAAAGTTAGATGCAAACTCACTCAAATATATGAGAAATGTTGAAATTCGACTTCAAATTAGGAAGATAGACTTAGAAAATTTTCACTCATCACAAAGTGACAATCGACCTCAATGGGCTTCAATGGATGTTAATCGACGATATCTGACAAAGTTAGATGCAAACTCAATCAAATATATAAGAAATGTTGAAATTCGACTTCAAATTAGGAAGATAGACTTAGAAAATTTTCACTCAACACAAAGTGACAATCGACGTCAATGGGCTTCAATGGATGTTAATCGACGATATCTGACAAAGTTAGATGCAAACTCACTCAAATATATGAGAAATGTTGAAATTCGACTTCAAATTAGGAAGATAGACTTAGAAAATTTTCACTCATCACAAAGTGACAATCGACCTCAATGGGCTTCAATGGATGTTAATCGACGATATCTGACAAAGTTAGATGCAAACTCAATCAAATATATAAGAAATGTTGAAATTCGACTTCAAATTAGGAAGATAGACTTAGAAAATTTTCACTCAACACAAAGTGACAATCGACCTCAATGGGCTTCAATGGATGTTAATCGACGATATCTGACAAAGTTAGATGCAAACTCACTCAAATATATGAGAAATGTTGAAATTCGACTTCAAATTAGGAAGATAGACTTAGAAAATTTTCACTCAACACAAAGTGACAATCGACCTCAATGGGCCTCAATCAATGTTAATCGACGATATCTGACAAAGTTAGATGCAAACTCAATCAAATATATAAGAAATGTTGAAATTCGACTCCAAATTAGGAAGATAGACTTAGAAAATTTTCACTCATTACAAAGTGACAATCGACCTCAATGGGCTTCAATCAATGTTAATCGACGATATCTGACAAAGTTAGATGCAAACTCACTCAAATATATGAGAAATGTTGAAATTCGACTTCAAATTAGGAAGATAGACTTAGAAAATTTTCACTCAACACAAAGTGACAATCGACCTCAATGGGCATCAATGGATGTTAATCGACGATATCTGACAAAGTTAGATGCAAACTCACTCAAATATATGAGAAATGTTGAAATTCGACTTCAAATTAGGAAGAAAGACTTAGAAAATTTTCACTCAACACAAAGTGACAATCGACCTCAATGGGCTTCAATGGATGTTAATCGACGATATCTGACAAAGTTAGATGCAAACTCACTCTAATATATGAGAAATGTTGAAATTCGACTTCAAATTAGGAAGATAGACTTAGAAAATTTTCACTCAACACAAAGTGACAATCGACCTCAATGGGCTTCAATGGATGTTAATCGACGATATCTGACAAAGTTAGATGCAAACTCACTCAAATATATGAGAAATGTTGAAATTCGACTTCAAATTAGGAAGAAAGACTTAGAAAATTTTCACTCAACACAAAGTGACAATCGACCTCAATGGGCCTCAATCAATGTTAATCGACAATATCTGACAAAGTTAGATGAAAACTCACTCAAATATATGAGAAATGTTGAAATTCGACTTCAAATTAGGAAGATAGACTTAGAAAATTTTCACTCAACACAAAGTGACAATCGACCTCAATGGGCTTCCATGGATGTTAATCGACGATATCTGACAAAGTTAGATGCAAACTCAATCAAATATATAAGAAATGTTGAAATTCGACTTCAAATTAGGAAGATAGACTTAGAAAATTTTCACTCAACACAAAGTGACAATCGACCTCAATGGGCTTCCATGGATGTTAATCGACGATATCTGACAAAGTTAGATGCAAACTCAATCAAATATATAAGAAATGTTGAAATTCGACTTCAAATTAGGAAGATAGACTTAGAAAATTTTCACTCATCACAAAGTGACAATCGACCTCAATGGGCTTCAATGGATGTTAATCGACGATATCTGACAAAGTTAGATGCAAACTCAATCAAATATATAAGAAATGTTGAAATTCGACTTCAAATTAGGAAGATAGACTTAGAAAATTTTCACTCAACACAAAGTGACAATCGACCTCAATGGGCTTCAATGGATGTTAATCGACGATATCTGACAAAGTTAGATGCAAACTCACTCAAATATATGAGAAATGTTGAAATTCGACTTCAAATTAGGAAGATAGACTTAGAAAATTTTCACTCAACACAAAGTGACAATCGACCTCAATGGGCCTCAATCAATGTTAATCGACGATATCTGACAAAGTTAGATGCAAACTCAATCAAATATATAAGAAATGTTGAAATTCGACTCCAAATTAGGAAGATAGACTTAGAAAATTTTCACTCATTACAAAGTGACAATCGACCTCAATGGGCTTCAATCAATGTTAATCGACGATATCTGACAAAGTTAGATGCAAACTCACTCAAATATATGAGAAATGTTGAAATTCGACTTCAAATTAGGAAGATAGACTTAGAAAATTTTCACTTAACACAAAGTGACAATCGACCTCAATGGGCCTCAATCAATGTTAATCGACGATATCTGACAAAGTTAGATGCAAACTCAATCAAATATATAAGAAATGTTGAAATTCGACTCCAAATTAGGAAGATAGACTTAGAAAATTTTCACTCATCACAAAGTGACAATCGACCTCAATGGGCTTCAATGGATGTTAATCGACGATATCTGACAAAGTTAGATGCAAACTCAATCAAATATATAAGAAATGTTGAAATTCGACTTCAAATTAGGAAGATAGACTTAGAAAATTTTCACTCAACACAAAGTGACAATCGACCTCAATGGGCTTCAATGGATGTTAATCGACGATATCTGACAAAGTTAGATGCAAACTCACTCAAATATATGAGAAATGTTGAAATTCGACTTCAAATTAGGAAGATAGACTTAGAAAATTTTCACTCAACACAAAGTGACAATCGACCTCAATGGGCCTCAATCAATGTTAATCGACGATATCTGACAAAGTTAGATGCAAACTCAATCAAATATATAAGAAATGTTGAAATTCGACTCCAAATTAGGAAGATAGACTTAGAAAATTTTCACTCATTACAAAGTGACAATCGACCTCAATGGGCTTCAATCAATGTTAATCGACGATATCTGACAAAGTTAGATGCAAACTCACTCAAATATATGAGAAATGTTGAAATTCGACTTCAAATTAGGAAGATAGACTTAGAAAATTTTCACTCAACACAAAGTGACAATCGACCTCAATGGGCATCAATGGATGTTAATCGACGATATCTGACAAAGTTAGATGCAAACTCACTCAAATATATGAGAAATGTTGAAATTCGACTTCAAATTAGGAAGAAAGACTTAGAAAATTTTCACTCAACACAAAGTGACAATCGACCTCAATGGGCTTCAATGGATGTTAATCGACGATATCTGACAAAGTTAGATGCAAACTCACTCTAATATATGAGAAATGTTGAAATTCGACTTCAAATTAGGAAGATAGACTTAGAAAATTTTCACTCAACACAAAGTGACAATCGACCTCAATGGGCTTCAATGGATGTTAATCGACGATATCTGACAAAGTTAGATGCAAACTCACTCAAATATATGAGAAATGTTGAAATTCGACTTCAAATTAGGAAGAAAGACTTAGAAAATTTTCACTCAACACAAAGTGACAATCGACCTCAATGGGCCTCAATCAATGTTAATCGACAATATCTGACAAAGTTAGATGAAAACTCACTCAAATATATGAGAAATGTTGAAATTCGACTTCAAATTAGGAAGATAGACTTAGAAAATTTTCACTCAACACAAAGTGACAATCGACCTCAATGGGCTTCCATGGATGTTAATCGACGATATCTGACAAAGTTAGATGCAAACTCAATCAAATATATAAGAAATGTTGAAATTCGACTCCAAATTAGGAAGATAGACTTAGAAAATTTTCACTCATTACAAAGTGACAATCGACCTCAATGGGCTTCAATCAATGTTAATCGACGATATCTGACAAAGTTAGATGCAAACTCACTCAAATATATGAGAAATGTTGAAATTCGACTTCAAATTAGGAAGATAGACTTAGAAAATTTTCACTCATTACAAAGTGACAATCGACCTCAATGGGCTTCAATCAATGTTAATCGACGATATCTGAAAAAGTTAGATGCAAACTCACTCAAATATATGAGAAATGTTGAAATTCGACTTCAAATTAGGAAGAAAGACTTAGAAAATTTTCACTCATCACAAAGTGACAATCGACCTCAATGGGCTTCAATGGATGTTAGTCGACGATATCTGACAAAGTTAGATGCAAACTCACTCAAATATATGAGAAATGTTGAAATTCGACTTCAAATTAGGAAGATAGACTTAGAAAATTTTCACTCAACACAAAGTGACAATCGACCTCAATGGGCCTCAATCAATGTTAATCGACGATATCTGACAAAGTTAGATGCAAACTCAATCAAATATATAAGAAATGTTGAAATTCGACTCCAAATTAGGAAGATAGACTTAGAAAATTTTCACTCATTACAAAGTGACAATCGACCTCAATGGGCTTCAATCAATGTTAATCGACGATATCTGACAAAGTTAGATGCAAACTCACTCAAATATATGAGAAATGTTGAAATTCGACTTCAAATTAGGAAGATAGACTTAGAAAATTTTCACTCAACACAAAGTGACAATCGACCTCAATGGGCATCAATGGATGTTAATCGACGATATCTGACAAAGTTAGATGCAAACTCACTCAAATATATGAGAAATGTTGAAATTCGACTTCAAATTAGGAAGATAGACTTAGAAAATTTTCACTCAACACAAAGTGACAATCGACCTCAATGGGCTTCAATGGATGTTAATCGACGATATCTGACAAAGTTAGATGCAAACTCACTCAAATATATGAGAAATGTTGAAATTCGACTTCAAATTAGGAAGAAAGACTTAGAAAATTTTCACTCAACACAAAGTGACAATCGACCTCAATGGGCTTCAATGGATGTTAATCGACGATATCTGACAAAGTTAGATGCAAACTCACTCAAATATATGAGAAATGTTGAAATTCGACTTCAAATTAGGAAGATAGACTTAGAAAATTTTCACTCAACACAAAGTGACAATCGACCTCAATGGGCTTCAATGGATGTTAATCGACGATATCTGACAAAGTTAGATGCAAACTCACTCAAATATATGAGAAATGTTGAAATTCGACTTCAAATTAGGAAGATAGACTTAGAAAATTTTCACTCATCACAAAGTGACAATCGACCTCAATGGGCTTCAATGGATGTTAATCGACGATATCTGACAAAGTTAGATGCAAACTCAATCAAATATATAAGAAATGTTGAAATTCGACTTCAAATTAGGAAGATAGACTTAGAAAATTTTCACTCAACACAAAGTGACAATCGACGTCAATGGGCTTCAATGGATGTTAATCGACGATATCTGACAAAGTTAGATGCAAACTCACTCAAATATATGAGAAATGTTGAAATTCGACTTCAAATTAGGAAGATAGACTTAGAAAATTTTCACTCAACACAAAGTGACAATCGACCTCAATGGGCTTCAATGGATGTTAATCGACGATATCTGACAAAGTTAGATGCAAACTCAATCAAATATATAAGAAATGTTGAAATTCGACTTCAAATTAGGAAGATAGACTTAGAAAATTTCCACTCAACACAAAGTGACAATCGACCTCAATGGGCTTCAATGGATGTTAATCGACGATATCTGACAAAGTTAGATGCAAACTCACTCAAATATATTAGAAATGTTGAAATTCGACTTCAAATTAGGAAGATAGACTTAGAAAATTTTCACTCAACACAAAGTGACAATCGACCTCAATGGGCTTCAATGGATGTTAATCGACGATATCTGACAAAGTTAGATGCAAACTCACTCAAATATATGAGAAATGTTGAAATTCGACTTCAAATTAGGAAGAAAGACTTAGAAAATTTTCACTCAACACAAAGTGACAATCGACCTCAATGGGCTTCAATGGATGTTAATCGACGATATCTGACAAAGTTAGATGCAAGCTCACTCAAATATATGAGAAATGTTGAAATTCGACTTCAAATTAGGAAGATAGACTTAGAAAATTTTCACTCAACACAAAGTGACAATCGACCTCAATGGGCTTCAATGGATGTTAATCGACGATATCTGACAAAGTTAGATGCAAACTCACTCAAATATATGAGAAATGTTGAAATTCGACTTCAAATTAGGAAGATAGACTTAGAAAATTTTCACTCAACACAAAGTGACAATCGACCTCAATGGGCCTCAATCAATGTTAATCGACAATATCTGACAAAGTTAGATGAAAACTCACTCAAATATATGAGAAATGTTGAAATTCGACTTCAAATTAGGAAGATAGACTTAGAAAATTTTCACTCAACACAAAGTGACAATCGACCTCAATGGGCTTCCATGGATGTTAATCGACGATATCTGACAAAGTTAGATGCAAACTCAATCAAATATATAAGAAATGTTGAAATTCGACTTCAAATTAGGAAGATAGACTTAGAAAATTTTCACTCAACACAAAGTGACAATCGACGTCAATGGGCTTCAATGGATGTTAATCGACGATATCTGACAAAGTTAGATGCAAACTCACTCAAATATATGAGAAATGTTGAAATTCGACTTCAAATTAGGAAGATAGACTTAGAAAATTTTCACTCATCACAAAGTGACAATCGACCTCAATGGGCTTCAATGGATGTTAATCGACGATATCTGACAAAGTTAGATGCAAACTCAATCAAATATATAAGAAATGTTGAAATTCGACTTCAAATTAGGAAGATAGACTTAGAAAATTTTCACTCAACACAAAGTGACAATCGACCTCAATGGGCTTCAATGGATGTTAATCGACGATATCTGACAAAGTTAGATGCAAACTCACTCAAATATATGAGAAATGTTGAAATTCGACTTCAAATTAGGAAGATAGACTTAGAAAATTTTCACTCAACACAAAGTGACAATCGACCTCAATGGGCCTCAATCAATGTTAATCGACGATATCTGACAAAGTTAGATGCAAACTCAATCAAATATATAAGAAATGTTGAAATTCGACTCCAAATTAGGAAGATAGACTTAGAAAATTTTCACTCATTACAAAGTGACAATCGACCTCAATGGGCTTCAATCAATGTTAATCGACGATATCTGACAAAGTTAGATGCAAACTCACTCAAATATATGAGAAATGTTGAAATTCGACTTCAAATTAGGAAGATAGACTTAGAAAATTTTCACTCAACACAAAGTGACAATCGACCTCAATGGGCATCAATGGATGTTAATCGACGATATCTGACAAAGTTAGATGCAAACTCACTCAAATATATGAGAAATGTTGAAATTCGACTTCAAATTAGGAAGAAAGACTTAGAAAATTTTCACTCAACACAAAGTGACAATCGACCTCAATGGGCTACAATGGATGTTAATCGACGATATCTGACAAAGTTAGATGCAAACTCACTCTAATATATGAGAAATGTTGAAATTCGACTTCAAATTAGGAAGATAGACTTAGAAAATTTTCACTCAACACAAAGTGACAATCGACCTCAATGGGCTTCAATGGATGTTAATCGACGATATCTGACAAAGTTAGATGCAAACTCACTCAAATATATGAGAAATGTTGAAATTCGACTTCAAATTAGGAAGAAAGACTTAGAAAATTTTCACTCAACACAAAGTGACAATCGACCTCAATGGGCCTCAATCAATGTTAATCGACAATATCTGACAAAGTTAGATGAAAACTCACTCAAATATATGAGAAATGTTGAAATTCGACTTCAAATTAGGAAGATAGACTTAGAAAATTTTCACTCAACACAAAGTGACAATCGACCTCAATGGGCTTCCATGGATGTTAATCGACGATATCTGACAAAGTTAGATGCAAACTCAATCAAATATATAAGAAATGTTGAAATTCGACTTCAAATTAGGAAGATAGACTTAGAAAATTTTCACTCAACACAAAGTGACAATCGACCTCAATGGGCTTCCATGGATGTTAATCGACGATATCTGACAAAGTTAGATGCAAACTCAATCAAATATATAAGAAATGTTGAAATTCGACTTCAAATTAGGAAGATAGACTTAGAAAATTTTCACTCAACACAAAGTGACAATCGACGTCAATGGGCTTCAATGGATGTTAATCGACGATATCTGACAAAGTTAGATGCAAACTCACTCAAATATATGAGAAATGTTGAAATTCGACTTCAAATTAGGAAGATAGACTTAGAAAATTTTCACTCAACACAAAGTGACAATCGACCTCAATGGGCCTCAATGGATGTTAATCGACGATATCTGACAAAGTTAGATGCAAACTCACTCAAATATATGAGAAATGTTGAAATTCGACTTCAAATTAGGAAGATAGACTTAGAAAATTTTCACTCAACACAAAGTGACAATCGACCTCAATGGGCCTCAATCAATGTTAATCGACGATATCTGACAAAGTTAGATGCAAACTCAATCAAATATATAAGAAATGTTGAAATTCGACTCCAAATTAGGAAGATAGACTTAGAAAATTTTCACTCATTACAAAGTGACAATCGACCTCAATGGGCTTCAATCAATGTTAATCGACGATATCTGACAAAGTTAGATGCAAACTCACTCAAATATATGAGAAATGTTGAAATTCGACTTCAAATTAGGAAGATAGACTTAGAAAATTTTCACTCATTACAAAGTGACAATCGACCTCAATGGGCTTCAATCAATGTTAATCGACGATATCTGACAAAGTTAGATGCAAACTCACTCAAATATATGAGAAATGTTGAAATTCGACTTCAAATTAGGAAGAAAGACTTAGAAAATTTTCACTCATCACAAAGTGACAATCGACCTCAATGGGCTTCAATGGATGTTAGTCGACGATATCTGACAAAGTTAGATGCAAACTCACTCAAATATATGAGAAATGTTGAAATTCGACTTCAAATTAGGAAGATAGACTTAGAAAATTTTCACTCAACACAAAGTGACAATCGACCTCAATGGGCTTCAATGGATGTTAATCGACGATATCTGACAAAGTTAGATGCAAACTCACTCAAATATATGAGAAATGTTGAAATTCGACTTCAAATTAGGAAGAAAGAGTTAGAAAATTTTCACTCAACACAAAGTGACAATCGACCTCAATGGGCCTCAATCAATGTTAATCGACAATATCTGACAAACTTAGATGAAAACTCACTCAAATATATGAGAAATGTTGAAATTCGACTTCAAATTAGGAAGATAGACTTAGAAAATTTCCACTCAACACAAAGTGACAATCGACCTCAATGGGCTTCAATGGATGTTAATCGACGATATCTGACAAAGTTAGATGCAAACTCACTCAAATATATGAGAAATGTTGAAATTCGACTTCAAATTAGGAAGATAGACTTAGAAAATTTTCACTCATCACAAAGTGACAATCGACCTCAATGGGCCTCAATCAATGTTAATCGACAATATCTGACAAAGTTAGATGAAAACTCACTCAAATATATGAGAAATGTTGAAATTCGACTTCAAATTAGGAAGATAGACTTAGAAAATTTTCACTCAACACAAAGTGACAATCGACCTCAATGGGCTTCCATGGATGTTAATCGACGATATCTGACAAAGTTAGATGCAAACTCAATCAAATATATAAGAAATGTTGAAATTCGACTTCAAATTAGGAAGATAGACTTAGAAAATTTTCACTCAACACAAAGTGACAATCGACCTCAATGGGCTTCCATGGATGTTAATCGACGATATCTGACAAAGTTAGATGCAAACTCACTCAAATATATGAGAAATGTTGAAATTCGACTTCAAATTAGGAAGATAGACTTAGAAAATTTTCACTCAACACAAAGTGACAATCGACCTCAATGGGCCTCAATGGATGTTAATCGACGATATCTGACAAAGTTAGATGCAAACTCACTCAAATATATGAGAAATGTTGAAATTCGACTTCAAATTAGGAAGATAGACTTAGAAAATTTTCACTCAACACAAAGTGACAATCGACCTCAATGGGCCTCAATCAATGTTAATCGACGATATCTGACAAAGTTAGATGCAAACTCAATCAAATATATAAGAAATGTTGAAATTCGACTCCAAATTAGGAAGATAGACTTAGAAAATTTTCACTCATTACAAAGTGACAATCGACCTCAATGGGCTTCAATCAATGTTAATCGACGATATCTGACAAAGTTAGATGCAAACTCACTCAAATATATGAGAAATGTTGAAATTCGACTTCAAATTAGGAAGATAGACTTAGAAAATTTTCACTCATCACAAAGTGACAATCGACCTCAATGGGCCTCAATCAATGTTAATCGACAATATCTGACAAAGTTAGATGAAAACTCACTCAAATATATGAGAAATGTTGAAATTCGACTTCAAATTAGGAAGATAGACTTAGAAAATTTTCACTCAACACAAAGTGACAATCGACCTCAATGGGCTTCCATGGATGTTAATCGACGATATCTGACAAAGTTAGATGCAAACTCAATCAAATATATAAGAAATGTTGAAATTCGACTTCAAATTAGGAAGATAGACTTAGAAAATTTTCACTCAACACAAAGTGACAATCGACCTCAATGGGCTTCCATGGATGTTAATCGACGATATCTGACAAAGTTAGATGCAAACTCACTCAAATATATGAGAAATGTTGAAATTCGACTTCAAATTAGGAAGATAGACTTAGAAAATTTTCACTCAACACAAAGTGACAATCGACCTCAATGGGCCTCAATGGATGTTAATCGACGATATCTGACAAAGTTAGATGCAAACTCACTCAAATATATGAGAAATGTTGAAATTCGACTTCAAATTAGGAAGATAGACTTAGAAAATTTTCACTCAACACAAAGTGACAATCGACCTCAATGGGCCTCAATCAATGTTAATCGACGATATCTGACAAAGTTAGATGCAAACTCAATCAAATATATAAGAAATGTTGAAATTCGACTCCAAATTAGGAAGATAGACTTAGAAAATTTTCACTCATTACAAAGTGACAATCGACCTCAATGGGCTTCAATCAATGTTAATCGACGATATCTGACAAAGTTAGATGCAAACTCACTCAAATATATGAGAAATGTTGAAATTCGACTTCAAATTAGGAAGATAGACTTAGAAAATTTTCACTCATTACAAAGTGACAATCGACCTCAATGGGCTTCAATCAATGTTAATCGACGATATCTGACAAAGTTAGATGCAAACTCACTCAAATATATGAGAAATGTTGAAATTCGACTTCAAATTAGGAAGAAAGACTTAGAAAATTTTCACTCATCACAAAGTGACAATCGACCTCAATGGGCTTCAATGGATGTTAGTCGACGATATCTGACAAAGTTAGATGCAAACTCACTCAAATATATGAGAAATGTTGAAATTCGACTTCAAATTAGGAAGATAGACTTAGAAAATTTTCACTCAACACAAAGTGACAATCGACCTCAATGGGCTTCAATGGATGTTAATCGACGATATCTGACAAAGTTAGATGCAAACTCACTCAAATATATGAGAAATGTTGAAATTCGACTTCAAATTAGGAAGAAAGAGTTAGAAAATTTTCACTCAACACAAAGTGACAATCGACCTCAATGGGCCTCAATCAATGTTAATCGACAATATCTGACAAACTTAGATGAAAACTCACTCAAATATATGAGAAATGTTGAAATTCGACTTCAAATTAGGAAGATAGACTTAGAAAATTTCCACTCAACACAAAGTGACAATCGACCTCAATGGGCTTCAATGGATGTTAATCGACGATATCTGACAAAGTTAGATGCAAACTCACTCAAATATATGAGAAATGTTGAAATTCGACTTCAAATTAGGAAGATAGACTTAGAAAATTTTCACTCATCACAAAGTGACAATCGACCTCAATGGGCCTCAATCAATGTTAATCGACAATATCTGACAAAGTTAGATGAAAACTCACTCAAATATATGAGAAATGTTGAAATTCGACTTCAAATTAGGAAGATAGACTTAGAAAATTTTCACTCAACACAAAGTGACAATCGACCTCAATGGGCTTCCATGGATGTTAATCGACGATATCTGACAAAGTTAGATGCAAACTCAATCAAATATATAAGAAATGTTGAAATTCGACTTCAAATTAGGAAGATAGACTTAGAAAATTTTCACTCAACACAAAGTGACAATCGACGTCAATGGGCTTCAATGGATGTTAATCGACGATATCTGACAAAGTTAGATGCAAACTCACTCAAATATATGAGAAATGTTGAAATTCGACTTCAAATTAGGAAGATAGACTTAGAAAATTTTCACTCAACACAAAGTGACAATCGACCTCAATGGGCTTCAATGGATGTTAATCGACGATATCTGACAAAGTTAGATGCAAACTCAATCAAATATATAAGAAATGTTGAAATTCGACTTCAAATTAGGAAGATAGACTTAGAAAATTTCCACTCAACACAAAGTGACAATCGACGTCAATGGGCTTCAATGGATGTTAATCGACGATATCTGACAAAGTTAGATGCAAACTCACTCAAATATATGAGAAATGTTGAAATTCGACTTCAAATTAGGAAGATAGACTTAGAAAATTTTCACTCATCACAAAGTGACAATCGACCTCAATGGGCTTCAATGGATGTTAATCGACGATATCTGACAAAGTTAGATGCAAACTCAATCAAATATATAAGAAATGTTGAAATTCGACTTCAAATTAGGAAGATAGACTTAGAAAATTTTCACTCAACACAAAGTGACAATCGACCTCAATGGGCTTCAATGGATGTTAATCGACGATATCTGACAAAGTTAGATGCAAACTCACTCAAATATATGAGAAATGTTGAAATTCGACTTCAAATTAGGAAGATAGACTTAGAAAATTTTCACTCAACACAAAGTGACAATCGACCTCAATGGGCCTCAATCAATGTTAATCGACGATATCTGACAAAGTTAGATGCAAACTCAATCAAATATATAAGAAATGTTGAAATTCGACTCCAAATTAGGAAGATAGACTTAGAAAATTTTCACTCATTACAAAGTGACAATCGACCTCAATGGGCTTCAATCAATGTTAATCGACGATATCTGACAAAGTTAGATGCAAACTCACTCAAATATATGAGAAATGTTGAAATTCGACTTCAAATTAGGAAGATAGACTTAGAAAATTTTCACTCAACACAAAGTGACAATCGACCTCAATGGGCATCAATGGATGTTAATCGACGATATCTGACAAAGTTAGATGCAAACTCACTCAAATATATGAGAAATGTTGAAATTCGACTTCAAATTAGGAAGAAAGACTTAGAAAATTTTCACTCAACACAAAGTGACAATCGACCTCAATGGGCCTCAATCAATGTTAATCGACGATATCTGACAAAGTTAGATGCAAACTCAATCAAATATATAAGAAATGTTGAAATTCGACTCCAAATTAGGAAGAAAGACTTAGAAAATTTTCACTCAACACAAAGTGACAATCGACCTCAATGGGCCTCAATCAATGTTAATCGACGATATCTGACAAAGTTAGATGCAAACTCACTCAAATATATGAGAAATGTTGAAATTCGACTTCAAATTAGGAAGATAGGCTTAGAAAATTTTCACTCAACACAAAGTGACAATCGACCTCAATGGGCCTCAATCAATGTTAATCGACGATATCTGACAAAGTTAGATGCAAACTCACTCAAATATATGAGAAATGTTGAAATTCGACTTCAAATTAGGAAGAAAGACTTAGAAAATTTTCACTCATTACAAAGTGACAATCGACCTCAATGGGCTTCAATCAATGTTAATCGACGATATCTGACAAAGTTAGATGCAAACTCACTCAAATATATGAGAAATGTTGAAATTCGACTTCAAATTAGGAAGATAGACTTAGAAAATTTTCACTCATTACAAAGTGACAATCGACCTCAATGGGCTTCAATCAATGTTAATCGACGATATCTGACAAAGTTAGATGCAAACTCACTCAAATATATGAGAAATGTTGAAATTCGACTTCAAATTAGGAAGAAAGACTTAGAAAATTTTCACTCATCACAAAGTGACAATCGACCTCAATGGGCTTCAATGGATGTTAGTCGACGATATCTGACAAAGTTAGATGCAAACTCACTCAAATATATGAGAAATGTTGAAATTCGACTTCAAATTAGGAAGATAGACTTAGAAAATTTTCACTCAACACAAAGTGACAATCGACCTCAATGGGCTTCAATGGATGTTAATCGACGATATCTGACAAAGTTAGATGCAAACTCACTCAAATATATGAGAAATGTTGAAATTCGACTTCAAATTAGGAAGAAAGAGTTAGAAAATTTTCACTCAACACAAAGTGACAATCGACCTCAATGGGCCTCAATCAATGTTAATCGACAATATCTGACAAACTTAGATGAAAACTCACTCAAATATATGAGAAATGTTGAAATTCGACTTCAAATTAGGAAGATAGACTTAGAAAATTTCCACTCAACACAAAGTGACAATCGACCTCAATGGGCTTCAATGGATGTTAATCGACGATATCTGACAAAGTTAGATGCAAACTCACTCAAATATATGAGAAATGTTGAAATTCGACTTCAAATTAGGAAGATAGACTTAGAAAATTTTCACTCATCACAAAGTGACAATCGACCTCAATGGGCCTCAATCAATGTTAATCGACAATATCTGACAAAGTTAGATGAAAACTCACTCAAATATATGAGAAATGTTGAAATTCGACTTCAAATTAGGAAGATAGACTTAGAAAATTTTCACTCAACACAAAGTGACAATCGACCTCAATGGGCTTCCATGGATGTTAATCGACGATATCTGACAAAGTTAGATGCAAACTCAATCAAATATATAAGAAATGTTGAAATTCGACTTCAAATTAGGAAGATAGACTTAGAAAATTTTCACTCAACACAAAGTGACAATCGACGTCAATGGGCTTCAATGGATGTTAATCGACGATATCTGACAAAGTTAGATGCAAACTCACTCAAATATATGAGAAATGTTGAAATTCGACTTCAAATTAGGAAGATAGACTTAGAAAATTTTCACTCAACACAAAGTGACAATCGACCTCAATGGGCTTCAATGGATGTTAATCGACGATATCTGACAAAGTTAGATGCAAACTCAATCAAATATATAAGAAATGTTGAAATTCGACTTCAAATTAGGAAGATAGACTTAGAAAATTTCCACTCAACACAAAGTGACAATCGACGTCAATGGGCTTCAATGGATGTTAATCGACGATATCTGACAAAGTTAGATGCAAACTCACTCAAATATATGAGAAATGTTGAAATTCGACTTCAAATTAGGAAGATAGACTTAGAAAATTTTCACTCATCACAAAGTGACAATCGACCTCAATGGGCTTCAATGGATGTTAATCGACGATATCTGACAAAGTTAGATGCAAACTCAATCAAATATATAAGAAATGTTGAAATTCGACTTCAAATTAGGAAGATAGACTTAGAAAATTTTCACTCAACACAAAGTGACAATCGACCTCAATGGGCTTCAATGGATGTTAATCGACGATATCTGACAAAGTTAGATGCAAACTCACTCAAATATATGAGAAATGTTGAAATTCGACTTCAAATTAGGAAGATAGACTTAGAAAATTTTCACTCAACACAAAGTGACAATCGACCTCAATGGGCCTCAATCAATGTTAATCGACGATATCTGACAAAGTTAGATGCAAACTCAATCAAATATATAAGAAATGTTGAAATTCGACTCCAAATTAGGAAGATAGACTTAGAAAATTTTCACTCATTACAAAGTGACAATCGACCTCAATGGGCTTCAATCAATGTTAATCGACGATATCTGACAAAGTTAGATGCAAACTCACTCAAATATATGAGAAATGTTGAAATTCGACTTCAAATTAGGAAGATAGACTTAGAAAATTTTCACTCAACACAAAGTGACAATCGACCTCAATGGGCATCAATGGATGTTAATCGACGATATCTGACAAAGTTAGATGCAAACTCACTCAAATATATGAGAAATGTTGAAATTCGACTTCAAATTAGGAAGAAAGACTTAGAAAATTTTCACTCAACACAAAGTGACAATCGACCTCAATGGGCTTCAATGGATGTTAATCGACGATATCTGACAAAGTTAGATGCAAACTCACTCAAATATATGAGAAATGTTGAAATTCGACTTCAAATTAGGAAGATAGACTTAGAAAATTTTCACTCAACACAAAGTGACAATCGACCTCAATGGGCTTCAATGGATGTTAATCGACGATATCTGACAAAGTTAGATGCAAACTCACTCAAATATATGAGAAATGTTGAAATTCGACTTCAAATTAGGAAGAAAGACTTAGAAAATTTTCACTCAACACAAAGTGACAATCGACCTCAATGGGCCTCAATCAATGTTAATCGACAATATCTGACAAAGTTAGATGAAAACTCACTCAAATATATGAGAAATGTTGAAATTCGACTTCAAATTAGGAAGATAGACTTAGAAAATTTTCACTCAACACAAAGTGACAATCGACCTCAATGGGCTTCCATGGATGTTAATCGACGATATCTGACAAAGTTAGATGCAAACTCAATCAAATATATAAGAAATGTTGAAATTCGACTTCAAATTAGGAAGATAGACTTAGAAAATTTTCACTCAACACAAAGTGACAATCGACCTCAATGGGCTTCCATGGATGTTAATCGACGATATCTGACAAAGTTAGATGCAAACTCAATCAAATATATAAGAAATGTTGAAATTCGACTTCAAATTAGGAAGATAGACTTAGAAAATTTTCACTCAACACAAAGTGACAATCGACGTCAATGGGCTTCAATGGATGTTAATCGACGATATCTGACAAAGTTAGATGCAAACTCACTCAAATATATGAGAAATGTTGAAATTCGACTTCAAATTAGGAAGATAGACTTAGAAAATTTTCACTCAACACAAAGTGACAATCGACCTCAATGGGCTTCAATGGATGTTAATCGACGATATCTGACAAAGTTAGATGCAAACTCACTCAAATATATGAGAAATGTTGAAATTCGACTTCAAATTAGGAAGAAAGACTTAGAAAATTTTCACTCAACACAAAGTGACAATCGACCTCAATGGGCCTCAATCAATGTTAATCGACAATATCTGACAAAGTTAGATGAAAACTCACTCAAATATATGAGAAATGTTGAAATTCGACTTCAAATTAGGAAGATAGACTTAGAAAATTTTCACTCAACACAAAGTGACAATCGACCTCAATGGGCTTCCATGGATGTTAATCGACGATATCTGACAAAGTTAGATGCAAACTCAATCAAATATATAAGAAATGTTGAAATTCGACTTCAAATTAGGAAGATAGACTTAGAAAATTTTCACTCAACACAAAGTGACAATCGACCTCAATGGGCTTCCATGGATGTTAATCGACGATATCTGACAAAGTTAGATGCAAACTCAATCAAATATATAAGAAATGTTGAAATTCGACTTCAAATTAGGAAGATAGACTTAGAAAATTTTCACTCAACACAAAGTGACAATCGACCTCAATGGGCTTCCATGGATGTTAATCGACGATATCTGACAAAGTTAGATGCAAACTCAATCAAATATATAAGAAATGTTGAAATTCGACTTCAAATTAGGAAGATAGACTTAGAAAATTTTCACTCAACACAAAGTGACAATCGACGTCAATGGGCTTCAATGGATGTTAATCGACGATATCTGACAAAGTTAGATGCAAACTCACTCAAATATATGAGAAATGTTGAAATTCGACTTCAAATTAGGAAGATAGACTTAGAAAATTTTCACTCAACACAAAGTGACAATCGACCTCAATGGGCCTCAATGGATGTTAATCGACGATATCTGACAAAGTTAGATGCAAACTCACTCAAATATATGAGAAATGTTGAAATTCGACTCCAAATTAGGAAGAAAGACTTAGAAAATTTTCACTCAACACAAAGTGACAATCGACCTCAATGGGCTTCAATGGATGTTAATCGACGATATCTGACAAAGTTAGATGCAAACTCACTCAAATATATGAGAAATGTTGAAATTCGACTTCAAATTAGGAAGAAAGACTTAGAAAATTTTCACTCAACACAAAGTGACAATCGACCTCAATGGGCCTCAATCAATGTTAATCGACAATATCTGACAAAGTTAGATGAAAACTCACTCAAATATATGAGAAATGTTGAAATTCGACTTCAAATTAGGAAGATAGACTTAGAAAATTTTCACTCAACACAAAGTGACAATCGACCTCAATGGGCTTCAATGGATGTTAATCGACGATATCTGACAAAGTTAGATGCAAACTCACTCAAATATATGAGAAATGTTGAAATTCGACTTCAAATTAGGAAGATAGACTTAGAAAATTTTCACTCAACACAAAGTGACAATCGACCTCAATGGGCCTCAATCAATGTTAATCGACAATATCTGACAAAGTTAGATGAAAACTCACTCAAATATATGAGAAATGTTGAAATTCGACTTCAAATTAGGAAGATAGACTTAGAAAATTTTCACTCAACACAAAGTGACAATCGACCTCAATGGGCTTCCATGGATGTTAATCGACGATATCTGACAAAGTTAGATGCAAACTCAATCAAATATATAAGAAATGTTGAAATTCGACTTCAAATTAGGAAGATAGACTTAGAAAATTTTCACTCAACACAAAGTGACAATCGACGTCAATGGGCTTCAATGGATGTTAATCGACGATATCTGACAAAGTTAGATGCAAACTCACTCAAATATATGAGAAATGTTGAAATTCGACTTCAAATTAGGAAGATAGACTTAGAAAATTTTCACTCATCACAAAGTGACAATCGACCTCAATGGGCTTCAATGGATGTTAATCGACGATATCTGACAAAGTTAGATGCAAACTCACTCAAATATATGAGAAATGTTGAAATTCGACTTCAAATTAGGAAGAAAGACTTAGAAAATTTTCACTCAACACAAAGTGACAATCGACCTCAATGGGCTTCAATGGATGTTAATCGACGATATCTGACAAAGTTAGATGCAAACTCACTCAAATATATGAGAAATGTTGAAATTCGACTTCAAATTAGGAAGAAAGACTTAGAAAATTTTCACTCAACACAAAGTGACAATCGACCTCAATGGGCCTCAATCAATGTTAATCGACAATATCTGACAAAGTTAGATGAAAACTCACTCAAATATATGAGAAATGTTGAAATTCGACTTCAAATTAGGAAGATAGACTTAGAAAATTTTCACTCAACACAAAGTGACAATCGACCTCAATGGGCTTCAATGGATGTTAATCGACGATATCTGACAAAGTTAGATGCAAACTCACTCAAATATATGAGAAATGTTGAAATTCGACTTCAAATTAGGAAGATAGACTTAGAAAATTTTCACTCAACACAAAGTGACAATCGACCTCAATGGGCCTCAATCAATGTTAATCGACAATATCTGACAAAGTTAGATGAAAACTCACTCAAATATATGAGAAATGTTGAAATTCGACTTCAAATTAGGAAGATAGACTTAGAAAATTTTCACTCAACACAAAGTGACAATCGACCTCAATGGGCTTCCATGGATGTTAATCGACGATATCTGACAAAGTTAGATGCAAACTCAATCAAATATATAAGAAATGTTGAAATTCGACTTCAAATTAGGAAGATAGACTTAGAAAATTTTCACTCAACACAAAGTGACAATCGACGTCAATGGGCTTCAATGGATGTTAATCGACGATATCTGACAAAGTTAGATGCAAACTCACTCAAATATATGAGAAATGTTGAAATTCGACTTCAAATTAGGAAGATAGACTTAGAAAATTTTCACTCATCACAAAGTGACAATCGACCTCAATGGGCTTCAATGGATGTTAATCGACGATATCTGACAAAGTTAGATGCAAACTCACTCAAATATATGAGAAATGTTGAAATTCGACTTCAAATTAGGAAGATAGACTTAGAAAATTTTCACTCAACACAAAGTGACAATCGACCTCAATGGGCATCAATGGATGTTAATCGACGATATCTGACAAAGTTAGATGCAAACTCACTCAAATATATGAGAAATGTTGAAATTCGACTTCAAATTAGGAAGAAAGACTTAGAAAATTTTCACTCAACACAAAGTGACAATCGACCTCAATGGGCTTCAATGGATGTTAATCGACGATATCTGACAAAGTTAGATGCAAACTCACTCAAATATATGAGAAATGTTGAAATTCGACTTCAAATTAGGAAGATAGACTTAGAAAATTTTCACTCATTACAAAGTGACAATCGACCTCAATGGGCTTCAATCAATGTTAATCGACGATATCTGACAAAGTTAGATGCAAACTCACTCAAATATATGAGAAATGTTGAAATTCGACTTCAAATTAGGAAGATAGACTTAGAAAATTTTCACTCATTACAAAGTGACAATCGACCTCAATGGGCTTCAATCAATGTTAATCGACGATATCTGACAAAGTTAGATGCAAACTCACTCAAATATATGAGAAATGTTGAAATTCGACTTCAAATTAGGAAGAAAGACTTAGAAAATTTTCACTCATCACAAAGTGACAATCGACCTCAATGGGCTTCAATGGATGTTAGTCGACGATATCTGACAAAGTTAGATGCAAACTCACACAAATATATGAGAAATGTTGAAATTCGACTTCAAATTAGGAAGAAAGACTTAGAAAATTTTCACTCATCACAAAGTGACAATCGACCTCAATGGGCTTCAATCAATGTTAATCGACGATATCTGACAAAGTTAGATGCAAACTCACTCAAATATATGAGAAATGTTGAAATTCGACTTCAAATTAGGAAGAAAGACTTAGAAAATTTTCACTCATCACAAAGTGACAATCGACCTCAATGGGCTTCAATGGATGTTAGTCGACGATATCTGACAAAGTTAGATGCAAACTCACTCAAATATATGAGAAATGTTGAAATTCGACTTCAAATTAGGAAGAAAGAGTTAGAAAATTTTCACTCAACACAAAGTGACAATCGACCTCAATGGGCCTCAATCAATGTTAATCGACAATATCTGACAAACTTAGATGAAAACTCACTCAAATATATGAGAAATGTTGAAATTCGACTTCAAATTAGGAAGATAGACTTAGAAAATTTCCACTCAACACAAAGTGACAATCGACCTCAATGGGCTTCAATGGATGTTAATCGACGATATCTGACAAAGTTAGATGCAAACTCACTCAAATATATGAGAAATGTTGAAATTCGACTTTAAATTAGGAAGATAGACTTAGAAAATTTTCACTCAACACAAAGTGACAATCGACCTCAATGGGCTTCAATGGATGTTAATCGACGATATCTGACAAAGTTAGATGCAAACTCACTCAAATATATGAGAAATGTTGAAATTCGACTTCAAATTAGGAAGAAAGACTTAGAAAATTTTCACTCAACACAAAGTGACAATCGACCTCAATGGGCTTCAATGGATGTTAATCGACGATATCTGACAAAGTTAGATGCAAACTCACTCAAATATATGAGAAATGTTGAAATTCGACTTCAAATTAGGAAGAAAGACTTAGAAAATTTTCACTCAACACAAAGTGACAATCGACGTCAATGGGCTTCAATGGATGTTAATCGACGATATCTGACAAAGTTAGATGCAAACTCACTCAAATATATGAGAAATGTTGAAATTCGACTTCAAATTAGGAAGATAGACTTAGAAAATTTTCACTCAACACAAAGTGACAATCGACCTCAATGGGCTTCAATGGATGTTAATCGACGATATCTGACAAAGTTAGATGCAAACTCAATCAAATATATAAGAAATGTTGAAATTCGACTTCAAATTAGGAAGATAGACTTAGAAAATTTCCACTCAACACAAAGTGACAATCGACCTCAATGGGCTTCAATGGATGTTAATCGACGATATCTGACAAAGTTAGATGCAAACTCACTCAAATATATGAGAAATGTTGAAATTCGACTTCAAATTAGGAAGATAGACTTAGAAAATTTTCACTCAACACAAAGTGACAATCGACCTCAATGGGCTTCAATGGATGTTAATCGACGATATCTGACAAAGTTAGATGCAAACTCACTCAAATATATGAGAAATGTTGAAATTCGACTTCAAATTAGGAAGAAAGACTTAGAAAATTTTCACTCAACACAAAGTGACAATCGACCTCAATGGGCTTCAATGGATGTTAATCGACGATATCTGACAAAGTTAGATGCAAACTCACTCAAATATATGAGAAATGTTGAAATTCGACTTCAAATTAGGAAGATAGACTTAGAAAATTTTCACTCAACACAAAGTGACAATCGACCTCAATGGGCTTCAATGGATGTTAATCGACGATATCTGACAAAGTTAGATGCAAACTCACTCAAATATATGAGAAATGTTGAAATTCGACTTCAAATTAGGAAGAAAGACTTAGAAAATTTTCACTCAACACAAAGTGACAATCGACCTCAATGGGCTTCAATGGATGTTAATCGACGATATCTGACAAAGTTAGATGCAAACTCACTCAAATATATGAGAAATGTTGAAATTCGACTTCAAATTAGGAAGATAGACTTAGAAAATTTCCACTCAACACAAAGTGACAATCGACCTCAATGGGCTTCAATGGATGTTAATCGACGATATCTGACAAAGTTAGATGCAAACTCACTCAAATATATGAGAAATGTTGAAATTCGACTTCAAATTAGGAAGATAGACTTAGAAAATTTTCACTCAACACAAAGTGACAATCGACCTCAATGGGCTTCAATGGATGTTAATCGACGATATCTGACAAAGTTAGATGCAAACTCACTCAAATATATGAGAAATGTTGAAATTCGACTTCAAATTAGGAAGAAAGACTTAGAAAATTTTCACTCAACACAAAGTGACAATCGACCTCAATGGGCTTCAATGGATGTTAATCGACGATATCTGACAAAGTTAGATGCAAACTCACTCAAATATATGAGAAATGTTGAAATTCGACTTCAAATTAGGAAGAAAGACTTAGAAAATTTTCACTCAACACAAAGTGACAATCGACCTCAATGGGCCTCAATCAATGTTAATCGACAATATCTGACAAAGTTAGATGAAAACTCACTCAAATATATGAGAAATGTTGAAATTCGACTTCAAATTAGGAAGATAGACTTAGAAAATTTTCACTCAACACAAAGTGACAATCGACCTCAATGGGCTTCAATGGATGTTAATCGACGATATCTGACAAAGTTAGATGCAAACTCACTCAAATATATGAGAAATGTTGAAATTCGACTTCAAATTAGGAAGATAGACTTAGAAAATTTTCACTCAACACAAAGTGACAATCGACCTCAATGGGCCTCAATCAATGTTAATCGACAATATCTGACAAAGTTAGATGAAAACTCACTCAAATATATGAGAAATGTTGAAATTCGACTTCAAATTAGGAAGATAGACTTAGAAAATTTTCACTCAACACAAAGTGACAATCGACCTCAATGGGCTTCCATGGATGTTAATCGACGATATCTGACAAAGTTAGATGCAAACTCAATCAAATATATAAGAAATGTTGAAATTCGACTTCAAATTAGGAAGATAGACTTAGAAAATTTTCACTCAACACAAAGTGACAATCGACGTCAATGGGCTTCAATGGATGTTAATCGACGATATCTGACAAAGTTAGATGCAAACTCACTCAAATATATGAGAAATGTTGAAATTCGACTTCAAATTAGGAAGATAGACTTAGAAAATTTTCACTCATCACAAAGTGACAATCGACCTCAATGGGCTTCAATGGATGTTAATCGACGATATCTGACAAAGTTAGATGCAAACTCACTCAAATATATGAGAAATGTTGAAATTCGACTTCAAATTAGGAAGATAGACTTAGAAAATTTTCACTCAACACAAAGTGACAATCGACCTCAATGGGCATCAATGGATGTTAATCGACGATATCTGACAAAGTTAGATGCAAACTCACTCAAATATATGAGAAATGTTGAAATTCGACTTCAAATTAGGAAGAAAGACTTAGAAAATTTTCACTCAACACAAAGTGACAATCGACCTCAATGGGCTTCAATGGATGTTAATCGACGATATCTGACAAAGTTAGATGCAAACTCACTCAAATATATGAGAAATGTTGAAATTCGACTTCAAATTAGGAAGATAGACTTAGAAAATTTTCACTCAACACAAAGTGACAATCGACCTCAATGGGCTTCAATGGATGTTAATCGACGATATCTGACAAAGTTAGATGCAAACTCACTCAAATATATGAGAAATGTTGAAATTCGACTTCAAATTAGGAAGAAAGACTTAGAAAATTTTCACTCAACACAAAGTGACAATCGACCTCAATGGGCCTCAATCAATGTTAATCGACAATATCTGACAAAGTTAGATGAAAACTCACTCAAATATATGAGAAATGTTGAAATTCGACTTCAAATTAGGAAGATAGACTTAGAAAATTTTCACTCAACACAAAGTGACAATCGACGTCAATGGGCTTCAATGGATGTTAATCGACGATATCTGACAAAGTTAGATGCAAACTCACTCAAATATATGAGAAATGTTGAAATTCGACTTCAAATTAGGAAGAAAGACTTAGAAAATTTTCACTCAACACAAAGTGACAATCGACCTCAATGGGCTTCAATGGATGTTAATCGACGATATCTGACAAAGTTAGATGCAAACTCACTCAAATATATGAGAAATGTTGAAATTCGACTTCAAATTAGGAAGATAGACTTAGAAAATTTTCACTCAACACAAAGTGACAATCGACCTCAATGGGCTTCAATGGATGTTAATCGACGATATCTGACAAAGTTAGATGCAAACTCACTCAAATATATGAGAAATGTTGAAATTCGACTTCAAATTAGGAAGATAGACTTAGAAAATTTTCACTCAACACAAAGTGACAATCGACCTCAATGGGCCTCAATCAATGTTAATCGACAATATCTGACAAAGTTAGATGAAAACTCACTCAAATATATGAGAAATGTTGAAATTCGACTTCAAATTAGGAAGATAGACTTAGAAAATTTTCACTCAACACAAAGTGACAATCGACCTCAATGGGCTTCCATGGATGTTAATCGACGATATCTGACAAAGTTAGATGCAAACTCAATCAAATATATAAGAAATGTTGAAATTCGACTTCAAATTAGGAAGATAGACTTAGAAAATTTTCACTCAACACAAAGTGACAATCGACGTCAATGGGCTTCAATGGATGTTAATCGACGATATCTGACAAAGTTAGATGCAAACTCACTCAAATATATGAGAAATGTTGAAATTCGACTTCAAATTAGGAAGATAGACTTAGAAAATTTTCACTCATCACAAAGTGACAATCGACCTCAATGGGCTTCAATGGATGTTAATCGACGATATCTGACAAAGTTAGATGCAAACTCAATCAAATATATAAGAAATGTTGAAATTCGACTTCAAATTAGGAAGATAGACTTAGAAAATTTTCACTC
This sequence comes from Diorhabda carinulata, assembly GCF_026250575.1. Taxonomy (NCBI): domain Eukaryota; kingdom Metazoa; phylum Arthropoda; class Insecta; order Coleoptera; family Chrysomelidae; genus Diorhabda; species Diorhabda carinulata. Next base: position 11,631,033 of record NC_079467.1, read on the forward strand.
AACACAAAGTGACAATCGACCTCAATGGGCTTCAATGGATGTTAATCGACGATATCTGACAAAGTTAGATGCAAACTCACTCAAATATATGAGAAATGTTGAAATTCGACTTCAAATTAGGAAGATAGACTTAGAAAATTTTCACTCAACACAAAGTGACAATCGACCTCAATGGGCCTCAATCAATGTTAATCGACGATATCTGACAAAGTTAGATGCAAACTCAATCAAATATATAAGAAATGTTGAAATTCGACTCCAAATTAGGAAGATAGACTTAGAAAATTTTCACTCAACACAAAGTGACAATCGACCTCAATGGGCTTCAATGGATGTTAATCGACAATATCTGACAAAGTTAGATGCAAACTCACTCAAATATATGAGAAATGTTGAAATTCGACTTCAAATTAGGAAGATAGACTTAGAAAATTTTCACTCAACACAAAGTGACAATCGACCTCAATGGGCTTCAATGGATGTTAATCGACGATATCTGACAAAGTTAGATGCAAACTCACTCAAATATATGAGAAATGTTGAAATTCGACTTCAAATTAGGAAGATAGACTTAGAAAATTTTCACTCAACACAAAGTGACAATCGACCTCAATGGGCCTCAATCAATGTTAATCGACAATATCTGACAAAGTTAGATGAAAACTCACTCAAATATATGAGAAATGTTGAAATTCGACTTCAAATTAGGAAGATAGACTTAGAAAATTTTCACTCAACACAAAGTGACAATCGACCTCAATGGGCTTCCATGGATGTTAATCGACGATATCTGACAAAGTTAGATGCAAACTCAATCAAATATATAAGAAATGTTGAAATTCGACTTCAAATTAGGAAGATAGACTTAGAAAATTTTCACTCAACACAAAGTGACAATCGACGTCAATGGGCTTCAATGGATGTTAATCGACGATATCTGACAAAGTTAGATGCAAACTCACTCAAATATATGAGAAATGTTGAAATTCGACTTCAAATTAGGAAGATAGACTTAGAAAATTTTCACTCATCACAAAGTGACAATCGACCTCAATGGGCTTCAATGGATGTTAATCGACGATATCTGACAAAGTTAGATGCAAACTCAATCAAATATATAAGAAATGTTGAAATTCGACTTCAAATTAGGAAGATAGACTTAGAAAATTTTCACTCAACACAAAGTGACAATCGACCTCAATGGGCTTCAATGGATGTTAATCGACGATATCTGACAAAGTTAGATGCAAACTCACTCAAATATATGAGAAATGTTGAAATTCGACTTCAAATTAGGAAGATAGACTTAGAAAATTTTCACTCAACACAAAGTGACAATCGACCTCAATGGGCCTCAATCAATGTTAATCGACGATATCTGACAAAGTTAGATGCAAACTCAATCAAATATATAAGAAATGTTGAAATTCGACTCCAAATTAGGAAGATAGACTTAGAAAATTTTCACTCATTACAAAGTGACAATCGACCTCAATGGGCTTCAATCAATGTTAATCGACGATATCTGACAAAGTTAGATGCAAACTCACTCAAATATATGAGAAATGTTGAAATTCGACTTCAAATTAGGAAGATAGACTTAGAAAATTTTCACTCATTACAAAGTGACAATCGACGTCAATGGGCTTCAATGGATGTTAATCGACGATATCTGACAAAGTTAGATGCAAACTCACTCAAATATATGAGAAATGTTGAAATTCGACTTCAAATTAGGAAGAAAGAGTTAGAAAATTTTCACTCAACACAAAGTGACAATCGACCTCAATGGGCCTCAATCAATGTTAATCGACAATATCTGACAAACTTAGATGAAAACTCACTCAAATATATGAGAAATGTTGAAATTCGACTTCAAATTAGGAAGATAGACTTAGAAAATTTCCACTCAACACAAAGTGACAATCGACCTCAATGGGCTTCAATGGATGTTAATCGACGATATCTGACAAAGTTAGATGCAAACTCACTCAAATATATGAGAAATGTTGAAATTCGACTTCAAATTAGGAAGATAGACTTAGAAAATTTTCACTCAACACAAAGTGACAATCGACCTCAATGGGCTTCAATGGATGTTAATCGACGATATCTGACAAAGTTAGATGCAAACTCACTCAAATATATGAGAAATGTTGAAATTCGACTTCAAATTAGGAAGAAAGACTTAGAAAATTTTCACTCAACAAAAAGTGACAATCGACCTCAATGGGCTTCAATGGATGTTAATCGACGATATCTGACAAAGTTAGATGCAAACTCAATCAAATATATGAGAAATGTTGAAATTCGACTTCAAATTAGGAAGATAGACTTAGAAAATTTTCACTCAACACAAAGTGACAATCGACCTCAATGGGCTTCAATGGATGTTAATCGACGATATCTGACAAAGTTAGATGCAAACTCACTCAAATATATGAGAAATGTTGAAATTCGACTTCAAATTAGGAAGAAAGACTTAGAAAATTTTCACTCAACAAAAAGTGACAATCGACCTCAATGGGCTTCAATGGATGTTAATCGACGATATCTGACAAAGTTAGATGCAAACTCAATCAAATATATGAGAAATGTTGAAATTCGACTTCAAATTAGGAAGATAGACTTAGAAAATTTTCACTCAACACAAAGTGACAATCGACCTCAATGGGCTTCAATGGATGTTAATCGACGATATCTGACAAAGTTAGATGCAAACTCACTCAAATATATGAGAAATGTTGAAATTCGACTTCAAATTAGGAAGAAAGACTTAGAAAATTTTCACTCAACACAAAGTGACAATCGACCTCAATGGGCTTCAATGGATGTTAATCGACGATATCTGACAAAGTTAGATGCAAACTCACTCAAATATATGAGAAATGTTGAAATTCGACTTCAAATTAGGAAGAAAGACTTAGAAAATTTTCACTCAACACAAAGTGACAATCGACCTCAATGGGCCTCAATCAATGTTAATCGACAATATCTGACAAAGTTAGATGAAAACTCACTCAAATATATGAGAAATGTTGAAATTCGACTTCAAATTAGGAAGATAGACTTAGAAAATTTTCACTCAACACAAAGTGACAATCGACGTCAATGGGCTTCAATGGATGTTAATCGACGATATCTGACAAAGTTAGATGCAAACTCACTCAAATATATGAGAAATGTTGAAATTCGACTTCAAATTAGGAAGATAGACTTAGAAAATTTTCACTCAACAAAAAGTGACAATCGACCTCAATGGGCTTCAATGGATGTTAATCGACGATATCTGACAAAGTTAGATGCAAACTCAATCAAATATATAAGAAATGTTAAAATTCGACTTCAAATTAGGAAGATAGACTTAGAAAATTTCCACTCAACACAAAGTGACAATCGACCTCAATGGGCTTCAATGGATGTTAATCGACGATATCTGACAAAGTTAGATGCAAACTCACTCAAATATATGAGAAATGTTGAAATTCGACTTCAAATTAGGAAGATAGACTTAGAAAATTTTCACTCAACACAAAGTGACAATCGACCTCAATGGGCTTCAATGGATGTTAATCGACGATATCTGACAAAGTTAGATGCAAACTCACTCAAATATATGAGAAATGTTGAAATTCGACTTCAAATTAGGAAGAAAGACTTAGAAAATTTTCACTCAACACAAAGTGACAATCGACCTCAATGGGCTTCAATGGATGTTAATCGACGATATCTGACAAAGTTAGATGCAAACTCACTCAAATATATGAGAAATGTTGAAATTCGACTTCAAATTAGGAAGAAAGACTTAGAAAATTTTCACTCAACACAAAGTGACAATCGACCTCAATGGGCTTCAATGGATGTTAATCGACGATATCTGACAAAGTTAGATGCAAACTCACTCAAATATATGAGAAATGTTGAAATTCGACTTCAAATTAGGAAGATAGACTTAGAAAATTTTCACTCAACACAAAGTGACAATCGACCTCAATGGGCCTCAATCAATGTTAATCGACAATATCTGACAAAGTTAGATGAAAACTCACTCAAATATATGAGAAATGTTGAAATTCGACTTCAAATTAGGAAGATAGACTTGGAAAATTTTCACTCAACACAAAGTGACAATCGACCTCAATGGGCTTCCATGGATGTTAATCGACGATATCTGACAAAGTTAGATGCAAACTCAATCAAATATATAAGAAATGTTGAAATTCGACTTCCAATTAGGAAGATAGACTTAGAAAATTTTCACTCAACACAAAGTGACAATCGACGTCAATGGGCTTCAATGGATGTTAATCGACGATATCTGACAAAGTTAGATGCAAACTCACTCAAATATATGAGAAATGTTGAAATTCGACTTCAAATTAGGAAGATAGACTTAGAAAATTTTCACTCATCACAAAGTGACAATCGACCTCAATGGGCTTCAATGGATGTTAATCGACGATATCTGACAAAGTTAGATGCAAACTCAATCAAATATATAAGAAATGTTGAAATTCGACTTCAAATTAGGAAGATAGACTTAGAAAATTTTCACTCAACACAAAGTGACAATCGACCTCAATGGGCTTCAATGGATGTTAATCGACGATATCTGACAAAGTTAGATGCAAACTCAATCAAATATATAAGAAATGTTGAAATTCGACTCCAAATTAGGAAGATAGACTTAGAAAATTTTCACTCATTACAAAGTGACAATCGACCTCAATGGGCTTCAATCAATGTTAATCGACGATATCTGACAAAGTTAGATGCAAACTCACTCAAATATATGAGAAATGTTGAAATTCGACTTCAAATTAGGAAGATAGACTTAGAAAATTTTCACTCATTACAAAGTGACAATCGACGTCAATGGGCTTCAATGGATGTTAATCGACGATATCTGACAAAGTTAGATGCAAACTCACTCAAATATATGAGAAATGTTGAAATTCGACTTCAAATTAGGAAGATAGACTTAGAAAATTTTCACTCATCACAAAGTGACAATCGACCTCAATGGGCTTCAATGGATGTTAATCGACGATATCTGACAAAGTTAGATGCAAACTCAATCAAATATATAAGAAATGTTGAAATTCGACTTCAAATTAGGAAGATAGACTTAGAAAATTTTCACTCAACACAAAGTGACAATCGACCTCAATGGGCTTCAATGGATGTTAATCGACGATATCTGACAAAGTTAGATGCAAACTCAATCAAATATATGAGAAATGTTGAAATTCGACTTCAAATTAGGAAGATAGACTTAGAAAATTTTCACTCAACACAAAGTGACAATCGACCTCAATGGGCTTCAATGGATGTTAATCGACGATATCTGACAAAGTTAGATGCAAACTCACTCAAATATATGAGAAATGTTGAAATTCGACTTCAAATTAGGAAGAAAGACTTAGAAAATTTTCACTCAACACAAAGTGACAATCGACCTCAATGGGCTTCAATGGATGTTAATCGACGATATCTGACAAAGTTAGATGCAAACTCACTCAAATATATGAGAAATGTTGAAATTCGACTTCAAATTAGGAAGAAAGACTTAGAAAATTTTCACTCAACACAAAGTGACAATCGACCTCAATGGGCCTCAATCAATGTTAATCGACAATATCTGACAAAGTTAGATGAAAACTCACTCAAATATATGAGAAATGTTGAAATTCGACTTCAAATTAGGAAGATAGACTTAGAAAATTTTCACTCAACACAAAGTGACAATCGACGTCAATGGGCTTCAATGGATGTTAATCGACGATATCTGACAAAGTTAGATGCAAACTCACTCAAATATATGAGAAATGTTGAAATTCGACTTCAAATTAGGAAGATAGACTTAGAAAATTTTCACTCAACAAAAAGTGACAATCGACCTCAATGGGCTTCAATGGATGTTAATCGACGATATCTGACAAAGTTAGATGCAAACTCAATCAAATATATAAGAAATGTTGAAATTCGACTTCAAATTAGGAAGATAGACTTAGAAAATTTCCACTCAACACAAAGTGACAATCGACCTCAATGGGCTTCAATGGATGTTAATCGACGATATCTGACAAAGTTAGATGCAAACTCACTCAAATATATGAGAAATGTTGAAATTCGACTTCAAATTAGGAAGATAGACTTAGAAAATTTTCACTCAACACAAAGTGACAATCGACCTCAATGGGCTTCAATGGATGTTAATCGACGATATCTGACAAAGTTAGATGCAAACTCACTCAAATATATGAGAAATGTTGAAATTCGACTTCAAATTAGGAAGAAAGACTTAGAAAATTTTCACTCAACACAAAGTGACAATCGACCTCAATGGGCTTCAATGGATGTTAATCGACGATATCTGACAAAGTTAGATGCAAACTCACTCAAATATATGAGAAATGTTGAAATTCGACTTCAAATTAGGAAGAAAGACTTAGAAAATTTTCACTCAACACAAAGTGACAATCGACCTCAATGGGCTTCAATGGATGTTAATCGACGATATCTGACAAAGTTAGATGCAAACTCACTCAAATATATGAGAAATGTTGAAATTCGACTTCAAATTAGGAAGATAGACTTAGAAAATTTTCACTCAACACAAAGTGACAATCGACCTCAATGGGCCTCAATCAATGTTAATCGACAATATCTGACAAAGTTAGATGAAAACTCACTCAAATATATGAGAAATGTTGAAATTCGACTTCAAATTAGGAAGATAGACTTGGAAAATTTTCACTCAACACAAAGTGACAATCGACCTCAATGGGCTTCCATGGATGTTAATCGACGATATCTGACAAAGTTAGATGCAAACTCAATCAAATATATAAGAAATGTTGAAATTCGACTTCCAATTAGGAAGATAGACTTAGAAAATTTTCACTCAACACAAAGTGACAATCGACGTCAATGGGCTTCAATGGATGTTAATCGACGATATCTGACAAAGTTAGATGCAAACTCACTCAAATATATGAGAAATGTTGAAATTCGACTTCAAATTAGGAAGATAGACTTAGAAAATTTTCACTCATCACAAAGTGACAATCGACCTCAATGGGCTTCAATGGATGTTAATCGACGATATCTGACAAAGTTAGATGCAAACTCAATCAAATATATAAGAAATGTTGAAATTCGACTTCAAATTAGGAAGATAGACTTAGAAAATTTTCACTCAACACAAAGTGACAATCGACCTCAATGGGCTTCAATGGATGTTAATCGACGATATCTGACAAAGTTAGATGCAAACTCAATCAAATATATAAGAAATGTTGAAATTCGACTCCAAATTAGGAAGATAGACTTAGAAAATTTTCACTCATTACAAAGTGACAATCGACCTCAATGGGCTTCAATCAATGTTAATCGACGATATCTGACAAAGTTAGATGCAAACTCACTCAAATATATGAGAAATGTTGAAATTCGACTTCAAATTAGGAAGATAGACTTAGAAAATTTTCACTCATTACAAAGTGACAATCGACGTCAATGGGCTTCAATGGATGTTAATCGACGATATCTGACAAAGTTAGATGCAAACTCACTCAAATATATGAGAAATGTTGAAATTCGACTTCAAATTAGGAAGATAGACTTAGAAAATTTTCACTCATCACAAAGTGACAATCGACCTCAATGGGCTTCAATGGATGTTAATCGACGATATCTGACAAAGTTAGATGCAAACTCAATCAAATATATAAGAAATGTTGAAATTCGACTTCAAATTAGGAAGATAGACTTAGAAAATTTTCACTCAACACAAAGTGACAATCGACCTCAATGGGCTTCAATGGATGTTAATCGACGATATCTGACAAAGTTAGATGCAAACTCACTCAAATATATGAGAAATGTTGAAATTCGACTTCAAATTAGGAAGATAGACTTAGAAAATTTTCACTCAACACAAAGTGACAATCGACCTCAATGGGCCTCAATCAATGTTAATCGACGATATCTGACAAAGTTAGATGCAAACTCAATCAAATATATAAGAAATGTTGAAATTCGACTCCAAATTAGGAAGATAGACTTAGAAAATTTTCACTCATTACAAAGTGACAATCGACCTCAATGGGCTTCAATCAATGTTAATCGACGATATCTGACAAAGTTAGATGCAAACTCACTCAAATATATGAGAAATGTTGAAATTCGACTTCAAATTAGGAAGATAGACTTAGAAAATTTTCACTCATTACAAAGTGACAATCGACCTCAATGGGCTTCAATCAATGTTAATCGACGATATCTGACAAAGTTAGATGCAAACTCACTCAAATATATGAGAAATGTTGAAATTCGACTTCAAATTAGGAAGAAAGACTTAGAAAATTTTCACTCATCACAAAGTGACAATCGACCTCAATGGGCTTCAATGGATGTTAATCGACGATATCTGACAAAGTTAGATGCAAACTCACTCAAATATATGAGAAATGTTGAAATTCGACTTCAAATTAGGAAGATAGACTTAGAAAATTTTCACTCAACACAAAGTGACAATCGACCTCAATGGGCTTCAATGGATGTTAATCGACGATATCTGACAAAGTTAGATGCAAACTCACTCAAATATATGAGAAATGTTGAAATTCGACTTCAAATTAGGAAGAAAGACTTAGAAAATTTTCACTCAACACAAAGTGACAATCGACCTCAATGGGCTTCAATGGATGTTAATCGACGATATCTGACAAAGTTAGATGCAAACTCACTCAAATATATGAGAAATGTTGAAATTCGACTTCAAATTAGGAAGATAGACTTAGAAAATTTTCACTCAACACAAAGTGACAATCGACCTCAATGGGCTTCAATGGATGTTAATCGACGATATCTGACAAAGTTAGATGCAAACTCACTCAAATATATGAGAAATGTTGAAATTCGACTTCAAATTAGGAAGATAGACTTAGAAAATTTTCACTCAACACAAAGTGACAATCGACCTCAATGGGCTTCAATGGATGTTAATCGACGATATCTGACAAAGTTAGATGCAAACTCACTCAAATATATGAGAAATGTTGAAATTCGACTTCAAATTAGGAAGAAAGACTTAGAAAATTTTCACTCAACACAAAGTGACAATCGACCTCAATGGGCCTCAATCAATGTTAATCGACAATATCTGACAAAGTTAGATGAAAACTCACTCAAATATATGAGAAATGTTGAAATTCGACTTCAAATTAGGAAGATAGACTTAGAAAATTTTCACTCAACACAAAGTGACAATCGACCTCAATGGGCTTCCATGGATGTTAATCGACGATATCTGACAAAGTTAGATGCAAACTCAATCAAATATATAAGAAATGTTGAAATTCGACTTCAAATTAGGAAGATAGACTTAGAAAATTTTCACTCATTACAAAGTGACAATCGACCTCAATGGGCTTCAATCAATGTTAATCGACGATATCTGACAAAGTTAGATGCAAACTCACTCAAATATATGAGAAATGTTGAAATTCGACTTCAAATTAGGAAGATAGACTTAGAAAATTTTCACTCAACACAAAGTGACAATCGACCTCAATGGGCTTCAATGGATGTTAATCGACGATATCTGACAAAGTTAGATGCAAACTCACTCAAATATATGAGAAATGTTGAAATTCGACTTCAAATTAGGAAAAAAGACTTAGAAAATTTTCACTCAACACAAAGTGACAATCGACCTCAATGGGCTTCAATGGATGTTAATCGACGATATCTGACAAAGTTAGATGCAAACTCACTCAAATATATGAGAAATGTTGAAATTCGACTTCAAATTAGGAAGATAGACTTAGAAAATTTTCACTCAACACAAAGTGACAATCGACCTCAATGGGCTTCAATGGATGTTAATCGACGATATCTGACAAAGTTAGATGCAAACTCACTCAAATATATGAGAAATGTTGAAATTCGACTTCAAATTAGGAAGAAAGACTTAGAAAATTTTCACTCAACACAAAGTGACAATCGACCTCAATGGGCCTCAATCAATGTTAATCGACAATATCTGACAAAGTTAGATGAAAACTCACTCAAATATATGAGAAATGTTGAAATTCGACTTCAAATTAGGAAGATAGACTTAGAAAATTTTCACTCAACACAAAGTGACAATCGACGTCAATGGGCTTCAATGGATGTTAATCGACGATATCTGACAAAGTTAGATGCAAACTCACTCAAATATATGAGAAATGTTGAAATTCGACTTCAAATTAGGAAGATAGACTTAGAAAATTTTCACTCAACACAAAGTGACAATCGACCTCAATGGGCTTCAATGGATGTTAATCGACGATATCTGACAAAGTTAGATGCAAACTCAATCAAATATATAAGAAATGTTGAAATTCGACTTTAAATTAGGAAGATAGACTTAGAAAATTTTCACTCAACACAAAGTGACAATCGACCTCAATGGGCTTCAATGGATGTTAATCGACGATATCTGACAAAGTTAGATGCAAACTCACTCAAATATATGAGAAATGTTGAAATTCGACTTCAAATTAGGAAGATAGACTTAGAAAATTTTCACTCAACACAAAGTGACAATCGACGTCAATGGGCTTCAATGGATGTTAATCGACGATATCTGACAAAGTTAGATGCAAACTCACTCAAATATATGAGAAATGTTGAAATTCGACTTCAAATTAGGAAGATAGACTTAGAAAATTTTCACTCAACACAAAGTGACAATCGACCTCAATGGGCTTCAATGGATGTTAATCGACGATATCTGACAAAGTTAGATGCAAACTCAATCAAATATATAAGAAATGTTGAAATTCGACTTTAAATTAGGAAGATAGACTTAGAAAATTTCCACTCAACACAAAGTGACAATCGACCTCAATGGGCTTCAATGGATGTTAATCGACGATATCTGACAAAGTTAGATGCAAACTCACTCAAATATATGAGAAATGTTGAAATTCGACTTCAAATTAGGAAGATAGACTTAGAAAATTTTCACTCAACACAAAGTGACAATCGACCTCAATGGGCTTCAATGGATGTTAATCGACGATATCTGACAAAGTTAGATGCAAACTCACTCAAATATATGAGAAATGTTGAAATTCGACTTCAAATTAGGAAGAAAGACTTAGAAAATTTTCACTCAACACAAAGTGACAATCGACCTCAATGGGCTTCAATGGATGTTAATCGACGATATCTGACAAAGTTAGATGCAAACTCACTCAAATATATGAGAAATGTTGAAATTCGACTTCAAATTAGGAAGATAGACTTAGAAAATTTTCACTCAACACAAAGTGACAATCGACCTCAATGGGCTTCAATGGATGTTAATCGACGATATCTGACAAAGTTAGATGCAAACTCACTCAAATATATGAGAAATGTTGAAATTCGACTTCAAATTAGGAAGATAGACTTAGAAAATTTTCACTCAACACAAAGTGACAATCGACCTCAATGGGCCTCAATCAATGTTAATCGACAATATCTGACAAAGTTAGATGAAAACTCACTCAAATATATGAGAAATGTTGAAATTCGACTTCAAATTAGGAAGATAGACTTAGAAAATTTTCACTCAACACAAAGTGACAATCGACCTCAATGGGCTTCCATGGATGTTAATCGACGATATCTGACAAAGTTAGATGCAAACTCAATCAAATATATAAGAAATGTTGAAATTCGACTTCAAATTAGGAAGATAGACTTAGAAAATTTTCACTCAACACAAAGTGACAATCGACGTCAATGGGCTTCAATGGATGTTAATCGACGATATCTGACAAAGTTAGATGCAAACTCACTCAAATATATGAGAAATGTTGAAATTCGACTTCAAATTAGGAAGATAGACTTAGAAAATTTTCACTCATCACAAAGTGACAATCGACCTCAATGGGCTTCAATGGATGTTAATCGACGATATCTGACAAAGTTAGATGCAAACTCAATCAAATATATGAGAAATGTTGAAATTCGACTTCAAATTAGGAAGATAGACTTAGAAAATTTTCACTCAACACAAAGTGACAATCGACCTCAATGGGCTTCAATGGATGTTAATCGACGATATCTGACAAAGTTAGATGCAAACTCACTCAAATATATGAGAAATGTTGAAATTCGACTTCAAATTAGGAAGATAGACTTAGAAAATTTTCACTCAACACAAAGTGACAATCGACCTCAATGGGCCTCAATCAATGTTAATCGACGATATCTGACAAAGTTAGATGCAAACTCAATCAAATATATAAGAAATGTTGAAATTCGACTCCAAATTAGGAAGATAGACTTAGAAAATTTTCACTCAACACAAAGTGACAATCGACCTCAATGGGCTTCAATGGATGTTAATCGACGATATCTGACAAAGTTAGATGCAAACTCACTCAAATATATGAGAAATGTTGAAATTCGACTTCAAATTAGGAAGATAGACTTAGAAAATTTTCACTCAACACAAAGTGACAATCGACCTCAATGGGCTTCAATGGATGTTAATCGACGATATCTGACAAAGTTAGATGCAAACTCACTCAAATATATGAGAAATGTTGAAATTCGACTTCAAATTAGGAAGATAGACTTAGAAAATTTTCACTCAACACAAAGTGACAATCGACCTCAATGGGCCTCAATCAATGTTAATCGACAATATCTGACAAAGTTAGATGAAAACTCACTCAAATATATGAGAAATGTTGAAATTCGACTTCAAATTAGGAAGATAGACTTAGAAAATTTTCACTCAACACAAAGTGACAATCGACCTCAATGGGCTTCCATGGATGTTAATCGACGATATCTGACAAAGTTAGATGCAAACTCAATCAAATATATAAGAAATGTTGAAATTCGACTTCAAATTAGGAAGATAGACTTAGAAAATTTTCACTCAACACAAAGTGACAATCGACGTCAATGGGCTTCAATGGATGTTAATCGACGATATCTGACAAAGTTAGATGCAAACTCACTCAAATATATGAGAAATGTTGAAATTCGACTTCAAATTAGGAAGATAGACTTAGAAAATTTTCACTCATCACAAAGTGACAATCGACCTCAATGGGCTTCAATGGATGTTAATCGACGATATCTGACAAAGTTAGATGCAAACTCAATCAAATATATAAGAAATGTTGAAATTCGACTTCAAATTAGGAAGATAGACTTAGAAAATTTTCACTCAACACAAAGTGACAATCGACCTCAATGGGCTTCAATGGATGTTAATCGACGATATCTGACAAAGTTAGATGCAAACTCACTCAAATATATGAGAAATGTTGAAATTCGACTTCAAATTAGGAAGATAGACTTAGAAAATTTTCACTCAACACAAAGTGACAATCGACCTCAATGGGCCTCAATCAATGTTAATCGACGATATCTGACAAAGTTAGATGCAAACTCAATCAAATATATAAGAAATGTTGAAATTCGACTCCAAATTAGGAAGATAGACTTAGAAAATTTTCACTCATTACAAAGTGACAATCGACCTCAATGGGCTTCAATCAATGTTAATCGACGATATCTGACAAAGTTAGATGCAAACTCACTCAAATATATGAGAAATGTTGAAATTCGACTTCAAATTAGGAAGATAGACTTAGAAAATTTTCACTCATTACAAAGTGACAATCGACGTCAATGGGCTTCAATGGATGTTAATCGACGATATCTGACAAAGTTAGATGCAAACTCACTCAAATATATGAGAAATGTTGAAATTCGACTTCAAATTAGGAAGAAAGAGTTAGAAAATTTTCACTCAACACAAAGTGACAATCGACCTCAATGGGCCTCAATCAATGTTAATCGACAATATCTGACAAACTTAGATGAAAACTCACTCAAATATATGAGAAATGTTGAAATTCGACTTCAAATTAGGAAGATAGACTTAGAAAATTTCCACTCAACACAAAGTGACAATCGACCTCAATGGGCTTCAATGGATGTTAATCGACGATATCTGACAAAGTTAGATGCAAACTCACTCAAATATATGAGAAATGTTGAAATTCGACTTCAAATTAGGAAGATAGACTTAGAAAATTTTCACTCAACACAAAGTGACAATCGACCTCAATGGGCTTCAATGGATGTTAATCGACGATATCTGACAAAGTTAGATGCAAACTCACTCAAATATATGAGAAATGTTGAAATTCGACTTCAAATTAGGAAGAAAGACTTAGAAAATTTTCACTCAACACAAAGTGACAATCGACCTCAATGGGCCTCAATCAATGTTAATCGACAATATCTGACAAAGTTAGATGAAAACTCACTCAAATATATGAGAAATGTTGAAATTCGACTTCAAATTAGGAAGATAGACTTAGAAAATTTTCACTCAACACAAAGTGACAATCGACGTCAATGGGCTTCAATGGATGTTAATCGACGATATCTGACAAAGTTAGATGCAAACTCACTCAAATATATGAGAAATGTTGAAATTCGACTTCAAATTAGGAAGATAGACTTAGAAAATTTTCACTCAACAAAAAGTGACAATCGACCTCAATGGGCTTCAATGGATGTTAATCGACGATATCTGACAAAGTTAGATGCAAACTCAATCAAATATATGAGAAATGTTGAAATTCGACTTCAAATTAGGAAGATAGACTTAGAAAATTTTCACTCAACACAAAGTGACAATCGACCTCAATGGGCTTCAATGGATGTTAATCGACGATATCTGACAAAGTTAGATGCAAACTCACTCAAATATATGAGAAATGTTGAAATTCGACTTCAAATTAGGAAGAAAGACTTAGAAAATTTTCACTCAACACAAAGTGACAATCGACCTCAATGGGCTTCAATGGATGTTAATCGACGATATCTGACAAAGTTAGATGCAAACTCACTCAAATATATGAGAAATGTTGAAATTCGACTTCAAATTAGGAAGAAAGACTTAGAAAATTTTCACTCAACACAAAGTGACAATCGACGTCAATGGGCTTCAATGGATGTTAATCGACGATATCTGACAAAGTTAGATGCAAACTCACTCAAATATATGAGAAATGTTGAAATTCGACTTCAAATTAGGAAGATAGACTTAGAAAATTTTCACTCATCACAAAGTGACAATCGACCTCAATGGGCTTCAATGGATGTTAATCGACGATATCTGACAAAGTTAGATGCAAACTCAATCAAATATATAAGAAATGTTGAAATTCGACTTCAAATTAGGAAGATAGACTTAGAAAATTTTCACTCAACACAAAGTGACAATCGACCTCAATGGGCTTCAATGGATGTTAATCGACGATATCTGACAAAGTTAGATGCAAACTCACTCAAATATATGAGAAATGTTGAAATTCGACTTCAAATTAGGAAGATAGACTTAGAAAATTTTCACTCAACACAAAGTGACAATCGACCTCAATGGGCCTCAATCAATGTTAATCGACGATATCTGACAAAGTTAGATGCAAACTCAATCAAATATATAAGAAATGTTGAAATTCGACTCCAAATTAGGAAGATAGACTTAGAAAATTTTCACTCATTACAAAGTGACAATCGACCTCAATGGGCTTCAATCAATGTTAATCGACGATATCTGACAAAGTTAGATGCAAACTCACTCAAATATATGAGAAATGTTGAAATTCGACTTCAAATTAGGAAGATAGACTTAGAAAATTTTCACTCATTACAAAGTGACAATCGACGTCAATGGGCTTCAATGGATGTTAATCGACGATATCTGACAAAGTTAGATGCAAACTCACTCAAATATATGAGAAATGTTGAAATTCGACTTCAAATTAGGAAGAAAGAGTTAGAAAATTTTCACTCAACACAAAGTGACAATCGACCTCAATGGGCCTCAATCAATGTTAATCGACAATATCTGACAAACTTAGATGAAAACTCACTCAAATATATGAGAAATGTTGAAATTCGACTTCAAATTAGGAAGATAGACTTAGAAAATTTCCACTCAACACAAAGTGACAATCGACCTCAATGGGCTTCAATGGATGTTAATCGACGATATCTGACAAAGTTAGATGCAAACTCACTCAAATATATGAGAAATGTTGAAATTCGACTTCAAATTAGGAAGATAGACTTAGAAAATTTTCACTCAACACAAAGTGACAATCGACCTCAATGGGCTTCAATGGATGTTAATCGACGATATCTGACAAAGTTAGATGCAAACTCACTCAAATATATGAGAAATGTTGAAATTCGACTTCAAATTAGGAAGAAAGACTTAGAAAATTTTCACTCAACACAAAGTGACAATCGACCTCAATGGGCCTCAATCAATGTTAATCGACAATATCTGACAAAGTTAGATGAAAACTCACTCAAATATATGAGAAATGTTGAAATTCGACTTCAAATTAGGAAGATAGACTTAGAAAATTTTCACTCAACACAAAGTGACAATCGACGTCAATGGGCTTCAATGGATGTTAATCGACGATATCTGACAAAGTTAGATGCAAACTCACTCAAATATATGAGAAATGTTGAAATTCGACTTCAAATTAGGAAGATAGACTTAGAAAATTTTCACTCAACAAAAAGTGACAATCGACCTCAATGGGCTTCAATGGATGTTAATCGACGATATCTGACAAAGTTAGATGCAAACTCAATCAAATATATGAGAAATGTTGAAATTCGACTTCAAATTAGGAAGATAGACTTAGAAAATTTTCACTCAACACAAAGTGACAATCGACCTCAATGGGCTTCAATGGATGTTAATCGACGATATCTGACAAAGTTAGATGCAAACTCACTCAAATATATGAGAAATGTTGAAATTCGACTTCAAATTAGGAAGAAAGACTTAGAAAATTTTCACTCAACACAAAGTGACAATCGACCTCAATGGGCTTCAATGGATGTTAATCGACGATATCTGACAAAGTTAGATGCAAACTCACTCAAATATATGAGAAATGTTGAAATTCGACTTCAAATTAGGAAGAAAGACTTAGAAAATTTTCACTCAACACAAAGTGACAATCGACCTCAATGGGCCTCAATCAATGTTAATCGACAATATCTGACAAAGTTAGATGAAAACTCACTCAAATATATGAGAAATGTTGAAATTCGACTTCAAATTAGGAAGATAGACTTAGAAAATTTTCACTCAACACAAAGTGACAATCGACGTCAATGGGCTTCAATGGATGTTAATCGACGATATCTGACAAAGTTAGATGCAAACTCACTCAAATATATGAGAAATGTTGAAATTCGACTTCAAATTAGGAAGATAGACTTAGAAAATTTTCACTCAACAAAAAGTGACAATCGACCTCAATGGGCTTCAATGGATGTTAATCGACGATATCTGACAAAGTTAGATGCAAACTCAATCAAATATATAAGAAATGTTGAAATTCGACTTCAAATTAGGAAGATAGACTTAGAAAATTTCCACTCAACACAAAGTGACAATCGACCTCAATGGGCTTCAATGGATGTTAATCGACGATATCTGACAAAGTTAGATGCAAACTCACTCAAATATATGAGAAATGTTGAAATTCGACTTCAAATTAGGAAGATAGACTTAGAAAATTTTCACTCAACACAAAGTGACAATCGACCTCAATGGGCTTCAATGGATGTTAATCGACGATATCTGACAAAGTTAGATGCAAACTCACTCAAATATATGAGAAATGTTGAAATTCGACTTCAAATTAGGAAGAAAGACTTAGAAAATTTTCACTCAACACAAAGTGACAATCGACCTCAATGGGCTTCAATGGATGTTAATCGACGATATCTGACAAAGTTAGATGCAAACTCACTCAAATATATGAGAAATGTTGAAATTCGACTTCAAATTAGGAAGATAGACTTAGAAAATTTTCACTCAACACAAAGTGACAATCGACCTCAATGGGCTTCAATGGATGTTAATCGACGATATCTGACAAAGTTAGATGCAAACTCACTCAAATATATGAGAAATGTTGAAATTCGACTTCAAATTAGGAAGATAGACTTAGAAAATTTTCACTCAACACAAAGTGACAATCGACCTCAATGGGCCTCAATCAATGTTAATCGACAATATCTGACAAAGTTAGATGAAAACTCACTCAAATATATGAGAAATGTTGAAATTCGACTTCAAATTAGGAAGATAGACTTAGAAAATTTTCACTCAACACAAAGTGACAATCGACCTCAATGGGCTTCCATGGATGTTAATCGACGATATCTGACAAAGTTAGATGCAAACTCAATCAAATATATAAGAAATGTTGAAATTCGACTTCCAATTAGGAAGATAGACTTAGAAAATTTTCACTCAACACAAAGTGACAATCGACGTCAATGGGCTTCAATGGATGTTAATCGACGATATCTGACAAAGTTAGATGCAAACTCACTCAAATATATGAGAAATGTTGAAATTCGACTTCAAATTAGGAAGATAGACTTAGAAAATTTTCACTCATCACAAAGTGACAATCGACCTCAATGGGCTTCAATGGATGTTAATCGACGATATCTGACAAAGTTAGATGCAAACTCAATCAAATATATAAGAAATGTTGAAATTCGACTTCAAATTAGGAAGATAGACTTAGAAAATTTTCACTCAACACAAAGTGACAATCGACCTCAATGGGCTTCAATGGATGTTAATCGACGATATCTGACAAAGTTAGATGCAAACTCAATCAAATATATAAGAAATGTTGAAATTCGACTCCAAATTAGGAAGATAGACTTAGAAAATTTTCACTCATTACAAAGTGACAATCGACCTCAATGGGCTTCAATCAATGTTAATCGACGATATCTGACAAAGTTAGATGCAAACTCACTCAAATATATGAGAAATGTTGAAATTCGACTTCAAATTAGGAAGATAGACTTAGAAAATTTTCACTCATTACAAAGTGACAATCGACGTCAATGGGCTTCAATGGATGTTAATCGACGATATCTGACAAAGTTAGATGCAAACTCACTCAAATATATGAGAAATGTTGAAATTCGACTTCAAATTAGGAAGATAGACTTAGAAAATTTTCACTCATCACAAAGTGACAATCGACCTCAATGGGCTTCAATGGATGTTAATCGACGATATCTGACAAAGTTAGATGCAAACTCAATCAAATATATAAGAAATGTTGAAATTCGACTTCAAATTAGGAAGATAGACTTAGAAAATTTTCACTCAACACAAAGTGACAATCGACCTCAATGGGCTTCAATGGATGTTAATCGACGATATCTGACAAAGTTAGATGCAAACTCACTCAAATATATGAGAAATGTTGAAATTCGACTTCAAATTAGGAAGATAGACTTAGAAAATTTTCACTCATTACAAAGTGACAATCGACCTCAATGGGCTTCAATCAATGTTAATCGACGATATCTGACAAAGTTAGATGCAAACTCACTCAAATATATGAGAAATGTTGAAATTCGACTTCAAATTAGGAAGAAAGACTTAGAAAATTTTCACTCATCACAAAGTGACAATCGACCTCAATGGGCTTCAATGGATGTTAATCGACGATATCTGACAAAGTTAGATGCAAACTCACTCAAATATATGAGAAATGTTGAAATTCGACTTCAAATTAGGAAGATAGACTTAGAAAATTTTCACTCAACACAAAGTGACAATCGACCTCAATGGGCTTCAATGGATGTTAATCGACGATATCTGACAAAGTTAGATGCAAACTCACTCAAATATATGAGAAATGTTGAAATTCGACTTCAAATTAGGAAGAAAGACTTAGAAAATTTTCACTCAACACAAAGTGACAATCGACCTCAATGGGCTTCAATGGATGTTAATCGACGATATCTGACAAAGTTAGATGCAAACTCACTCAAATATATGAGAAATGTTGAAATTCGACTTCAAATTAGGAAGATAGACTTAGAAAATTTTCACTCAACACAAAGTGACAATCGACCTCAATGGGCTTCAATGGATGTTAATCGACGATATCTGACAAAGTTAGATGCAAACTCACTCAAATATATGAGAAATGTTGAAATTCGACTTCAAATTAGGAAGATAGACTTAGAAAATTTTCACTCAACACAAAGTGACAATCGACCTCAATGGGCCTCAATCAATGTTAATCGACAATATCTGACAAAGTTAGATGCAAACTCACTCAAATATATGAGAAATGTTGAAATTCGACTTCAAATTAGGAAGATAGACTTAGAAAATTTTCACTCAACACAAAGTGACAATCGACCTCAATGGGCTTCAATGGATGTTAATCGACGATATCTGACAAAGTTAGATGCAAACTCACTCAAATATATGAGAAATGTTGAAATTCGACTTCAAATTAGGAAGAAAGACTTAGAAAATTTTCACTCAACACAAAGTGACAATCGACCTCAATGGGCCTCAATCAATGTTAATCGACAATATCTGACAAAGTTAGATGAAAACTCACTCAAATATATGAGAAATGTTGAAATTCGACTTCAAATTAGGAAGATAGACTTAGAAAATTTTCACTCAACACAAAGTGACAATCGACCTCAATGGGCTTCCATGGATGTTAATCGACGATATCTGACAAAGTTAGATGCAAACTCAATCAAATATATAAGAAATGTTGAAATTCGACTTCAAATTAGGAAGATAGACTTAGAAAATTTTCACTCAACACAAAGTGACAATCGACCTCAATGGGCTTCAATGGATGTTAATCGACGATATCTGACAAAGTTAGATGCAAACTCAATCAAATATATAAGAAATGTTGAAATTCGACTTCAAATTAGGAAGATAGACTTAGAAAATTTTCACTCAACACAAAGTGACAATCGACCTCAATGGGCCTCAATCAATGTTAATCGACAATATCTGACAAAGTTAGATGAAAACTCACTCAAATATATGAGAAATGTTGAAATTCGACTTCAAATTAGGAAGATAGACTTAGAAAATTTTCACTCAACACAAAGTGACAATCGACCTCAATGGGCTTCCATGGATGTTAATCGACGATATCTGACAAAGTTAGATGCAAACTCAATCAAATATATAAGAAATGTTGAAATTCGACTTCAAATTAGGAAGATAGACTTAGAAAATTTTCACTCAAAACAAAGTGACAATCGACGTCAATGGGCTTCAATGGATGTTAATCGACGATATCTGACAAAGTTAGATGCAAACTCACTCAAATATATGAGAAATGTTGAAATTCGACTTCAAATTAGGAAGATAGACTTAGAAAATTTTCACTCATCACAAAGTGACAATCGACCTCAATGGGCTTCAATGGATGTTAATCGACGATATCTGACAAAGTTAGATGCAAACTCACTCAAATATATGAGAAATGTTGAAATTCGACTTCAAATTAGGAAGATAGACTTAGAAAATTTTCACTCATTACAAAGTGACAATCGACCTCAATGGGCTTCAATCAATGTTAATCGACGATATCTGACAAAGTTAGATGCAAACTCACTCAAATATATGAGAAATGTTGAAATTCGACTTCAAATTAGGAAGATAGACTTAGAAAATTTTCACTCATTACAAAGTGACAATCGACGTCAATGGGCTTCAATGGATGTTAATCGACGATATCTGACAAAGTTAGATGCAAACTCACTCAAATATATGAGAAATGTTGAAATTCGACTTCAAATTAGGAAGATAGACTTAGAAAATTTTCACTCAACACAAAGTGACAATCGACCTCAATGGGCTTCAATGGATGTTAATCGACGATATCTGACAAAGTTAGATGCAAACTCACTCAAATATATGAGAAATGTTGAAATTCGACTTCAAATTAGGAAGATAGACTTAGAAAATTTTCACTCAACACAAAGTGACAATCGACCTCAATGGGCTTCAATGGATGTTAATCGACGATATCTGACAAAGTTAGATGCAAACTCACTCAAATATATGAGAAATGTTGAAATTCGACTTCAAATTAGGAAGATAGACTTAGAAAATTTTCACTCAACACAAAGTGACAATCGACCTCAATGGGCTTCAATGGATGTTAATCGACGATATCTGACAAAGTTAGATGCAAACTCACTCAAATATATGAGAAATGTTGAAATTCGACTTCAAATTAGGAAGATAGACTTAGAAAATTTTCACTCAACACAAAGTGACAATCGACCTCAATGGGCCTCAATCAATGTTAATCGACAATATCTGACAAAGTTAGATGCAAACTCACTCAAATATATGAGAAATGTTGAAATTCGACTTCAAATTAGGAAGATAGACTTAGAAAATTTTCACTCAACACAAAGTGACAATCGACCTCAATGGGCTTCAATGGATGTTAATCGACGATATCTGACAAAGTTAGATGCAAACTCACTCAAATATATGAGAAATGTTGAAATTCGACTTCAAATTAGGAAGAAAGACTTAGAAAATTTTCACTCAACACAAAGTGACAATCGACCTCAATGGGCCTCAATCAATGTTAATCGACAATATCTGACAAAGTTAGATGAAAACTCACTCAAATATATGAGAAATGTTGAAATTCGACTTCAAATTAGGAAGATAGACTTAGAAAATTTTCACTCAACACAAAGTGACAATCGACCTCAATGGGCTTCCATGGATGTTAATCGACGATATCTGACAAAGTTAGATGCAAACTCAATCAAATATATAAGAAATGTTGAAATTCGACTTCAAATTAGGAAGATAGACTTAGAAAATTTTCACTCAACACAAAGTGACAATCGACCTCAATGGGCTTCAATGGATGTTAATCGACGATATCTGACAAAGTTAGATGCAAACTCAATCAAATATATAAGAAATGTTGAAATTCGACTTCAAATTAGGAAGATAGACTTAGAAAATTTTCACTCAACACAAAGTGACAATCGACCTCAATGGGCCTCAATCAATGTTAATCGACAATATCTGACAAAGTTAGATGAAAACTCACTCAAATATATGAGAAATGTTGAAATTCGACTTCAAATTAGGAAGATAGACTTAGAAAATTTTCACTCAACACAAAGTGACAATCGACCTCAATGGGCTTCCATGGATGTTAATCGACGATATCTGACAAAGTTAGATGCAAACTCAATCAAATATATAAGAAATGTTGAAATTCGACTTCAAATTAGGAAGATAGACTTAGAAAATTTTCACTCAAAACAAAGTGACAATCGACGTCAATGGGCTTCAATGGATGTTAATCGACGATATCTGACAAAGTTAGATGCAAACTCACTCAAATATATGAGAAATGTTGAAATTCGACTTCAAATTAGGAAGATAGACTTAGAAAATTTTCACTCATCACAAAGTGACAATCGACCTCAATGGGCTTCAATGGATGTTAATCGACGATATCTGACAAAGTTAGATGCAAACTCACTCAAATATATGAGAAATGTTGAAATTCGACTTCAAATTAGGAAGATAGACTTAGAAAATTTTCACTCATTACAAAGTGACAATCGACCTCAATGGGCTTCAATCAATGTTAATCGACGATATCTGACAAAGTTAGATGCAAACTCACTCAAATATATGAGAAATGTTGAAATTCGACTTCAAATTAGGAAGATAGACTTAGAAAATTTTCACTCATTACAAAGTGACAATCGACGTCAATGGGCTTCAATGGATGTTAATCGACGATATCTGACAAAGTTAGATGCAAACTCACTCAAATATATGAGAAATGTTGAAATTCGACTTCAAATTAGGAAGATAGACTTAGAAAATTTTCACTCATCACAAAGTGACAATCGACCTCAATGGGCTTCAATGGATGTTAATCGACGATATCTGACAAAGTTAGATGCAAACTCAATCAAATATATAAGAAATGTTGAAATTCGACTTCAAATTAGGAAGATAGACTTAGAAAATTTTCACTCAACACAAAGTGACAATCGACCTCAATGGGCTTCAATGGATGTTAATCGACGATATCTGACAAAGTTAGATGCAAACTCACTCAAATATATGAGAAATGTTGAAATTCGACTTCAAATTAGGAAGATAGACTTAGAAAATTTTCACTCATTACAAAGTGACAATCGACCTCAATGGGCTTCAATCAATGTTAATCGACGATATCTGACAAAGTTAGATGCAAACTCACTCAAATATATGAGAAA
The DNA here is from genome assembly GCF_026250575.1 of Diorhabda carinulata. Taxonomy (NCBI): domain Eukaryota; kingdom Metazoa; phylum Arthropoda; class Insecta; order Coleoptera; family Chrysomelidae; genus Diorhabda; species Diorhabda carinulata. The sequence goes on from NC_079467.1 coordinate 11,655,237, forward strand.
TGTTGAAATTCGACTTCAAATTAGGAAGAAAGACTTAGAAAATTTTCACTCATCACAAAGTGACAATCGACCTCAATGGGCTTCAATGGATGTTAATCGACGATATCTGACAAAGTTAGATGCAAACTCACTCAAATATATGAGAAATGTTGAAATTCGACTTCAAATTAGGAAGATAGACTTAGAAAATTTTCACTCAACACAAAGTGACAATCGACCTCAATGGGCTTCAATGGATGTTAATCGACGATATCTGACAAAGTTAGATGCAAACTCACTCAAATATATGAGAAATGTTGAAATTCGACTTCAAATTAGGAAGAAAGACTTAGAAAATTTTCACTCAACACAAAGTGACAATCGACCTCAATGGGCTTCAATGGATGTTAATCGACGATATCTGACAAAGTTAGATGCAAACTCACTCAAATATATGAGAAATGTTGAAATTCGACTTCAAATTAGGAAGATAGACTTAGAAAATTTTCACTCAACACAAAGTGACAATCGACCTCAATGGGCTTCAATGGATGTTAATCGACGATATCTGACAAAGTTAGATGCAAACTCACTCAAATATATGAGAAATGTTGAAATTCGACTTCAAATTAGGAAGATAGACTTAGAAAATTTTCACTCAACACAAAGTGACAATCGACCTCAATGGGCCTCAATCAATGTTAATCGACAATATCTGACAAAGTTAGATGCAAACTCACTCAAATATATGAGAAATGTTGAAATTCGACTTCAAATTAGGAAGATAGACTTAGAAAATTTTCACTCAACACAAAGTGACAATCGACCTCAATGGGCTTCAATGGATGTTAATCGACGATATCTGACAAAGTTAGATGCAAACTCACTCAAATATATGAGAAATGTTGAAATTCGACTTCAAATTAGGAAGAAAGACTTAGAAAATTTTCACTCAACACAAAGTGACAATCGACCTCAATGGGCCTCAATCAATGTTAATCGACAATATCTGACAAAGTTAGATGAAAACTCACTCAAATATATGAGAAATGTTGAAATTCGACTTCAAATTAGGAAGATAGACTTAGAAAATTTTCACTCAACACAAAGTGACAATCGACCTCAATGGGCTTCCATGGATGTTAATCGACGATATCTGACAAAGTTAGATGCAAACTCAATCAAATATATAAGAAATGTTGAAATTCGACTTCAAATTAGGAAGATAGACTTAGAAAATTTTCACTCAACACAAAGTGACAATCGACCTCAATGGGCTTCAATGGATGTTAATCGACGATATCTGACAAAGTTAGATGCAAACTCAATCAAATATATAAGAAATGTTGAAATTCGACTTCAAATTAGGAAGATAGACTTAGAAAATTTTCACTCAACACAAAGTGACAATCGACCTCAATGGGCCTCAATCAATGTTAATCGACAATATCTGACAAAGTTAGATGAAAACTCACTCAAATATATGAGAAATGTTGAAATTCGACTTCAAATTAGGAAGATAGACTTAGAAAATTTTCACTCAACACAAAGTGACAATCGACCTCAATGGGCTTCCATGGATGTTAATCGACGATATCTGACAAAGTTAGATGCAAACTCAATCAAATATATAAGAAATGTTGAAATTCGACTTCAAATTAGGAAGATAGACTTAGAAAATTTTCACTCAAAACAAAGTGACAATCGACGTCAATGGGCTTCAATGGATGTTAATCGACGATATCTGACAAAGTTAGATGCAAACTCACTCAAATATATGAGAAATGTTGAAATTCGACTTCAAATTAGGAAGATAGACTTAGAAAATTTTCACTCATCACAAAGTGACAATCGACCTCAATGGGCTTCAATGGATGTTAATCGACGATATCTGACAAAGTTAGATGCAAACTCACTCAAATATATGAGAAATGTTGAAATTCGACTTCAAATTAGGAAGATAGACTTAGAAAATTTCCACTCAACACAAAGTGACAATCGACCTCAATGGGCTTCAATGGATGTTAATCGACGATATCTGACAAAGTAAGATGCAAACTCAATCAAATATATAAGAAATGTTGAAATTCGACTCCAAATTAGGAAGAAAGACTTAGAAAATTTTCACTCAACACAAAGTGACAATCGACCTCAATGGGCTTCAATGGATGTTAATCGACGATATCTGACAAAGTTAGATGCAAACTCAATCAAATATATAAGAAATGTTGAAATTCGACTCCAAATTAGGAAGATAGACTTAGAAAATTTTCACTCATTACAAAGTGACAATCGACCTCAATGGGCTTCAATCAATGTTAATCGACGATATCTGACAAAGTTAGATGCAAACTCACTCAAATATATGAGAAATGTTGAAATTCGACTTCAAATTAGGAAGATAGACTTAGAAAATTTTCACTCATTACAAAGTGACAATCGACGTCAATGGGCTTCAATGGATGTTAATCGACGATATCTGACAAAGTTAGATGCAAACTCACTCAAATATATGAGAAATGTTGAAATTCGACTTCAAATTAGGAAGATAGACTTAGAAAATTTTCACTCAACACAAAGTGACAATCGACCTCAATGGGCTTCAATGGATGTTAATCGACGATATCTGACAAAGTTAGATGCAAACTCACTCAAATATATGAGAAATGTTGAAATTCGACTTCAAATTAGGAAGATAGACTTAGAAAATTTTCACTCAACACAAAGTGACAATCGACCTCAATGGGCCTCAATCAATGTTAATCGACGATATCTGACAAAGTTAGATGCAAACTCAATCAAATATATAAGAAATGTTGAAATTCGACTCCAAATTAGGAAGATAGACTTAGAAAATTTTCACTCATTACAAAGTGACAATCGACCTCAATGGGCTTCAATCAATGTTAATCGACGATATCTGACAAAGTTAGATGCAAACTCACTCAAATATATGAGAAATGTTGAAATTCGACTTCAAATTAGGAAGATAGACTTAGAAAATTTTCACTCATTACAAAGTGACAATCGACCTCAATGGGCTTCAATCAATGTTAATCGACGATATCTGACAAAGTTAGATGCAAACTCACTCAAATATATGAGAAATGTTGAAATTCGACTTCAAATTAGGAAGAAAGACTTAGAAAATTTTCACTCATCACAAAGTGACAATCGACCTCAATGGGCTTCAATGGATGTTAATCGACGATATCTGACAAAGTTAGATGCAAACTCACTCAAATATATGAGAAATGTTGAAATTCGACTTCAAATTAGGAAGATAGACTTAGAAAATTTTCACTCAACACAAAGTGACAATCGACCTCAATGGGCTTCAATGGATGTTAATCGACGATATCTGACAAAGTTAGATGCAAACTCACTCAAATATATGAGAAATGTTGAAATTCGACTTCAAATTAGGAAGAAAGACTTAGAAAATTTTCACTCAACACAAAGTGACAATCGACCTCAATGGGCTTCAATGGATGTAAATCGACGATATCTGACAAAGTTAGATGCAAACTCACTCAAATATATGAGAAATGTTGAAATTCGACTTCAAATTAGGAAGATAGACTTAGAAAATTTTCACTCAACACAAAGTGACAATCGACCTCAATGGGCTTCAATGGATGTTAATCGACGATATCTGACAAAGTTAGATGCAAACTCACTCAAATATATGAGAAATGTTGAAATTCGACTTCAAATTAGGAAGATAGACTTAGAAAATTTTCACTCAACACAAAGTGACAATCGACCTCAATGGGCCTCAATCAATGTTAATCGACAATATCTGACAAAGTTAGATGCAAACTCACTCAAATATATGAGAAATGTTGAAATTCGACTTCAAATTAGGAAGATAGACTTAGAAAATTTTCACTCAACACAAAGTGACAATCGACCTCAATGGGCTTCAATGGATGTTAATCGACGATATCTGACAAAGTTAGATGCAAACTCACTCAAATATATGAGAAATGTTGAAATTCGACTTCAAATTAGGAAGAAAGACTTAGAAAATTTTCACTCAACACAAAGTGACAATCGACCTCAATGGGCCTCAATCAATGTTAATCGACAATATCTGACAAAGTTAGATGAAAACTCACTCAAATATATGAGAAATGTTGAAATTCGACTTCAAATTAGGAAGATAGACTTAGAAAATTTTCACTCAACACAAAGTGACAATCGACCTCAATGGGCTTCCATGGATGTTAATCGACGATATCTGACAAAGTTAGATGCAAACTCAATCAAATATATAAGAAATGTTGAAATTCGACTTCAAATTAGGAAGATAGACTTAGAAAATTTTCACTCAACACAAAGTGACAATCGACCTCAATGGGCTTCAATGGATGTTAATCGACGATATCTGACAAAGTTAGATGCAAACTCAATCAAATATATAAGAAATGTTGAAATTCGACTTCAAATTAGGAAGATAGACTTAGAAAATTTTCACTCAACACAAAGTGACAATCGACCTCAATGGGCCTCAATCAATGTTAATCGACAATATCTGACAAAGTTAGATGAAAACTCACTCAAATATATGAGAAATGTTGAAATTCGACTTCAAATTAGGAAGATAGACTTAGAAAATTTTCACTCAACACAAAGTGACAATCGACCTCAATGGGCTTCCATGGATGTTAATCGACGATATCTGACAAAGTTAGATGCAAACTCAATCAAATATATAAGAAATGTTGAAATTCGACTTCAAATTAGGAAGATAGACTTAGAAAATTTTCACTCAAAACAAAGTGACAATCGACGTCAATGGGCTTCAATGGATGTTAATCGACGATATCTGACAAAGTTAGATGCAAACTCACTCAAATATATGAGAAATGTTGAAATTCGACTTCAAATTAGGAAGATAGACTTAGAAAATTTTCACTCATCACAAAGTGACAATCGACCTCAATGGGCTTCAATGGATGTTAATCGACGATATCTGACAAAGTTAGATGCAAACTCACTCAAATATATGAGAAATGTTGAAATTCGACTTCAAATTAGGAAGATAGACTTAGAAAATTTCCACTCAACACAAAGTGACAATCGACCTCAATGGGCTTCAATGGATGTTAATCGACGATATCTGACAAAGTAAGATGCAAACTCAATCAAATATATAAGAAATGTTGAAATTCGACTCCAAATTAGGAAGAAAGACTTAGAAAATTTTCACTCAACACAAAGTGACAATCGACCTCAATGGGCTTCAATGGATGTTAATCGACGATATCTGACAAAGTTAGATGCAAACTCAATCAAATATATAAGAAATGTTGAAATTCGACTTCAAATTAGGAAGATAGACTTTGAAAATTTCCACTCAACACAAAGTGACAATCGACCTCAATGGGCTTCAATGGATGTTAATCGACGATATCTGACAAAGTTAGATGCAAACTCACTCAAATATATGAGAAATGTTGAAATTCGACTTCAAATTAGGAAGATAGACTTAGAAAATTTTCACTCAACACAAAGTGACAATCGACCTCAATGGGCTTCAATGGATGTTAATCGACGATATCTGACAAAGTTAGATGCAAACTCACTCAAATATATGAGAAATGTTGAAATTCGACTTCAAATTAGGAAGAAAGACTTAGAAAATTTTCACTCAACACAAAGTGACAATCGACCTCAATGGGCTTCAATGGATGTTAATCGACGATATCTGACAAAGTTAGATGCAAACTCACTCAAATATATGAGAAATGTTGAAATTCGACTTCAAATTAGGAAGAAAGACTTAGAAAATTTTCACTCATCACAAAGTGACAATCGACCTCAATAGGCTTCCATGGATGTTAATCGACGATATCTGACAAAGTTAGATGCAAAATCAATCAAATATATAAAAAATGTTGAAATTCGACTTCAAATTAGGAAGATAGACTTAGAAAATTTTCACTCAACACAAAGTGACAATCGACCTCAATGGGCTTCAATGGATGTTAATCGACGATATCTGACAAAGTTAGATGCAAACTCACTCAAATATATGAGAAATGTTGAAATTCGACTTCAAATTAGGAAGATAGACTTAGAAAATTTTCACTCATCACAAAGTGACAATCGACCTCAATGGGCTTCAATGGATGTTAATCGACGATATCTGACAAAGTTAGATGCAAACTCACTCAAATATATGAGAAATGTTGAAATTCGACTTCAAATTAGGAAGATAGACTTAGAAAATTTCCACTCAACTCAAAGTGACAATCGACCTCAATGGGCTTCAATGGATGTTAATCGACGATATCTGACAAAGTAAGATGCAAACTCAATCAAATATATAAGAAATGTTGAAATTCGACTCCAAATTAGGAAGAAAGACTTAGAAAATTTTCACTCAACACAAAGTGACAATCGACCTCAATGGGCTTCAATGGATGTTAATCGACGATATCTGACAAAGTTAGATGCAAACTCAATCAAATATATAAGAAATGTTGAAATTCGACTTCAAATTAGGAAGATAGACTTAGAAAATTTTCACTCAACACAAAGTGACAATCGACCTCAATGGGCTTCAATGGATGTTAATCGACGATATCTGACAAAGTTAGATGCAAACTCACTCAAATATATGAGAAATGTTGAAATTCGACTTCAAATTAGGAAGAAAGACTTAGAAAATTTTCACTCAACACAAAGTGACAATCGACCTCAATGGGCCTCAATCAATGTTAATCGACAATATCTGACAAAGTTAGATGAAAACTCACTCAAATATATGAGAAATGTTGAAATTCGACTTCAAATTAGGAAGATAGACTTAGAAAATTTCCACTCAACACAAAGTGACAATCGACCTCAATGGGCTTCAATGGATGTTAATCGACGATATCTGACAAAGTAAGATGCAAACTCAATCAAATATATAAGAAATGTTGAAATTCGACTCCAAATTAGGAAGAAAGACTTAGAAAATTTTCACTCAACACAAAGTGACAATCGACCTCAATGGGCTTCAATGGATGTTAATCGACGATATCTGACAAAGTAAGATGCAAACTCAATCAAATATATAAGAAATGTTGAAATTCGACTCCAAATTAGGAAGAAAGACTTAGAAAATTTTCACTCAACACAAAGTGACAATCGACCTCAATGGGCTTCAATGGATGTTAATCGACGATATCTGACAAAGTTAGATGCAAAATCAATCAAATATATAAAAAATGTTGAAATTCGACTTCAAATTAGGAAGATAGACTTAGAAAATTTTCACTCAACACAAAGTGACAATCGACCTCAATGGGCTTCAATGGATGTTAATCGACGATATCTGACAAAGTTAGATGCAAACTCACTCAAATATATGAGAAATGTTGAAATTCGACTTCAAATTAGGAAGATAGACTTAGAAAATTTTCACTCATCACAAAGTGACAATCGACCTCAATGGGCTTCAATGGATGTTAATCGACGATATCTGACAAAGTTAGATGCAAACTCACTCAAATATATGAGAAATGTTGAAATTCGACTTCAAATTAGGAAGATAGACTTAGAAAATTTCCACTCAACACAAAGTGACAATCGACCTCAATGGGCTTCAATGGATGTTAATCGACGATATCTGACAAAGTAAGATGCAAACTCAATCAAATATATAAGAAATGTTGAAATTCGACTCCAAATTAGGAAGAAAGACTTAGAAAATTTTCACTCAACACAAAGTGACAATCGACCTCAATGGGCTTCAATGGATGTTAATCGACGATATCTGACAAAGTTAGATGCAAACTCAATCAAATATATAAGAAATGTTGAAATTCGACTTCAAATTAGGAAGATAGACTTAGAAAATTTTCACTCAACACAAAGTGACAATCGACCTCAATGGGCTTCAATGGATGTTAATCGACGATATCTGACAAAGTTAGATGCAAACTCACTCAAATATATGAGAAATGTTGAAATTCGACTTCAAATTAGGAAGAAAGACTTAGAAAATTTTCACTCAACACAAAGTGACAATCGACCTCAATGGGCCTCAATCAATGTTAATCGACAATATCTGACAAAGTTAGATGAAAACTCACTCAAATATATGAGAAATGTTGAAATTCGACTTCAAATTAGGAAGATAGACTTAGAAAATTTTCACTCAACACAAAGTGACAATCGACGTCAATGGGCTTCAATGGATGTTAATCGACGATATCTGACAAAGTTAGATGCAAACTCACTCAAATATATGAGAAATGTTGAAATTCGACTTCAAATTAGGAAGATAGACTTAGAAAATTTTCACTCATCACAAAGTGACAATCGACCTCAATGTGCTTCAATGGATGTTAATCGACGATATCTGACAAAGTTAGATGCAAACTCACTCAAATATATGAGAAATGTTGAAATTCGACTTCAAATTAGGAAGATAGACTTAGAAAATTTCCACTCAACACAAAGTGACAATCGACCTCAATGGGCTTCAATGGATGTTAATCGACGATATCTGACAAAGTAAGATGCAAACTCAATCAAATATATAAGAAATGTTGAAATTCGACTCCAAATTAGGAAGAAAGACTTAGAAAATTTCCACTCAACACAAAGTGACAATCGACCTCAATGGGCTTCAATGGATGTTAATCGACGATATCTGACAAAGTAAGATGCAAACTCAATCAAATATATAAGAAATGTTGAAATTCGACTCCAAATTAGGAAGAAAGACTTAGAAAATTTCCACTCAACACAAAGTGACAATCGACCTCAATGGGCTTCAATGGATGTTAATCGACGATATCTGACAAAGTTAGATGCAAACTCAATCAAATATATAAGAAATGTTGAAATTCGACTTCAAATTAGGAAGATAGACTTAGAAAATTTCCACTCAACACAAAGTGACAATCGACCTCAATGGGCTTCAATGGATGTTAATCGACGATATCTGACAAAGTTAGATGCAAACTCACTCAAATATATGAGAAATGTTGAAATTCGACTTCAAATTAGGAAGATAGACTTAGAAAATTTTCACTCAACACAAAGTGACAATCGACCTCAATGGGCTTCAATGGATGTTAATCGACGATATCTGACAAAGTTAGATGCAAACTCAATCAAATATATAAGAAATGTTGAAATTCGACTTCAAATTAGGAAGATAGACTTAGAAAATTTCCACTCAACACAAAGTGACAATCGACCTCAATGGGCTTCAATGGATGTTAATCGACGATATCTGACAAAGTTAGATGCAAACTCACTCAAATATATGAGAAATGTTGAAATTCGACTTCAAATTAGGAAGATAGACTTAGAAAATTTCCACTCAACACAAAGTGACAATCGACCTCAATGGGCTTCAATGGATGTTAATCGACGATATCTGACAAAGTAAGATGCAAACTCAATCAAATATATAAGAAATGTTGAAATTCGACTCCAAATTAGGAAGAAAGACTTAGAAAATTTTCACTCAACACAAAGTGACAATCGACCTCAATGGGCTTCAATGGATGTTAATCGACGATATCTGACAAAGTTAGATGCAAAATCAATCAAATATATAAAAAATGTTGAAATTCGACTTCAAATTAGGAAGATAGACTTAGAAAATTTTCACTCAACACAAAGTGACAATCGACCTCAATGGGCTTCAATGGATGTTAATCGACGATATCTGACAAAGTTAGATGCAAACTCACTCAAATATATGAGAAATGTTGAAATTCGACTTCAAATTAGGAAGATAGACTTAGAAAATTTTCACTCATCACAAAGTGACAATCGACCTCAATGGGCTTCAATGGATGTTAATCGACGATATCTGACAAAGTTAGATGCAAACTCACTCAAATATATGAGAAATGTTGAAATTCGACTTCAAATTAGGAAGATAGACTTAGAAAATTTCCACTCAACACAAAGTGACAATCGACCTCAATGGGCTTCAATGGATGTTAATCGACGATATCTGACAAAGTAAGATGCAAACTCAATCAAATATATAAGAAATGTTGAAATTCGACTCCAAATTAGGAAGAAAGACTTAGAAAATTTTCACTCAACACAAAGTGACAATCGACCTCAATGGGCTTCAATGGATGTTAATCGACGATATCTGACAAAGTTAGATGCAAACTCAATCAAATATATAAGAAATGTTGAAATTCGACTTCAAATTAGGAAGATAGACTTAGAAAATTTTCACTCAACACAAAGTGACAATCGACCTCAATGGGCTTCAATGGATGTTAATCGACGATATCTGACAAAGTTAGATGCAAACTCACTCAAATATATGAGAAATGTTGAAATTCGACTTCAAATTAGGAAGAAAGACTTAGAAAATTTTCACTCAACACAAAGTGACAATCGACCTCAATGGGCCTCAATCAATGTTAATCGACAATATCTGACAAAGTTAGATGAAAACTCACTCAAATATATGAGAAATGTTGAAATTCGACTTCAAATTAGGAAGATAGACTTAGAAAATTTTCACTCAACACAAAGTGACAATCGACGTCAATGGGCTTCAATGGATGTTAATCGACGATATCTGACAAAGTTAGATGCAAACTCACTCAAATATATGAGAAATGTTGAAATTCGACTTCAAATTAGGAAGATAGACTTAGAAAATTTTCACTCATCACAAAGTGACAATCGACCTCAATGTGCTTCAATGGATGTTAATCGACGATATCTGACAAAGTTAGATGCAAACTCACTCAAATATATGAGAAATGTTGAAATTCGACTTCAAATTAGGAAGATAGACTTAGAAAATTTCCACTCAACACAAAGTGACAATCGACCTCAATGGGCTTCAATGGATGTTAATCGACGATATCTGACAAAGTAAGATGCAAACTCAATCAAATATATAAGAAATGTTGAAATTCGACTCCAAATTAGGAAGAAAGACTTAGAAAATTTCCACTCAACACAAAGTGACAATCGACCTCAATGGGCTTCAATGGATGTTAATCGACGATATCTGACAAAGTAAGATGCAAACTCAATCAAATATATAAGAAATGTTGAAATTCGACTCCAAATTAGGAAGAAAGACTTAGAAAATTTCCACTCAACACAAAGTGACAATCGACCTCAATGGGCTTCAATGGATGTTAATCGACGATATCTGACAAAGTTAGATGCAAACTCAATCAAATATATAAGAAATGTTGAAATTCGACTTCAAATTAGGAAGATAGACTTAGAAAATTTCCACTCAACACAAAGTGACAATCGACCTCAATGGGCTTCAATGGATGTTAATCGACGATATCTGACAAAGTTAGATGCAAACTCACTCAAATATATGAGAAATGTTGAAATTCGACTTCAAATTAGGAAGATAGACTTAGAAAATTTTCACTCAACACAAAGTGACAATCGACCTCAATGGGCTTCAATGGATGTTAATCGACGATATCTGACAAAGTTAGATGCAAACTCAATCAAATATATAAGAAATGTTGAAATTCGACTTCAAATTAGGAAGATAGACTTAGAAAATTTCCACTCAACACAAAGTGACAATCGACCTCAATGGGCTTCAATGGATGTTAATCGACGATATCTGACAAAGTTAGATGCAAACTCACTCAAATATATGAGAAATGTTGAAATTCGACTTCAAATTAGGAAGATAGACTTAGAAAATTTTCACTCAACACAAAGTGACAATCGACCTCAATGGGCTTCAATGGATGTTAATCGACGATATCTGACAAAGTTAGATGCAAACTCACTCAAATATATGAGAAATGTTGAAATTCGACTTCAAATTAGGAAGAAAAACTTAGAAAATTTTCACTCAACACAAAGTGACAATCGACCTCAATGGGCTTCAATGGATGTTAATCGACGATATCTGACAAAGTTAGATGCAAACTCAATCAAATATATAAGAAATGTTGAAATTCGACTTCAAATTAGGAAGATAGACTTAGAAAATTTCCACTCAACACAAAGTGACAATCGACCTCAATGGGCTTCAATGGATGTTAATCGACGATATCTGACAAAGTTAGATGCAAACTCACTCAAATATATGAGAAATGTTGAAATTCGACTTCAAATTAGGAAGATAGACTTAGAAAATTTTCACTCAACACAAAGTGACAATCGACCTCAATGGGCTTCAATGGATGTTAATCGACGATATCTGACAAAGTTAGATGCAAACTCACTCAAATATATGAGAAATGTTGAAATTCGACTTCAAATTAGGAAGAAAGACTTAGAAAATTTTCACTCAACACAAAGTGACAATCGACCTCAATGGGCTTCAATGGATGTTAATCGACGATATCTGACAAAGTTAGATGCAAACTCACTCAAATATATGAGAAATGTTGAAATTCGACTTCAAATTAGGAAGAAAGACTTAGAAAATTTTCACTCATCACAAAGTGACAATCGACCTCAATGGGCTTCCATGGATGTTAATCGACGATATCTGACAAAGTTAGATGCAAAATCAATCAAATATATAAAAAATGTTGAAATTCGACTTCAAATTAGGAAGATAGACTTAGAAAATTTTCACTCAACACAAAGTGACAATCGACCTCAATGGGCTTCAATGGATGTTAATCGACGATATCTGACAAAGTTAGATGCAAACTCACTCAAATATATGAGAAATGTTGAAATTCGACTTCAAATTAGGAAGATAGACTTAGAAAATTTTCACTCATCACAAAGTGACAATCGACCTCAATGGGCTTCAATGGATGTTAATCGACGATATCTGACAAAGTTAGATGCAAACTCACTCAAATATATGAGAAATGTTGAAATTCGACTTCAAATTAGGAAGATAGACTTAGAAAATTTCCACTCAACTCAAAGTGACAATCGACCTCAATGGGCTTCAATGGATGTTAATCGACGATATCTGACAAAGTAAGATGCAAACTCAATCAAATATATAAGAAATGTTGAAATTCGACTCCAAATTAGGAAGAAAGACTTAGAAAATTTTCACTCAACACAAAGTGACAATCGACCTCAATGGGCTTCAATGGATGTTAATCGACGATATCTGACAAAGTTAGATGCAAACTCACTCAAATATATGAGAAATGTTGAAATTCGACTTCAAATTAGGAAGAAAGACTTAGAAAATTTTCACTCAACACAAAGTGACAATCGACCTCAATGGGCTTCAATGGATGTTAATCGACGATATCTGACAAAGTTAGATGCAAACTCACTCAAATATATGAGAAATGTTGAAATTCGACTTCAAATTAGGAAGAAAGACTTAGAAAATTTTCACTCATCACAAAGTGACAATCGACCTCAATGGGCTTCCATGGATGTTAATCGACGATATCTGACAAAGTTAGATGCAAAATCAATCAAATATATAAAAAATGTTGAAATTCGACTTCAAATTAGGAAGATAGACTTAGAAAATTTTCACTCAACACAAAGTGACAATCGACCTCAATGGGCTTCAATGGATGTTAATCGACGATATCTGACAAAGTTAGATGCAAACTCACTCAAATATATGAGAAATGTTGAAATTCGACTTCAAATTAGGAAGATAGACTTAGAAAATTTTCACTCATCACAAAGTGACAATCGACCTCAATGGGCTTCAATGGATGTTAATCGACGATATCTGACAAAGTTAGATGCAAACTCACTCAAATATATGAGAAATGTTGAAATTCGACTTCAAATTAGGAAGATAGACTTAGAAAATTTCCACTCAACTCAAAGTGACAATCGACCTCAATGGGCTTCAATGGATGTTAATCGACGATATCTGACAAAGTAAGATGCAAACTCAATCAAATATATAAGAAATGTTGAAATTCGACTCCAAATTAGGAAGAAAGACTTAGAAAATTTTCACTCAACACAAAGTGACAATCGACCTCAATGGGCTTCAATGGATGTTAATCGACGATATCTGACAAAGTTAGATGCAAACTCAATCAAATATATAAGAAATGTTGAAATTCGACTTCAAATTAGGAAGATAGACTTAGAAAATTTTCACTCAACACAAAGTGACAATCGACCTCAATGGGCTTCAATGGATGTTAATCGACGATATCTGACAAAGTTAGATGCAAACTCACTCAAATATATGAGAAATGTTGAAATTCGACTTCAAATTAGGAAGAAAGACTTAGAAAATTTTCACTCAACACAAAGTGACAATCGACCTCAATGGGCCTCAATCAATGTTAATCGACAATATCTGACAAAGTTAGATGAAAACTCACTCAAATATATGAGAAATGTTGAAATTCGACTTCAAATTAGGAAGATAGACTTAGAAAATTTCCACTCAACACAAAGTGACAATCGACCTCAATGGGCTTCAATGGATGTTAATCGACGATATCTGACAAAGTAAGATGCAAACTCAATCAAATATATAAGAAATGTTGAAATTCGACTCCAAATTAGGAAGAAAGACTTAGAAAATTTTCACTCAACACAAAGTGACAATCGACCTCAATGTGCTTCAATGGATGTTAATCGACGAAATCTGACAAAGTTAGATGCAAACTCAATCAAATATATAAGAAATGTTGAAATTCGACTTCAAATTAGGAAGATAGACTTAGAAAATTTCCACTCAACACAAAGTGACAATCGACCTCAATGGGCTTCAATGGATGTTAATCGACGATATCTGACAAAGTAAGATGCAAACTCAATCAAATATGTAAGAAATGTTGAAATTCGACTCCAAATTAGGAAGAAAGACTTAGAAAATTTTCACTCATCACAAAGTGACAATCGACCTCAATGGGCTTCAATGGATGTTAATCGACGATATCTGACAAAGTTAGATGCAAACTCACTCAAATATATGAGAAATGTTGAAATTCGACTTCAAATTAGGAAGATAGACTTAGAAAATTTCCACTCAACACAAAGTGACAATCGACCTCAATGGGCTTCAATGGATGTTAATCGACGATATCTGACAAAGTAAGATGCAAACTCAATCAAATATATAAGAAATGTTGAAATTCGACTCCAAATTAGGAAGAAAGACTTAGAAAATTTTCACTCAACACAAAGTGACAATCGACCTCAATGGGCTTCAATGGATGTTAATCGACGATATCTGACAAAGTTAGATGCAAACTCAATCAAATATATAAGAAATGTTGAAATTCGACTTCAAATTAGGAAGATAGACTTAGAAAATTTCCACTCAACACAAAGTGACAATCGACCTCAATGGGCTTCAATGGATGTTAATCGACGATATCTGACAAAGTAAGATGCAAACTCAATCAAATATATAAGAAATGTTGAAATTCGACTCCAAATTAGGAAGAAAGACTTAGAAAATTTTCACTCAACACAAAGTGACAATCGACCTCAATGGGCTTCAATGGATGTTAATCGACGATATCTGACAAAGTTAGATGCAAAATCAATCAAATATATAAAAAATGTTGAAATTCGACTTCAAATTAGGAAGATAGACTTAGAAAATTTTCACTCAACACAAAGTGACAATCGACCTCAATGGGCTTCAATGGATGTTAATCGACGATATCTGACAAAGTTAGATGCAAACTCACTCAAATATATGAGAAATGTTGAAATTCGACTTCAAATTAGGAAGATAGACTTAGAAAATTTTCACTCATCACAAAGTGACAATCGACCTCAATGGGCTTCAATGGATGTTAATCGACGATATCTGACAAAGTTAGATGCAAACTCACTCAAATATATGAGAAATGTTGAAATTCGACTTCAAATTAGGAAGATAGACTTAGAAAATTTCCACTCAACACAAAGTGACAATCGACCTCAATGGGCTTCAATGGATGTTAATCGACGATATCTGACAAAGTAAGATGCAAACTCAATTAAATATATAAGAAATGTTGAAATTCGACTCCAAATTAGGAAGAAAGACTTAGAAAATTTTCACTCAACACAAAGTGACAATCGACCTCAATGGGCTTCAATGGATGTTAATCGACGATATCTGACAAAGTTAGATGCAAACTCAATCAAATATATAAGAAATGTTGAAATTCGACTTCAAATTAGGAAGATAGACTTAGAAAATTTTCACTCAACACAAAGTGACAATCGACCTCAATGGGCTTCAATGGATGTTAATCGACGATATCTGACAAAGTTAGATGCAAACTCACTCAAATATATGAGAAATGTTGAAATTCGACTTCAAATTAGGAAGAAAGACTTAGAAAATTTTCACTCAACACAAAGTGACAATCGACCTCAATGGGCCTCAATCAATGTTAATCGACAATATCTGACAAAGTTAGATGAAAACTCACTCAAATATATGAGAAATGTTGAAATTCGACTTCAAATTAGGAAGATAGACTTAGAAAATTTTCACTCAACACAAAGTGACAATCGACGTCAATGGGCTTCAATGGATGTTAATCGACGATATCTGACAAAGTTAGATGCAAACTCACTCAAATATATGAGAAATGTTGAAATTCGACTTCAAATTAGGAAGATAGACTTAGAAAATTTTCACTCATCACAAAGTGACAATCGACCTCAATGTGCTTCAATGGATGTTAATCGACGATATCTGACAAAGTTAGATGCAAACTCACTCAAATATATGAGAAATGTTGAAATTCGACTTCAAATTAGGAAGATAGACTTAGAAAATTTCCACTCAACACAAAGTGACAATCGACCTCAATGGGCTTCAATGGATGTTAATCGACGATATCTGACAAAGTAAGATGCAAACTCAATCAAATATATAAGAAATGTTGAAATTCGACTCCAAATTAGGAAGAAAGACTTAGAAAATTTTCACTCAACACAAAGTGACAATCGACCTCAATGTGCTTCAATGGATGTTAATCGACGAAATCTGACAAAGTTAGATGCAAACTCAATCAAATATATAAGAAATGTTGAAATTCGACTTCAAATTAGGAAGAAAGACTTAGAAAATTTTCACTCAACACAAAGTGACAATCGACCTCAATGGGCCTCAATCAATGTTAATCGACAATATCTGACAAAGTTAGATAAAAACTCACTCAAATATATGAGAAATGTTGAAATTCGACTTCAAATTAGGAAGATAGACTTAGAAAATTTCCACTCAACACAAAGTGACAATCGACCTCAATGGGCTTCAATGGATGTTAATCGACGATATCTGACAAAGTAAGATGCAAACTCAATCAAATATATAAGAAATGTTGAAATTCGACTCCAAATTAGGAAGAAAGACTTAGAAAATTTTCACTCAACACAAAGTGACAATCGACCTCAATGTGCTTCAATGGATGTTAATCGACGAAATCTGACAAAGTTAGATGCAAACTCAATCAAATATATAAGAAATGTTGAAATTCGACTTCAAATTAGGAAGATAGACTTAGAAAATTTCCACTCAACACAAAGTGACAATCGACCTCAATGGGCTTCAATGGATGTTAATCGACGATATCTGACAAAGTAAGATGCAAACTCAATCAAATATGTAAGAAATGTTGAAATTCGACTCCAAATTAGGAAGAAAGACTTAGAAAATTTTCACTCAACACAAAGTGACAATCGACCTCAATGGGCTTCAATGGATGTTAATCGACGATATCTGACAAAGTTAGATGCAAACTCAATCAAATATATAAGAAATGTTGAAATTCGACTTCAAATTAGGAAGATAGACTTAGAAAATTTCCACTCAACACAAAGTGACAATCGACCTCAATGGGCTTCAATGGATGTTAATCGACGATATCTGACAAAGTTAGATGCAAACTCACTCAAATATATGAGAAATGTTGAAATTCGACTTCAAATTAGGAAGATAGACTTAGAAAATTTTCACTCAACACAAAGTGACAATCGACCTCAATGGGCTTCAATGGATGTTAATCGACGATATCTGACAAAGTTAGATGCAAACTCACTCAAATATATGAGAAATGTTGAAATTCGACTTCAAATTAGGAAGAAAGACTTAGAAAATTTTCACTCAACACAAAGTGACAATCGACCTCAATGGGCCTCAATCAATGTTAATCGACAATATCTGACAAAGTTAGATGAAAACTCACTCAAATATATGAGAAATGTTGAAATTCGACTTCAAATTAGGAAGATAGACTTAGAAAATTTTCACTCAACACAAAGTGACAATCGACGTCAATGGGCTTCAATGGATGTTAATCGACGATATCTGACAAAGTTAGATGCAAACTCAATTAAATATATAAGAAATGTTGAAATTCGACTCCAAATTAGGAAGAAAGACTTAGAAAATTTTCACTCAACACAAAGTGACAATCGACCTCAATGGGCTTCAATGGATGTTAATCGACGATATCTGACAAAGTTAGATGCAAACTCAATCAAATATATAAGAAATGTTGAAATTCGACTTCAAATTAGGAAGATAGACTTAGAAAATTTTCACTCAACACAAAGTGACAATCGACCTCAATGGGCTTCAATGGATGTTAATCGACGATATCTGACAAAGTTAGATGCAAACTCACTCAAATATATGAGAAATGTTGAAATTCGACTTCAAATTAGGAAGAAAGACTTAGAAAATTTTCACTCAACACAAAGTGACAATCGACCTCAATGGGCCTCAATCAATGTTAATCGACAATATCTGACAAAGTTAGATGAAAACTCACTCAAATATATGAGAAATGTTGAAATTCGACTTCAAATTAGGAAGATAGACTTAGAAAATTTTCACTCAACACAAAGTGACAATCGACGTCAATGGGCTTCAATGGATGTTAATCGACGATATCTGACAAAGTTAGATGCAAACTCACTCAAATATATGAGAAATGTTGAAATTCGACTTCAAATTAGGAAGATAGACTTAGAAAATTTTCACTCATCACAAAGTGACAATCGACCTCAATGTGCTTCAATGGATGTTAATCGACGATATCTGACAAAGTTAGATGCAAACTCACTCAAATATATGAGAAATGTTGAAATTCGACTTCAAATTAGGAAGATAGACTTAGAAAATTTCCACTCAACACAAAGTGACAATCGACCTCAATGGGCTTCAATGGATGTTAATCGACGATATCTGACAAAGTAAGATGCAAACTCAATCAAATATATAAGAAATGTTGAAATTCGACTCCAAATTAGGAAGAAAGACTTAGAAAATTTTCACTCAACACAAAGTGACAATCGACCTCAATGTGCTTCAATGGATGTTAATCGACGAAATCTGACAAAGTTAGATGCAAACTCAATCAAATATATAAGAAATGTTGAAATTCGACTTCAAATTAGGAAGAAAGACTTAGAAAATTTTCACTCAACACAAAGTGACAATCGACCTCAATGGGCCTCAATCAATGTTAATCGACAATATCTGACAAAGTTAGATAAAAACTCACTCAAATATATGAGAAATGTTGAAATTCGACTTCAAATTAGGAAGATAGACTTAGAAAATTTCCACTCAACACAAAGTGACAATCGACCTCAATGGGCTTCAATGGATGTTAATCGACGATATCTGACAAAGTAAGATGCAAACTCAATCAAATATATAAGAAATGTTGAAATTCGACTCCAAATTAGGAAGAAAGACTTAGAAAATTTTCACTCAACACAAAGTGACAATCGACCTCAATGTGCTTCAATGGATGTTAATCGACGAAATCTGACAAAGTTAGATGCAAACTCAATCAAATATATAAGAAATGTTGAAATTCGACTTCAAATTAGGAAGATAGACTTAGAAAATTTCCACTCAACACAAAGTGACAATCGACCTCAATGGGCTTCAATGGATGTTAATCGACGATATCTGACAAAGTAAGATGCAAACTCAATCAAATATGTAAGAAATGTTGAAATTCGACTCCAAATTAGGAAGAAAGACTTAGAAAATTTTCACTCAACACAAAGTGACAATCGACCTCAATGGGCTTCAATGGATGTTAATCGACGATATCTGACAAAGTTAGATGCAAACTCAATCAAATATATAAGAAATGTTGAAATTCGACTTCAAATTAGGAAGATAGACTTAGAAAATTTCCACTCAACACAAAGTGACAATCGACCTCAATGGGCTTCAATGGATGTTAATCGACGATATCTGACAAAGTTAGATGCAAACTCACTCAAATATATGAGAAATGTTGAAATTCGACTTCAAATTAGGAAGATAGACTTAGAAAATTTTCACTCAACACAAAGTGACAATCGACCTCAATGGGCTTCAATGGATGTTAATCGACGATATCTGACAAAGTTAGATGCAAACTCACTCAAATATATGAGAAATGTTGAAATTCGACTTCAAATTAGGAAGAAAGACTTAGAAAATTTTCACTCAACACAAAGTGACAATCGACCTCAATGGGCCTCAATCAATGTTAATCGACAATATCTGACAAAGTTAGATGAAAACTCACTCAAATATATGAGAAATGTTGAAATTCGACTTCAAATTAGGAAGATAGACTTAGAAAATTTTCACTCAACACAAAGTGACAATCGACGTCAATGGGCTTCAATGGATGTTAGTCGACGATATCTGACAAAGTAAGATGCAAACTCAATCAAATATATAAGAAATGTTGAAATTCGACTCCAAATTAGGAAGAAAGACTTAGAAAATTTTCACTCAACACAAAGTGACAATCGACCTCAATGGGCTTCCATGGATGTTAATCGACGATATCTGACAAAGTTAGATGCAAACTCAATCAAATATATAAGAAATGTTGAAATTCGACTTCAAATTAGGAAGATAGACTTAGAAAATTTTCACTCAACACAAAGTGACAATCGACGTCAATGGGCTTCAATGGATGTTAATCGACGATATCTGACAAAGTTAGATGCAAACTCACTCAAATATATGAGAAATGTTGAAATTCGACTTCAAATTAGGAAGATAGACTTAGAAAATTTTCACTCATCACAAAGTGACAATCGACCTCAATGTGCTTCAATGGATGTTAATCGACGATATCTGACAAAGTTAGATGCAAACTCACTCAAATATATGAGAAATGTTGAAATTCGACTTCAAATTAGGAAGATAGACTTAGAAAATTTCCACTCAACACAAAGTGACAATCGACCTCAATGGGCTTCAATGGATGTTAATCGACGATATCTGACAAAGTAAGATGCAAACTCAATCAAATATATAAGAAATGTTGAAATTCGACTCCAAATTAGGAAGAAAGACTTAGAAAATTTTCACTCAACACAAAGTGACAATCGACCTCAATGTGCTTCAATGGATGTTAATCGACGAAATCTGACAAAGTTAGATGCAAACTCAATCAAATATATAAGAAATGTTGAAATTCGACTTCAAATTAGGAAGATAGACTTAGAAAATTTCCACTCAACACAAAGTGACAATCGACCTCAATGGGCTTCAATGGATGTTAATCGACGATATCTGACAAAGTAAGATGCAAACTCAATCAAATATGTAAGAAATGTTGAAATTCGACTCCAAATTAGGAAGAAAGACTTAGAAAATTTTCACTCAACACAAAGTGACAATCGACCTCAATGGGCTTTAATGGATGTTAATCGACGATATCTGACAAAGTTAGATGCAAACTCACTCAAATATATGAGAAATGTTGAAATTCGACTTCAAATTAGGAAGATAGACTTAGAAAATTTCCACTCAACACAAAGTGACAATCGACCTCAATGGGCTTTAATGGATGTTAATCGACGATATCTGACAAAGTTAGATGCAAACTCACTCAAATATATGAGAAATGTTGAAATTCGACTTCAAATTAGGAAGATAGACTTAGAAAATTTTCACTCAACACAAAGTGACAATCGACCTCAATGGGCTTCAATGGATGTTAATCGACGATATCTGACAAAGTTAGATGCAAACTCAATCAAATATATAAGAAATGTTGAAATTCGACTTCAAATTAGGAAGATAGACTTAGAAAATTTCCACTCAACACAAAGTGACAATCGACCTCAATGGGCTTCAATGGATGTTAATCGACGATATCTGACAAAGTTAGATGCAAACTCACTCAAATATATGAGAAATGTTGAAATTCGACTTCAAATTAGGAAGATAGACTTAGAAAATTTTCACTCAACACAAAGTGACAATCGACCTCAATGGGCTTCAATGGATGTTAATCGACGATATCTGACAAAGTTAGATGCAAACTCACTCAAATATATGAGAAATGTTGAAATTCGACTTCAAATTAGGAAGAAAGACTTAGAAAATTTTCACTCAACACAAAGTGACAATCGACCTCAATGGGCTTCAATGGATGTTAATCGACGATATCTGACAAAGTTAGATGCAAACTCACTCAAATATATGAGAAATGTTGAAATTCGACTTCAAATTAGGAAGATAGACTTAGAAAATTTTCACTCAACACAAAGTGACAATCGACGTCAATGGGCTTCAATGGATGTTAGTCGACGATATCTGACAAAGTAAGATGCAAACTCAATCAAATATATAAGAAATGTTGAAATTCGACTCCAAATTAGGAAGAAAGACTTAGAAAATTTTCACTCAACACAAAGTGACAATCGACCTCAATGGGCTTCCATGGATGTTAATCGACGATATCTGACAAAGTTAGATGCAAACTCAATCAAATATATAAGAAATGTTGAAATTCGACTTCAAATTAGGAAGATAGACTTAGAAAATTTTCACTCAACACAAAGTGACAATCGACCTCAATGGGCTTCAATGGATGTTAATCGACGATATCTGACAAAGTTAGATGCAAACTCACTCAAATATATGAGAAATGTTGAAATTCGACTTCAAATTAGGAAGATAGACTTAGAAAATTTTCACTCAACATAAAGTGACAATCGACCTCAATGGGCCTCAATCAATGTTAATCGACAATATCTGACAAAGTTAGATGCAAACTCACTCAAATATATGAGAAATGTTGAAATTCGACTTCAAATTAGGAAGATAGACTTAGAAAATTTTCACTCAACACAAAGTGACAATCGACCTCAATGGGCTTCAATGGATGTTAATCGACGATATCTGACAAAGTTAGATGCAAACTCACTCAAAAAAATGAGAAATGTTGAAATTCGACTTCAAATTAGGAAGAAAGACTTAGAAAATTTTCACTCAACACAAAGTGACAATCGACCTCAATGGGCCTCAATCAATGTTAATCGACAATATCTGACAAAGTTAGATGAAAACTCACTCAAATATATGAGAAATGTTGAAATTCGACTTCAAATTAGGAAGATAGACTTAGAAAATTTTCACTCAACACAAAGTGACAATCGACCTCAATGGGCTTCCATGGATGTTAATCGACGATATCTGACAAAGTTAGATGCAAACTCAATCAAATATATAAGAAATGTTGAAATTCGACTTCAAATTAGGAAGATAGACTTAGAAAATTTTCACTCAACACAAAGTGACAATCGACCTCAATGGGCTTCAATGGATGTTAATCGACGATATCTGACAAAGTTAGATGCAAACTCAATCAAATATATAAGAAATGTTGAAATTCGACTTCAAATTAGGAAGATAGACTTAGAAAATTTTCACTCAACACAAAGTGACAATCGACCTCAATGGGCCTCAATCAATGTTAATCGACAATATCTGACAAAGTTAGATGAAAACTCACTCAAATATATGAGAAATGTTGAAATTCGACTTCAAATTAGGAAGATAGACTTAGAAAATTTTCACTCAACACAAAGTGACAATCGACCTCAATGGGCTTCCATGGATGTTAATCGACGATATCTGACAAAGTTAGATGCAAACTCAATCAAATATATAAGAAATGTTGAAATTCGACTTCAAATTAGGAAGATAGACTTAGAAAATTTTCACTCAAAACAAAGTGACAATCGACGTCAATGGGCTTCAATGGATGTTAATCGACGATATCTGACAAAGTTAGATGCAAACTCACTCAAATATATGAGAAATGTTGAAATTCGACTTCAAATTAGGAAGATAGACTTAGAAAATTTTCACTCATCACAAAGTGACAATCGACCTCAATGGGCTTCAATGGATGTTAATCGACGATATCTGACAAAGTTAGATGCAAACTCACTCAAATATATGAGAAATGTTGAAATTCGACTTCAAATTAGGAAGATAGACTTAGAAAATTTCCACTCAACACAAAGTGACAATCGACCTCAATGGGCTTCAATGGATGTTAATCGACGATATCTGACAAAGTAAGATGCAAACTCAATCAAATATATAAGAAATGTTGAAATTCGACTCCAAATTAGGAAGAAAGACTTAGAAAATTTTCACTCAACACAAAGTGACAATCGACCTCAATGGGCTTCAATGGATGTTAATCGACGATATCTGACAAAGTTAGATGCAAACTCAATCAAATATATAAGAAATGTTGAAATTCGACTTCAAATTAGGAAGATAGACTTAGAAAATTTCCACTCAACACAAAGTGACAATCGACCTCAATGGGCTTCAATGGATGTTAATCGACGATATCTGACAAAGTTAGATGCAAACTCACTCAAATATATGAGAAATGTTGAAATTCGACTTCAAATTAGGAAGATAGACTTAGAAAATTTTCACTCAACACAAAGTGACAATCGACCTCAATGGGCTTCAATGGATGTTAATCGACGATATCTGACAAAGTTAGATGCAAACTCACTCAAATATATGAGAAATGTTGAAATTCGACTTCAAATTAGGAAGAAAGACTTAGAAAATTTTCACTCAACACAAAGTGACAATCGACCTCAATGGGCTTCAATGGATGTTAATCGACGATATCTGACAAAGTTAGATGCAAACTCACTCAAATATATGAGAAATGTTGAAATTCGACTTCAAATTAGGAAGAAAGACTTAGAAAATTTTCACTCATCACAAAGTGACAATCGACCTCAATGGGCTTCCATGGATGTTAATCGACGATATCTGACAAAGTTAGATGCAAAATCAATCAAATATATAAAAAATGTTGAAATTCGACTTCAAATTAGGAAGATAGACTTAGAAAATTTTCACTCAACACAAAGTGACAATCGACCTCAATGGGCTTCAATGGATGTTAATCGACGATATCTGACAAAGTTAGATGCAAACTCACTCAAATATATGAGAAATGTTGAAATTCGACTTCAAATTAGGAAGATAGACTTAGAAAATTTTCACTCATCACAAAGTGACAATCGACCTCAATGGGCTTCAATGGATGTTAATCGACGATATCTGACAAAGTTAGATGCAAACTCACTCAAATATATGAGAAATGTTGAAATTCGACTTCAAATTAGGAAGATAGACTTAGAAAATTTCCACTCAACTCAAAGTGACAATCGACCTCAATGGGCTTCAATGGATGTTAATCGACGATATCTGACAAAGTAAGATGCAAACTCAATCAAATATATAAGAAATGTTGAAATTCGACTCCAAATTAGGAAGAAAGACTTAGAAAATTTTCACTCAACACAAAGTGACAATCGACCTCAATGGGCTTCAATGGATGTTAATCGACGATATCTGACAAAGTTAGATGCAAACTCAATCAAATATATAAGAAATGTTGAAATTCGACTTCAAATTAGGAAGATAGACTTAGAAAATTTTCACTCAACACAAAGTGACAATCGACCTCAATGGGCTTCAATGGATGTTAATCGACGATATCTGACAAAGTTAGATGCAAACTCACTCAAATATATGAGAAATGTTGAAATTCGACTTCAAATTAGGAAGAAAGACTTAGAAAATTTTCACTCAACACAAAGTGACAATCGACCTCAATGGGCCTCAATCAATGTTAATCGACAATATCTGACAAAGTTAGATGAAAACTCACTCAAATATATGAGAAATGTTGAAATTCGACTTCAAATTAGGAAGATAGACTTAGAAAATTTCCACTCAACACAAAGTGACAATCGACCTCAATGGGCTTCAATGGATGTTAATCGACGATATCTGACAAAGTAAGATGCAAACTCAATCAAATATATAAGAAATGTTGAAATTCGACTCCAAATTAGGAAGAAAGACTTAGAAAATTTTCACTCAACACAAAGTGACAATCGACCTCAATGTGCTTCAATGGATGTTAATCGACGAAATCTGACAAAGTTAGATGCAAACTCAATCAAATATATAAGAAATGTTGAAATTCGACTTCAAATTAGGAAGATAGACTTAGAAAATTTCCACTCAACACAAAGTGACAATCGACCTCAATGGGCTTCAATGGATGTTAATCGACGATATCTGACAAAGTAAGATGCAAACTCAATCAAATATGTAAGAAATGTTGAAATTCGACTCCAAATTAGGAAGAAAGACTTAGAAAATTTTCACTCATCACAAAGTGACAATCGACCTCAATGGGCTTCAATGGATGTTAATCGACGATATCTGACAAAGTTAGATGCAAACTCACTCAAATATATGAGAAATGTTGAAATTCGACTTCAAATTAGGAAGATAGACTTAGAAAATTTCCACTCAACACAAAGTGACAATCGACCTCAATGGGCTTCAATGGATGTTAATCGACGATATCTGACAAAGTAAGATGCAAACTCAATCAAATATATAAGAAATGTTGAAATTCGACTCCAAATTAGGAAGAAAGACTTAGAAAATTTTCACTCAACACAAAGTGACAATCGACCTCAATGGGCTTCAATGGATGTTAATCGACGATATCTGACAAAGTTAGATGCAAACTCAATAAAATATATAAGAAATGTTGAAATTCGACTTCAAATTAGGAAGATAGACTTAGAAAATTTTCACTCAACACAAAGTGACAATCGACCTCAATGGGCCTCAATCAATGTTAATCGACAATATCTGACAAAGTTAGATGAAAACTCACTCAAATATATGAGAAATGTTGAAATTCGACTTCAAATTAGGAAGATAGACTTAGAAAATTTCCACTCAACACAAAGTGACAATCGACCTCAATGGGCTTCAATGGATGTTAATCGACGATATCTGACAAAGTAAGATGCAAACTCAATCAAATATATAAGAAATGTTGAAATTCGACTCCAAATTAGGAAGAAAGACTTAGAAAATTTTCACTCAACACAAAGTGACAATCGACCTCAATGGGCTTCAATGGATGTTAATCGACGATATCTGACAAAGTTAGATGCAAAATCAATCAAATATATAAAAAATGTTGAAATTCGACTTCAAATTAGGAAGATAGACTTAGAAAATTTTCACTCAACACAAAGTGACAATCGACCTCAATGGGCTTCAATGGATGTTAATCGACGATATCTGACAAAGTTAGATGCAAACTCACTCAAATATATGAGAAATGTTGAAATTCGACTTCAAATTAGGAAGATAGACTTAGAAAATTTTCACTCATCACAAAGTGACAATCGACCTCAATGGGCTTCAATGGATGTTAATCGACGATATCTGACAAAGTTAGATGCAAACTCACTCAAATATATGAGAAATGTTGAAATTCGACTTCAAATTAGGAAGATAGACTTAGAAAATTTCCACTCAACACAAAGTGACAATCGACCTCAATGGGCTTCAATGGATGTTAATCGACGATATCTGACAAAGTAAGATGCAAACTCAATCAAATATATAAGAAATGTTGAAATTCGACTCCAAATTAGGAAGAAAGACTTAGAAAATTTTCACTCAACACAAAGTGACAATCGACCTCAATGGGCTTCAATGGATGTTAATCGACGATATCTGACAAAGTTAGATGCAAACTCAATCAAATATATAAGAAATGTTGAAATTCGACTTCAAATTAGGAAGATAGACTTAGAAAATTTTCACTCAACACAAAGTGACAATCGACCTCAATGGGCTTCAATGGATGTTAATCGACGATATCTGACAAAGTTAGATGCAAACTCACTCAAATATATGAGAAATGTTGAAATTCGACTTCAAATTAGGAAGAAAGACTTAGAAAATTTTCACTCAACACAAAGTGACAATCGACCTCAATGGGCCTCAATCAATGTTAATCGACAATATCTGACAAAGTTAGATGAAAACTCACTCAAATATATGAGAAATGTTGAAATTCGACTTCAAATTAGGAAGATAGACTTAGAAAATTTTCACTCAACACAAAGTGACAATCGACGTCAATGGGCTTCAATGGATGTTAATCGACGATATCTGACAAAGTTAGATGCAAACTCACTCAAATATATGAGAAATGTTGAAATTCGACTTCAAATTAGGAAGATAGACTTAGAAAATTTTCACTCATCACAAAGTGACAATCGACCTCAATGTGCTTCAATGGATGTTAATCGACGATATCTGACAAAGTTAGATGCAAACTCACTCAAATATATGAGAAATGTTGAAATTCGACTTCAAATTAGGAAGATAGACTTAGAAAATTTCCACTCAACACAAAGTGACAATCGACCTCAATGGGCTTCAATGGATGTTAATCGACGATATCTGACAAAGTAAGATGCAAACTCAATCAAATATATAAGAAATGTTGAAATTCGACTCCAAATTAGGAAGAAAGACTTAGAAAATTTTCACACAACACAAAGTGACAATCGACCTCAATGTGCTTCAATGGATGTTAATCGACGAAATCTGACAAAGTTAGATGCAAACTCAATCAAATATATGAGAAATGTTGAAATTCGACTTCAAATTAGGAAGAAAGACTTAGAAAATTTTCACTCAACACAAAGTGACAATCGACCTCAATGGGCCTCAATCAATGTTAATCGACAATATCTGACAAAGTTAGATAAAAACTCACTCAAATATATGAGAAATGTTGAAATTCGACTTCAAATTAGGAAGATAGACTTAGAAAATTTCCACTCAACACAAAGTGACAATCGACCTCAATGGGCTTCAATGGATGTTAATCGACGATATCTGACAAAGTAAGATGCAAACTCAATCAAATATATAAGAAATGTTGAAATTCGACTCCAAATTAGGAAGAAAGACTTAGAAAATTTTCACTCAACACAAAGTGACAATCGACCTCAATGTGCTTCAATGGATGTTAATCGACGAAATCTGACAAAGTTAGATGCAAACTCAATCAAATATATAAGAAATGTTGAAATTCGACTTCAAATTAGGAAGATAGACTTAGAAAATTTCCACTCAACACAAAGTGACAATCGACCTCAATGGGCTTCAATGGATGTTAATCGACGATATCTGACAAAGTAAGATGCAAACTCAATCAAATATGTAAGAAATGTTGAAATTCGACTCCAAATTAGGAAGAAAGACTTAGAAAATTTTCACTCAACACAAAGTGACAATCGACCTCAATGGGCTTCAATGGATGTTAATCGACGATATCTGACAAAGTTAGATGCAAACTCAATCAAATATATAAGAAATGTTGAAATTCGACTTCAAATTAGGAAGATAGACTTAGAAAATTTCCACTCAACACAAAGTGACAATCGACCTCAATGGGCTTCAATGGATGTTAATCGACGATATCTGACAAAGTTAGATGCAAACTCACTCAAATATATGAGAAATGTTGAAATTCGACTTCAAATTAGGAAGATAGACTTAGAAAATTTTCACTCAACACAAAGTGACAATCGACCTCAATGGGCTTCAATGGATGTTAATCGACGATATCTGACAAAGTTAGATGCAAACTCACTCAAATATATGAGAAATGTTGAAATTCGACTTCAAATTAGGAAGAAAGACTTAGAAAATTTTCACTCAACACAAAGTGACAATCGACCTCAATGGGCCTCAATCAATGTTAATCGACAATATCTGACAAAGTTAGATGAAAACTCACTCAAATATATGAGAAATGTTGAAATTCGACTCCAAATTAGGAAGATAGACTTAGAAAATTTTCACTCAACACAAAGTGACAATCGACGTCAATGGGCTTCAATGGATGTTAGTCGACGATATCTGACAAAGTAAGATGCAAACTCAATCAAATATATAAGAAATGTTGAAATTCGACTCCAAATTAGGAAGAAAGACTTAGAAAATTTTCACTCAACACAAAGTGACAATCGACCTCAATGGGCTTCCATGGATGTTAATCGACGATATCTGACAAAGTTAGATGCAAACTCAATCAAATATATAAGAAATGTTGAAATTCGACTTCAAATTAGGAAGATAGACTTAGAAAATTTTCACTCAACACAAAGTGACAATCGACGTCAATGGGCTTCAATGGATGTTAATCGACGATATCTGACAAAGTTAGATGCAAACTCACTCAAATATATGAGAAATGTTGAAATTCGACTTCAAATTAGGAAGATAGACTTAGAAAATTTTCACTCATCACAAAGTGACAATCGACCTCAATGTGCTTCAATGGATGTTAATCGACGATATCTGACAAAGTTAGATGCAAACTCACTCAAATATATGAGAAATGTTGAAATTCGACTTCAAATTAGGAAGATAGACTTAGAAAATTTCCACTCAACACAAAGTGACAATCGACCTCAATGGGCTTCAATGGATGTTAATCGACGATATCTGACAAAGTAAGATGCAAACTCAATCAAATATATAAGAAATGTTGAAATTCGACTCCAAATTAGGAAGAAAGACTTAGAAAATTTTCACTCAACACAAAGTGACAATCGACCTCAATGTGCTTCAATGGATGTTAATCGACGAAATCTGACAAAGTTAGATGCAAACTCAATCAAATATATAAGAAATGTTGAAATTCGACTTCAAATTAGGAAGATAGACTTAGAAAATTTCCACTCAACACAAAGTGACAATCGACCTCAATGGGCTTCAATGGATGTTAATCGACGATATCTGACAAAGTAAGATGCAAACTCAATCAAATATGTAAGAAATGTTGAAATTCGACTCCAAATTAGGAAGAAAGACTTAGAAAATTTTCACTCAACACAAAGTGACAATCGACCTCAATGGGCTTCAATGGATGTTAATCGACGATATCTGACAAAGTTAGATGCAAACTCAATCAAATATATAAGAAATGTTGAAATTCGACTTCAAATTAGGAAGATAGACTTAGAAAATTTCCACTCAACACAAAGTGACAATCGACCTCAATGGGCTTTAATGGATGTTAATCGACGATATCTGACAAAGTTAGATGCAAACTCACTCAAATATATGAGAAATGTTGAAATTCGACTTCAAATTAGGAAGATAGACTTAGAAAATTTCCACTCAACACAAAGTGACAATCGACCTCAATGGGCTTCAATGGATGTTAATCGACGATATCTGACAAAGTTAGATGCAAACTCAATCAAATATATAAGAAATGTTGAAATTCGACTTCAAATTAGGAAGATAGACTTAGAAAATTTTCACTCAACACAAAGTGACAATCGACCTCAATGGGCTTCAATGGATGTTAATCGACGATATCTGACAAAGTTAGATGCAAACTCAATCAAATATATAAGAAATGTTGAAATTCGACTCCAAATTAGGAAGAAAGACTTAGAAAATTTTCACTCAACACAAAGTGACAATCGACCTCAATGGGCTTCAATGGATGTTAATCGACGATATCTGACAAAGTTAGATGCAAACTCAATCAAATATATAAGAAATGTTGAAATTCGACTTCAAATTAGGAAGATAGACTTAGAAAATTTTCACTCAACACAAAGTGACAATCGACCTCAATGGGCTTCAATGGATGTTAATCGACGATATCTGACAAAGTTAGATGCAAACTCACTCAAATATATGAGAAATGTTGAAATTCGACTTCAAATTAGGAAGAAAGACTTAGAAAATTTTCACTCAACACAAAGTGACAATCGACCTCAATGGGCCTCAATCAATGTTAATCGACAATATCTGACAAAGTTAGATGAAAACTCACTCAAATATATGAGAAATGTTGAAATTCGACTTCAAATTAGGAAGATAGACTTAGAAAATTTTCACTCAACACAAAGTGACAATCGACGTCAATGGGCTTCAATGGATGTTAATCGACGATATCTGACAAAGTTAGATGCAAACTCACTCAAATATATGAGAAATGTTGAAATTCGACTTCAAATTAGGAAGATAGACTTAGAAAATTTTCACTCATCACAAAGTGACAATCGACCTCAATGTGCTTCAATGGATGTTAATCGACGATATCTGACAAAGTTAGATGCAAACTCACTCAAATATATGAGAAATGTTGAAATTCGACTTCAAATTAGGAAGATAGACTTAGAAAATTTCCACTCAACACAAAGTGACAATCGACCTCAATGGGCTTCAATGGATGTTAATCGACGATATCTGACAAAGTAAGATGCAAACTCAATCAAATATATAAGAAATGTTGAAATTCGACTCCAAATTAGGAAGAAAGACTTAGAAAATTTTCACACAACACAAAGTGACAATCGACCTCAATGTGCTTCAATGGATGTTAATCGACGAAATCTGACAAAGTTAGATGCAAACTCAATCAAATATATAAGAAATGTTGAAATTCGACTTCAAATTAGGAAGAAAGACTTAGAAAATTTTCACTCAACACAAAGTGACAATCGACCTCAATGGGCCTCAATCAATGTTAATCGACAATATCTGACAAAGTTAGATAAAAACTCACTCAAATATATGAGAAATGTTGAAATTCGACTTCAAATTAGGAAGATAGACTTAGAAAATTTCCACTCAACACAAAGTGACAATCGACCTCAATGGGCTTCAATGGATGTTAATCGACGATATCTGACAAAGTAAGATGCAAACTCAATCAAATATATAAGAAATGTTGAAATTCGACTCCAAATTAGGAAGAAAGACTTAGAAAATTTTCACTCAACACAAAGTGACAATCGACCTCAATGTGCTTCAATGGATGTTAATCGACGAAATCTGACAAAGTTAGATGCAAACTCAATCAAATATATAAGAAATGTTGAAATTCGACTTCAAATTAGGAAGATAGACTTAGAAAATTTCCACTCAACACAAAGTGACAATCGACCTCAATGGGCTTCAATGGATGTTAATCGACGATATCTGACAAAGTAAGATGCAAACTCAATCAAATATGTAAGAAATGTTGAAATTCGACTCCAAATTAGGAAGAAAGACTTAGAAAATTTTCACTCAACACAAAGTGACAATCGACCTCAATGGGCTTCAATGGATGTTAATCGACGATATCTGACAAAGTTAGATGCAAACTCAATCAAATATATAAGAAATGTTGAAATTCGACTTCAAATTAGGAAGATAGACTTAGAAAATTTCCACTCAACACAAAGTGACAATCGACCTCAATGGGCTTCAATGGATGTTAATCGACGATATCTGACAAAGTTAGATGCAAACTCACTCAAATATATGAGAAATGTTGAAATTCGACTTCAAATTAGGAAGATAGACTTAGAAAATTTTCACTCAACACAAAGTGACAATCGACCTCAATGGGCTTCAATGGATGTTAATCGACGATATCTGACAAAGTTAGATGCAAACTCACTCAAATATATGAGAAATGTTGAAATTCGACTTCAAATTAGGAAGAAAGACTTAGAAAATTTTCACTCAACACAAAGTGACAATCGACCTCAATGGGCCTCAATCAATGTTAATCGACAATATCTGACAAAGTTAGATGAAAACTCACTCAAATATATGAGAAATGTTGAAATTCGACTCCAAATTAGGAAGATAGACTTAGAAAATTTTCACTCAACACAAAGTGACAATCGACGTCAATGGGCTTCAATGGATGTTAGTCGACGATATCTGACAAAGTAAGATGCAAACTCAATCAAATATATAAGAAATGTTGAAATTCGACTCCAAATTAGGAAGAAAGACTTAGAAAATTTTCACTCAACACAAAGTGACAATCGACCTCAATGGGCTTCCATGGATGTTAATCGACGATATCTGACAAAGTTAGATGCAAACTCAATCAAATATATAAGAAATGTTGAAATTCGACTTCAAATTAGGAAGATAGACTTAGAAAATTTTCACTCAACACAAAGTGACAATCGACGTCAATGGGCTTCAATGGATGTTAATCGACGATATCTGACAAAGTTAGATGCAAACTCACTCAAATATATGAGAAATGTTGAAATTCGACTTCAAATTAGGAAGATAGACTTAGAAAATTTTCACTCATCACAAAGTGACAATCGACCTCAATGTGCTTCAATGGATGTTAATCGACGATATCTGACAAAGTTAGATGCAAACTCACTCAAATATATGAGAAATGTTGAAATTCGACTTCAAATTAGGAAGATAGACTTAGAAAATTTCCACTCAACACAAAGTGACAATCGACCTCAATGGGCTTCAATGGATGTTAATCGACGATATCTGACAAAGTAAGATGCAAACTCAATCAAATATATAAGAAATGTTGAAATTCGACTCCAAATTAGGAAGAAAGACTTAGAAAATTTTCACTCAACACAAAGTGACAATCGACCTCAATGTGCTTCAATGGATGTTAATCGACGAAATCTGACAAAGTTAGATGCAAACTCAATCAAATATATAAGAAATGTTGAAATTCGACTTCAAATTAGGAAGATAGACTTAGAAAATTTCCACTCAACACAAAGTGACAATCGACCTCAATGGGCTTCAATGGATGTTAATCGACGATATCTGACAAAGTAAGATGCAAACTCAATCAAATATGTAAGAAATGTTGAAATTCGACTCCAAATTAGGAAGAAAGACTTAGAAAATTTTCACTCAACACAAAGTGACAATCGACCTCAATGGGCTTCAATGGATGTTAATCGACGATATCTGACAAAGTTAGATGCAAACTCAATCAAATATATAAGAAATGTTGAAATTCGACTTCA
Organism: Diorhabda carinulata; assembly: GCF_026250575.1. Lineage (NCBI taxonomy): Eukaryota > Metazoa > Arthropoda > Insecta > Coleoptera > Chrysomelidae > Diorhabda > Diorhabda carinulata. The sequence goes on from NC_079467.1 coordinate 11,690,094, forward strand.
AATTAGGAAGATAGACTTAGAAAATTTCCACTCAACACAAAGTGACAATCGACCTCAATGGGCTTTAATGGATGTTAATCGACGATATCTGACAAAGTTAGATGCAAACTCACTCAAATATATGAGAAATGTTGAAATTCGACTTCAAATTAGGAAGATAGACTTAGAAAATTTCCACTCAACACAAAGTGACAATCGACCTCAATGGGCTTCAATGGATGTTAATCGACGATATCTGACAAAGTTAGATGCAAACTCAATCAAATATATAAGAAATGTTGAAATTCGACTTCAAATTAGGAAGATAGACTTAGAAAATTTCCACTCAACACAAAGTGACAATCGACCTCAATGGGCTTTAATGGATGTTAATCGACGATATCTGACAAAGTTAGATGCAAACTCACTCAAATATATGAGAAATGTTGAAATTCGACTTCAAATTAGGAAGATAGACTTAGAAAATTTTCACTCAACACAAAGTGACAATCGACCTCAATGGGCTTCAATGGATGTTAATCGACGATATCTGACAAAGTTAGATGCAAACTCAATCAAATATATAAGAAATGTTGAAATTCGACTTCAAATTAGGAAGATAGACTTAGAAAATTTCCACTCAACACAAAGTGACAATCGACCTCAATGGGCTTCAATGGATGTTAATCGACGATATCTGACAAAGTTAGATGCAAACTCACTCAAATATATGAGAAATGTTGAAATTCGACTTCAAATTAGGAAGATAGACTTAGAAAATTTTCACTCAACACAAAGTGACAATCGACCTCAATGGGCTTCAATGGATGTTAATCGACGATATCTGACAAAGTTAGATGCAAACTCACTCAAATATATGAGAAATGTTGAAATTCGACTTCAAATTAGGAAGAAAGACTTAGAAAATTTTCACTCAACACAAAGTGACAATCGACCTCAATGGGCTTCAATGGATGTTAATCGACGATATCTGACAAAGTTAGATGCAAACTCACTCAAATATATGAGAAATGTTGAAATTCGACTTCAAATTAGGAAGATAGACTTAGAAAATTTTCACTCAACACAAAGTGACAATCGACCTCAATGGGCTTCAATGGATGTTAATCGACGATATCTGACAAAGTTAGATGCAAACTCACTCAAATATATGAGAAATGTTGAAATTCGACTTCAAATTAGGAAGAAAGACTTAGAAAATTTTCACTCAACACAAAGTGACAATCGACCTCAATGGGCCTCAATCAATGTTAATCGACAATATCTGACAAAGTTAGATGAAAACTCACTCAAATATATGAGAAATGTTGAAATTCGACTTCAAATTAGGAAGATAGACTTAGAAAATTTTCACTCAACACAAAGTGACAATCGACGTCAATGGGCTTCAATGGATGTTAATCGACGATATCTGACAAAGTTAGATGCAAACTCACTCAAATATATGAGAAATGTTGAAATTCGACTTCAAATTAGGAAGATAGACTTAGAAAATTTTCACTCATCACAAAGTGACAATCGACCTCAATGGGCTTCAATGGATGTTAATCGACGATATCTGACAAAGTTAGATGCAAACTCACTCAAATATATGAGAAATCTTGAAATTCGACTTCAAATTAGGAAGATAGACTTAGAAAATTTTCACTCAACACAAAGTGACAATCGACCTCAATGGGCTTCAATGGATGTTAATCGACGATATCTGACAAAGTTAGATGCAAACTCACTCAAATATATGAGAAATGTTGAAATTCGACTTCAAATTAGGAAGATAGACTTAGAAAATTTTCACTCAACACAAAGTGACAATCGACCTCAATGGGCTTCAATGGATGTTAATCGACGATATCTGACAAAGTTAGATGCAAACTCACTCAAATATATGAGAAATGTTGAAATTCGACTTCAAATTAGGAAGAAAGACTTAGAAAATTTTCACTCAACACAAAGTGACAATCGACCTCAATGGGCCTCAATCAATGTTAATCGACAATATCTGACAAAGTTAGATGAAAACTCACTCAAATATATGAGAAATGTTGAAATTCGACTTCAAATTAGGAAGATAGACTTAGAAAATTTTCACTCAACACAAAGTGACAATCGACGTCAATGGGCTTCAATGGATGTTAATCGACGATATCTGACAAAGTTAGATGCAAACTCACTCAAATATATGAGAAATGTTGAAATTCGACTTCAAATTAGGAAGATAGACTTAGAAAATTTTCACTCATCACAAAGTGACAATCGACCTCAATGGGCTTCAATGGATGTTAATCGACGATATCTGACAAAGTTAGATGCAAACTCACTCAAATATATGAGAAATCTTGAAATTCGACTTCAAATTAGGAAGATAGACTTAGAAAATTTTCACTCATCACAAAGTGACAATCGACCTCAATGGGCTTCAATGGATGTTAATCGACGATATCTGACAAAGTTAGATGCAAACTCACTCAAATATATGAGAAATGTTGAAATTCGACTTCAAATTAGGAAGATAGACTTAGAAAATTTTCACTCAACACAAAGTGACAATCGACCTCAATGGGCTTCAATGGATGTTAATCGACGATATCTGACAAAGTTAGATGCAAACTCACTCAAATATATGAGAAATGTTGAAATTCGACTTCAAATTAGGAAGAAAGACTTAGAAAATTTTCACTCAACACAAAGTGACAATCGACCTCAATGGGCATCAATGGATGTTAATCGACGATATCTGACAAAGTTAGATGCAAACTCACTCAAATATATGAGAAATGTTGAAATTCGACTTCAAATTAGGAAGAAAGACTTAGAAAATTTTCACTCATCACAAAGTGACAATCGACCTCAATGGGCTTCCATGGATGTTAATCGACGATATCTGACAAAGTTAGATGCAAAATCAATCAAATATATAAAAAATGTTGAAATTCGACTTCAAATTAGGAAGATAGACTTAGAAAATTTTCACTCAACACAAAGTGACAATCGACCTCAATGGGCTTCAATGGATGTTAATCGACGATATCTGACAAAGTTAGATGCAAACTCACTCAAATATATGAGAAATGTTGAAATTCGACTTCAAATTAGGAAGATAGACTTAGAAAATTTTCACTCATCACAAAGTGACAATCGACCTCAATGGGCTTCAATGGATGTTAATCGACGATATCTGACAAAGTTAGATGCAAACTCACTCAAATATATGAGAAATGTTGAAATTCGACTTCAAATTAGGAAGATAGACTTAGAAAATTTCCACTCAACTCAAAGTGACAATCGACCTCAATGGGCTTCAATGGATGTTAATCGACGATATCTGACAAAGTAAGATGCAAACTCAATCAAATATATAAGAAATGTTGAAATTCGACTCCAAATTAGGAAGAAAGACTTAGAAAATTTTCACTCAACACAAAGTGACAATCGACCTCAATGGGCTTCAATGGATGTTAATCGACGATATCTGACAAAGTTAGATGCAAACTCAATCAAATATATAAGAAATGTTGAAATTCGACTTCAAATTAGGAAGATAGACTTAGAAAATTTTCACTCAACACAAAGTGACAATCGACCTCAATGGGCTTCAATGGATGTTAATCGACGATATCTGACAAAGTTAGATGCAAACTCACTCAAATATATGAGAAATGTTGAAATTCGACTTCAAATTAGGAAGAAAGACTTAGAAAATTTTCACTCAACACAAAGTGACAATCGACCTCAATGGGCCTCAATCAATGTTAATCGACAATATCTGACAAAGTTAGATGAAAACTCACTCAAATATATGAGAAATGTTGAAATTCGACTTCAAATTAGGAAGATAGACTTAGAAAATTTTCACTCAACACAAAGTGACAATCGACGTCAATGGGCTTCAATGGATGTTAATCGACGATATCTGACAAAGTTAGATGCAAACTCACTCAAATATATGAGAAATGTTGAAATTCGACTTCAAATTAGGAAGATAGACTTAGAAAATTTTCACTCATCACAAAGTGACAATCGACCTCAATGTGCTTCAATGGATGTTAATCGACGATATCTGACAAAGTTAGATGCAAACTCACTCAAATATATGAGAAATGTTGAAATTCGACTTCAAATTAGGAAGATAGACTTAGAAAATTTCCATTCAACACAAAGTGACAATCGACCTCAATGGGCTTCAATGGATGTTAATCGACGATATCTGACAAAGTAAGATGCAAACTCAATCAAATATATAAGAAATGTTGAAATTCGACTCCAAATTAGGAAGAAAGACTTAGAAAATTTTCACTCAACACAAAGTGACAATCGACCTCAATGTGCTTCAATGGATGTTAATCGACGAAATCTGACAAAGTTAGATGCAAACTCAATCAAATATATAAGAAATGTTGAAATTCGACTTCAAATTAGGAAGAAAGACTTAGAAAATTTTCACTCAACACAAAGTGACAATCGACCTCAATGGGCCTCAATCAATGTTAATCGACAATATCTGACAAAGTTAGATAAAAACTCACTCAAATATATGAGAAATGTTGAAATTCGACTTCAAATTAGGAAGATAGACTTAGAAAATTTCCACTCAACACAAAGTGACAATCGACCTCAATGGGCTTCAATGGATGTTAATCGACGATATCTGACAAAGTAAGATGCAAACTCAATCAAATATATAAGAAATGTTGAAATTCGACTCCAAATTAGGAAGAAAGACTTAGAAAATTTTCACTCAACACAAAGTGACAATCGACCTCAATGTGCTTCAATGGATGTTAATCGACGAAATCTGACAAAGTTAGATGCAAACTCAATCAAATATATAAGAAATGTTGAAATTCGACTTCAAATTAGGAAGATAGACTTAGAAAATTTCCACTCAACACAAAGTGACAATCGACCTCAATGGGCTTCAATGGATGTTAATCGACGATATCTGACAAAGTAAGATGCAAACTCAATCAAATATGTAAGAAATGTTGAAATTCGACTCCAAATTAGGAAGAAAGACTTAGAAAATTTTCACTCATCACAAAGTGACAATCGACCTCAATGGGCTTCAATGGATGTTAATCGACGATATCTGACAAAGTTAGATGCAAACTCACTCAAATATATGAGAAATGTTGAAATTCGACTTCAAATTAGGAAGATAGACTTAGAAAATTTCCACTCAACACAAAGTGACAATCGACCTTAATGGGCTTCAATGGATGTTAATCGACGATATCTGACAAAGTAAGATGCAAACTCAATCAAATATATAAGAAATGTTGAAATTCGACTCCAAATTAGGAAGAAAGACTTAGAAAATTTTCACTCAACACAAAGTGACAATCGACCTCAATGGGCTTCAATGGATGTTAATCGACGATATCTGACAAAGTTAGATGCAAACTCAATCAAATATATAAGAAATGTTGAAATTCGACTTCAAATTAGGAAGATAGACTTAGAAAATTTTCACTCATCACAAAGTGACAATCGACCTCAATGGGCTTCCATGGATGTTAATCGACGATATCTGACAAAGTTAGATGCAAAATCAATCAAATATATAAAAAATGTTGAAATTCGACTTCAAATTAGGAAGATAGACTTAGAAAATTTTCACTCAACACAAAGTGACAATCGACCTCAATGGGCTTCAATGGATGTTAATCGACGATATCTGACAAAGTTAGATGCAAACTCACTCAAATATATGAGAAATGTTGAAATTCGACTTCAAATTAGGAAGATAGACTTAGAAAATTTTCACTCATCACAAAGTGACAATCGACCTCAATGGGCTTCAATGGATGTTAATCGACGATATCTGACAAAGTTAGATGCAAACTCACTCAAATATATGAGAAATGTTGAAATTCGACTTCAAATTAGGAAGATAGACTTAGAAAATTTCCACTCAACACAAAGTGACAATCGACCTCAATGGGCTTCAATGGATGTTAATCGACGATATCTGACAAAGTAAGATGCAAACTCAATCAAATATATAAGAAATGTTGAAATTCGACTCCAAATTAGGAAGAAAGACTTAGAAAATTTTCACTCAACACAAAGTGACAATCGACCTCAATGGGCTTCAATGGATGTTAATCGACGATATCTGACAAAGTTAGATGCAAACACAATCAAATATATAAGAAATGTTGAAATTCGACTTCAAATTAGGAAGATAGACTTAGAAAATTTTCACTCAACACAAAGTGACAATCGACCTCAATGGGCTTCAATGGATGTTAATCGACGATATCTGACAAAGTTAGATGCAAACTCACTCAAATATATGAGAAATGTTGAAATTCGACTTCAAATTAGGAAGAAAGACTTAGAAAATTTTCACTCAACACAAAGTGACAATCGACCTCAATGGGCCTCAATCAATGTTAATCGACAATATCTGACAAAGTTAGATGAAAACTCACTCAAATATATGAGAAATGTTGAAATTCGACTTCAAATTAGGAAGATAGACTTAGAAAATTTTCACTCAACACAAAGTGACAATCGACGTCAATGGGCTTCAATGGATGTTAATCGACGATATCTGACAAAGTTAGATGCAAACTCACTCAAATATATGAGAAATGTTGAAATTCGACTTCAAATTAGGAAGATAGACTTAGAAAATTTTCACTCATCACAAAGTGACAATCGACCTCAATGTGCTTCAATGGATGTTAATCGACGATATCTGACAAAGTTAGATGCAAACTCACTCAAATATATGAGAAATGTTGAAATTCGACTTCAAATTAGGAAGATAGACTTAGAAAATTTCCACTCAACACAAAGTGACAATCGACCTCAATGGGCTTCAATGGATGTTAATCGACGATATCTGACAAAGTAAGATGCAAACTCAATCAAATATATAAGAAATGTTGAAATTCGACTCCAAATTAGGAAGAAAGACTTAGAAAATTTTCACTCAACACAAAGTGACAATCGACCTCAATGTGCTTCAATGGATGTTAATCGACGAAATCTGACAAAGTTAGATGCAAACTCAATCAAATATATAAGAAATGTTGAAATTCGACTTCAAATTAGGAAGAAAGACTTAGAAAATTTTCACTCAACACAAAGTGACAATCGACCTCAATGGGCCTCAATCAATGTTAATCGACAATATCTGACAAAGTTAGATAAAAACTCACTCAAATATATGAGAAATGTTGAAATTCGACTTCAAATTAGGAAGATAGACTTAGAAAATTTCCACTCAACACAAAGTGACAATCGACCTCAATGGGCTTCAATGGATGTTAATCGACGATATCTGACAAAGTAAGATGCAAACTCAATCAAATATATAAGAAATGTTGAAATTCGACTTCAAATTAGGAAGATAGACTTAGAAAATTTTCACTCAACACAAAGTGACAATCGACGTCAATGGGCTTCAATGGATGTTAATCGACGATATCTGACAAAGTTAGATGCAAACTCACTCAAATATATGAGAAATGTTGAAATTCGACTTCAAATTAGGAAGATAGACTTAGAAAATTTTCACTCATCACAAAGTGACAATCGACCTCAATGTGCTTCAATGGATGTTAATCGACGATATCTGACAAAGTTAGATGCAAACTCACTCAAATATATGAGAAATGTTGAAATTCGACTTCAAATTAGGAAGATAGACTTAGAAAATTTCCATTCAACACAAAGTGACAATCGACCTCAATGGGCTTCAATGGATGTTAATCGACGATATCTGACAAAGTAAGATGCAAACTCAATCAAATATATAAGAAATGTTGAAATTCGACTCCAAATTAGGAAGAAAGACTTAGAAAATTTTCACTCAACACAAAGTGACAATCGACCTCAATGTGCTTCAATGGATGTTAATCGACGAAATCTGACAAAGTTAGATGCAAACTCAATCAAATATATAAGAAATGTTGAAATTCGACTTCAAATTAGGAAGAAAGACTTAGAAAATTTTCACTCAACACAAAGTGACAATCGACCTCAATGGGCCTCAATCAATGTTAATCGACAATATCTGACAAAGTTAGATAAAAACTCACTCAAATATATGAGAAATGTTGAAATTCGACTTCAAATTAGGAAGATAGACTTAGAAAATTTCCACTCAACACAAAGTGACAATCGACCTCAATGGGCTTCAATGGATGTTAATCGACGATATCTGACAAAGTAAGATGCAAACTCAATCAAATATATAAGAAATGTTGAAATTCGACTCCAAATTAGGAAGAAAGACTTAGAAAATTTTCACTCAACACAAAGTGACAATCGACCTCAATGTGCTTCAATGGATGTTAATCGACGAAATCTGACAAAGTTAGATGCAAACTCAATCAAATATATAAGAAATGTTGAAATTCGACTTCAAATTAGGAAGATAGACTTAGAAAATTTCCACTCAACACAAAGTGACAATCGACCTCAATGGGCTTCAATGGATGTTAATCGACGATATCTGACAAAGTAAGATGCAAACTCAATCAAATATGTAAGAAATGTTGAAATTCGACTCCAAATTAGGAAGAAAGACTTAGAAAATTTTCACTCATCACAAAGTGACAATCGACCTCAATGGGCTTCAATGGATGTTAATCGACGATATCTGACAAAGTTAGATGCAAACTCACTCAAATATATGAGAAATGTTGAAATTCGACTTCAAATTAGGAAGATAGACTTAGAAAATTTCCACTCAACACAAAGTGACAATCGACCTTAATGGGCTTCAATGGATGTTAATCGACGATATCTGACAAAGTAAGATGCAAACTCAATCAAATATATAAGAAATGTTGAAATTCGACTCCAAATTAGGAAGAAAGACTTAGAAAATTTTCACTCAACACAAAGTGACAATCGACCTCAATGGGCTTCAATGGATGTTAATCGACGATATCTGACAAAGTTAGATGCAAACTCAATCAAATATATAAGAAATGTTGAAATTCGACTTCAAATTAGGAAGATAGACTTAGAAAATTTTCACTCATCACAAAGTGACAATCGACCTCAATGGGCTTCCATGGATGTTAATCGACGATATCTGACAAAGTTAGATGCAAAATCAATCAAATATATAAAAAATGTTGAAATTCGACTTCAAATTAGGAAGATAGACTTAGAAAATTTTCACTCAACACAAAGTGACAATCGACCTCAATGGGCTTCAATGGATGTTAATCGACGATATCTGACAAAGTTAGATGCAAACTCACTCAAATATATGAGAAATGTTGAAATTCGACTTCAAATTAGGAAGATAGACTTAGAAAATTTTCACTCATCACAAAGTGACAATCGACCTCAATGGGCTTCAATGGATGTTAATCGACGATATCTGACAAAGTTAGATGCAAACTCACTCAAATATATGAGAAATGTTGAAATTCGACTTCAAATTAGGAAGATAGACTTAGAAAATTTCCACTCAACACAAAGTGACAATCGACCTCAATGGGCTTCAATGGATGTTAATCGACGATATCTGACAAAGTAAGATGCAAACTCAATCAAATATATAAGAAATGTTGAAATTCGACTCCAAATTAGGAAGAAAGACTTAGAAAATTTTCACTCAACACAAAGTGACAATCGACCTCAATGGGCTTCAATGGATGTTAATCGACGATATCTGACAAAGTTAGATGCAAACACAATCAAATATATAAGAAATGTTGAAATTCGACTTCAAATTAGGAAGATAGACTTAGAAAATTTTCACTCAACACAAAGTGACAATCGACCTCAATGGGCTTCAATGGATGTTAATCGACGATATCTGACAAAGTTAGATGCAAACTCACTCAAATATATGAGAAATGTTGAAATTCGACTTCAAATTAGGAAGAAAGACTTAGAAAATTTTCACTCAACACAAAGTGACAATCGACCTCAATGGGCCTCAATCAATGTTAATCGACAATATCTGACAAAGTTAGATGAAAACTCACTCAAATATATGAGAAATGTTGAAATTCGACTTCAAATTAGGAAGATAGACTTAGAAAATTTTCACTCAACACAAAGTGACAATCGACGTCAATGGGCTTCAATGGATGTTAATCGACGATATCTGACAAAGTTAGATGCAAACTCACTCAAATATATGAGAAATGTTGAAATTCGACTTCAAATTAGGAAGATAGACTTAGAAAATTTTCACTCATCACAAAGTGACAATCGACCTCAATGTGCTTCAATGGATGTTAATCGACGATATCTGACAAAGTTAGATGCAAACTCACTCAAATATATGAGAAATGTTGAAATTCGACTTCAAATTAGGAAGATAGACTTAGAAAATTTCCACTCAACACAAAGTGACAATCGACCTCAATGGGCTTCAATGGATGTTAATCGACGATATCTGACAAAGTAAGATGCAAACTCAATCAAATATATAAGAAATGTTGAAATTCGACTCCAAATTAGGAAGAAAGACTTAGAAAATTTTCACTCAACACAAAGTGACAATCGACCTCAATGTGCTTCAATGGATGTTAATCGACGAAATCTGACAAAGTTAGATGCAAACTCAATCAAATATATAAGAAATGTTGAAATTCGACTTCAAATTAGGAAGAAAGACTTAGAAAATTTTCACTCAACACAAAGTGACAATCGACCTCAATGGGCCTCAATCAATGTTAATCGACAATATCTGACAAAGTTAGATAAAAACTCACTCAAATATATGAGAAATGTTGAAATTCGACTTCAAATTAGGAAGATAGACTTAGAAAATTTTCACTCAACACAAAGTGACAATCGACCTCAATGTGCTTCAATGGATGTTAATCGACGAAATCTGACAAAGTTAGATGCAAACTCAATCAAATATATAAGAAATGTTGAAATTCGACTTCAAATTAGGAAGATAGACTTAGAAAATTTCCACTCAACACAAAGTGACAATCGACCTCAATGGGCTTCAATGGATGTTAATCGACGATATCTGACAAAGTAAGATGCAAACTCAATCAAATATGTAAGAAATGTTGAAATTCGACTCCAAATTAGGAAGAAAGACTTAGAAAATTTTCACTCAACACAAAGTGACAATCGACCTCAATGGGCTTCAATGGATGTTAATCGACGATATCTGACAAAGTTAGATGCAAACTCAATCAAATATATAAGAAATGTTGAAATTCGACTTCAAATTAGGAAGATAGACTTAGAAAATTTCCACTCAACACAAAGTGACAATCGACCTCAATGGGCTTCAATGGATGTTAATCGACGATATCTGACAAAGTTAGATGCAAACTCACTCAAATATATGAGAAATGTTGAAATTCGACTTCAAATTAGGAAGATAGACTTAGAAAATTTTCACTCAACACAAAGTGACAATCGACCTCAATGGGCTTCAATGGATGTTAATCGACGATATCTGACAAAGTAAGATGCAAACTCAATCAAATATATAAGAAATGTTGAAATTCGACTCCAAATTAGGAAGAAAGACTTAGAAAATTTTCACTCAACACAAAGTGACAATCGACCTCAATGGGCTTCAATGGATGTTAATCGACGATATCTGACAAAGTTAGATGCAAACACAATCAAATATATAAGAAATGTTGAAATTCGACTTCAAATTAGGAAGATAGACTTAGAAAATTTTCACTCAACACAAAGTGACAATCGACCTCAATGGGCTTCAATGGATGTTAATCGACGATATCTGACAAAGTTAGATGCAAACACAATCAAATATATAAGAAATGTTGAAATTCGACTTCAAATTAGGAAGATAGACTTAGAAAATTTTCACTCAACACAAAGTGACAATCGACCTCAATGGGCTTCAATGGATGTTAATCGACGATATCTGACAAAGTTAGATGCAAACTCACTCAAATATATGAGAAATGTTGAAATTCGACTTCAAATTAGGAAGAAAGACTTAGAAAATTTTCACTCAACACAAAGTGACAATCGACCTCAATGGGCCTCAATCAATGTTAATCGACAATATCTGACAAAGTTAGATGAAAACTCACTCAAATATATGAGAAATGTTGAAATTCGACTTCAAATTAGGAAGATAGACTTAGAAAATTTTCACTCAACACAAAGTGACAATCGACGTCAATGGGCTTCAATGGATGTTAATCGACGATATCTGACAAAGTTAGATGCAAACTCACTCAAATATATGAGAAATGTTGAAATTCGACTTCAAATTAGGAAGATAGACTTAGAAAATTTTCACTCATCACAAAGTGACAATCGACCTCAATGTGCTTCAATGGATGTTAATCGACGATATCTGACAAAGTTAGATGCAAACTCACTCAAATATATGAGAAATGTTGAAATTCGACTTCAAATTAGGAAGATAGACTTAGAAAATTTCCACTCAACACAAAGTGACAATCGACCTCAATGGGCTTCAATGGATGTTAATCGACGATATCTGACAAAGTAAGATGCAAACTCAATCAAATATATAAGAAATGTTGAAATTCGACTCCAAATTAGGAAGAAAGACTTAGAAAATTTTCACTCAACACAAAGTGACAATCGACCTCAATGTGCTTCAATGGATGTTAATCGACGAAATCTGACAAAGTTAGATGCAAACTCAATCAAATATATAAGAAATGTTGAAATTCGACTTCAAATTAGGAAGAAAGACTTAGAAAATTTTCACTCAACACAAAGTGACAATCGACCTCAATGGGCCTCAATCAATGTTAATCGACAATATCTGACAAAGTTAGATGCAAACTCAATCAAATATATAAGAAATGTTGAAATTCGACTTCAAATTAGGAAGATAGACTTAGAAAATTTTCACTCAACACAAAGTGACAATCGACGTCAATGGGCCTCAATCAATGTTAATCGACAATATCTGACAAAGTTAGATGAAAACTCACTCAAATATATGAGAAATGTTGAAATTCGACTTCAAATTAGGAAGATAGACTTAGAAAATTTTCACTCAACACAAAGTGACAATCGACGTCAATGGGCTTCAATGGATGTTAGTCGACGATATCTGACAAAGTAAGATGCAAACTCAATCAAATATATAAGAAATGTTGAAATTCGACTCCAAATTAGGAAGAAAGACTTAGAAAATTTTCACTCAACACAAAGTGACAATCGACCTCAATGGGCTTCCATGGATGTTAATCGACGATATCTGACAAAGTTAGATGCAAACTCACTCAAATATATGAGAAATGTTGAAATTCGACTTCAAATTAGGAAGATAGACTTAGAAAATTTCCACTCAACACAAAGTGACAATCGACCTCAATGGGCTTCAATGGATGTTAATCGACGATATCTGACAAAGTAAGATGCAAACTCAATCAAATATATAAGAAATGTTGAAATTCGACTCCAAATTAGGAAGAAAGACTTAGAAAATTTTCACTCAACACAAAGTGACAATCGACCTCAATGTGCTTCAATGGATGTTAATCGACGAAATCTGACAAAGTTAGATGCAAACTCAATCAAATATATAAGAAATGTTGAAATTCGACTTCAAATTAGGAAGATAGACTTAGAAAATTTCCACTCAACACAAAGTGACAATCGACCTCAATGGGCTTCAATGGATGTTAATCGACGATATCTGACAAAGTAAGATGCAAACTCAATCAAATATGTAAGAAATGTTGAAATTCGACTCCAAATTAGGAAGAAAGACTTAGAAAATTTTCACTCAACACAAAGTGACAATCGACCTCAATGGGCTTCAATGGATGTTAATCGACGATATCTGACAAAGTTAGATGCAAACTCAATCAAATATATAAGAAATGTTGAAATTCGACTTCAAATTAGGAAGATAGACTTAGAAAATTTCCACTCAACACAAAGTGACAATCGACCTCAATGGGCTTTAATGGATGTTAATCGACGATATCTGACAAAGTTAGATGCAAACTCACTCAAATATATGAGAAATGTTGAAATTCGACTTCAAATTAGGAAGATAGACTTAGAAAATTTTCACTCAACACAAAGTGACAATCGACCTCAATGGGCTTCAATGGATGTTAATCGACGATATCTGACAAAGTTAGATGCAAACTCAATCAAATATATAAGAAATGTTGAAATTCGACTTCAAATTAGGAAGATAGACTTAGAAAATTTCCACTCAACACAAAGTGACAATCGACCTCAATGGGCTTCAATGGATGTTAATCGACGATATCTGACAAAGTTAGATGCAAACTCACTCAAATATATGAGAAATGTTGAAATTCGACTTCAAATTAGGAAGATAGACTTAGAAAATTTTCACTCAACACAAAGTGACAATCGACCTCAATGGGCTTCAATGGATGTTAATCGACGATATCTGACAAAGTTAGATGCAAACTCACTCAAATATATGAGAAATGTTGAAATTCGACTTCAAATTAGGAAGAAAGACTTAGAAAATTTTCACTCAACACAAAGTGACAATCGACCTCAATGGGCTTCAATGGATGTTAATCGACGATATCTGACAAAGTTAGATGCAAACTCACTCAAATATATGAGAAATGTTGAAATTCGACTTCAAATTAGGAAGATAGACTTAGAAAATTTTCACTCAACACAAAGTGACAATCGACCTCAATGGGCTTCAATGGATGTTAATCGACGATATCTGACAAAGTTAGATGCAAACTCACTCAAATATATGAGAAATGTTGAAATTCGACTTCAAATTAGGAAGAAAGACTTAGAAAATTTTCACTCAACACAAAGTGACAATCGACCTCAATGGGCCTCAATCAATGTTAATCGACAATATCTGACAAAGTTAGATGAAAACTCACTCAAATATATGAGAAATGTTGAAATTCGACTTCAAATTAGGAAGATAGACTTAGAAAATTTTCACTCAACACAAAGTGACAATCGACGTCAATGGGCTTCAATGGATGTTAATCGACGATATCTGACAAAGTTAGATGCAAACTCACTCAAATATATGAGAAATGTTGAAATTCGACTTCAAATTAGGAAGATAGACTTAGAAAATTTTCACTCATCACAAAGTGACAATCGACCTCAATGGGCTTCAATGGATGTTAATCGACGATATCTGACAAAGTTAGATGCAAACTCACTCAAATATATGAGAAATGTTGAAATTCGACTTCAAATTAGGAAGATAGACTTAGAAAATTTCCACTCAACACAAAGTGACAATCGACCTCAATGGGCTTCAATGGATGTTAATCGACGATATCTGACAAAGTTAGATGCAAACTCACTCAAATATATGAGAAATGTTGAAATTCGACTTCAAATTAGGAAGATAGACTTAGAAAATTTCCACTCAACACAAAGTGACAATCGACCTCAATGGGCTTCAATGGATGTTAATCGACGATATCTGACAAAGTAAGATGCAAACTCAATCAAATATATAAGAAATGTTGAAATTCGACTCCAAATTAGGAAGAAAGACTTGGAAAATTTTCACTCAACACAAAGTGACAATCGACCTCAATGTGCTTCAATGGATGTTAATCGACGATATCTGACAAAGTTAGATGCAAACTCAATCAAATATATAAGAAATGTTGAAATTCGACTTCAAATTAGGAAGATAGACTTAGAAAATTTCCACTCAACACAAAGTGACAATCGACCTCAATGGGCTTCAATGGATGTTAATCGACGATATCTGACAAAGTAAGATGCAAACTCAATCAAATATGTAAGAAATGTTGAAATTCGACTCCAAATTAGGAAGAAAGACTTAGAAAATTTTCACTCAACACAAAGTGACAATCGACCTCAATGGGCTTCAATGGATGTTAATCGACGATATCTGACAAAGTTAGATGCAAACTCACTCAAATATATGAGAAATGTTGAAATTCGACTTCAAATTAGGAAGATAGACTTAGAAAATTTTCACTCAACACAAAGTGACAATCGACGTCAATGGGCTTCAATGGATGTTAATCGACGATATCTGACAAAGTTAGATGCAAACTCACTCAAATATATGAGAAATGTTGAAATTCGACTTCAAATTAGGAAGATAGACTTAGAAAATTTTCACTCAACACAAAGTGACAATCGACCTCAATGGGCTTCCATGGATGTTAATCGACGATATCTGACAAAGTTAGATGCAAACTCAATCAAATATATAAGAAATGTTGAAATTCGACTTCAAATTAGGAAGATAGACTTAGAAAATTTTCACTCAACACAAAGTGACAATCGACGTCAATGGGCTTCAATGGATGTTAATCGACGATATCTGACAAAGTTAGATGCAAACTCACTCAAATATATGAGAAATGTTGAAATTCAACTTCAAATTAGGAAGATAGACTTAGAAAATTTTCACTCATCAAAAAGTGACAATCGACCTCAATGGGCTTCAATGGATGTTAATCGACGATATCTGACAAAGTTAGATGCAAACTCACTCAAATATATGAGAAATGTTGAAATTCGACTTCAAATTAGGAAGATAGACTTAGAAAATTTTCACTCAACACAAAGTGACAATCGACCTCAATGGGCCTCAATCAATGTTAATCGACGATATCTGACAAAGTAAGATGCAAACTCAATCAAATATGTAAGAAATGTTGAAATTCGACTCCAAATTAGGAAGAAAGACTTAGAAAATTTTCACTCAACACAAAGTGACAATCGACCTCAATGGGCTTCAATGGATGTTAATCGACGATATCTGACAAAGTTAGATGCAAACTCACTCAAATATATGAGAAATGTTGAAATTCGACTTCAAATTAGGAAGAAAGACTTAGAAAATTTTCACTCAACACAAAGTGACAATCGACCTCAATGGGCCTCAATCAATGTTAATCGACAATATCTGACAAAGTTAGATGAAAACTCACTCAAATATATGAGAAATGTTGAAATTCGACTTCAAATTAGGAAGATAGACTTAGAAAATTTTCACTCAACACAAAGTGACAATCGACCTCAATGGGCTTCCATGGATGTTAATCGACGATATCTGACAAAGTTAGATGCAAACTCACTCAAATATATGAGAAATGTTGAAATTCGACTTCAAATTAGGAAGATAGACTTAGAAAATTTTCACTCAACACAAAGTGACAATCGACCTCAATGGGCTTCAATGGATGTTAATCGACGATATCTGACAAAGTTAGATGCAAACTCACTCAAATATATGAGAAATGTTGAAATTCGACTTCAAATTAGGAAGATAGACTTAGAAAATTTTCACTCAACACAAAGTGACAATCGACCTCAATGGGCTTCAATGGATGTTAATCGACGATATCTGACAAAGTTAGATGCAAACTCACTCAAATATATGAGAAATGTTGAAATTCGACTTCAAATTAGGAAGAAAGACTTAGAAAATTTTCACTCAACACAAAGTGACAATCGACCTCAATGGGCCTCAATCAATGTTAATCGACAATATCTGACAAAGTTAGATGAAAACTCACTCAAATATATGAGAAATGTTGAAATTCGACTTCAAATTAGGAAGATAGACTTAGAAAATTTTCACTCAACACAAAGTGACAATCGACCTCAATGGGCCTCAATCAATGTTAATCGACAATATCTGACAAAGTTAGATGAAAACTCACTCAAATATATGAGAAATGTTGAAATTCGACTTCAAATTAGGAAGATAGACTTAGAAAATTTTCACTCAACACAAAGTGACAATCGACCTCAATGGGCTTCAATGGATGTTAATCGACGATATCTGACAAAGTTAGATGCAAACTCACTCAAATATATGAGAAATGTTGAAATTCGACTTCAAATTAGGAAGATAGACTTAGAAAATTTTCACTCATCACAAAGTGACAATCGACCTCAATGGGCTTCAATGGATGTTAATCGACGATATCTGACAAAGTTAGATGCAAACTCACTCAAATATATGAGAAATGTTGAAATTCGACTTCAAATTAGGAAGATAGACTTAGAAAATTTTCACTCAACACAAAGTGACAATCGACCTCAATGGGCTTCAATGGATGTTAATCGACGATATCTGACAAAGTTAGATGCAAACTCACTCAAATATATGAGAAATGTTGAAATTCGACTTCAAATTAGGAAGAAAGACTTAGAAAATTTTCACTCAACACAAAGTGACAATCGACCTCAATGGGCCTCAATCAATGTTAATCGACAATATCTGACAAAGTTAGATGAAAACTCACTCAAATATATGAGAAATGTTGAAATTCGACTTCAAATTAGGAAGATAGACTTAGAAAATTTTCACTCAACACAAAGTGACAATCGACCTCAATGGGCTTCCATGGATGTTAATCGACGATATCTGACAAAGTTAGATGCAAACTCACTCAAATATATGAGAAATGTTGAAATTCGACTTCAAATTAGGAAGATAGACTTAGAAAATTTTCACTCAACACAAAGTGACAATCGACCTCAATGGGCTTCAATGGATGTTAATCGACGATATCTGACAAAGTTAGATGCAAACTCACTCAAATATATGAGAAATGTTGAAATTCGACTTCAAATTAGGAAGATAGACTTAGAAAATTTTCACTCAACACAAAGTGACAATCGACCTCAATGGGCTTCAATGGATGTTAATCGACGATATCTGACAAAGTTAGATGCAAACTCACTCAAATATATGAGAAATGTTGAAATTCGACTTCAAATTAGGAAGAAAGACTTAGAAAATTTTCACTCAACACAAAGTGACAATCGACCTCAATGGGCCTCAATCAATGTTAATCGACAATATCTGACAAAGTTAGATGAAAACTCACTCAAATATATGAGAAATGTTGAAATTCGACTTCAAATTAGGAAGATAGACTTAGAAAATTTTCACTCAACACAAAGTGACAATCGACCTCAATGGGCCTCAATCAATGTTAATCGACAATATCTGACAAAGTTAGATGAAAACTCACTCAAATATATGAGAAATGTTGAAATTCGACTTCAAATTAGGAAGATAGACTTAGAAAATTTTCACTCATCACAAAGTGACAATCGACCTCAATGGGCTTCAATGGATGTTAATCGACGATATCTGACAAAGTAAGATGCAAACTCAATCAAATATGTAAGAAATGTTGAAATTCGACTCCAAATTAGGAAGAAAGACTTAGAAAATTTTCACTCAACACAAAGTGACAATCGACCTCAATGGGCCTCAATCAATGTTAATCGACAATATCTGACAAAGTTAGATGAAAACTCACTCATATATATGAGAAATGTTGAAATTCGACTCCAAATTAGGAAGAAAGACTTGGAAAATTTTCACTCAACACAAAGTGACAATCGACCTCAATGTGCTTCAATGGATGTTAATCGACGATATCTGACAAAGTTAGATGCAAACTCAATCAAATATATAAGAAATGTTGAAATTCGACTCCAAATTAGGAAGAAAGACTTGGAAAATTTTCACTCAACACAAAGTGACAATCGACCTCAATGTGCTTCAATGGATGTTAATCGACGATATCTGACAAAGTTAGATGCAAACTCAATCAAATATATAAGAAATGTTGAAATTCGACTTCAAATTAGGAAGATAGACTTAGAAAATTTCCACTCAACACAAAGTGACAATCGACCTCAATGGGCTTCAATGGATGTTAATCGACGATATCTGACAAAGTAAGATGCAAACTCAATCAAATATGTAAGAAATGTTGAAATTCGACTCCAAATTAGGAAGAAAGACTTAGAAAATTTTCACTCAACACAAAGTGACAATCGACCTCAATGGGCCTCAATCAATGTTAATCGACAATATCTGACAAAGTTAGATGAAAACTCACTCAAATATATGAGAAATGTTGAAATTCGACTCCAAATTAGGAAGAAAGACTTGGAAAATTTTCACTCAACACAAAGTGACAATCGACCTCAATGTGCTTCAATGGATGTTAATCGACGATATCTGACAAAGTTAGATGCAAACTCAATCAAATATATAAGAAATGTTGAAATTCGACTTCAAATTAGGAAGATAGACTTAGAAAATTTCCACTCAACACAAAGTGACAATCGACCTCAATGGGCTTCAATGGATGTTAATCGACGATATCTGACAAAGT
Source organism: Diorhabda carinulata (assembly GCF_026250575.1). NCBI lineage: Eukaryota > Metazoa > Arthropoda > Insecta > Coleoptera > Chrysomelidae > Diorhabda > Diorhabda carinulata. Next base: position 11,710,184 of record NC_079467.1, read on the forward strand.
AAGATGCAAACTCAATCAAATATATAAGAAATGTTGAAATTCGACTCCAAATTAGGAAGAAAGACTTGGAAAATTTTCACTCAACACAAAGTGACAATCGACCTCAATGTGCTTCAATGGATGTTAATCGACGATATCTGACAAAGTTAGATGCAAACTCAATCAAATATGTAAGAAATGTTGAAATTCGACTTCAAATTAGGAAGATAGACTTAGAAAATTTTCACTCAACACAAAGTGACAATCGACCTCAATGGGCTTCCATGGATGTTAATCGACGATATCTGACAAAGTTAGATGCAAACTCAATCAAATATATAAGAAATGTTGAAATTCGACTTCAAATTAGGAAGATAGACTTAGAAAATTTTCACTCAACACAAAGTGACAATCGACGTCAATGGGCTTCAATGGATGTTAATCGACGATATCTGACAAAGTTAGATGCAAACTCACTCAAATATATGAGAAATGTTGAAATTCGACTTCAAATTAGGAAGATAGACTTAGAAAATTTTCACTCAACACAAAGTGACAATCGACCTCAATGGGCTTCAATGGATGTTAATCGACGATATCTGACAAAGTTAGATGCAAACTCACTCAAATATATGAGAAATGTTGAAATTCGACTTCAAATTAGGAAGAAAGACTTAGAAAATTTTCACTCAACACAAAGTGACAATCGACCTCAATGGGCCTCAATCAATGTTAATCGACAATATCTGACAAAGTTAGATGAAAACTCACTCAAATATATGAGAAATGTTGAAATTCGACTTCAAATTAGGAAGATAGACTTAGAAAATTTTCACTCAACACAAAGTGACAATCGACCTCAATGGGCTTCCATGGATGTTAATCGACGATATCTGACAAAGTTAGATGCAAACTCAATCAAATATATAAGAAATGTTGAAATTCGACTTCAAATTAGGAAGATAGACTTAGAAAATTTTCACTCAACACAAAGTGACAATCGACGTCAATGGGCTTCAATGGATGTTAATCGACGATATCTGACAAAGTTAGATGCAAACTCACTCAAATATATGAGAAATGTTGAAATTCGACTTCAAATTAGGAAGATAGACTTAGAAAATTTTCACTCATCACAAAGTGACAATCGACCTCAATGGGCTTCAATGGATGTTAATCGACGATATCTGACAAAGTTAGATGCAAACTCACTCAAATATATGAGAAATGTTGAAATTCGACTTCAAATTAGGAAGATAGACTTAGAAAATTTTCACTCAACACAAAGTGACAATCGACCTCAATGGGCCTCAATCAATGTTAATCGACAATATCTGACAAAGTTAGATGAAAACTCACTCAAATATATGAGAAATGTTGAAATTCGACTTCAAATTAGGAAGATAGACTTAGAAAATTTTCACTCAACACAAAGTGACAATCGACCTCAATGGGCCTCAATCAATGTTAATCGACGATATCTGACAAAGTAAGATGCAAACTCAATCAAATATGTAAGAAATGTTGAAATTCGACTCCAAATTAGGAAGAAAGACTTAGAAAATTTTCACTCAACACAAAGTGACAATCGACCTCAATGGGCTTCAATGGATGTTAATCGACGATATCTGACAAAGTTAGATGCAAACTCACTCAAATATATGAGAAATGTTGAAATTCGACTTCAAATTAGGAAGAAAGACTTAGAAAATTTTCACTCAACACAAAGTGACAATCGACCTCAATGGGCCTCAATCAATGTTAATCGACAATATCTGACAAAGTTAGATGAAAACTCACTCAAATATATGAGAAATGTTGAAATTCGACTTCAAATTAGGAAGATAGACTTAGAAAATTTTCACTCAACACAAAGTGACAATCGACCTCAATGGGCTTCCATGGATGTTAATCGACGATATCTGACAAAGTTAGATGCAAACTCACTCAAATATATGAGAAATGTTGAAATTCGACTTCAAATTAGGAAGATAGACTTAGAAAATTTTCACTCAACACAAAGTGACAATCGACCTCAATGGGCTTCAATGGATGTTAATCGACGATATCTGACAAAGTTAGATGCAAACTCACTCAAATATATGAGAAATGTTGAAATTCGACTTCAAATTAGGAAGATAGACTTAGAAAATTTTCACTCAACACAAAGTGACAATCGACCTCAATGGGCTTCAATGGATGTTAATCGACGATATCTGACAAAGTTAGATGCAAACTCACTCAAATATATGAGAAATGTTGAAATTCGAATTCAAATTAGGAAGAAAGACTTAGAAAATTTTCACTCAACACAAAGTGACAATCGACCTCAATGGGCCTCAATCAATGTTAATCGACAATATCTGACAAAGTTAGATGAAAACTCACTCAAATATATGAGAAATGTTGAAATTCGACTTCAAATTAGGAAGATAGACTTAGAAAATTTTCACTCAACACAAAGTGACAATCGACCTCAATGGGCCTCAATCAATGTTAATCGACAATATCTGACAAAGTTAGATGAAAACTCACTCAAATATATGAGAAATGTTGAAATTCGACTTCAAATTAGGAAGATAGACTTAGAAAATTTTCACTCAACACAAAGTGACAATCGACCTCAATGGGCTTCAATGGATGTTAATCGACGATATCTGACAAAGTTAGATGCAAACTCACTCAAATATATGAGAAATGTTGAAATTCGACTTCAAATTAGGAAGATAGACTTAGAAAATTTTCACTCATCACAAAGTGACAATCGACCTCAATGGGCTTCAATGGATGTTAATCGACGATATCTGACAAAGTTAGATGCAAACTCACTCAAATATATGAGAAATGTTGAAATTCGACTTCAAATTAGGAAGATAGACTTAGAAAATTTTCACTCAACACAAAGTGACAATCGACCTCAATGGGCTTCAATGGATGTTAATCGACGATATCTGACAAAGTTAGATGCAAACTCACTCAAATATATGAGAAATGTTGAAATTCGACTTCAAATTAGGAAGAAAGACTTAGAAAATTTTCACTCAACACAAAGTGACAATCGACCTCAATGGGCCTCAATCAATGTTAATCGACAATATCTGACAAAGTTAGATGAAAACTCACTCAAATATATGAGAAATGTTGAAATTCGACTTCAAATTAGGAAGATAGACTTAGAAAATTTTCACTCAACACAAAGTGACAATCGACCTCAATGGGCTTCCATGGATGTTAATCGACGATATCTGACAAAGTTAGATGCAAACTCACTCAAATATATGAGAAATGTTGAAATTCGACTTCAAATTAGGAAGATAGACTTAGAAAATTTTCACTCAACACAAAGTGACAATCGACCTCAATGGGCTTCAATGGATGTTAATCGACGATATCTGACAAAGTTAGATGCAAACTCACTCAAATATATGAGAAATGTTGAAATTCGACTTCAAATTAGGAAGATAGACTTAGAAAATTTTCACTCAACACAAAGTGACAATCGACCTCAATGGGCTTCAATGGATGTTAATCGACGATATCTGACAAAGTTAGATGCAAACTCACTCAAATATATGAGAAATGTTGAAATTCGACTTCAAATTAGGAAGAAAGACTTAGAAAATTTTCACTCAACACAAAGTGACAATCGACCTCAATGGGCCTCAATCAATGTTAATCGACAATATCTGACAAAGTTAGATGAAAACTCACTCAAATATATGAGAAATGTTGAAATTCGACTTCAAATTAGGAAGATAGACTTAGAAAATTTTCACTCAACACAAAGTGACAATCGACCTCAATGGGCCTCAATCAATGTTAATCGACAATATCTGACAAAGTTAGATGAAAACTCACTCAAATATATGAGAAATGTTGAAATTCGACTTCAAATTAGGAAGATAGACTTAGAAAATTTTCACTCATCACAAAGTGACAATCGACCTCAATGGGCTTCAATGGATGTTAATCGACGATATCTGACAAAGTTAGATGCAAACTCACTCAAATATATGAGAAATGTTGAAATTCGACTTCAAATTAGGAAGATAGACTTAGAAAATTTCCACTCAACACAAAGTGACAATCGACCTCAATGGGCTTCAATGGATGTTAATCGACGATATCTGACAAAGTAAGATGCAAACTCAATCAAATATATAAGAAATGTTGAAATTCGACTCCAAATTAGGAAGAAAGACTTGGAAAATTTTCACTCAACACAAAGTGACAATCGACCTCAATGTGCTTCAATGGATGTTAATCGACGATATCTGACAAAGTTAGATGCAAACTCAATCAAATATATAAGAAATGTTGAAATTCGACTTCAAATTAGGAAGATAGACTTAGAAAATTTCCACTCAACACAAAGTGACAATCGACCTCAATGGGCTTCAATGGATGTTAATCGACGATATCTGACAAAGTAAGATGCAAACTCAATCAAATATGTAAGAAATGTTGAAATTCGACTCCAAATTAGGAAGAAAGACTTAGAAAATTTTCACTCAACACAAAGTGACAATCGACCTCAATGGGCTTCAATGGATGTTAATCGACGATATCTGACAAAGTTAGATGCAAACTCACTCAAATATATGAGAAATGTTGAAATTCGTCTTCAAATTAGGAAGATAGACTTAGAAAATTTTCACTCAACACAAAGTGACAATCGACCTCAATGGGCTTCAATGGATGTTAATCGACGATATCTGACAAAGTTAGATGCAAACTCACTCAAATATATGAGAAATGTTGAAATTCGACTTCAAATTAGGAAGATAGACTTAGAAAATTTTCACTCAACACAAAGTGACAATCGACCTCAATGGGCTTCCATGGATGTTAATCGACGATATCTGACAAAGTTAGATGCAAACTCTATCAAATATATAAGAAATGTTGAAATTCGACTTCAAATTAGGAAGATAGACTTAGAAAATTTTCACTCAACACAAAGTGACAATCGACGTCAATGGGCTTCAATGGATGTTAATCGACGATATCTGACAAAGTTAGATGCAAACTCACTCAAATATATGAGAAATGTTGAAATTCGACTTCAAATTAGGAAGATAGACTTAGAAAATTTTCACTCAACACAAAGTGACAATCGACCTCAATGGGCCTCAATCAATGTTAATCGACAATATCTGACAAAGTTAGATGAAAACTCACTCAAATATATGAGAAATGTTGAAATTCGACTTCAAATTAGGAAGATAGACTTAGAAAATTTTCACTCAACACAAAGTGACAATCGACCTCAATGGGCCTCAATCAATGTTAATCGACGATATCTGACAAAGTAAGATGCAAACTCAATCAAATATGTAAGAAATGTTGAAATTCGACTCCAAATTAGGAAGAAAGACTTAGAAAATTTTCACTCAACACAAAGTGACAATCGACCTCAATGGGCTTCAATGGATGTTAATCGACGATATCTGACAAAGTTAGATGCAAACTCACTCAAATATATGAGAAATGTTGAAATTCGACTTCAAATTAGGAAGAAAGACTTAGAAAATTTTCACTCAACACAAAGTGACAATCGACCTCAATGGGCCTCAATCAATGTTAATCGACAATATCTGACAAAGTTAGATGAAAACTCACTCAAATATATGAGAAATGTTGAAATTCGACTTCAAATTAGGAAGATAGACTTAGAAAATTTTCACTCAACACAAAGTGACAATCGACCTCAATGGGCTTCCATGGATGTTAATCGACGATATCTGACAAAGTTAGATGCAAACTCACTCAAATATATGAGAAATGTTGAAATTCGACTTCAAATTAGGAAGATAGACTTAGAAAATTTTCACTCAACACAAAGTGACAATCGACCTCAATGGGCTTCAATGGATGTTAATCGACGATATCTGACAAAGTTAGATGCAAACTCACTCAAATATATGAGAAATGTTGAAATTCGACTTCAAATTAGGAAGATAGACTTAGAAAATTTTCACTCAACACAAAGTGACAATCGACCTCAATGGGCTTCAATGGATGTTAATCGACGATATCTGACAAAGTTAGATGCAAACTCACTCAAATATATGAGAAATGTTGAAATTCGACTTCAAATTAGGAAGAAAGACTTAGAAAATTTTCACTCAACACAAAGTGACAATCGACCTCAATGGGCCTCAATCAATGTTAATCGACAATATCTGACAAAGTTAGATGAAAACTCACTCAAATATATGAGAAATGTTGAAATTCGACTTCAAATTAGGAAGATAGACTTAGAAAATTTTCACTCAACACAAAGTGACAATCGACCTCAATGGGCCTCAATCAATGTTAATCGACAATATCTGACAAAGTTAGATGAAAACTCACTCAAATATATGAGAAATGTTGAAATTCGACTTCAAATTAGGAAGATAGACTTAGAAAATTTTCACTCAACACAAAGTGACAATCGACCTCAATGGGCTTCCATGGATGTTAATCGACGATATCTGACAAAGTTAGATGCAAACTCACTCAAATATATGAGAAATGTTGAAATTCGACTTCAAATTAGGAAGATAGACTTAGAAAATTTTCACTCAACACAAAGTGACAATCGACCTCAATGGGCTTCAATGGATGTTAATCGACGATATCTGACAAAGTTAGATGCAAACTCACTCAAATATATGAGAAATGTTGAAATTCGACTTCAAATTAGGAAGATAGACTTAGAAAATTTTCACTCAACACAAAGTGACAATCGACCTCAATGGGCTTCAATGGATGTTAATCGACGATATCTGACAAAGTTAGATGCAAACTCACTCAAATATATGAGAAATGTTGAAATTCGACTTCAAATTAGGAAGAAAGACTTAGAAAATTTTCACTCAACACAAAGTGACAATCGACCTCAATGGGCCTCAATCAATGTTAATCGACAATATCTGACAAAGTTAGATGAAAACTCACTCAAATATATGAGAAATGTTGAAATTCGACTTCAAATTAGGAAGATAGACTTAGAAAATTTTCACTCAACACAAAGTGACAATCGACCTCAATGGGCCTCAATCAATGTTAATCGACAATATCTGACAAAGTTAGATGAAAACTCACTCAAATATATGAGAAATGTTGAAATTCGACTTCAAATTAGGAAGATAGACTTAGAAAATTTTCACTCAACACAAAGTGACAATCGACCTCAATGGGCTTCAATGGATGTTAATCGACGATATCTGACAAAGTTAGATGCAAACTCACTCAAATATATGAGAAATGTTGAAATTCGACTTCAAATTAGGAAGATAGACTTAGAAAATTTTCACTCATCACAAAGTGACAATCGACCTCAATGGGCTTCAATGGATGTTAATCGACGATATCTGACAAAGTTAGATGCAAACTCACTCAAATATATGAGAAATGTTGAAATTCGACTTCAAATTAGGAAGATAGACTTAGAAAATTTTCACTCAACACAAAGTGACAATCGACCTCAATGGGCTTCAATGGATGTTAATCGACGATATCTGACAAAGTTAGATGCAAACTCACTCAAATATATGAGAAATGTTGAAATTCGACTTCAAATTAGGAAGAAAGACTTAGAAAATTTTCACTCAACACAAAGTGACAATCGACCTCAATGGGCCTCAATCAATGTTAATCGACAATATCTGACAAAGTTAGATGAAAACTCACTCAAATATATGAGAAATGTTGAAATTCGACTTCAAATTAGGAAGATAGACTTAGAAAATTTTCACTCAACACAAAGTGACAATCGACCTCAATGGGCTTCCATGGATGTTAATCGACGATATCTGACAAAGTTAGATGCAAACTCACTCAAATATATGAGAAATGTTGAAATTCGACTTCAAATTAGGAAGATAGACTTAGAAAATTTTCACTCAACACAAAGTGACAATCGACCTCAATGGGCTTCAATGGATGTTAATCGACGATATCTGACAAAGTTAGATGCAAACTCACTCAAATATATGAGAAATGTTGAAATTCGACTTCAAATTAGGAAGATAGACTTAGAAAATTTTCACTCAACACAAAGTGACAATCGACCTCAATGGGCTTCAATGGATGTTAATCGACGATATCTGACAAAGTTAGATGCAAACTCACTCAAATATATGAGAAATGTTGAAATTCGACTTCAAATTAGGAAGAAAGACTTAGAAAATTTTCACTCAACACAAAGTGACAATCGACCTCAATGGGCCTCAATCAATGTTAATCGACAATATCTGACAAAGTTAGATGAAAACTCACTCAAATATATGAGAAATGTTGAAATTCGACTTCAAATTAGGAAGATAGACTTAGAAAATTTTCACTCAACACAAAGTGACAATCGACCTCAATGGGCCTCAATCAATGTTAATCGACAATATCTGACAAAGTTAGATGAAAACTCACTCAAATATATGAGAAATGTTGAAATTCGACTTCAAATTAGGAAGATAGACTTAGAAAATTTTCACTCAACACAAAGTGACAATCGACCTCAATGGGCTTCCATGGATGTTAATCGACGATATCTGACAAAGTTAGATGCAAACTCACTCAAATATATGAGAAATGTTGAAATTCGACTTCAAATTAGGAAGATAGACTTAGAAAATTTTCACTCAACACAAAGTGACAATCGACCTCAATGGGCTTCAATGGATGTTAATCGACGATATCTGACAAAGTTAGATGCAAACTCACTCAAATATATGAGAAATGTTGAAATTCGACTTCAAATTAGGAAGATAGACTTAGAAAATTTTCACTCAACACAAAGTGACAATCGACCTCAATGGGCTTCAATGGATGTTAATCGACGATATCTGACAAAGTTAGATGCAAACTCACTCAAATATATGAGAAATGTTGAAATTCGACTTCAAATTAGGAAGAAAGACTTAGAAAATTTTCACTCAACACAAAGTGACAATCGACCTCAATGGGCCTCAATCAATGTTAATCGACAATATCTGACAAAGTTAGATGAAAACTCACTCAAATATATGAGAAATGTTGAAATTCGACTTCAAATTAGGAAGATAGACTTAGAAAATTTTCACTCAACACAAAGTGACAATCGACCTCAATGGGCCTCAATCAATGTTAATCGACAATATCTGACAAAGTTAGATGAAAACTCACTCAAATATATGAGAAATGTTGAAATTCGACTTCAAATTAGGAAGATAGACTTAGAAAATTTTCACTCAACACAAAGTGACAATCGACCTCAATGGGCTTCAATGGATGTTAATCGACGATATCTGACAAAGTTAGATGCAAACTCACTCAAATATATGAGAAATGTTGAAATTCGACTTCAAATTAGGAAGATAGACTTAGAAAATTTTCACTCATCACAAAGTGACAATCGACCTCAATGGGCTTCAATGGATGTTAATCGACGATATCTGACAAAGTTAGATGCAAACTCACTCAAATATATGAGAAATGTTGAAATTCGACTTCAAATTAGGAAGATAGACTTAGAAAATTTTCACTCAACACAAAGTGACAATCGACCTCAATGGGCTTCAATGGATGTTAATCGACGATATCTGACAAAGTTAGATGCAAACTCACTCAAATATATGAGAAATGTTGAAATTCGACTTCAAATTAGGAAGAAAGACTTAGAAAATTTTCACTCAACACAAAGTGACAATCGACCTCAATGGGCCTCAATCAATGTTAATCGACAATATCTGACAAAGTTAGATGAAAACTCACTCAAATATATGAGAAATGTTGAAATTCGACTTCAAATTAGGAAGATAGACTTAGAAAATTTTCACTCAACACAAAGTGACAATCGACCTCAATGGGCTTCCATGGATGTTAATCGACGATATCTGACAAAGTTAGATGCAAACTCACTCAAATATATGAGAAATGTTGAAATTCGACTTCAAATTAGGAAGATAGACTTAGAAAATTTTCACTCAACACAAAGTGACAATCGACCTCAATGGGCTTCAATGGATGTTAATCGACGATATCTGACAAAGTTAGATGCAAACTCACTCAAATATATGAGAAATGTTGAAATTCGACTTCAAATTAGGAAGATAGACTTAGAAAATTTTCACTCAACACAAAGTGACAATCGACCTCAATGGGCTTCAATGGATGTTAATCGACGATATCTGACAAAGTTAGATGCAAACTCACTCAAATATATGAGAAATGTTGAAATTCGACTTCAAATTAGGAAGAAAGACTTAGAAAATTTTCACTCAACACAAAGTGACAATCGACCTCAATGGGCCTCAATCAATGTTAATCGACAATATCTGACAAAGTTAGATGAAAACTCACTCAAATATATGAGAAATGTTGAAATTCGACTTCAAATTAGGAAGATAGACTTAGAAAATTTTCACTCAACACAAAGTGACAATCGACCTCAATGGGCCTCAATCAATGTTAATCGACAATATCTGACAAAGTTAGATGAAAACTCACTCAAATATATGAGAAATGTTGAAATTCGACTTCAAATTAGGAAGATAGACTTAGAAAATTTTCACTCATCACAAAGTGACAATCGACCTCAATGGGCTTCAATGGATGTTAATCGACGATATCTGACAAAGTTAGATGCAAACTCACTCAAATATATGAGAAATGTTGAAATTCGACTTCAAATTAGGAAGATAGACTTAGAAAATTTCCACTCAACACAAAGTGACAATCGACCTCAATGGGCTTCAATGGATGTTAATCGACGATATCTGACAAAGTAAGATGCAAACTCAATCAAATATATAAGAAATGTTGAAATTCGACTCCAAATTAGGAAGAAAGACTTGGAAAATTTTCACTCAACACAAAGTGACAATCGACCTCAATGTGCTTCAATGGATGTTAATCGACGATATCTGACAAAGTTAGATGCAAACTCAATCAAATATATAAGAAATGTTGAAATTCGACTTCAAATTAGGAAGATAGACTTAGAAAATTTCCACTCAACACAAAGTGACAATCGACCTCAATGGGCTTCAATGGATGTTAATCGACGATATCTGACAAAGTAAGATGCAAACTCAATCAAATATGTAAGAAATGTTGAAATTCGACTCCAAATTAGGAAGAAAGACTTAGAAAATTTTCACTCAACACAAAGTGACAATCGACCTCAATGGGCTTCAATGGATGTTAATCGACGATATCTGACAAAGTTAGATGCAAACTCACTCAAATATATGAGAAATGTTGAAATTCGACTTCAAATTAGGAAGATAGACTTAGAAAATTTTCACTCAACACAAAGTGACAATCGACCTCAATGGGCTTCAATGGATGTTAATCGACGATATCTGACAAAGTTAGATGCAAACTCACTCAAATATATGAGAAATGTTGAAATTCGACTTCAAATTAGGAAGATAGACTTAGAAAATTTTCACTCAACACAAAGTGACAATCGACCTCAATGGGCTTCCATGGATGTTAATCGACGATATCTGACAAAGTTAGATGCAAACTCAATCAAATATATAAGAAATGTTGAAATTCGACTTCAAATTAGGAAGATAGACTTAGAAAATTTTCACTCAACACAAAGTGACAATCGACGTCAATGGGCTTCAATGGATGTTAATCGACGATATCTGACAAAGTTAGATGCAAACTCACTCAAATATATGAGAAATGTTGAAATTCGACTTCAAATTAGGAAGATAGACTTAGAAAATTTTCACTCAACACAAAGTGACAATCGACCTCAATGGGCTTCCATGGATGTTAATCGACGATATCTGACAAAGTTAGATGCAAACTCACTCAAATATATGAGAAATGTTGAAATTCGACTTCAAATTAGGAAGAAAGACTTAGGAAATTTTCACTCATCACAAAGTGACAATCGACCTCAATGGGCTTCAATGGATGTTAATCGACGATATCTGACAAAGTTAGATGCAAACTCACTCAAATATATGAGAAATGTTGAAATTCGACTTCAAATTAGGAAGATAGACTTAGAAAATTTTCACTCAACACAAAGTGACAATCGACCTCAATGGGCTTCAATGGATGTTAATCGACGATATCTGACAAAGTTAGATGCAAACTCACTCAAATATATGAGAAATGTTGAAATTCGACTTCAAATTAGGAAGATAGACTTAGAAAATTTTCACTCAACACAAAGTGACAATCGACCTCAATGGGCCTCAATCAATGTTAATCGACAATATCTGACAAAGTTAGATGAAAACTCACTCAAATATATGAGAAATGTTGAAATTCGACTTCAAATTAGGAAGATAGACTTAGAAAATTTTCACTCATCACAAAGTGACAATCGACGTCAATGGGCTTCAATGGATGTTAATCGACGATATCTGACAAAGTAAGATGCAAACTCAATCAAATATGTAAGAAATGTTGAAATTCGACTCCAAATTAGGAAGATAGACTTAGAAAATTTCCACTCAACACAAAGTGACAATCGACCTCAATGGGCTTCAATGGATGTTAATCGACGATATCTGACAAAGTAAGATGCAAACTCAATCAAATATATAAGAAATGTTGAAATTCGACTCCAAATTAGGAAGAAAGACTTAGAAAATTTTCACTCAACACAAAGTGACAATCGACCTCAATGGGCCTCAATCAATGTTAATCGACAATATCTGACAAAGTTAGATGCAAACTCAATCAAATATATAAGAAATGTTGAAATTCGACTTCAAATTAGGAAGATAGACTTAGAAAATTTCCACTCAACACAAAGTGACAATCGACCTCAATGGGCTTCAATGGATGTTAATCGACGATATCTGACAAAGTAAGATGCAAACTCAATCAAATATGTAAGAAATGTTGAAATTCGACTCCAAATTAGGAAGAAAGACTTAGAAAATTTTCACTCAACACAAAGTGACAATCGACCTCAATGGGCTTCAATGGATGTTAATCGACGATATCTGACAAAGTTAGATGCAAACTCACTCAAATATATGAGAAATGTTGAAATTCGACTTCAAATTAGGAAGAAAGACTTAGAAAATTTTCACTCAACACAAAGTGACAATCGACCTCAATGGGCCTCAATCAATGTTAATCGACAATATCTGACAAAGTTAGATGAAAACTCACTCAAATATATGAGAAATGTTGAAATTCGACTTCAAATTAGGAAGATAGACTTAGAAAATTTTCACTCAACACAAAGTGACAATCGACCTCAATGGGCTTCCATGGATGTTAATCGACGATATCTGACAAAGTTAGATGCAAACTCAATCAAATATATAAGAAATGTTGAAATTCGACTTCAAATTAGGAAGATAGACTTAGAAAATTTTCACTCAACACAAAGTGACAATCGACGTCAATGGGCTTCAATGGATGTTAATCGACGATATCTGACAAAGTTAGATGCAAACTCACTCAAATATATGAGAAATGTTGAAATTCGACTTCAAATTAGGAAGATAGACTTAGAAAATTTTCACTCAACACAAAGTGACAATCGACCTCAATGGGCTTCAATGGATGTTAATCGACGATATCTGACAAAGTTAGATGCAAACTCACTCAAATATATGAGAAATGTTGAAATTCGACTTCAAATTAGGAAGAAAGACTTAGAAAATTTTCACTCAACACAAAGTGACAATCGACCTCAATGGGCCTCAATCAATGTTAATCGACAATATCTGACAAAGTTAGATGAAAACTCACTCAAATATATGAGAAATGTTGAAATTCGACTTCAAATTAGGAAGATAGACTTAGAAAATTTTCACTAAACACAAAGTGACAATCGACCTCAATGGGCTTCCATGGATGTTAATCGACGATATCTGACAAAGTTAGATGCAAACTCAATCAAATATATAAGAAATGTTGAAATTCGACTTCAAATTAGGAAGATAGACTTAGAAAATTTTCACTCAACACAAAGTGACAATCGACGTCAATGGGCTTCAATGGATGTTAATCGACGATATCTGACAAAGTTAGATGCAAACTCACTCAAATATATGAGAAATGTTGAAATTCGACTTCAAATTAGGAAGATAGACTTAGAAAATTTTCACTCATCACAAAGTGACAATCGACCTCAATGGGCTTCAATGGATGTTAATCGACGATATCTGACAAAGTTAGATGCAAACTCACTCAAATATATGAGAAATGTTGAAATTCGACTTCAAATTAGGAAGATAGACTTAGAAAATTTTCACTCAACACAAAGTGACAATCGACCTCAATGGGCTTCAATGGATGTTAATCGACGATATCTGACAAAGTTAGATGCAAACTCACTCAAATATATGAGAAATGTTGAAATTCGACTTCAAATTAGGAAGAAAGACTTAGAAAATTTTCACTCAACACAAAGTGACAATCGACCTCAATGGGCCTCAATCAATGTTAATCGACAATATCTGACAAAGTTAGATGAAAACTCACTCAAATATATGAGAAATGTTGAAATTCGACTTCAAATTAGGAAGATAGACTTAGAAAATTTTCACTCAACACAAAGTGACAATCGACCTCAATGGGCTTCCATGGATGTTAATCGACGATATCTGACAAAGTTAGATGCAAACTCACTCAAATATATGAGAAATGTTGAAATTCGACTTCAAATTAGGAAGATAGACTTAGAAAATTTTCACTCAACACAAAGTGACAATCGACCTCAATGGGCTTCAATGGATGTTAATCGACGATATCTGACAAAGTTAGATGCAAACTCACTCAAATATATGAGAAATGTTGAAATTCGACTTCAAATTAGGAAGATAGACTTAGAAAATTTTCACTCAACACAAAGTGACAATCGACCTCAATGGGCTTCAATGGATGTTAATCGACGATATCTGACAAAGTTAGATGCAAACTCACTCAAATATATGAGGAATGTTGAAATTCGACTTCAAATTAGGAAGAAAGACTTAGAAAATTTTCACTCAACACAAAGTGACAATCGACCTCAATGGGCCTCAATCAATGTTAATCGACAATATCTGACAAAGTTAGATGAAAACTCACTCAAATATATGAGAAATGTTGAAATTCGACTTCAAATTAGGAAGATAGACTTAGAAAATTTTCACTCAACACAAAGTGACAATCGACCTCAATGGGCCTCAATCAATGTTAATCGACAATATCTGACAAAGTTAGATGAAAACTCACTCAAATATATGAGAAATGTTGAAATTCGACTTCAAATTAGGAAGATAGACTTAGAAAATTTTCACTCATCACAAAGTGACAATCGACCTCAATGGGCTTCAATGGATGTTAATCGACGATATCTGACAAAGTTAGATGCAAACTCACTCAAATATATGAGAAATGTTGAAATTCGACTTCAAATTAGGAAGATAGACTTAGAAAATTTCCACTCAACACAAAGTGACAATCGACCTCAATGGGCTTCAATGGATGTTAATCGACGATATCTGACAAAGAAGGATGCAAACTCAATCAAATATGTAAGAAATGTTGAAATTCGACTCCAAATTAGGAAGAAAGACTTAGAAAATTTTCACTCAACACAAAGTGACAATCGACCTCAATGGGCTTCAATGGATGTTAATCGACGATATCTGACAAAGTTAGATGCAAACTCACTCAAATATATGAGAAATGTTGAAATTCGACTTCAAATTAGGAAGAAAGACTTAGAAAATTTTCACTCAACACAAAGTGACAATCGACCTCAATGGGCCTCAATCAATGTTAATCGACAATATCTGACAAAGTTAGATGAAAACTCACTCAAATATATGAGAAATGTTGAAATTCGACTTCAAATTAGGAAGATAGACTTAGAAAATTTTCACTCAACACAAAGTGACAATCGACCTCAATGGGCTTCCATGGATGTTAATCGACGATATCTGACAAAGTTAGATGCAAACTCAATCAAATATATAAGAAATGTTGAAATTCGACTTCAAATTAGGAAGATAGACTTAGAAAATTTTCACTCAACACAAAGTGACAATCGACGTCAATGGGCTTCAATGGATGTTAATCGACGATATCTGACAAAGTTAGATGCAAACTCACTCAAATATATGAGAAATGTTGAAATTCGACTTCAAATTAGGAAGATAGACTTAGAAAATTTTCACTCATCACAAAGTGACAATCGACCTCAATGGGCTTCAATGGATGTTAATCGACGATATCTGACAAAGTTAGATGCAAACTCACTCAAATATATGAGAAATGTTGAAATTCGACTTCAAATTAGGAAGATAGACTTAGAAAATTTTCACTCAACACAAAGTGACAATCGACCTCAATGGGCTTCAATGGATGTTAATCGACGATATCTGACAAAGTTAGATGCAAACTCACTCAAATATATGAGAAATGTTGAAATTCGACTTCAAATTAGGAAGAAAGACTTAGAAAATTTTCACTCAACACAAAGTGACAATCGACCTCAATGGGCCTCAATCAATGTTAATCGACAATATCTGACAAAGTTAGATGAAAACTCACTCAAATATATGAGAAATGTTGAAATTCGACTTCAAATTAGGAAGATAGACTTAGAAAATTTTCACTCAACACAAAGTGACAATCGACCTCAATGGGCTTCCATGGATGTTAATCGACGATATCTGACAAAGTTAGATGCAAACTCAATCAAATATATAAGAAATGTTGAAATTCGACTTCAAATTAGGAAGATAGACTTAGAAAATTTTCACTCAACACAAAGTGACAATCGACGTCAATGGGCTTCAATGGATGTTAATCGACGATATCTGACAAAGTTAGATGCAAACTCACTCAAATATATGAGAAATGTTGAAATTCGACTTCAAATTAGGAAGATAGACTTAGAAAATTTTCACTCATCACAAAGTGCCAATCGACCTCAATGGGCTTCAATGGATGTTAATCGACGATATCTGACAAAGTTAGATGCAAACTCACTCAAATATATGAGAAATGTTGAAATTCGACTTCAAATTAGGAAGATAGACTTAGAAAATTTTCACTCAACACAAAGTGACAATCGACCTCAATGGGCTTCAATGGATGTTAATCGACGATATCTGACAAAGTTAGATGCAAACTCACTCAAATATATGAGAAATGTTGAAATTCGACTTCAAATTAGGAAGAAAGACTTAGAAAATTTTCACTCAACACAAAGTGACAATCGACCTCAATGGGCCTCAATCAATGTTAATCGACAATATCTGACAAAGTTAGATGAAAACTCACTCAAATATATGAGAAATGTTGAAATTCGACTTCAAATTAGGAAGATAGACTTAGAAAATTTTCACTCAACACAAAGTGACAATCGACCTCAATGGGCTTCCATGGATGTTAATCGACGATATCTGACAAAGTTAGATGCAAACTCAATCAAATATATAAGAAATGTTGAAATTCGACTTCAAATTAGGAAGATAGACTTAGAAAATTTTCACTCAACACAAAGTGACAATCGACGTCAATGGGCTTCAATGGATGTTAATCGACGATATCTGACAAAGTTAGATGCAAACTCACTCAAATATATGAGAAATGTTGAAATTCGACTTCAAATTAGGAAGATAGACTTAGAAAATTTTCACTCATCACAAAGTGACAATCGACCTCAATGGGCTTCAATGGATGTTAATCGACGATATCTGACAAAGTTAGATGCAAACTCACTCAAATATATGAGAAATGTTGAAATTCGACTTCAAATTAGGAAGATAGACTTAGAAAATTTTCACTCAACACAAAGTGACAATCGACCTCAATGGGCTTCAATGGATGTTAATCGACGATATCTGACAAAGTTAGATGCAAACTCACTCAAATATATGAGAAATGTTGAAATTCGACTTCAAATTAGGAAGAAAGACTTAGAAAATTTTCACTCAACACAAAGTGACAATCGACCTCAATGGGCCTCAATCAATGTTAATCGACAATATCTGACAAAGTTAGATGAAAACTCACTCAAATATATGAGAAATGTTGAAATTCGACTTCAAATTAGGAAGATAGACTTAGAAAATTTTCACTCAACACAAAGTGACAATCGACCTCAATGGGCTTCCATGGATGTTAATCGACGATATCTGACAAAGTTAGATGCAAACTCAATCAAATATATAAGAAATGTTGAAATTCGACTTCAAATTAGGAAGATAGACTTAGAAAATTTTCACTCAACACAAAGTGACAATCGACGTCAATGGGCTTCAATGGATGTTAATCGACGATATCTGACAAAGTTAGATGCAAACTCACTCAAATATATGAGAAATGTTGAAATTCGACTTCAAATTAGGAAGATAGACTTAGAAAATTTTCACTCATCACAAAGTGACAATCGACCTCAATGGGCTTCAATGGATGTTAATCGACGATATCTGACAAAGTTAGATGCAAACTCACTCAAATATATGAGAAATGTTGAAATTCGACTTCAAATTAGGAAGATAGACTTAGAAAATTTTCACTCAACACAAAGTGACAATCGACCTCAATGGGCTTCAATGGATGTTAATCGACGATATCTGACAAAGTTAGATGCAAACTCACTCAAATATATGAGAAATGTTGAAATTCGACTTCAAATTAGGAAGAAAGACTTAGAAAATTTTCACTCAACACAAAGTGACAATCGACCTCAATGGGCCTCAATCAATGTTAATCGACAATATCTGACAAAGTTAGATGAAAACTCACTCAAATATATGAGAAATGTTGAAATTCGACTTCAAATTAGGAAGATAGACTTAGAAAATTTTCACTCAACACAAAGTGACAATCGACCTCAATGGGCTTCCATGGATGTTAATCGACGATATCTGACAAAGTTAGATGCAAACTCACTCAAATATATGAGAAATGTTGAAATTCGACTTCAAATTAGGAAGATAGACTTAGAAAATTTTCACTCAACACAAAGTGACAATCGACCTCAATGGGCTTCAATGGATGTTAATCGACGATATCTGACAAAGTTAGATGCAAACTCACTCAAATATATGAGAAATGTTGAAATTCGACTTCAAATTAGGAAGATAGACTTAGAAAATTTTCACTCAACACAAAGTGACAATCGACCTCAATGGGCTTCAATGGATGTTAATCGACGATATCTGACAAAGTTAGATGCAAACTCACTCAAATATATGAGAAATGTTGAAATTCGACTTCAAATTAGGAAGATAGACTTAGAAAATTTTCACTCAACACAAAGTGACAATCGACCTCAATGGGCTTCCATGGATGTTAATCGACGATATCTGACAAAGTTAGATGCAAACTCACTCAAATATATGAGAAATGTTGAAATTCGACTTCAAATTAGGAAGATAGACTTAGAAAATTTTCACTCAACACAAAGTGACAATCGACCTCAATGGGCTTCAATGGATGTTAATCGACGATATCTGACAAAGTTAGATGCAAACTCACTCAAATATATGAGAAATGTTGAAATTCGACTTCAAATTAGGAAGATAGACTTAGAAAATTTTCACTCAACACAAAGTGACAATCGACCTCAATGGGCTTCAATGGATGTTAATCGACGATATCTGACAAAGTTAGATGCAAACTCACTCAAATATATGAGAAATGTTGAAATTCGACTTCAAATTAGGAAGAAAGACTTAGAAAATTTTCACTCAACACAAAGTGACAATCGACCTCAATGGGCCTCAATCAATGTTAATCGACAATATCTGACAAAGTTAGATGAAAACTCACTCAAATATATGAGAAATGTTGAAATTCGACTTCAAATTAGGAAGATAGACTTAGAAAATTTTCACTCAACACAAAGTGACAATCGACCTCAATGGGCTTCCATGGATGTTAATCGACGATATCTGACAAAGTTAGATGCAAACTCACTCAAATATATGAGAAATGTTGAAATTCGACTTCAAATTAGGAAGAAAGACTTAGAAAATTTTCACTCAACACAAAGTGACAATCGACCTCAATGGGCCTCAATCAATGTTAATCGACAATATCTGACAAAGTTAGATGAAAACTCACTCAAATATATGAGAAATGTTGAAATTCGACTTCAAATTAGGAAGATAGACTTAGAAAATTTTCACTCAACACAAAGTGACAATCGACCTCAATGGGCTTCCATGGATGTTAATCGACGATATCTGACAAAGTTAGATGCAAACTCAATCAAATATATAAGAAATGTTGAAATTCGACTTCAAATTAGGAAGATAGACTTAGAAAATTTTCACTCAACACAAAGTGACAATCGACGTCAATGGGCTTCAATGGATGTTAATCGACGATATCTGACAAAGTTAGATGCAAACTCACTCAAATATATGAGAAATGTTGAAATTCGACTTCAAATTAGGAAGATAGACTTAGAAAATTTTCACTCATCACAAAGTGACAATCGACCTCAATGGGCTTCAATGGATGTTAATCGACGATATCTGACAAAGTTAGATGCAAACTCACTCAAATATATGAGAAATGTTGAAATTCGACTTCAAATTAGGAAGATAGACTTAGAAAATTTTCACTCAACACAAAGTGACAATCGACCTCAATGGGCTTCAATGGATGTTAATCGACGATATCTGACAAAGTTAGATGCAAACTCACTCAAATATATGAGAAATGTTGAAATTCGACTTCAAATTAGGAAGAAAGACTTAGAAAATTTTCACTCAACACAAAGTGACAATCGACCTCAATGGGCTTCCATGGATGTTAATCGACGATATCTGACAAAGTTAGATGCAAACTCAATCAAATATATAAGAAATGTTGAAATTCGACTTCAAATTAGGAAGATAGACTTAGAAAATTTTCACTCAACACAAAGTGACAATCGACGTCAATGGGCTTCAATGGATGTTAATCGACGATATCTGACAAAGTTAGATGCAAACTCACTCAAATATATGAGAAATGTTGAAATTCGACTTCAAATTAGGAAGATAGACTTAGAAAATTTTCACTCATCACAAAGTGACAATCGACCTCAATGGGCTTCAATGGATGTTAATCGACGATATCTGACAAAGTTAGATGCAAACTCACTCAAATATATGAGAAATGTTGAAATTCGACTTCAAATTAGGAAGATAGACTTAGAAAATTTTCACTCAACACAAAGTGACAATCGACCTCAATGGGCTTCAATGGATGTTAATCGACGATATCTGACAAAGTTAGATGCAAACTCACTCAAATATATGAGAAATGTTGAAATTCGACTTCAAATTAGGAAGAAAGACTTAGAAAATTTTCACTCAACACAAAGTGACAATCGACCTCAATGGGCCTCAATCAATGTTAATCGACAATATCTGACAAAGTTAGATGAAAACTCACTCAAATATATGAGAAATGTTGAAATTCGACTTCAAATTAGGAAGATAGACTTAGAAAATTTTCACTCAACACAAAGTGACAATCGACCTCAATGGGCTTCCATGGATGTTAATCGACGATATCTGACAAAGTTAGATGCAAACTCAATCAAATATATAAGAAATGTTGAAATTCGACTTCAAATTAGGAAGATAGACTTAGAAAATTTTCACTCAACACAAAGTGACAATCGACGTCAATGGGCTTCAATGGATGTTAATCGACGATATCTGACAAAGTTAGATGCAAACTCACTCAAATATATGAGAAATGTTGAAATTCGACTTCAAATTAGGAAGATAGACTTAGAAAATTTTCACTCATCACAAAGTGACAATCGACCTCAATGGGCTTCAATGGATGTTAATCGACGATATCTGACAAAGTTAGATGCAAACTCACTCAAATATATGAGAAATGTTGAAATTCGACTTCAAATTAGGAAGATAGACTTAGAAAATTTTCACTCAACACAAAGTGACAATCGACCTCAATGGGCTTCAATGGATGTTAATCGACGATATCTGACAAAGTTAGATGCAAACTCACTCAAATATATGAGAAATGTTGAAATTCGACTTCAAATTAGGAAGAAAGACTTAGAAAATTTTCACTCAACACAAAGTGACAATCGACCTCAATGGGCTTCCATGGATGTTAATCGACGATATCTGACAAAGTTAGATGCAAACTCACTCAAATATATGAGAAATGTTGAAATTCGACTTCAAATTAGGAAGATAGACTTAGAAAATTTTCACTCAACACAAAGTGACAATCGACCTCAATGGGCTTCAATGGATGTTAATCGACGATATCTGACAAAGTTAGATGCAAACTCACTCAAATATATGAGAAATGTTGAAATTCGACTTCAAATTAGGAAGAAAGACTTAGAAAATTTTCACTCAACACAAAGTGACAATCGACCTCAATGGGCCTCAATCAATGTTAATCGACAATATCTGACAAAGTTAGATGAAAACTCACTCAAATATATGAGAAATGTTGAAATTCGACTTCAAATTAGGAAGATAGACTTAGAAAATTTTCACTCAACACAAAGTGACAATCGACCTCAATGGGCTTCAATGGATGTTAATCGACGATATCTGACAAAGTTAGATGCAAACTCACTCAAATATATGAGAAATGTTGAAATTCGACTTCAAATTAGGAAGAAAGACTTAGAAAATTTTCACTCAACACAAAGTGACAATCGACCTCAATGGGCCTCAATCAATGTTAATCGACAATATCTGACAAAGTTAGATGAAAACTCACTCAAATATATGAGAAATGTTGAAATTCGACTTCAAATTAGGAAGATAGACTTAGAAAATTTTCACTCAACACAAAGTGACAATCGACCTCAATGGGCTTCCATGGATGTTAATCGACGATATCTGACAAAGTTAGATGCAAACTCACTCAAATATATGAGAAATGTTGAAATTCGACTTCAAATTAGGAAGATAGACTTAGAAAATTTTCACTCAACACAAAGTGACAATCGACCTCAATGGGCTTCAATGGATGTTAATCGACGATATCTGACAAAGTTAGATGCAAACTCACTCAAATATATGAGAAATGTTGAAATTCGACTTCAAATTAGGAAGATAGACTTAGAAAATTTTCACTCAACACAAAGTGACAATCGACCTCAATGGGCTTCAATGGATGTTAATCGACGATATCTGACAAAGTTAGATGCAAACTCACTCAAATATATGAGAAATGTTGAAATTCGACTTCAAATTAGGAAGAAAGACTTAGAAAATTTTCACTCAACACAAAGTGACAATCGACCTCAATGGGCCTCAATCAATGTTAATCGACAATATCTGACAAAGTTAGATGAAAACTCACTCAAATATATGAGAAATGTTGAAATTCGACTTCAAATTAGGAAGATAGACTTAGAAAATTTTCACTCAACACAAAGTGACAATCGACCTCAATGGGCCTCAATCAATGTTAATCGACAATATCTGACAAAGTTAGATGAAAACTCACTCAAATATATGAGAAATGTTGAAATTCGACTTCAAATTAGGAAGATAGACTTAGAAAATTTTCACTCATCACAAAGTGACAATCGACCTCAATGGGCTTCAATGGATGTTAATCGACGATATCTGACAAAGTTAGATGCAAACTCACTCAAATATATGAGAAATGTTGAAATTCGACTTCAAATTAGGAAGATAGACTTAGAAAATTTCCACTCAACACAAAGTGACAATCGACCTCAATGGGCTTCAATGGATGTTAATCGACGATATCTGACAAAGTAAGATGCAAACTCAATCAAATATATAAGAAATGTTGAAATTCGACTCCAAATTAGGAAGAAAGACTTGGAAAATTTCACTCAACACAAAGTGACAATCGACCTCAATGTGCTTCAATGGATGTTAATCGACGATATCTGACAAAGTTAGATGCAAACTCACTCAAATATATAAGAAATGTTGAAATTCGACTTCAAATTAGGAAGATAGACTTAGAAAATTTTCACTCAACACAAAGTGACAATCGACCTCAATGGGCTTCAATGGATGTTAATCGACGATATCTGACAAAGTTAGATGCAAACTCACTCAAATATATGAGAAATGTTGAAATTCGACTTCAAATTAGGAAGATAGACTTAGAAAATTTTCACTCAACACAAAGTGACAATCGACCTCAATGGGCTTCAATGGATGTTAATCGACGATATCTGACAAAGTTAGATGCAAACTCACTCAAATATATGAGAAATGTTGAAATTCGACTTCAAATTAGGAAGAAAGACTTAGAAAATTTTCACTCAACACAAAGTGACAATCGACCTCAATGGGCCTCAATCAATGTTAATCGACAATATCTGACAAAGTTAGATGAAAACTCACTCAAATATATGAGAAATGTTGAAATTCGACTTCAAATTAGGAAGATAGACTTAGAAAATTTTCACTCAACACAAAGTGACAATCGACCTCAATGGGCCTCAATCAATGTTAATCGACAATATCTGACAAAGTTAGATGAAAACTCACTCAAATATATGAGAAATGTTGAAATTCGACTTCAAATTAGGAAGATAGACTTAGAAAATTTTCACTCATCACAAAGTGACAATCGACCTCAATGGGCTTCAATGGATGTTAATCGACGATATCTGACAAAGTTAGATGCAAACTCACTCAAATATATGAGAAATGTTGAAATTCGACTTCAAATTAGGAAGATAGACTTAGAAAATTTCCACTCAACACAAAGTGACAATCGACCTCAATGGGCTTCAATGGATGTTAATCGACGATATCTGACAAAGTAAGATGCAAACTCAATCAAATATATAAGAAATGTTGAAATTCGACTCCAAATTAGGAAGAAAGACTTGGAAAATTTTCACTCAACACAAAGTGACAATCGACCTCAATGTGCTTCAATGGATGTTAATCGACGATATCTGACAAAGTTAGATGCAAACTCAATCAAATATATAAGAAATGTTGAAATTCGACTTCAAATTAGGAAGATAGACTTAGAAAATTTCCACTCAACACAAAGTGACAATCGACCTCAATGGGCTTCAATGGATGTTAATCGACGATATCTGACAAAGTAAGATGCAAACTCAATCAAATATGTAAGAAATGTTGAAATTCGACTCCAAATTAGGAAGAAAGACTTAGAAAATTTTCACTCAACACAAAGTGACAATCGACCTCAATGGGCTTCAATGGATGTTAATCGACGATATCTGACAAAGTTAGATGCAAACTCACTCAAATATATGAGAAATGTTGAAATTCGACTTCAAATTAGGAAGATAGACTTAGAAAATTTTCACTCAACACAAAGTGACAATCGACCTCAATGGGCTTCAATGGATGTTAATCGACGATATCTGACAAAGTTAGATGCAAACTCACTCAAATATATGAGAAATGTTGAAATTCGACTTCAAATTAGGAAGAAAGACTTAGAAAATTTTCACTCAACACAAAGTGACAATCGACCTCAATGGGCCTCAATCAATGTTAATCGACAATATCTGACAAAGTTAGATGAAAACTCACTCAAATATATGAGAAATGTTGAAATTCGACTTCAAATTAGGAAGATAGACTTAGAAAATTTTCACTCAACACAAAGTGACAATCGACCTCAATGGGCTTCCATGGATGTTAATCGACGATATCTGACAAAGTTAGATGCAAACTCAATCAAATATATAAGAAATGTTGAAATTCGACTTCAAATTAGGAAGATAGACTTAGAAAATTTTCACTCAACACAAAGTGACAATCGACGTCAATGGGCTTCAATGGATGTTAATCGACGATATCTGACAAAGTTAGATGCAAACTCACTCAAATATATGAGAAATGTTGAAATTCGACTTCAAATTAGGAAGATAGACTTAGAAAATTTTCACTCATCACAAAGTGACAATCGACCTCAATGGGCTTCAATGGATGTTAATCGACGATATCTGACAAAGTTAGATGCAAACTCACTCAAATATATGAGAAATGTTGAAATTCGACTTCAAATTAGGAAGATAGACTTAGAAAATTTTCACTCAACACAAAGTGACAATCGACCTCAATGGGCTTCAATGGATGTTAATCGACGATATCTGACAAAGTTAGATGCAAACTCACTCAAATATATGAGAAATGTTGAAATTCGACTTCAAATTAGGAAGAAAGACTTAGAAAATTTTCACTCAACACAAAGTGACAATCGACCTCAATGGGCCTCAATCAATGTTAATCGACAATATCTGACAAAGTTAGATGAAAACTCACTCAAATATATGAGAAATGTTGAAATTCGACTTCAAATTAGGAAGATAGACTTAGAAAATTTTCACTCAACACAAAGTGACAATCGACCTCAATGGGCTTCCATGGATGTTAATCGACGATATCTGACAAAGTTAGATGCAAACTCACTCAAATATATGAGAAATGTTGAAATTCGACTTCAAATTAGGAAGATAGACTTAGAAAATTTTCACTCAACACAAAGTGACAATCGACCTCAATGGGCTTCAATGGATGTTAATCGACGATATCTGACAAAGTTAGATGCAAACTCACTCAAATATATGAGAAATGTTGAAATTCGACTTCAAATTAGGAAGATAGACTTAGAAAATTTTCACTCAACACAAAGTGACAATCGACCTCAATGGGCTTCAATGGATGTTAATCGACGATATCTGACAAAGTTAGATGCAAACTCACTCAAATATATGAGAAATGTTGAAATTCGACTTCAAATTAGGAAGATAGACTTAGAAAATTTTCACTCAACACAAAGTGACAATCGACCTCAATGGGCTTCCATGGATGTTAATCGACGATATCTGACAAAGTTAGATGCAAACTCACTCAAATATATGAGAAATGTTGAAATTCGACTTCAAATTAGGAAGATAGACTTAGAAAATTTTCACTCAACACAAAGTGACAATCGACCTCAATGGGCTTCAATGGATGTTAATCGACGATATCTGACAAAGTTAGATGCAAACTCACTCAAATATATGAGAAATGTTGAAATTCGACTTCAAATTAGGAAGATAGACTTAGAAAATTTTCACTCAACACAAAGTGACAATCGACCTCAATGGGCTTCAATGGATGTTAATCGACGATATCTGACAAAGTTAGATGCAAACTCACTCAAATATATGAGAAATGTTGAAATTCGACTTCAAATTAGGAAGAAAGACTTAGAAAATTTTCACTCAACACAAAGTGACAATCGACCTCAATGGGCCTCAATCAATGTTAATCGACAATATCTGACAAAGTTAGATGAAAACTCACTCAAATATATGAGAAATGTTGAAATTCGACTTCAAATTAGGAAGATAGACTTAGAAAATTTTCACTCAACACAAAGTGACAATCGACCTCAATGGGCTTCCATGGATGTTAATCGACGATATCTGACAAAGTTAGATGCAAACTCACTCAAATATATGAGAAATGTTGAAATTCGACTTCAAATTAGGAAGAAAGACTTAGAAAATTTTCACTCAACACAAAGTGACAATCGACCTCAATGGGCCTCAATCAATGTTAATCGACAATATCTGACAAAGTTAGATGAAAACTCACTCAAATATATGAGAAATGTTGAAATTCGACTTCAAATTAGGAAGATAGACTTAGAAAATTTTCACTCAACACAAAGTGACAATCGACCTCAATGGGCTTCAATGGATGTTAATCGACGATATCTGACAAAGTTAGATGCAAACTCACTCAAATATATGAGAAATGTTGAAATTCGACTTCAAATTAGGAAGAAAGACTTAGAAAATTTTCACTCAACACAAAGTGACAATCGACCTCAATGGGCCTCAATCAATGTTAATCGACAATATCTGACAAAGTTAGATGAAAACTCACTCAAATATATGAGAAATGTTGAAATTCGACTTCAAATTAGGAAGATAGACTTAGAAAATTTTCACTCAACACAAAGTGACAATCGACCTCAATGGGCCTCAATCAATGTTAATCGACAATATCTGACAAAGTTAGATGAAAACTCACTCAAATATATGAGAAATGTTGAAATTCGACTTCAAATTAGGAAGATAGACTTAGAAAATTTTCACTCATCACAAAGTGACAATCGACCTCAATGGGCTTCAATGGATGTTAATCGACGATATCTGACAAAGTTAGATGCAAACTCACTCAAATATATGAGAAATGTTGAAATTCGACTTCAAATTAGGAAGATAGACTTAGAAAATTTCCACTCAACACAAAGTGACAATCGACCTCAATGGGCTTCAATGGATGTTAATCGACGATATCTGACAAAGTAAGATGCAAACTCAATCAAATATATAAGAAATGTTGAAATTCGACTCCAAATTAGGAAGAAAGACTTGGAAAATTTTCACTCAACACAAAGTGACAATCGACCTCAATGTGCTTCAATGGATGTTAATCGACGATATCTGACAAAGTTAGATGCAAACTCAATCAAATATATAAGAAATGTTGAAATTCGACTTCAAATTAGGAAGATAGACTTAGAAAATTTCCACTCAACACAAAGTGACAATCGACCTCAATGGGCTTCAATGGATGTTAATCGACGATATCTGACAAAGTAAGATGCAAACTCAATCAAATATGTAAGAAATGTTGAAATTCGACTCCAAATTAGGAAGAAAGACTTAGAAAATTTTCACTCAACACAAAGTGACAATCGACCTCAATGGGCTTCAATGGATGTTAATCGACGATATCTGACAAAGTTAGATGCAAACTCACTCAAATATATGAGAAATGTTGAAATTCGACTTCAAATTAGGAAGATAGACTTAGAAAATTTTCACTCAACACAAAGTGACAATCGACCTCAATGGGCTTCAATGGATGTTAATCGACGATATCTGACAAAGTTAGATGCAAACTCACTCAAATATATGAGAAATGTTGAAATTCGACTTCAAATTAGGAAGATAGACTTAGAAAATTTTCACTCAACACAAAGTGACAATCGACCTCAATGGGCTTCCATGGATGTTAATCGACGATATCTGACAAAGTTAGATGCAAACTCAATCAAATATATAAGAAATGTTGAAATTCGACTTCAAATTAGGAAGATAGACTTAGAAAATTTTCACTCAACACAAAGTGACAATCGACGTCAATGGGCTTCAATGGATGTTAATCGACGATATCTGACAAAGTTAGATGCAAACTCACTCAAATATATGAGAAATGTTGAAATTCGACTTCAAATTAGGAAGATAGACTTAGAAAATTTTCACTCAACACAAAGTGACAATCGACCTCAATGGGCTTCCATGGATGTTAATCGACGATATCTGACAAAGTTAGATGCAAACTCAATCAAATATATAAGAAATGTTGAAATTCGACTTCAAATTAGGAAGATAGACTTAGAAAATTTTCACTCAACACAAAGTGACAATCGACGTCAATGGGCTTCAATGGATGTTAATCGACGATATCTGACAAAGTTAGATGCAAACTCACTCAAATATATGAGAAATGTTGAAATTCGACTTCAAATTAGGAAGATAGACTTAGAAAATTTTCACTCATCACAAAGTGACAATCGACCTCAATGGGCTTCCATGGATGTTAATCGACGATATCTGACAAAGTTAGATGCAAACTCAATCAAATATATAAGAAATGTTGAAATTCGACTTCAAATTAGGAAGATAGACTTAGAAAATTTTCACTCAACACAAAGTGACAATCGACCTCAATGGGCTTCAATGGATGTTAATCGACGATATCTGACAAAGTTAGATGCAAACTCACTCAAATATATGAGAAATGTTGAAATTCGACTTCAAATTAGGAAGATAGACTTAGAAAATTTTCACTCATCACAAAGTGACAATCGACCTCAATGGGCTTCCATGGATGTTAATCGACGATATCTGACAAAGTTAGATGCAAACTCAATCAAATATATAAGAAATGTTGAAATTCGACTTCAAATTAGGAAGATAGACTTAGAAAATTTTCACTCAACACAAAGTGACAATCGACCTCAATGGGCTTCAATGGATGTTAATCGACGATATCTGACAAAGTTAGATGCAAACTCACTCAAATATATGAGAAATGTTGAAATTCGACTTCAAATTAGGAAGATAGACTTAGAAAATTTTCACTCATCACAAAGTGACAATCGACCTCAATGGGCTTCCATGGATGTTAATCGACGATATCTGACAAAGTTAGATGCAAACTCAATCAAATATATAAGAAATGTTGAAATTCGACTTCAAATTAGGAAGAAAGACTTAGAAAATTTTCACTCAACACAAAGTGACAATCGACCTCAATGGGCCTCAATCAATGTTAATCGACAATATCTGACAAAGTTAGATGAAAACTCACTCAAATATATGAGAAATGTTGAAATTCGACTTCAAATTAGGAAGATAGACTTAGAAAATTTTCACTCAACACAAAGTGACAATCGACCTCAATGGGCTTCCATGGATGTTAATCGACGATATCTGACAAAGTTAGATGCAAACTCACTCAAATATATGAGAAATGTTGAAATTCGACTTCAAATTAGGAAGATAGACTTAGAAAATTTTCACTCAACACAAAGTGACAATCGACCTCAATGGGCTTCAATGGATGTTAATCGACGATATCTGACAAAGTTAGATGCAAACTCACTCAAATATATGAGAAATGTTGAAATTCGACTTCAAATTAGGAAGATAGACTTAGAAAATTTTCACTCAACACAAAG
This sequence comes from Diorhabda carinulata, assembly GCF_026250575.1. Lineage (NCBI taxonomy): Eukaryota > Metazoa > Arthropoda > Insecta > Coleoptera > Chrysomelidae > Diorhabda > Diorhabda carinulata. The sequence goes on from NC_079467.1 coordinate 11,740,850, forward strand.
TGACAATCGACCTCAATGGGCTTCAATGGATGTTAATCGACGATATCTGACAAAGTTAGATGCAAACTCACTCAAATATATGAGAAATGTTGAAATTCGACTTCAAATTAGGAAGATAGACTTAGAAAATTTTCACTCAACACAAAGTGACAATCGACCTCAATGGGCTTCCATGGATGTTAATCGACGATATCTGACAAAGTTAGATGCAAACTCACTCAAATATATGAGAAATGTTGAAATTCGACTTCAAATTAGGAAGATAGACTTAAAAAATTTTCAATCAACACAAAGTGACAATCGACCTCAATGGGCTTCAATGGATGTTAATCGACGATATCTGACAAAGTTAGATGCAAACTCACTCAAATATATGAGAAATGTTGAAATTCGACTTCAAATTAGGAAGATAGACTTAGAAAATTTTCACTCAACACAAAGTGACAATCGACCTCAATGGGCTTCAATGGATGTTAATCGACGATATCTGACAAAGTTAGATGCAAACGCACTCAAATATATGAGAAATGTTGAAATTCGACTTCAAATTAGGAAGAAAGACTTAGAAAATTTTCACTCAACACAAAGTGACAATCGACCTCAATGGGCCTCAATCAATGTTAATCGACAATATCTGACAAAGTTAGATGAAAACTCACTCAAATATATGAGAAATGTTGAAATTCGACTTCAAATTAGGAAGATAGACTTAGAAAATTTTCACTCAACACAAAGTGACAATCGACCTCAATGGGCTTCCATGGATGTTAATCGACGATATCTGACAAAGTTAGATGCAAACTCACTCAAATATATGAGAAATGTTGAAATTCGACTTCAAATTAGGAAGATAGACTTAGAAAATTTTCACTCAACACAAAGTGACAATCGACCTCAATGGGCTTCAATGGATGTTAATCGACGATATCTGACAAAGTTAGATGCAAACTCACTCAAATATATGAGAAATGTTGAAATTCGACTTCAAATTAGGAAGATAGACGTAGAAAATTTTCACTCAACACAAAGTGACAATCGACCTCAATGGGCTTCAATGGATGTTAATCGACGATATCTGACAAAGTTAGATGCAAACTCACTCAAATATATGAGAAATGTTGAAATTCGACTTCAAATTAGGAAGAAAGACTTAGAAAATTTTCACTCAACACAAAGTGACAATCGACCTCAATGGGCCTCAATCAATGTTAATCGACAATATCTGACAAAGTTAGATGAAAACTCACTCAAATATATGAGAAATGTTGAAATTCGACTTCAAATTAGGAAGATAGACTTAGAAAATTTTCACTCAACACAAAGTGACAATCGACCTCAATGGGCCTCAATCAATGTTAATCGACAATATCTGACAAAGTTAGATGAAAACTCACTCAAATATATGAGAAATGTTGAAATTCGACTTCAAATTAGGAAGATAGACTTAGAAAATTTTCACTCATCACAAAGTGACAATCGACCTCAATGGGCTTCAATGGATGTTAATCGACGATATCTGACAAAGTTAGATGCAAACTCACTCAAATATATGAGAAATGTTGAAATTCGACTTCAAATTAGGAAGATAGACTTAGAAAATTTCCACTCAACACAAAGTGACAATCGACCTCAATGGGCTTCAATGGATGTTAATCGACGATATCTGACAAAGTAAGATGCAAACTCAATCAAATATATAAGAAATGTTGAAATTCGACTCCAAATTAGGAAGAAAGACTTGGAAAATTTTCACTCAACACAAAGTGACAATCGACCTCAATGTGCTTCAATGGATGTTAATCGACGATATCTGACAAAGTTAGATGCAAACTCAATCAAATATATAAGAAATGTTGAAATTCGACTTCAAATTAGGAAGATAGACTTAGAAAATTTCCACTCAACACAAAGTGACAATCGACCTCAATGGGCTTCAATGGATGTTAATCGACGATATCTGACAAAGTAAGATGCAAACTCAATCAAATATGTAAGAAATGTTGAAATTCGACTCCAAATTAGGAAGAAAGACTTAGAAAATTTTCACTCAACACAAAGTGACAATCGACCTCAATGGGCTTCAATGGATGTTAATCGACGATATCTGACAAAGTTAGATGCAAACTCACTCAAATATATGAGAAATGTTGAAATTCGACTTCAAATTAGGAAGATAGACTTAGAAAATTTTCACTCAACACAAAGTGACAATCGACCTCAATGGGCTTCAATGGATGTTAATCGACGATATCTGACAAATTTAGATGCAAACTCACTCAAATATATGAGAAATGTTGAAATTCGACTTCAAATTAGGAAGAAAGACTTAGAAAATTTTCACTCAACACAAAGTGACAATCGACCTCAATGGGCCTCAATCAATGTTAATCGACAATATCTGACAAAGTTAGATGAAAACTCACTCAAATATATGAGAAATGTTGAAATTCGACTTCAAATTAGGAAGATAGACTTAGAAAATTTTCACTCAACACAAAGTGACAATCGACCTCAATGGGCTTCCATGGATGTTAATCGACGATATCTGACAAAGTTAGATGCAAACTCAATCAAATATATAAGAAATGTTGAAATTCGACTTCAAATTAGGAAGATAGACTTAGAAAATTTTCACTCAACACAAAGTGACAATCGACGTCAATGGGCTTCAATGGATGTTAATCGACGATATCTGACAAAGTTAGATGCAAACTCACTCAAATATATGAGAAATGTTGAAATTCGACTTCAAATTAGGAAGATAGACTTAGAAAATTTTCACTCATCACAAAGTGACAATCGACCTCAATGGGCTTCAATGGATGTTAATCGACGATATCTGACAAAGTTAGATGCAAACTCACTCAAATATATGAGAAATGTTGAAATTCGACTTCAAATTAGGAAGATAGACTTAGAAAATTTTCACTCAACACAAAGTGACAATCGACCTCAATGGGCTTCAATGGATGTTAATCGACGATATCTGACAAAGTTAGATGCAAACTCACTCAAATATATGAGAAATGTTGAAATTCGACTTCAAATTAGGAAGAAAGACTTAGAAAATTTTCACTCAACACAAAGTGACAATCGACCTCAATGGGCCTCAATCAATGTTAATCGACAATATCTGACAAAGTTAGATGAAAACTCACTCAAATATATGAGAAATGTTGAAATTCGACTTCAAATTAGGAAGATAGACTTAGAAAATTTTCACTCAACACAAAGTGACAATCGACCTCAATGGGCTTCCATGGATGTTAATCGACGATATCTGACAAAGTTAGATGCAAACTCACTCAAATATATGAGAAATGTTGAAATTCGACTTCAAATTAGGAAGATAGACTTAGAAAATTTTCACTCAACACAAAGTGACAATCGACCTCAATGGGCTTCAATGGATGTTAATCGACGATATCTGACAAAGTTAGATGCAAACTCACTCAAATATATGAGAAATGTTGAAATTCGACTTCAAATTAGGAAGATAGACTTAGAAAATTTTCACACAACACAAAGTGACAATCGACCTCAATGGGCTTCAATGGATGTTAATCGACGATATCTGACAAAGTTAGATGCAAACTCACTCAAATATATGAGAAATGTTGAAATTCGACTTCAAATTAGGAAGATAGACTTAGAAAATTTTCACTCAACACAAAGTGACAATCGACCTCAATGGGCTTCCATGGATGTTAATCGACGATATCTGACAAAGTTAGATGCAAACTCACTCAAATATATGAGAAATGTTGAAATTCGACTTCAAATTAGGAAGATAGACTTAGAAAATTTTCACTCAACACAAAGTGACAATCGACCTCAATGGGCTTCAATGGATGTTAATCGACGATATCTGACAAAGTTAGATGCAAACTCACTCAAATATATGAGAAATGTTGAAATTCGACTTCAAATTAGGAAGATAGACTTAGAAAATTTTCACTCAACACAAAGTGACAATCGACCTCAATGGGCTTCAATGGATGTTAATCGACGATATCTGACAAAGTTAGATGCAAACTCACTCAAATATATGAGAAATGTTGAAATTCGACTTCAAATTAGGAAGAAAGACTTAGAAAATTTTCACTCAACACAAAGTGACAATCGACCTCAATGGGCCTCAATCAATGTTAATCGACAATATCTGACAAAGTTAGATGAAAACTCACTCAAATATATGAGAAATGTTGAAATTCGACTTCAAATTAGGAAGATAGACTTAGAAAATTTTCACTCAACACAAAGTGACAATCGACCTCAATGGGCTTCCATGGATGTTAATCGACGATATCTGACAAAGTTAGATGCAAACTCACTCAAATATATGAGAAATGTTGAAATTCGACTTCAAATTAGGAAGATAGACTTAGAAAATTTTCACTCAACACAAAGTGACAATCGACCTCAATGGGCTTCAATGGATGTTAATCGACGATATCTGACAAAGTTAGATGCAAACTCACTCAAATATATGAGAAATGTTGAAATTCGACTTCAAATTAGGAAGATAGACTTAGAAAATTTTCACTCAACACAAAGTGACAATCGACCTCAATGGGCTTCAATGGATGTTAATCGACGATATCTGACAAAGTTAGATGCAAACTCACTCAAATATATGAGAAATGTTGAAATTCGACTTCAAATTAGGAAGAAAGACTTAGAAAATTTTCACTCAACACAAAGTGACAATCGACCTCAATGGGCCTCAATCAATGTTAATCGACAATATCTGACAAAGTTAGATGAAAACTCACTCAAATATATGAGAAATGTTGAAATTCGACTTCAAATTAGGAAGATAGACTTAGAAAATTTTCACTCAACACAAAGTGACAATCGACCTCAATGGGCCTCAATCAATGTTAATCGACAATATCTGACAAAGTTAGATGAAAACTCACTCAAATATATGAGAAATGTTGAAATTCGACTTCAAATTAGGAAGATAGACTTAGAAAATTTTCACTCATCACAAAGTGACAATCGACCTCAATGGGCTTCAATGGATGTTAATCGACGATATCTGACAAAGTTAGATGCAAACTCACTCAAATATATGAGAAATGTTGAAATTCGACTCCAAATTAGGAAGAAAGACTTGGAAAATTTTCACTCAACACAAAGTGACAATCGACCTCAATGTGCTTCAATGGATGTTAATCGACGATATCTGACAAAGTTAGATGCAAACTCAATCAAATATATAAGAAATGTTGAAATTCGACTTCAAATTAGGAAGATAGACTTAGAAAATTTCCACTCAACACAAAGTGACAATCGACCTCAATGGGCTTCAATGGATGTTAATCGACGATATCTGACAAAGTAAGATGCAAACTCAATCAAATATGTAAGAAATGTTGAAATTCGACTCCAAATTAGGAAGAAAGACTTAGAAAATTTTCACTCAACACAAAGTGACAATCGACCTCAATGGGCTTCAATGGATGTTAATCGACGATATCTGACAAAGTTAGATGCAAACTCACTCAAATATATGAGAAATGTTGAAATTCGACTTCAAATTAGGAAGATAGACTTAGAAAATTTTCACTCAACACAAAGTGACAATCGACCTCAATGGGCTTCAATGGATGTTAATCGACGATATCTGACAAAGTTAGATGCAAACTCACTCAAATATATGAGAAATGTTGAAATTCGACTTCAAATTAGGAAGATAGACTTAGAAAATTTTCACTCAACACAAAGTGACAATCGACCTCAATGGGCTTCCATGGATGTTAATCGACGATATCTGACAAAGTTAGATGCAAACTCAATCAAATATATAAGAAATGTTGAAATTCGACTTCAAATTAGGAAGATAGACTTAGAAAATTTTCACTCAACACAAAGTGACAATCGACGTCAATGGGCTTCAATGGATGTTAATCGACGATATCTGACAAAGTTAGATGCAAACTCACTCAAATATATGAGAAATGTTGAAATTCGACTTCAAATTAGGAAGATAGACTTAGAAAATTTTCACTCAACACAAAGTGACAATCGACCTCAATGGGCTTCCATGGATGTTAATCGACGATATCTGACAAAGTTAGATGCAAACTCAATCAAATATATAAGAAATGTTGAAATTCGACTTCAAATTAGGAAGATAGACTTAGAAAATTTTCACTCAACACAAAGTGACAATCGACGTCAATGGGCTTCAATGGATGTTAATCGACGATATCTGACAAAGTTAGATGCAAACTCACTCAAATATATGAGAAATGTTGAAATTCGACTTCAAATTAGGAAGATAGACTTAGAAAATTTTCACTCATCACAAAGTGACAATCGACCTCAATGGGCTTCCATGGATGTTAATCGACGATATCTGACAAAGTTAGATGCAAACTCAATCAAATATATAAGAAATGTTGAAATTCGACTTCAAATTAGGAAGATAGACTTAGAAAATTTTCACTCAACACAAAGTGACAATCGACCTCAATGGGCTTCAATGGATGTTAATCGACGATATCTGACAAAGTTAGATGCAAACTCACTCAAATATATGAGAAATGTTGAAATTCGACTTCAAATTAGGAAGATAGACTTAGAAAATTTTCACTCAACACAAAGTGACAATCGACCTCAATGGGCTTCAATGGATGTTAATCGACGATATCTGACAAAGTTAGATGCAAACTCACTCAAATATATGAGAAATGTTGAAATTCGACTTCAAATTAGGAAGATAGACTTAGAAAATTTTCACTCAACACAAAGTGACAATCGACCTCAATGGGCTTCCATGGATGTTAATCGACGATATCTGACAAAGTTAGATGCAAACTCAATCAAATATATAAGAAATGTTGAAATTCGACTTCAAATTAGGAAGATAGACTTAGAAAATTTTCACTCAACACAAAGTGACAATCGACCTCAATGGGCTTCAATGGATGTTAATCGACGATATCTGACAAAGTTAGATGCAAACTCACTCAAATATATGAGAAATGTTGAAATTCGACTTCAAATTAGGAAGAAAGACTTAGAAAATTTTCACTCAACACAAAGTGACAATCGACCTCAATGGGCCTCAATCAATGTTAATCGACAATATCTGACAAAGTTAGATGAAAACTCACTCAAATATATGAGAAATGTTGAAATTCGACTTCAAATTAGGAAGATAGACTTAGAAAATTTTCACTCAACACAAAGTGACAATCGACCTCAATGGGCCTCAATCAATGTTAATCGACAATATCTGACAAAGTTAGATGAAAACTCACTCAAATATATGAGAAATGTTGAAATTCGACTTCAAATTAGGAAGATAGACTTAGAAAATTTTCACTCAACACAAAGTGACAATCGACCTCAATGGGCTTCAATGGATGTTAATCGACGATATCTGACAAAGTTAGATGCAAACTCACTCAAATATATGAGAAATGTTGAAATTCGACTTCAAATTAGGAAGATAGACTTAGAAAATTTTCACTCAACACAAAGTGACAATCGACCTCAATGGGCTTCCATGGATGTTAATCGACGATATCTGACAAAGTTAGATGCAAACTCAATCAAATATATAAGAAATGTTGAAATTCGACTTCAAATTAGGAAGATAGACTTAGAAAATTTTCACTCAACACAAAGTGACAATCGACCTCAATGGGCTTCAATGGATGTTAATCGACGATATCTGACAAAGTTAGATGCAAACTCACTCAAATATATGAGAAATGTTGAAATTCGACTTCAAATTAGGAAGAAAGACTTAGAAAATTTTCACTCAACACAAAGTGACAATCGACCTCAATGGGCCTCAATCAATGTTAATCGACAATATCTGACAAAGTTAGATGAAAACTCACTCAAATATATGAGAAATGTTGAAATTCGACTTCAAATTAGGAAGATAGACTTAGAAAATTTTCACTCAACACAAAGTGACAATCGACCTCAATGGGCCTCAATCAATGTTAATCGACAATATCTGACAAAGTTAGATGCAAACTCACTCAAATATATGAGAAATGTTGAAATTCGACTTCAAATTAGGAAGATAGACTTAGAAAATTTTCACTCAACACAAAGTGACAATCGACCTCAATGGGCTTCAATGGATGTTAATCGACGATATCTGACAAAGTTAGATGCAAACTCACTCAAATATATGAGAAATGTTGAAATTCGACTTCAAATTAGGAAGATAGACTTAGAAAATTTTCACTCAACACAAAGTGACAATCGACCTCAATGGGCTTCAATGGATGTTAATCGACGATATCTGACAAAGTTAGATGCAAACTCACTCAAATATATGAGAAATGTTGAAATTCGACTTCAAATTAGGAAGAAAGACTTAGAAAATTTTCACTCAACACAAAGTGACAATCGACCTCAATGGGCCTCAATCAATGTTAATCGACAATATCTGACAAAGTTAGATGAAAACTCACTCAAATATATGAGAAATGTTGAAATTCGACTTCAAATTAGGAAGATAGACTTAGAAAATTTTCACTCAACACAAAGTGACAATCGACCTCAATGGGCCTCAATCAATGTTAATCGACAATATCTGACAAAGTTAGATGAAAACTCACTCAAATATATGAGAAATGTTGAAATTCGACTTCAAATTAGGAAGATAGACTTAGAAAATTTTCACTCATCACAAAGTGACAATCGACCTCAATGGGCTTCAATGGATGTTAATCGACGATATCTGACAAAGTTAGATGCAAACTCACTCAAATATATGAGAAATGTTGAAATTCGACTTCAAATTAGGAAGATAGACTTAGAAAATTTCCACTCAACACAAAGTGACAATCGACCTCAATGGGCTTCAATGGATGTTAATCGACGATATCTGACAAAGTAAGATGCAAACTCAATCAAATATATAAGAAATGTTGAAATTCGACTCCAAATTAGGAAGAAAGACTTGGAAAATTTTCACTCAACACAAAGTGACAATCGACCTCAATGTGCTTCAATGGATGTTAATCGACGATATCTGACAAAGTTAGATGCAAACTCAATCAAATATATAAGAAATGTTGAAATTCGACTTCAAATTAGGAAGATAGACTTAGAAAATTTTCACTCATCACAAAGTGACAATCGACCTCAATGGGCTTCAATGGATGTTAATCGACGATATCTGACAAAGTTAGATGCAAACTCACTCAAATATATGAGAAATGTTGAAATTCGACTTCAAATTAGGAAGAAAGACTTAGAAAATTTTCACTCAACACAAAGTGACAATCGACCTCAATGGGCTTCAATGGATGTTAATCGACGATATCTGACAAAGTTAGATGCAAACTCACTCAAATATATGAGAAATGTTGAAATTCGACTTCAAATTAGGAAGATAGACTTAGAAAATTTTCACTCAACACAAAGTGACAATCGACCTCAATGGGCTTCAATGGATGTTAATCGACGATATCTGACAAAGTTAGATGCAAACTCACTCAAATATATGAGAAATGTTGAAATTCGACTTCAAATTAGGAAGATAGACTTAGAAAATTTTCACTCAACACAAAGTGACAATCGACCTCAATGGGCTTCCATGGATGTTAATCGACGATATCTGACAAAGTTAGATGCAAACTCAATCAAATATATAAGAAATGTTGAAATTCGACTTCAAATTAGGAAGATAGACTTAGAAAATTTTCACTCAACACAAAGTGACAATCGACCTCAATGGGCTTCAATGGATGTTAATCGACGATATCTGACAAAGTTAGATGCAAACTCACTCAAATATGTGAGAAATGTTGAAATTCGACTTCAAATTAGGAAGAAAGACTTAGAAAATTTTCACTCAACACAAAGTGACAATCGACCTCAATTGGCCTCAATCAATGTTAATCGACAATATCTGACAAAGTTAGATGAAAACTCACTCAAATATATGAGAAATGTTGAAATTCGACTTCAAATTAGGAAGATAGACTTAGAAAATTTTCACTCAACACAAAGTGACAATCGACCTCAATGGGCCTCAATCAATGTTAATCGACAATATCTGACAAAGTTAGATGAAAACTCACTCAAATATATGAGAAATGTTGAAATTCGACTTCAAATTAGGAAGATAGACTTAGAAAATTTTCACTCATCACAAAGTGACAATCGACCTCAATGGGCTTCAATGGATGTTAATCGACGATATCTGACAAAGTTAGATGCAAACTCACTCAAATATATGAGAAATGTTGAAATTCGACTTCAAATTAGGAAGATAGACTTAGAAAATTTCCACTCAACACAAAGTGACAATCGACCTCAATGGGCTTCCATGGATGTTAATCGACGATATCTGACAAAGTTAGATGCAAACTCAATCAAATATATAAGAAATGTTGAAATTCGACTTCAAATTAGGAAGATAGACTTAGAAAATTTTCACTCAACACAAAGTGACAATCGACGTCAATGGGCTTCAATGGATGTTAATCGACGATATCTGACAAAGTTAGATGCAAACTCACTCAAATATATGAGAAATGTTGAAATTCGACTTCAAATTAGGAAGATAGACTTAGAAAATTTTCACTCAACACAAAGTGACAATCGACGTCAATGGGCTTCAATGGATGTTAATCGACGATATCTGACAAAGTTAGATGCAAACTCACTCAAATATATGAGAAATGTTGAAATTCGACTTCAAATTAGGAAGATAGACTTAGAAAATTTTCACTCAACACAAAGTGACAATCGACCTCAATGGGCTTCCATGGATGTTAATCGACGATATCTGACAAAGTTAGATGCAAACTCAATCAAATATATAAGAAATGTTGAAATTCGACTTCAAATTAGGAAGATAGACTTGGAAAATTTTCACTCAACACAAAGTGACAATCGACGTCAATGGGCTTCAATGGATGTTAATCGACGATATCTGACAAAGTTAGATGCAAACTCACTCAAATATATGAGAAATGTTGAAATTCGACTTCAAATTAGGAAGATAGACTTAGAAAATTTTCACTCATCACAAAGTGACAATCGACCTCAATGGGCTTCCATGGATGTTAATCGACGATATCTGACAAAGTTAGATGCAAACTCAATCAAATATATAAGAAATGTTGAAATTCGACTTCAAATTAGGAAGATAGACTTAGAAAATTTTCACTCAACACAAAGTGACAATCGACCTCAATGGGCTTCAATGGATGTTAATCGACGATATCTGACAAAGTTAGATGCAAACTCACTCAAATATATGAGAAATGTTGAAATTCGACTTCAAATTAGGAAGATAGACTTAGAAAATTTTCACTCAACACAAAGTGACAATCGACCTCAATGGGCTTCAATGGATGTTAATCGACGATATCTGACAAAGTTAGATGCAAACTCACTCAAATATATGAGAAATGTTGAAATTCGACTTCAAATTAGGAAGATAGACTTAGAAAATTTTCACTCAACACAAAGTGACAATCGACCTCAATGGGCTTCCATGGATGTTAATCGACGATATCTGACAAAGTTAGATGCAAACTCACTCAAATATATGAGAAATGTTGAAATTCGACTTCAAATTAGGAAGATAGACTTAGAAAATTTTCACTCATCACAAAGTGACAATCGACCTCAATGGGCTTCAATGGATGTTAATCGACGATATCTGACAAAGTTAGATGCAAACTCACTCAAATATATGAGAAATGTTGAAATTCGACTTCAAATTAGGAAGATAGACTTAGAAAATTTTCACTCAACACAAAGTGACAATCGACCTCAATGGGCTTCAATGGATGTTAATCGACGATATCTGACAAAGTTAGATGCAAACTCACTCAAATATATGAGAAATGTTGAAATTCGACTTCAAATTAGGAAGAAAGACTTAGAAAATTTTCACTCAACACAAAGTGACAATCGACCTCAATGGGCCTCAATCAATGTTAATCGACAATATCTGACAAAGTTAGATGAAAACTCACTCAAATATATGAGAAATGTTGAAATTCGACTTCAAATTAGGAAGATAGACTTAGAAAATTTTCACTCAACACAAAGTGACAATCGACCTCAATGGGCTTCCATGGATGTTAATCGACGATATCTGACAAAGTTAGATGCAAACTCACTCAAATATATGAGAAATGTTGAAATTCGACTTCAAATTAGGAAGATAGACTTAGAAAATTTTCACTCAACACAAAGTGACAATCGACCTCAATGGGCTTCAATGGATGTTAATCGACGATATCTGACAAAGTTAGATGCAAACTCACTCAAATATATGAGAAATGTTGAAATTCGACTTCAAATTAGGAAGATAGACTTAGAAAATTTTCACTCAACACAAAGTGACAATCGACCTCAATGGGCTTCAATGGATGTTAATCGACGATATCTGACAAAGTTAGATGCAAACTCACTCAAATATATGAGAAATGTTGAAATTCGACTTCAAATTAGGAAGAAAGACTTAGAAAATTTTCACTCAACACAAAGTGACAATCGACCTCAATGGGCCTCAATCAATGTTAATCGACAATATCTGACAAAGTTAGATGAAAACTCACTCAAATATATGAGAAATGTTGAAATTCGACTTCAAATTAGGAAGATAGACTTAGAAAATTTTCACTCAACACAAAGTGACAATCGACCTCAATGGGCCTCAATCAATGTTAATCGACAATATCTGACAAAGTTAGATGAAAACTCACTCAAATATATGAGAAATGTTGAAATTCGACTTCAAATTAGGAAGATAGACTTAGAAAATTTTCACTCAACACAAAGTGACAATCGACCTCAATGGGCTTCCATGGATGTTAATCGACGATATCTGACAAAGTTAGATGCAAACTCACTCAAATATATGAGAAATGTTGAAATTCGACTTCAAATTAGGAAGATAGACTTAGAAAATTTCCACTCAACACAAAGTGACAATCGACCTCAATGGGCTTCAATGGATGTTAATCGACGATATCTGACAAAGTAAGATGCAAACTCAATCAAATATATAAGAAATGTTGAAATTCGACTCCAAATTAGGAAGAAAGACTTGGAAAATTTTCACTCAACACAAAGTGACAATCGACCTCAATGTGCTTCAATGGATGTTAATCGACGATATCTGACAAAGTTAGATGCAAACTCAATCAAATATATAAGAAATGTTGAAATTCGACTTCAAATTAGGAAGATAGACTTAGAAAATTTCCACTCAACACAAAGTGACAATCGACCTCAATGGGCTTCAATGGATGTTAATCGACGATATCTGACAAAGTAAGATGCAAACTCAATCAAATATGTAAGAAATGTTGAAATTCGACTTCAAATTAGGAAGATAGACTTAGAAAATTTTCACTCAACACAAAGTGACAATCGACCTCAATGGGCTTCAATGGATGTTAATCGACGATATCTGACAAAGTTAGATGCAAACTCACTCAAATATATGAGAAATGTTGAAATTCGACTTCAAATTAGGAAGATAGACTTAGAAAATTTTCACTCAACACAAAGTGACAATCGACCTCAATGGGCTTCAATGGATGTTAATCGACGATATCTGACAAAGTTAGATGCAAACTCACTCAAATATATGAGAAATGTTGAAATTCGACTTCAAATTAGGAAGATAGACTTAGAAAATTTTCACTCAACACAAAGTGACAATCGACCTCAATGGGCTTCCATGGATGTTAATCGACGATATCTGACAAAGTTAGATGCAAACTCAATCAAATATATAAGAAATGTTGAAATTCGACTTCAAATTAGGAAGATAGACTTAGAAAATTTTCACTCAACACAAAGTGACAATCGACCTCAATGGGCTTCAATGGATGTTAATCGACGATATCTGACAAAGTTAGATGCAAACTCACTCAAATATATGAGAAATGTTGAAATTCGACTTCAAATTAGGAAGAAAGACTTAGAAAATTTTCACTCAACACAAAGTGACAATCGACCTCAATGGGCCTCAATCAATGTTAATCGACAATATCTGACAAAGTTAGATGAAAACTCACTCAAATATATGAGAAATGTTGAAATTCGACTTCAAATTAGGAAGATAGACTTAGAAAATTTTCACTCAACACAAAGTGACAATCGACCTCAATGGGCCTCAATCAATGTTAATCGACAATATCTGACAAAGTTAGATGAAAACTCACTCAAATATATGAGAAATGTTGAAATTCGACTTCAAATTAGGAAGATAGACTTAGAAAATTTTCACTCATCACAAAGTGACAATCGACCTCAATGGGCTTCAATGGATGTTAATCGACGATATCTGACAAAGTTAGATGCAAACTCACTCAAATATATGAGAAATGTTGAAATTCGACTTCAAATTAGGAAGATAGACTTAGAAAATTTCCACTCAACACAAAGTGACAATCGACCTCAATGGGCTTCAATGGATGTTAATCGACGATATCTGACAAAGTAAGATGCAAACTCAATCAAATATATAAGAAATGTTGAAATTCGACTCCAAATTAGGAAGAAAGACTTGGAAAATTTTCACTCAACACAAAGTGACAATCGACCTCAATGTGCTTCAATGGATGTTAATCGACGATATCTGACAAAGTTAGATGCAAACTCAATCAAATATATAAGAAATGTTGAAATTCGACTTCAAATTAGGAAGATAGACTTAGAAAATTTCCACTCAACACAAAGTGACAATCGACCTCAATGGGCTTCAATGGATGTTAATCGACGATATCTGACAAAGTAAGATGCAAACTCAATCAAATATGTAAGAAATGTTGAAATTCGACTCCAAATTAGGAAGAAAGACTTAGAAAATTTTCACTCAACACAAAGTGACAATCGACCTCAATGGGCTTCAATGGATGTTAATCGACGATATCTGACAAAGTTAGATGCATACTCACTCAAATATATGAGAAATGTTGAAATTCGACTTCAAATTAGGAAGATAGACTTAGAAAATTTTCACTCAACACAAAGTGACAATCGACCTCAATGGGCTTCAATGGATGTTAATCGACGATATCTGACAAAGTTAGATGCAAACTCACTCAAATATATGAGAAATGTTGAAATTCGACTTCAAATTAGGAAGATAGACTTAGAAAATTTTCACTCAACACAAAGTGACAATCGACCTCAATGGGCTTCCATGGATGTTAATCGACGATATCTGACAAAGTTAGATGCAAACTCAATCAAATATATAAGAAATGTTGAAATTCGACTTCAAATTAGGAAGATAGACTTAGAAAATTTTCACTCAACACAAAGTGACAATCGACGTCAATGGGCTTCAATGGATGTTAATCGACGATATCTGACAAAGTTAGATGCAAACTCACTCAAATATATGAGAAATGTTGAAATTCGACTTCAAATTAGGAAGATAGACTTAGAAAATTTTCACTCAACACAAAGTGACAATCGACCTCAATGGGCTTCCATGGATGTTAATCGACGATATCTGACAAAGTTAGATGCAAACTCAATCAAATATATAAGAAATGTTGAAATTCGACTTCAAATTAGGAAGATAGACTTAGAAAATTTTCACTCAACACAAAGTGACAATCGACGTCAATGGGCTTCAATGGATGTTAATCGACGATATCTGACAAAGTTAGATGCAAACTCACTCAAATATATGAGAAATGTTGAAATTCGACTTCAAATTAGGAAGATAGACTTAGAAAATTTTCACTCATCACAAAGTGACAATCGACCTCAATGGGCTTCCATGGATGTTAATCGACGATATCTGACAAAGTTAGATGCAAACTCAATCAAATATATAAGAAATGTTGAAATTCGACTTCAAATTAGGAAGATAGACTTAGAAAATTTTCACTCAACACAAAGTGACAATCGACCTCAATGGGCTTCAATGGATGTTAATCGACGATATCTGACAAAGTTAGATGCAAACTCACTCAAATATATGAGAAATGTTGAAATTCGACTTCAAATTAGGAAGATAGACTTAGAAAATTTTCACTCAACACAAAGTGACAATCGACCTCAATGTGCTTCAATGGATGTTAATCGACGAAATCTGACAAAGTTAGATGCAAACTCAATCAAATATATAAGAAATGTTGAAATTCGACTTCAAATTAGGAAGATAGACTTAGAAAATTTCCACTCAACACAAAGTGACAATCGACGTCAATGGGCTTCAATGGATGTTAATCGACGATATCTGACAAAGTTAGATGCAAACTCACTCAAATATATGAGAAATGTTGAAATTCGACTTCAAATTAGGAAGATAGACTTAGAAAATTTTCACTCATCACAAAGTGACAATCGACCTCAATGGGCTTCCATGGATGTTAATCGACGATATCTGACAAAGTTAGATGCAAACTCAATCAAATATATAAGAAATGTTGAAATTCGACTTCAAATTAGGAAGATAGACTTAGAAAATTTTCACTCAACACAAAGTGACAATCGACCTCAATGGGCTTCAATGGATGTTAATCGACGATATCTGACAAAGTT
Organism: Diorhabda carinulata; assembly: GCF_026250575.1. Lineage (NCBI taxonomy): Eukaryota > Metazoa > Arthropoda > Insecta > Coleoptera > Chrysomelidae > Diorhabda > Diorhabda carinulata. The sequence goes on from NC_079467.1 coordinate 11,757,371, forward strand.
AGATGCAAACTCACTCAAATATATGAGAAATGTTGAAATTCGACTTCAAATTAGGAAGATAGACTTAGAAAATTTTCACTCAACACAAAGTGACAATCGACCTCAATGGGCTTCAATGGATGTTAATCGACGATATCTGACAAAGTTAGATGCAAACTCACTCAAATATATGAGAAATGTTGAAATTCGACTTCAAATTAGGAAGATAGACTTAGAAAATTTTCACTCAACACAAAGTGACAATCGACCTCAATGGGCTTCCATGGATGTTAATCGACGATATCTGACAAAGTTAGATGCAAACTCAATCAAATATATAAGAAATGTTGAAATTCGACTTCAAATTAGGAAGATAGACTTAGAAAATTTTCACTCAACACAAAGTGACAATCGACCTCAATGGGCTTCAATGGATGTTAATCGACGATATCTGACAAAGTTAGATGCAAACTCACTCAAATATATGAGAAATGTTGAAATTCGACTTCAAATTAGGAAGAAAGACTTAGAAAATTTTCACTCAACACAAAGTGACAATCGACCTCAATGGGCCTCAATCAATGTTAATCGACAATATCTGACAAAGTTAGATGAAAACTCACTCAAATATATGAGAAATGTTGAAATTCGACTTCAAATTAGGAAGATAGACTTAGAAAATTTTCACTCAACACAAAGTGACAATCGACCTCAATGGGCCTCAATCAATGTTAATCGACAATATCTGACAAAGTTAGATGAAAACTCACTCAAATATATGAGAAATGTTGAAATTCGACTTCAAATTAGGAAGATAGACTTAGAAAATTTTCACTCATCACAAAGTGACAATCGACCTCAATGGGCCTCAATGGATGTTAATCGACGATATCTGACAAAGTTAGATGCAAACTCACTCAAATATATGAGAAATGTTGAAATTCGACTCCAAATTAGGAAGAAAGACTTGGAAAATTTTCACTCAACACAAAGTGACAATCGACCTCAATGTGCTTCAATGGATGTTAATCGACGATATCTGACAAAGTTAGATGCAAACTCAATCAAATATATAAGAAATGTTGAAATTCGACTTCAAATTAGGAAGATAGACTTAGAAAATTTCCACTCAACACAAAGTGACAATCGACCTCAATGGGCCTCAATGGATGTTAATCGACGATATCTGACAAAGTAAGATGCAAACTCAATCAAATATATAAGAAATGTTGAAATTCGACTCCAAATTAGGAAGAAAGACTTGGAAAATTTTCACTCAACACAAAGTGACAATCGACCTCAATGTGCTTCAATGGATGTTAATCGACGATATCTGACAAAGTTAGATGCAAACTCAATCAAATATATAAGAAATGTTGAAATTCGACTTCAAATTAGGAAGATAGACTTAGAAAATTTCCACTCAACACAAAGTGACAATCGACCTCAATGGGCTTCAATGGATGTTAATCGACGATATCTGACAAAGTAAGATGCAAACTCAATCAAATATGTAAGAAATGTTGAAATTCGACTCCAAATTAGGAAGAAAGACTTAGAAAATTTTCACTCAACACAAAGTGACAATCGACCTCAATGGGCTTCAATGGATGTTAATCGACGATATCTGACAAAGTTAGATGCAAACTCACTCAAATATATGAGAAATGTTGAAATTCGACTTCAAATTAGGAAGATAGACTTAGAAAATTTTCACTCAACACAAAGTGACAATCGACCTCAATGGGCTTCAATGGATGTTAATCGACGATATCTGACAAAGTTAGATGCAAACTCACTCAAATATATGAGAAATGTTGAAATTCGACTTCAAATTAGGAAGATAGACTTAGAAAATTTTCACTCAACACAAAGTGACAATCGACCTCAATGGGCTTCCATGGATGTTAATCGACGATATCTGACAAAGTTAGATGCAAACTCAATCAAATATATAAGAAATGTTGAAATTCGACTTCAAATTAGGAAGATAGACTTAGAAAATTTTCACTCAACACAAAGTGACAATCGACGTCAATGGGCTTCAATGGATGTTAATCGACGATATCTGACAAAGTTAGATGCAAACTCACTCAAATATATGAGAAATGTTGAAATTCGACTTCAAATTAGGAAGATAGACTTAGAAAATTTTCACTCATCACGAAGTGACAATCGACCTCAATGGGCTTCCATGGATGTTAATCGACGATATCTGACAAAGTTAGATGCAAACTCAATCAAATATATAAGAAATGTTGAAATTCGACTTCAAATTAGGAAGATAGACTTAGAAAATTTTCACTCAACACAAAGTGACAATCGACCTCAATGGGCTTCAATGGATGTTAATCGACGATATCTGACAAAGTTAGATGCAAACTCACTCAAATATATGAGAAATGTTGAAATTCGACTTCAAATTAGGAAGAAAGACTTAGAAAATTTTCACTCATCACAAAGTGACAATCGACCTCAATGGGCTTCAATGGATGTTAATCGACGATATCTGACAAAGTTAGATGCAAACTCACTCAAATATATGAGAAATGTTGAAATTCGACTTCAAATTAGGAAGATAGACTTAGAAAATTTTCACTCAACACAAAGTGACAATCGACCTCAATGGGCTTCAATGGATGTTAATCGACGATATCTGACAAAGTTAGATGCAAACTCACTCAAATATACGAGAAATGTTGAAATTCGACTTCAAATTAGGAAGATAGACTTAGAAAATTTCCACTCAACACAAAGTGACAATCGACCTCAATGGGCTTCAATGGATGTTAATCGACGATATCTGACAAAGTAAGATGCAAACTCAATCAAATATATAAGAAATGTTGAAATTCGACTCCAAATTAAAAAGAAAGACTTGGAAAATTTTCACTCAACACAAAGTGACAATCGACCTCAATGTGCTTCAATGGATGTTAATCGACGATATCTGACAAAGTTAGATGCAAACTCAATCAAATATATAAGAAATGTTGAAATTCGACTTCAAATTAGGAAGATAGACTTAGAAATTTTCCACTCAACACAAAGTGACAATCGACCTCAATGGGCTTCAATGGATGTTAATCGACGATATCTGACAAAGTAAGATGCAAACTCAATCAAATATGTAAGAAATGTTGAAATTCGACTCCAAATTAGGAAGAAAGACTTAGAAAATTTTCACTCAACACAAAGTGACAATCGACCTCAATGGGCTTCAATGGATGTTAATCGACGATATCTGACAAAGTTAGATGCAAACTCACTCAAATATATGAGAAATGTTGAAATTCGACTTCAAATTAGGAAGATAGACTTAGAAAATTTTCACTCAACACAAAGTGACAATCGACCTCAATGGGCTTCAATGGATGTTAATCGACGATATCTGACAAAGTTAGATGCAAACTCACTCAAATATATGAGAAATGTTGAAATTCGACTTCAAATTAGGAAGATAGACTTAGAAAATTTTCACTCAACACAAAGTGACAATCGACCTCAATGGGCTTCCATGGATGTTAATCGACGATATCTGACAAAGTTAGATGCAAACTCAATCAAATATATAAGAAATGTTGAAATTCGACTTCAAATTAGGAAGATAGACTTAGAAAATTTTCACTCAACACAAAGTGACAATCGACGTCAATGGGCTTCAATGGATGTTAATCGACGATATCTGACAAAGTTAGATGCAAACTCACTCAAATATATGAGAAATGTTGAAATTCGACTTCAAATTAGGAAGATAGACTTAGAAAATTTTCACTCAACACAAAGTGACAATCGACCTCAATGGGCTTCCATGGATGTTAATCGACGATATCTGACAAAGTTAGATGCAAACTCAATCAAATATATAAGAAATGTTGAAATTCGACTTCAAATTAGGAAGATAGACTTAGAAAATTTTCACTCAACACAAAGTGACAATCGACGTCAATGGGCTTCAATGGATGTTAATCGACGATATCTGACAAAGTTAGATGCAAACTCACTCAAATATATGAGAAATGTTGAAATTCGACTTCAAATTAGGAAGATAGACTTAGAAAATTTTCACTCATCACAAAGTGACAATCGACCTCAATGGGCTTCCATGGATGTTAATCGACGATATCTGACAAAGTTAGATGCAAACTCAATCAAATATATAAGAAATGTTGAAATTCGACTTCAAATTAGGAAGATAGACTTAGAAAATTTTCACTCAACACAAAGTGACAATCGACCTCAATGGGCTTCAATGGATGTTAATCGACGATATCTGACAAAGTTAGATGCAAACTCACTCAAATATATGAGAAATGTTGAAATTCGACTTCAAATTAGGAAGAAAGACTTAGAAAATTTTCACTCATCACAAAGTGACAATCGACCTCAATGGGCTTCAATGGATGTTAATCGACGATATCTGACAAAGTTAGATGCAAACTCACTCAAATATATGAGAAATGTTGAAATTCGACTTCAAATTAGGAAGATAGACTTAGAAAATTTTCACTCAACACAAAGTGACAATCGACCTCAATGGGCTTCAATGGATGTTAATCGACGATATCTGACAAAGTTAGATGCAAACTCACTCAAATATATGAGAAATGTTGAAATTCGACTTCAAATTAGGAAGATAGACTTAGAAAATTTCCACTCAACACAAAGTGACAATCGACCTCAATGGGCTTCAATGGATGTTAATCGACGATATCTGACAAAGTAAGATGCAAACTCAATCAAATATATAAGAAATGTTGAAATTCGACTCCAAATTAAAAAGAAAGACTTGGAAAATTTTCACTCAACACAAAGTGACAATCGACCTCAATGTGCTTCAATGGATGTTAATCGACGATATCTGACAAAGTTAGATGCAAACTCAATCAAATATATAAGAAATGTTGAAATTCGACTTCAAATTAGGAAGATAGACTTAGAAATTTTCCACTCAACACAAAGTGACAATCGACCTCAATGGGCTTCAATGGATGTTAATCGACGATATCTGACAAAGTAAGATGCAAACTCAATCAAATATGTAAGAAATGTTGAAATTCGACTCCAAATTAGGAAGAAAGACTTAGAAAATTTTCACTCAACACAAAGTGACAATCGACCTCAATGGGCTTCAATGGATGTTAATCGACGATATCTGACAAAGTTAGATGCAAACTCACTCAAATATATGAGAAATGTTGAAATTCGACTTCAAATTAGGAAGATAGACTTAGAAATTTTCCACTCAACACAAAGTGACAATCGACCTCAATGGGCTTCAATGGATGTTAATCGACGATATCTGACAAAGTAAGATGCAAACTCAATCAAATATGTAAGAAATGTTGAAATTCGACTCCAAATTAGGAAGAAAGACTTAGAAAATTTTCACTCAACACAAAGTGACAATCGACCTCAATGGGCTTCAATGGATGTTAATCGACGATATCTGACAAAGTTAGATGCAAACTCACTCAAATATATAAGAAATGTTGAAATTCGACTTCAAATTAGGAAGATAGACTTAGAAAATTTTCACTCAACACAAAGTGACAATCGACGTCAATGGGCTTCAATGGATGTTAATCGACGATATCTGACAAAGTTAGATGCAAACTCACTCAAATATATGAGAAATGTTGAAATTCGACTTCAAATTAGGAAGATAGACTTAGAAAATTTTCACTCAACACAAAGTGACAATCGACCTCAATGGGCTTCCATGGATGTTAATCGACGATATCTGACAAAGTTAGATGCAAACTCAATCAAATATATAAGAAATGTTGAAATTCGACTTCAAATTAGGAAGATAGACTTAGAAAATTTTCACTCAACACAAAGTGACAATCGACGTCAATGGGCTTCAATGGATGTTAATCGACGATATCTGACAAAGTTAGATGCAAACTCACTCAAATATATGAGAAATGTTGAAATTCGACTTCAAATTAGGAAGATAGACTTAGAAAATTTTCACTCATCACAAAGTGACAATCGACCTCAATGGGCTTCCATGGATGTTAATCGACGATATCTGACAAAGTTAGATGCAAACTCAATCAAATATATAAGAAATGTTGAAATTCGACTTCAAATTAGGAAGATAGACTTAGAAAATTTTCACTCAACACAAAGTGACAATCGACCTCAATGGGCTTCAATGGATGTTAATCGACGATATCTGACAAAGTTAGATGCAAACTCACTCAAATATATGAGAAATGTTGAAATTCGACTTCAAATTAGGAAGAAAGACTTAGAAAATTTTCACTCATCACAAAGTGACAATCGACCTCAATGGGCTTCAATGGATGTTAATCGACGATATCTGACAAAGTTAGATGCAAACTCACTCAAATATATGAGAAATGTTGAAATTCGACTTCAAATTAGGAAGATAGACTTAGAAAATTTTCACTCAACACAAAGTGACAATCGACCTCAATGGGCTTCAATGGATGTTAATCGACGATATCTGACAAAGTTAGATGCAAACTCACTCAAATATATGAGAAATGTTGAAATTCGACTTCAAATTAGGAAGATAGACTTAGAAAATTTCCACTCAACACAAAGTGACAATCGACCTCAATGGGCTTCAATGGATGTTAATCGACGATATCTGACAAAGTAAGATGCAAACTCAATCAAATATATAAGAAATGTTGAAATTCGACTCCAAATTAAAAAGAAAGACTTGGAAAATTTTCACTCAACACAAAGTGACAATCGACCTCAATGTGCTTCAATGGATGTTAATCGACGATATCTGACAAAGTTAGATGCAAACTCAATCAAATATATAAGAAATGTTGAAATTCGACTTCAAATTAGGAAGATAGACTTAGAAATTTTCCACTCAACACAAAGTGACAATCGACCTCAATGGGCTTCAATGGATGTTAATCGACGATATCTGACAAAGTAAGATGCAAACTCAATCAAATATGTAAGAAATGTTGAAATTCGACTCCAAATTAGGAAGAAAGACTTAGAAAATTTTCACTCAACACAAAGTGACAATCGACCTCAATGGGCTTCAATGGATGTTAATCGACGATATCTGACAAAGTTAGATGCAAACTCACTCAAATATATGAGAAATGTTGAAATTCGACTTCAAATTAGGAAGATAGACTTAGAAAATTTTCACTCAACACAAAGTGACAATCGACCTCAATGGGCTTCAATGGATGTTAATCGACGATATCTGACAAAGTTAGATGCAAACTCACTCAAATATATGAGAAATGTTGAAATTCGACTTCAAATTAGGAAGATAGACTTAGAAAATTTTCACTCAACACAAAGTGACAATCGACCTCAATGGGCTTCCATGGATGTTAATCGACGATATCTGACAAAGTTAGATGCAAACTCACTCAAATATATGAGAAATGTTGAAATTCGACTTCAAATTAGGAAGATAGACTTAGAAAATTTTCACTCAACACAAAGTGACAATCGACCTCAATGGGCCTCAATCAATGTTAATCGACAATATCTGACAAAGTTAGATGAAAACTCACTCAAATATATGAGAAATGTTGAAATTCGACTTCAAATTAGGAAGATAGACTTAGAAAATTTTCACTCAACACAAAGTGACAATCGACCTCAATGGGCTTCAATGGATGTTAATCGACGATATCTGACAAAGTTAGATGCAAACTCACTCAAATATATGAGAAATGTTGAAATTCGACTTCAAATTAGGAAGATAGACTTAGAAAATTTCCACTCAACACAAAGTGACAATCGACCTCAATGGGCTTCAATGGATGTTAATCGACGATATCTGACAAAGTAAGATGCAAACTCAATCAAATATATAAGAAATGTTGAAATTCGACTCCAAATTAAAAAGAAAGACTTGGAAAATCTTCACTCAACACAAAGTGACAATCGACCTCAATGTGCTTCAATGGATGTTAATCGACGATATCTGACAAAGTTAGATGCAAACTCAATCAAATATATAAGAAATGTTGAAATTCGACTTCAAATTAGGAAGATAGACTTAGAAATTTTCCACTCAACACAAAGTGACAATCGACCTCAATGGGCTTCAATGGATGTTAATCGACGATATCTGACAAAGTAAGATGCAAACTCAATCAAATATGTAAGAAATGTTGAAATTCGACTCCAAATTAGGAAGAAAGACTTAGAAAATTTTCACTCAACACAAAGTGACAATCGACCTCAATGGGCTTCAATGGATGTTAATCGACGATATCTGACAAAGTTAGATGCAAACTCACTCAAATATATGAGAAATGTTGAAATTCGACTTCAAATTAGGAAGATAGACTTAGAAAATTTTCACTCAACACAAAGTGACAATCGACCTCAATGGGCTTCAATGGATGTTAATCGACGATATCTGACAAAGTTAGATGCAAACTCACTCAAATATATGAGAAATGTTGAAATTCGACTTCAAATTAGGAAGATAGACTTAGAAAATTTTCACTCAACACAAAGTGACAATCGACCTCAATGGGCTTCCATGGATGTTAATCGACGATATCTGACAAAGTTAGATGCAAACTCACTCAAATATATGAGAAATGTTGAAATTCGACTTCAAATTAGGAAGATAGACTTAGAAAATTTTCACTCAACACAAAGTGACAATCGACCTCAATGGGCCTCAATCAATGTTAATCGACAATATCTGACAAAGTTAGATGAAAACTCACTCAAATATATGAGAAATGTTGAAATTCGACTTCAAATTAGGAAGATAGACTTAGAAAATTTTCACTCAACACAAAGTGACAATCGACCTCAATGGGCTTCAATGGATGTTAATCGACGATATCTGACAAAGTTAGATGCAAACTCACTCAAATATATGAGAAATGTTGAAATTCGACTTCAAATTAGGAAGAAAGACTTAGAAAATTTTCACTCAACACAAAGTGACAATCGACCTCAATGGGCCTCAATCAATGTTAATCGACAATATCTGACAAAGTTAGATGAAAACTCACTCAAATATATGAGAAATGTTGAAATTCGACTTCAAATTAGGAAGATAGACTTAGAAAATTTTCACTCAACACAAAGTGACAATCGACCTCAATGGGCTTCCATGGATGTTAATCGACGATATCTGACAAAGTTAGATGCAAACTCACTCAAATATATGAGAAATGTTGAAATTCGACTTCAAATTAGGAAGATAGACTTAGAAAATTTTCACTCAACACAAAGTGACAATCGACCTCAATGGGCTTCAATGGATGTTAATCGACGATATCTGACAAAGTTAGATGCAAACTCACTCAAATATATGAGAAATGTTGAAATTCGACTTCAAATTAGGAAGATAGACTTAGAAAATTTTCACTCAACACAAAGTGACAATCGACCTCAATGGGCTTCAATGGATGTTAATCGACGATATCTGACAAAGTTAGATGCAAACTCACTCAAATATATGAGAAATGTTGAAATTCGACTTCAAATTAGGAAGAAAGACTTAGAAAATTTTCACTCAACACAAAGTGACAATCGACCTCAATGGGCCTCAATCAATGTTAATCGACAATATCTGACAAAGTTAGATGCAAACTCAATCAAATATATAAGAAATGTTGAAATTCGACTTCAAATTAGGAAGATAGACTTAGAAAATTTCCACTCAACACAAAGTGACAATCGACCTCAATGGGCTTCAATGGATGTTAATCGACGATATCTGTCAAAGTAAGATGCAAACTCAATCAAATATGTAAGAAATGTTGAAATTCGACTCCAAATTAGGAAGAAAGACTTAGAAAATTTTCACTCAACACAAAGTGACAATCGACCTCAATGGGCTTCAATGGATGTTAATCGACGATATCTGACAAAGTTAGATGCAAACTCACTCAAATATATGAGAAATGTTGAAATTCGACTTCAAATTAGGAAGATAGACTTAGAAAATTTTCACTCAACACAAAGTGACAATCGACCTCAATGGGCTTCAATGGATGTTAATCGACGATATCTGACAAAGTAAGATGCAAACTCAATCAAATATGTAAGAAATGTTGAAATTCGACTCCAAATTAGGAAGAAAGACTTAGAAAATTTTCACTCAACACAAAGTGACAATCGACCTCAATGGGCTTCAATGGATGTTAATCGACGATATCTGACAAAGTTAGATGCAAACTCACTCAAATATATGAGAAATGTTGAAATTCGACTTCAAATTAGGAAGATAGACTTAGAAAATTTTCACTCAACACAAAGTGACAATCGACCTCAATGGGCTTCAATGGATGTTAATCGACGATATCTGACAAAGTTAGATGCAAACTCACTCAAATATATGAGAAATGTTGAAATTCGACTTCAAATTAGGAAGATAGACTTAGAAAATTTTCACTCAACACAAAGTGACAATCGACCTCAATGGGCTTCCATGGATGTTAATCGACGATATCTGACAAAGTTAGATGCAAACTCAATCAAATATATAAGAAATGTTGAAATTCGACTTCAAATTAGGAAGATAGACTTGGAAAATTTTCACTCAACACAAAGTGACAATCGACGTCAATGGGCTTCAATGGATGTTAATCGACGATATCTGACAAAGTTAGATGCAAACTCACTCAAATATATGAGAAATGTTGAAATTCGACTTCAAATTAGGAAGATAGACTTAGAAAATTTTCACTCATCACAAAGTGACAATCGACCTCAATGGGCTTCAATGGATGTTAATCGACGATATCTGACAAAGTTAGATGCAAACTCACTCAAATATATGAGAAATGTTGAAATTCGACTTCAAATTAGGAAGATAGACTTAGAAAATTTCCACTCAACACAAAGTGACAATCGACCTCAATGGGCTTCAATGGATGTTAATCGACGATATCTGACAAAGTAAGATGCAAACTCAATCAAATATATAAGAAATGTTGAAATTCGACTCCAAATTAGGAAGAAAGACTTAGAAAATTTTCACTCAACACAAAGTGACAATCGACCTCAATGGGCCTCAATCAATGTTAATCGACAATATCTGACAAAGTTAGATGCAAACTCAATCAAATATATAAGAAATGTTGAAATTCGACTTCAAATTAGGAAGATAGACTTAGAAAATTTCCACTCAACACAAAGTGACAATCGACCTCAATGGGCTTCAATGGATGTTAATCGACGATATCTGACAAAGTAAGATGCAAACTCAATCAAATATGTAAGAAATGTTGAAATTCGACTCCAAATTAGGAAGAAAGACTTAGAAAATTTTCACTCAACACAAAGTGACAATCGACCTCAATGGGCTTCAATGGATGTTAATCGACGATATCTGACAAAGTTAGATGCAAACTCACTCAAATATATGAGAAATGTTGAAATTCGACTTCAAATTAGGAAGAAAGACTTAGAAAATTTTCACTCAACACAAAGTGACAATCGACCTCAATGGGCCTCAATCAATGTTAATCGACAATATCTGACAAAGTTAGATGAAAACTCACTCAAATATATGAGAAATGTTGAAATTCGACTTCAAATTAGGAAGATAGACTTAGAAAATTTTCACTCAACACAAAGTGACAATCGACCTCAATGGGCTTCCATGGATGTTAATCGACGATATCTGACAAAGTTAGATGCAAACTCAATCAAATATATAAGAAATGTTGAAATTCGACTTCAAATTAGGAAGATAGACTTAGAAAATTTTCACTCAACACAAAGTGACAATCGACGTCAATGGGCTTCAATGGATGTTAATCGACGATATCTGACAAAGTTAGATGCAAACTCACTCAAATATATGAGAAATGTTGAAATTCGACTTCAAATTAGGAAGATAGACTTAGAAAATTTTCACTCAACACAAAGTGACAATCGACCTCAATGGGCTTCAATGGATGTTAATCGACGATATCTGACAAAGTTAGATGCAAACTCACTCAAATATATGAGAAATGTTGAAATTCGACTTCAAATTAGGAAGAAAGACTTAGAAAATTTTCACTCAACACAAAGTGACAATCGACCTCAATGGGCCTCAATCAATGATAATCGACAATATCTGACAAAGTTAGATGAAAACTCACTCAAATATATGAGAAATGTTGAAATTCGACTTCAAATTAGGAAGATAGACTTAGAAAATTTTCACTCAACACAAAGTGACAATCGACCTCAATGGGCTTCCATGGATGTTAATCGACGATATCTGACAAAGTTAGATGCAAACTCAATCAAATATATAGGAAATGTTGAAATTCGACTTCAAATTAGGAAGATAGACTTAGAAAATTTTCACTCAACACAAAGTGACAATCGACGTCAATGGGCTTCAATGGATGTTAATCGACGATATCTGACAAAGTTAGATGCAAACTCACTCAAATATATGAGAAATGTTGAAATTCGACTTCAAATTAGGAAGATAGACTTTGAAAATTTTCACTCATCACAAAGTGACAATCGACCTCAATGGGCCTCAATCAATGATAATCGACAATATCTGACAAAGTTAGATGAAAACTCACTCAAATATATGAGAAATGTTGAAATTCGACTTCAAATTAGGAAGATAGACTTAGAAAATTTTCACTCAACACAAAGTGACAATCGACCTCAATGGGCTTCCATGGATGTTAATCGACGATATCTGACAAAGTTAGATGCAAACTCAATCAAATATATAGGAAATGTTGAAATTCGACTTCAAATTAGGAAGATAGACTTAGAAAATTTTCACTCAACACAAAGTGACAATCGACGTCAATGGGCTTCAATGGATGTTAATCGACGATATCTGACAAAGTTAGATGCAAACTCACTCAAATATATGAGAAATGTTGAAATTCGACTTCAAATTAGGAAGATAGACTTTGAAAATTTTCACTCATCACAAAGTGACAATCGACCTCAATGGGCTTCAATGGATGTTAATCGACGATATCTGACAGAGTTAGATGCAAACTCACTCAAATATATGAGAAATGTTGAAATTCGACTTCTAATTAGGAAGATAGACTTAGAAAATTTTCACTCAACACAAAGTGACAATCGACCTCAATGGGCTTCAATGGATGTTAATCGACGATATCTGACAAAGTTAGATGCAAACTCACTCAAATATATGAGAAATGTTGAAATTCGACTTCAAATTAGGAAGAAAGACTTAGAAAATTTTCACTCAACACAAAGTGACAATCGACCTCAATGAGCCTCAATCAATGTTAATCGACAATATCTGACAAAGTTAGATGAAAACTCACTCAAATATATGAGAAATGTTGAAATTCGACTTCAAATTAGGAAGATAGACTTAGAAAATTTTCACTCAACACAAAGTGACAATCGACCTCAATGGGCTTCCATGGATGTTAATCGACGATATCTGACAAAGTTAGATGCAAACTCACTCAAATATATGAGAAATGTTGAAATTCGACTTCAAATTAGGAAGATAGACTTAGAAAATTTTCACTCAACACAAAGTGACAATCGACCTCAATGGGCTTCAATGGATGTTAATCGACGATATCTGACAAAGTTAGATGCAAACTCACTCAAATATATGAGAAATGTTGAAATTCGACTTCAAATTAGGAAGAAAGACTTAGAAAATTTTCACTCATCACAAAGTGACAATCGACCTCAATGGGCTTCAATGGATGTTAATCGACGATATCTGACAAAGTTAGATGCAAACTCACTCAAATATATGAGAAATGTTGAAATTCGACTTCAAATTAGGAAGATAGACTTAGAAAATTTCCACTCAACACAAAGTGACAATCGACCTCAATGGGCTTCAATGGATGTTAATCGACGATATCTGACAAAGTTAGATGAAAACTCACTCAAATATATGAGAAATGTTGAAATTCGACTTCAAATTAGGAAGATAGACTTAGAAAATTTTCACTCAACACAAAGTGACAATCGACCTCAATGGGCCTCAATCAATGTTAATCGACAATATCTGACAAAGTTAGATGAAAACTCACTCAAATATATGAGAAATGTTGAAATTCGACTTCAAATTAGGAAGATAGACTTAGAAAATTTTCACTCATCACAAAGTGACAATCGACCTCAATGGGCTTCAATGGATGTTAATCGACGATATCTGACAAAGTTAGATGCAAACTCACTCAAATATATGAGAAATGTTGAAATTCGACTTCAAATTAGGAAGATAGACTTAGAAAATTTCCACTCAAAACAAAGTGACAATCGACCTCAATGGGCTTCAATGGATGTTAATCGACGATATCTGACAAAGTAAGATGCAAACTCAATCAAATATATAAGAAATGTTGAAATTCGACTCCAAATTAGGAAGAAAGACTTGGAAAATTTTCACTCAACACAAAGTGACAATCGACCTCAATGTGCTTCAATGGATGTTAATCGACGATATCTGACAAAGTTAGATGCAAACTCAATCAAATATATAAGAAATGTTGAAATTCGACTTCAAATTAGGAAGATAGACTTAGAAAATTTCCACTCAACACAAAGTGACAATCGACCTCAATGGGCTTCAATGGATGTTAATCGACGATATCTGACAAAGTAAGATGCAAACTCAATCAAATATGTAAGAAATGTTGAAATTCGACTCCAAATTAGGAAGAAAGACTAAGAAAATTTTCACTCAACACAAAGTGACAATCGACCTCAATGGGCTTCCATGGATGTTAATCGACGATATCTGACAAAGTTAGATGCAAACTCAATCAAATATATAAGAAATGTTGAAATTCGACTTCAAATTAGGAAGATAGACTTAGAAAATTTTCACTCAACACAAAGTGACAATCGACCTCAATGGGCCTCAATCAATGTTAATCGACAATATCTGACAAAGTTAGATGAAAACTCACTCAAATATATGAGAAATGTTGAAATTCGACTTCAAATTAGGAAGATAGACTTAGAAAATTTTCACTCATCACAAAGTGACAATCGACCTCAATGGGCTTCAATGGATGTTAATCGACGATATCTGACAAAGTTAGATGCAAACTCACTCAAATATATGAGAAATGTTGAAATTCGACTTCAAATTAGGAAGATAGACTTAGAAAATTTCCACTCAACACAAAGTGACAATCGACCTCAATGGGCTTCAATGGATGTTAATCGACGATATCTGACAAAGTAAGATGCAAACTCAATCAAATATATAAGAAATGTTGAAATTCGACTCCAAATTAGGAAGAAAGACTTGGAAAATTTTCACTCAACACAAAGTGACAATCGACCTCAATGTGCTTCAATGGATGTTAATCGACGATATCTGACAAAGTTAGATGCAAACTCAATCAAATATATAAGAAATGTTGAAATTCGACTTCAAATTAGGAAGATAGACTTAGAAAATTTCCACTCAACACAAAGTGACAATCGACCTCAATGGGCTTCAATGGATGTTAATCGACAATATCTGACAAAGTTAGATGAAAACTCACTCAAATATATGAGAAATGTTGAAATTCGACTTCAAATTAGGAAGATAGACTTAGAAAATTTTCACTCAACACAAAGTGACAATCGACCTCAATGGGCTTCCATGGATGTTAATCGACGATATCTGACAAAGTTAGATGCAAACTCAATCAAATATATAAGAAATGTTGAAATTCGACTTCAAATTAGGAAGATAGACTTAGAAAATTTTCACTCAACACAAAGTGACAATCGACGTCAATGGGCTTCAATGGATGTTAATCGACGATATCTGACAAAGTTAGATGCAAACTCACTCAAATATATGAGAAATGTTGAAATTCGACTTCAAATTAGGAAGATAGACTTAGAAAATTTTCACTCAACACAAAGTGACAATCGACCTCAATGGGCTTCAATGGATGTTAATCGACGATATCTGACAAAGTTAGATGCAAACTCACTCAAATATATGAGAAATGTTGAAATTCGACTTCAAATTAGGAAGAAAGACTTAGAAAATTTTCACTCAACACAAAGTGACAATCGACCTCAATGGGCCTCAATCAATGATAATCGACAATATCTGACAAAGTTAGATGAAAACTCACTCAAATATATGAGAAATGTTGAAATTCGACTTCAAATTAGGAAGATAGACTTAGAAAATTTTCACTCAACACAAAGTGACAATCGACCTCAATGGGCTTCCATGGATGTTAATCGACGATATCTGACAAAGTTAGATGCAAACTCAATCAAATATATAGGAAATGTTGAAATTCGACTTCAAATTAGGAAGATAGACTTAGAAAATTTTCACTCAACACAAAGTGACAATCGACGTCAATGGGCTTCAATGGATGTTAATCGACGATATCTGACAAAGTTAGATGCAAACTCACTCAAATATATGAGAAATGTTGAAATTCGACTTCAAATTAGGAAGATAGACTTTGAAAATTTTCACTCATCACAAAGTGACAATCGACCTCAATGGGCTTCAATGGATGTTAATCGACGATATCTGACAAAGTTAGATGCAAACTCACTCAAATATATGAGAAATGTTGAAATTCGACTTCAAATTAGGAAGATAGACTTAGAAAATTTTCACTCAACACAAAGTGACAATCGACCTCAATGAGCCTCAATCAATGTTAATCGACAATATCTGACAAAGTTAGATGAAAACTCACTCAAATATATGAGAAATGTTGAAATTCGACTTCAAATTAGGAAGATAGACTTAGAAAATTTTCACTCAACACAAAGTGACAATCGACCTCAATGGGCTTCCATGGATGTTAATCGACGATATCTGACAAAGTTAGATGCAAACTCACTCAAATATATGAGAAATGTTGAAATTCGACTTCAAATTAGGAAGATAGACTTAGAAAATTTTCACTCAACACAAAGTGACAATCGACCTCAATGGGCTTCAATGGATGTTAATCGACGATATCTGACAAAGTTAGATGCAAACTCACTCAAATATATGAGAAATGTTGAAATTCGACTTCAAATTAGGAAGAAAGACTTAGAAAATTTTCACTCATCACAAAGTGACAATCGACCTCAATGGGCTTCAATGGATGTTAATCGACGATATCTGACAAAGTTAGATGCAAACTCACTCAAATATATGAGAAATGTTGAAATTCGACTTCAAATTAGGAAGATAGACTTAGAAAATTTCCACTCAACACAAAGTGACAATCGACCTCAATGGGCTTCAATGGATGTTAATCGACGATATCTGACAAAGTTAGATGAAAACTCACTCAAATATATGAGAAATGTTGAAATTCGACTTCAAATTAGGAAGATAGTTTTAGAAAATTTTCACTCAACACAAAGTGACAATCGACCTCAATGGGCCTCAATCAATGTTAATCGACAATATCTGACAAAGTTAGATGAAAACTCACTCAAATATATGAGAAATGTTGAAATTCGACTTCAAATTAGGAAGATAGACTTAGAAAATTTTCACTCATCACAAAGTGACAATCGACCTCAATGGGCTTCAATGGATGTTAATCGACGATATCTGACAAAGTTAGATGCAAACTCACTCAAATATATGAGAAATGTTGAAATTCGACTTCAAATTAGGAAGATAGACTTAGAAAATTTCCACTCAACACAAAGTGACAATCGACCTCAATGGGCTTCAATGGATGTTAATCGACGATATCTGACAAAGTAAGATGCAAACTCAATCAAATATATAAGAAATGTTGAAATTCGACTCCAAATTAGGAAGAAAGACTTGGAAAATTTTCACTCAACACAAAGTGACAATCGACCTCAATGTGCTTCAATGGATGTTAATCGACGATATCTGACAAAGTTAGATGCAAACTCAATCAAATATATAAGAAATGTTGAAATTCGACTTCAAATTAGGAAGATAGACTTAGAAAATTTCCACTCAACACAAAGTGACAATCGACCTCAATGGGCTTCAATGGATGTTAATCGACGATATCTGACAAAGTAAGATGCAAACTCAATCAAATATGTAAGAAATGTTGAAATTCGACTCCAAATTAGGAAGAAAGACTTAGAAAATTTTCACTCAACACAAAGTGACAATCGACCTCAATGGGCTTCAATGGATGTTAATCGACGATATCTGACAAAGTTAGATGCAAACTCACTCAAATATATGAGAAATGTTGAAATTCGACTTCAAATTAGGAAGATAGACTTAGAAAATTTTCACTCAACACAAAGTGACAATCGACCTCAATGGGCTTCAATGGATGTTAATCGACGATATCTGACAAAGTTAGATGCAAACTCACTCAAATATATGAGAAATGTTGAAATTCGACTTCAAATTAGGAAGATAGACTTAGAAAATTTTCACTCAACACAAAGTGACAATCGACCTCAATGGGCTTCCATGGATGTTAATCGACGATATCTGACAAAGTTAGATGCAAACTCAATCAAATATATAAGAAATGTTGAAATTCGACTTCAAATTAGGAAGATAGACTTAGAAAATTTTCACTCAACATAAAGTGACAATCGACGTCAATGGGCTTCAATGGATGTTAATCGACGATATCTGACAAAGTTAGATGCAAACTCACTCAAATATATGAGAAATGTTGAAATTCGACTTCAAATTAGGAAGATAGACTTAGAAAATTTTCACTCATCACAAAGTGACAATCGACCTCAATGGGCTTCAATGGATGTTAATCGACGATATCTGACAAAGTTAGATGCAAACTCACTCAAATATATGAGAAATGTTGAAATTCGACTTCAAATTAGGAAGAAAGACTTAGAAAATTTTCACTCAACACAAAGTGACAATCGACGTCAATGGGCTTCAATGGATGTTAATCGACGATATCTGACAAAGTTAGATGCAAACTCACTCAAATATATGAGAAATGTTGAAATTCGACTTCAAATTAGGAAGATAGACTTAGAAAATTTTCACTCAACACAAAGTGACAATCGACGTCAATGGGCTTCAATGGATGTTAATCGACGATATCTGACAAAGTTAGATGCAAACTCACTCAAATATATGAGAAATGTTGAAATTCGACTTCAAATTAGGAAGATAGACTTAGAAAATTTTCACTCAACACAAAGTGACAATCGACCTCAATGGGCTTCAATGGATGTTAATCGACGATATCTGACAAAGTTAGATGCAAACTCACTCAAATATATGAGAAATGTTGAAATTCGACTTCAAATTAGGAAGAAAGACTTAGAAAATTTTCACTCAACACAAAGTGACAATCGACCTCAATGGGCTTCAATGGATGTTAATCGACGATATCTGACAAAGTAAGATGCAAACTCAATCAAATATATAAGAAATGTTGAAATTCGACTCCAAATTAGGAAGAAAGACTTGGAAAATTTTCACTCAACACAAAGTGACAATCGACCTCAATGTGCTTCAATGGATGTTAATCGACGATATCTGACAAAGTTAGATGCAAACTCAATCAAATATATAAGAAATGTTGAAATTCGACTTCAAATTAGGAAGATAGACTTAGAAAATTTCCACTCAACACAAAGTGACAATCGACCTCAATTGGCTTCAATGGATGTTAATCGACGATATCTGACAAAGTAAGATGCAAACTCAATCAAATATGTAAGAAATGTTGAAATTCGACTCCAAATTAGGAAGAAAGACTTAGAAAATTTTCACTCAACACAAAGTGACAATCGACCTCAATGGGCTTCAATGGATGTTAATCGACGATATCTGACAAAGTTAGATGCAAACTCACTCAAATATATGAGAAATGTTGAAATTCGACTTCAAATTAGGAAGATAGACTTAGAAAATTTTCACTCAACACAAAGTGACAATCGACCTCAATGGGCTTCAATGGATGTTAATCGACGATATCTGACAAAGTTAGATGCAAACTCACTCAAATATATGAGAAATGTTGAAATTCGACTTCAAATTAGGAAGATAGACTTAGAAAATTTTCACTCAACATAAAGTGACAATCGACGTCAATGGGCTTCAATGGATGTTAATCGACGATATCTGACAAAGTTAGATGCAAACTCACTCAAATATATGAGAAATGTTGAAATTCGACTTCAAATTAGGAAGATAGACTTAGAAAATTTTCACTCAACACAAAGTGACAATCGACCTCAATGGGCTTCCATGGATGTTAATCGACGATATCTGACAAAGTTAGATGCAAACTCAATCAAATATATAAGAAATGTTGAAATTCGACTTCAAATTAGGAAGATAGACTTAGAAAATTTTCACTCAACATAAAGTGACAATCGACGTCAATGGGCTTCAATAGATGTTAATCGACGATATCTGACAAAGTTAGATGCAAACTCACTCAAATATATGAGAAATGTTGAAATTCGACTTCAAATTAGGAAGATAGACTTAGAAAATTTTCACTCATCACAAAGTGACAATCGACCTCAATGGGCTTCAATGGATGTTAATCGACGATATCTGACAAAGTTAGATGCAAACTCACTCAAATATATGAGAAATGTTGAAATTCGACTTCAAATTAGGAAGAAAGACTTAGAAAATTTTCACTCAACACAAAGTGACAATCGACCTCAATGGGCCTCAATCAATGTTAATCGACAATATCTGACAAAGTTAGATGAAAACTCACTCAAATATATGAGAAATGTTGAAATTCGACTTCAAATTAGGAAGATAGACTTAGAAAATTTTCACTCAACACAAAGTGACAATCGACCTCAATGGGCTTCCATGGATGTTAATCGACGATATCTGACAAAGTTAGATGCAAACTCAATCAAATATATAAGAAATGTTGAAATTCGACTTCAAATTAGGAAGATAGACTTAGAAAATTTTCACTCAACACAAAGTGACAATCGACGTCAATGGGCTTCAATGGATGTTAATCGACGATATCTGACAAAGTTAGATGCAAACTCACTCAAATATATGAGAAATGTTGAAATTCGACTTCAAATTAGGAAGATAGACTTAGAAAATTTTCACTCAACACAAAGTGACAATCGACTTCAATGGGCTTCAATGGATGTTAATCGACGATATCTGACAAAGTTAGATGCAAACTCACTCAAATATATGAGAAATGTTGAAATTCGACTTCAAATTAGGAAGAAAGACTTAGAAAATTTTCACTCAACACAAAGTGACAATCGACCTCAATGGGCCTCAATCAATGTTAATCGACAATATCTGACAAAGTTAGATGAAAACTCACTCAAATATATGAGAAATGTTGAAATTCGACTTCAAATTAGGAAGATAGACTTAGAAAATTTTCACTCAACACAAAGTGACAATCGACCTCAATGGGCTTCCATGGATGTTAATCGACGATATCTGACAAAGTTAGATGCAAACTCAATCAAATATATAAGAAATGTTGAAATTCGACTTCAAATTAGGAAGATAGACTTAGAAAATTTTCACTCAACACAAAGTGACAATCGACGTCAATGGGCTTCAATGGATGTTAATCGACGATATCTGACAAAGTTAGATGCAAACTCACTCAAATATATGAGAAATGTTGAAATTCGACTTCAAATTAGGAAGATAGACTTAGAAAATTTTCACTCATCACAAAGTGACAATCGACCTCAATGGGCTTCAATGGATGTTAATCGACGATATCTGACAAAGTTAGATGCAAACTCACTCAAATATATGAGAAATGTTGAAATTCGACTTCAAATTAGGAAGATAGACTTAGAAAATTTTCACTCAACACAAAGTGACAATCGACCTCAATGGGCTTCAATGGATGTTAATCGACGATATCTGACAAAGTTAGATGCAAACTCACTCAAATATATGAGAAATGTTGAAATTCGACTTCAAATTAGGAAGAAAGACTTAGAAAATTTTCACTCAACACAAAGTGACAATCGACCTCAATGGGCCTCAATCAATGTTAATCGACAATATCTGACAAAGTTAGATGAAAACTCACTCAAATATATGAGAAATGTTGAAATTCGACTTCAAATTAGGAAGATAGACTTAGAAAATTTTCACTCAACACAAAGTGACAATCGACCTCAATGGGCTTCCATGGATGTTAATCGACGATATCTGACAAAGTTAGATGCAAACTCACTCAAATATATGAGAAATGTTGAAATTCGACTTCAAATTAGGAAGATAGACTTAGAAAATTTTCACTCAACACAAAGTGACAATCGACCTCAATGGGCTTCAATGGATGTTAATCGACGATATCTGACAAAGTTAGATGCAAACTCACTCAAATATATGAGAAATGTTGAAATTCGACTTCAAATTAGGAAGAAAGACTTAGAAAATTTTCACTCAACACAAAGTGACAATCGACCTCAATGGGCCTCAATCAATGTTAATCGACAATATCTGACAAAGTTAGATGAAAACTCACTCAAATATATGAGAAATGTTGAAATTCGACTTCAAATTAGGAAGATAGACTTAGAAAATTTTCACTCAACACAAAGTGACAATCGACCTCAATGGGCCTCAATCAATGTTAATCGACAATATCTGACAAAGTTAGATGAAAACTCACTCAAATATATGAGAAATGTTGAAATTCGACTTCAAATTAGGAAGATAGACTTAGAAAATTTTCACTCATCACAAAGTGACAATCGACCTCAATGGGCTTCAATGGATGTTAATCGACGATATCTGACAAAGTTAGATGCAAACTCACTCAAATATATGAGAAATGTTGAAATTCGACTTCAAATTAGGAAGATAGACTTAGAAAATTTCCACTCAACACAAAGTGACAATCGACCTCAATGGGCTTCAATGGATGTTAATCGACGATATCTGACAAAGTAAGATGCAAACTCAATCAAATATATAAGAAATGTTGAAATTCGACTCCAAATTAGGAAGAAAGACTTGGAAAATTTTCACTCAACACAAAGTGACAATCGACCTCAATGTGCTTCAATGGATGTTAATCGACGATATCTGACAAAGTTAGATGCAAACTCAATCAAATATATAAGAAATGTTGAAATTCGACTTCAAATTAGGAAGATAGACTTAGAAAATTTCCACTCAACACAAAGTGACAATCGACCTCAATGGGCTTCAATGGATGTTAATCGACGATATCTGACAAAGTAAGATGCAAACTCAATCAAATATGTAAGAAATGTTGAAATTCGACTCCAAATTAGGAAGAAAGACTTAGAAAATTTTCACTCAACACAAAGTGACAATCGACCTCAATGGGCTTCAATGGATGTTAATCGACGATATCTGACAAAGTTAGATGCAAACTCACTCAAATATATGAGAAATGTTGAAATTCGACTTCAAATTAGGAAGATAGACTTAGAAAATTTTCACTCAACACAAAGTGACAATCGACCTCAATGGGCTTCAATGGATGTTAATCGACGATATCTGACAAAGTTAGATGCAAACTCACTCAAATATATGAGAAATGTTGAAATTCGACTTCAAATTAGGAAGATAGACTTAGAAAATTTTCACTCAACATAAAGTGACAATCGACGTCAATGGGCTTCAATGGATGTTAATCGACGATATCTGACAAAGTTAGATGCAAACTCACTCAAATATATGAGAAATGTTGAAATTCGACTTCAAATTAGGAAGATAGACTTAGAAAATTTTCACTCAACATAAAGTGACAATCGACGTCAATGGGCTTCAATGGATGTTAATCGACGATATCTGACAAAGTTAGATGCAAACTCACTCAAATATATGAGAAATGTTGAAATTCGACTTCAAATTAGGAAGATAGACTTAGAAAATTTTCACTCATCACAAAGTGACAATCGACCTCAATGGGCTTCAATGGATGTTAATCGACGATATCTGACAAAGTTAGATGCAAACTCACTCAAATATATGAGAAATGTTGAAATTCGACTTCAAATTAGGAAGAAAGACTTAGAAAATTTTCACTCAACACAAAGTGACAATCGACCTCAATGGGCCTCAATCAATGTTAATCGACAATATCTGACAAAGTTAGATGAAAACTCACTCAAATATATGAGAAATGTTGAAATTCGACTTCAAATTAGGAAGATAGACTTAGAAAATTTTCACTCAACACAAAGTGACAATCGACCTCAATGGGCTTCCATGGATGTTAATCGACGATATCTGACAAAGTTAGATGCAAACTCAATCAAATATATAAGAAATGTTGAAATTCGACTTCAAATTAGGAAGATAGACTTAGAAAATTTTCACTCAACACAAAGTGACAATCGACGTCAATGGGCTTCAATGGATGTTAATCGACGATATCTGACAAAGTTAGATGCAAACTCACTCAAATATATGAGAAATGTTGAAATTCGACTTCAAATTAGGAAGATAGACTTAGAAAATTTTCACTCAACACAAAGTGACAATCGACCTCAATGGGCTTCAATGGATGTTAATCGACGATATCTGACAAAGTTAGATGCAAACTCACTCAAATATATGAGAAATGTTGAAATTCGACTTCAAATTAGGAAGAAAGACTTAGAAAATTTTCACTCAACACAAAGTGACAATCGACCTCAATGGGCCTCAATCAATGTTAATCGACAATATCTGACAAAGTTAGATGAAAACTCACTCAAATATATGAGAAATGTTGAAATTCGACTTCAAATTAGGAAGATAGACTTAGAAAATTTTCACTCAACACAAAGTGACAATCGACCTCAATGGGCTTCCATGGATGTTAATCGACGATATCTGACAAAGTTAGATGCAAACTCAATCAAATATATAAGAAATGTTGAAATTCGACTTCAAATTAGGAAGATAGACTTAGAAAATTTTCACTCAACACAAAGTGACAATCGACGTCAATGGGCTTCAATGGATGTTAATCGACGATATCTGACAAAGTTAGATGCAAACTCACTCAAATATATGAGAAATGTTGAAATTCGACTTCAAATTAGGAAGATAGACTTAGAAAATTTTCACTCATCACAAAGTGACAATCGACCTCAATGGGCTTCAATGGATGTTAATCGACGATATCTGACAAAGTTAGATGCAAACTCACTCAAATATATGAGAAATGTTGAAATTCGACTTCAAATTAGGAAGATAGACTTAGAAAATTTTCACTCAACACAAAGTGACAATCGACCTCAATGGGCTTCAATGGATGTTAATCGACGATATCTGACAAAGTTAGATGCAAACTCACTCAAATATATGAGAAATGTTGAAATTCGACTTCAAATTAGGAAGAAAGACTTAGAAAATTTTCACTCAACACAAAGTGACAATCGACCTCAATGGGCCTCAATCAATGTTAATCGACAATATCTGACAAAGTTAGATGAAAACTCACTCAAATATATGAGAAATGTTGAAATTCGACTTCAAATTAGGAAGATAGACTTAGAAAATTTTCACTCAACACAAAGTGACAATCGACCTCAATGGGCTTCCATGGATGTTAATCGACGATATCTGACAAAGTTAGATGCAAACTCACTCAAATATATGAGAAATGTTGAAATTCGACTTCAAATTAGGAAGATAGACTTAGAAAATTTTCACTCAACACAAAGTGACAATCGACCTCAATGGGCTTCAATGGATGTTAATCGACGATATCTGACAAAGTTAGATGCAAACTCACTCAAATATATGAGAAATGTTGAAATTCGACTTCAAATTAGGAAGAAAGACTTAGAAAATTTTCACTCAACACAAAGTGACAATCGACCTCAATGGGCCTCAATCAATGTTAATCGACAATATCTGACAAAGTTAGATGAAAACTCACTCAAATATATGAGAAATGTTGAAATTCGACTTCAAATTAGGAAGATAGACTTAGAAAATTTTCACTCAACACAAAGTGACAATCGACCTCAATGGGCCTCAATCAATGTTAATCGACAATATCTGACAAAGTTAGATGAAAACTCACTCAAATATATGAGAAATGTTGAAATTCGACTTCAAATTAGGAAGATAGACTTAGAAAATTTTCACTCATCACAAAGTGACAATCGACCTCAATGGGCTTCAATGGATGTTAATCGACGATATCTGACAAAGTTAGATGCAAACTCACTCAAATATATGAGAAATGTTGAAATTCGACTTCAAATTAGGAAGATAGACTTAGAAAATTTCCACTCAACACAAAGTGACAATCGACCTCAATGGGCTTCAATGGATGTTAATCGACGATATCTGACAAAGTAAGATGCAAACTCAATCAAATATATAAGAAATGTTGAAATTCGACTCCAAATTAGGAAGAAAGACTTGGAAAATTTTCACTCAACACAAAGTGACAATCGACCTCAATGTGCTTCAATGGATGTTAATCGACGATATCTGACAAAGTTAGATGCAAACTCAATCAAATATATAAGAAATGTTGAAATTCGACTTCAAATTAGGAAGATAGACTTAGAAAATTTCCACTCAACACAAAGTGACAATCGACCTCAATGGGCTTCAATGGATGTTAATCGACGATATCTGACAAAGTAAGATGCAAACTCAATCAAATATGTAAGAAATGTTGAAATTCGACTCCAAATTAGGAAGAAAGACTTAGAAAATTTTCACTCAACACAAAGTGACAATCGACCTCAATGGGCTTCAATGGATGTTAATCGACGATATCTGACAAAGTTAGATGCAAACTCACTCAAATATATGAGAAATGTTGAAATTCGACTTCAAATTAGGAAGATAGACTTAGAAAATTTTCACTCAACACAAAGTGACAATCGACCTCAATGGGCTTCAATGGATGTTAATCGACGATATCTGACAAAGTTAGATGCAAACTCACTCAAATATATGAGAAATGTTGAAATTCGACTTCAAATTAGGAAGATAGACTTAGAAAATTTTCACTCAACACAAAGTGACAATCGACCTCAATGGGCTTCCATGGATGTTAATCGACGATATCTGACAAAGTTAGATGCAAACTCAATCAAATATATAAGAAATGTTGAAATTCGACTTCAAATTAGGAAGATAGACTTAGAAAATTTTCACTCAACATAAAGTGACAATCGACGTCAATGGGCTTCAATGGATGTTAATCGACGATATCTGACAAAGTTAGATGCAAACTCACTCAAATATATGAGAAATGTTGAAATTCGACTTCAAATTAGGAAGATAGACTTAGAAAATTTTCACTCATCACAAAGTGACAATCGACCTCAATGGGCTTCAATGGATGTTAATCGACGATATCTGACAAAGTTAGATGCAAACTCACTCAAATATATGAGAAATGTTGAAATTCGACTTCAAATTAGGAAGAAAGACTTAGAAAATTTTCACTCAACACAAAGTGACAATCGACCTCAATGGGCCTCAATCAATGTTAATCGACAATATCTGACAAAGTTAGATGAAAACTCACTCAAATATATGAGAAATGTTGAAATTCGACTTCAAATTAGGAAGATAGACTTAGAAAATTTTCACTCAACACAAAGTGACAATCGACCTCAATGGGCTTCCATGGATGTTAATCGACGATATCTGACAAAGTTAGATGCAAACTCATTCAAATATATAAGAAATGTTGAAATTCGACTTCAAATTAGGAAGATAGACTTAGAAAATTTTCACTCAACACAAAGTGACAATCGACGTCAATGGGCTTCAATGGATGTTAATCGACGATATCTGACAAAGTTAGATGCAAACTCACTCAAATATATGAGAAATGTTGAAATTCGACTTCAAATTAGGAAGATAGACTTAGAAAATTTTCACTCAACACAAAGTGACAATCGACCTCAATGGGCTTCAATGGATGTTAATCGACGATATCTGACAAAGTTAGATGCAAACTCACTCAAATATATGAGAAATGTTGAAATTCGACTTCAAATTCGGAAGAAAGACTTAGAAAATTTTCACTCAACACAAAGTGACAATCGACCTCAATGGGCCTCAATCAATGTTAATCGACAATATCTGACAAAGTTAGATGAAAACTCACTCAAATATATGAGAAATGTTGAAATTCGACTTCAAATTAGGAAGATAGACTTAGAAAATTTTCACTCAACACAAAGTGACAATCGACCTCAATGGGCTTCCATGGATGTTAATCGACGATATCTGACAAAGTTAGATGCAAACTCAATCAAATATATAAGAAATGTTGAAATTCGACTTCAAATTAGGAAGATAGACTTAGAAAATTTTCACTCAACACAAAGTGACAATCGACCTCAATGGGCTTCAATGGATGTTAATCGACGATATCTGACAAAGTTAGATGCAAACTCACTCAAATATATGAGAAATGTTGAAATTCGACTTCAAATTAGGAAGAAAGACTTAGAAAATTTTCACTCAACACAAAGTGACAATCGACCTCAATGGGCTTCCATGGATGTTAATCGACGATATCTGACAAAGTTAGATGCAAACTCAATCAAATATATAAGAAATGTTGAAATTCGACTTCAAATTAGGAAGATAGACTTAGAAAATTTTCACTCAACACAAAGTGACAATCGACGTCAATGGGCTTCAATGGATGTTAATCGACGATATCTGACAAAGTTAGATGAAAACTCACTCAAATATATGAGAAATGTTGAAATTCGACTTCAAATTAGGAAGATAGACTTAGAAAAATTTCACTCAACACAAAGTGACAATCGACCTCAATGGGCTTCCATGGATGTTAATCGACGATATCTGACAAAGTTAGATGCAAACTCACTCAAATATATGAGAAATGTTGAAATTCGACTTCAAATTAGGAAGATAGACTTAGAAAATTTTCACTCAACACAAAGTGACAATCGACCTCAATGGGCCTCAATCAATGTTAATCGACAATATCTGACAAAGTTAGATGAAAACTCACTCAAATATATGAGAAATGTTGAAATTCGACTTCAAATTAGGAAGATAGACTTAGAAAATTTTCACTCAACACAAAGTGACAATCGACCTCAATGGGCTTCAATGGATGTTAATCGACAATATCTGACAAAGTTAGATGAAAACTCACTCAAATATATGAGAAATGTTGAAATTCGACTTCAAATTAGGAAGAAAGACTTAGAAAATTTTCACTCAACACAAAGTGACAATCGACCTCAATGGGCCTCAATCAATGTTAATCGACAATATCTGACAAAGTTAGATGAAAACTCACTCAAATATATGAGAAATGTTGAAATTCGACTTCAAATTAGGAAGATAGACTTAGAAAATTTTCACTCAACACAAAGTGACAATCGACCTCAATGGGCTTCAATGGATGTTAATCGACGATATCTGACAAAGTTAGATGCAAACTCACTCAAATATATGAGAAATGTTGAAATTCGACTTCAAATTAGGAAGAAAGACTTAGAAAATTTTCACTCAACACAAAGTGACAATCGACCTCAATGGGCTTCCATGGATGTTAATCGACGATATCTGACAAAGTTAGATGCAAACTCAATCAAATATATAAGAAATGTTGAAATTCGACTTCAAATTAGGAAGATAGACTTAGAAAATTTTCACTCAACACAAAGTGACAATCGACCTCAATGGGCTTCAATGGATGTTAATCGACGATATCTGACAAAGTTAGATGCAAACTCACTCAAATATATGAGAAATGTTGAAATTCGACTTCAAATTAGGAAGAAAGACTTAGAAAATTTTCACTCAACACAAAGTGACAATCGACCTCAATGGGCTTCCATGGATGTTAATCGACGATATCTGACAAAGTTAGATGCAAACTCAATCAAATATATAAGAAATGTTGAAATTCGACTTCAAATTAGGAAGATAGACTTAGAAAATTTTCACTCAACACAAAGTGACAATCGACGTCAATGGGCTTCAATGGATGTTAATCGACGATATCTGACAAAGTTAGATGAAAACTCACTCAAATATATGAGAAATGTTGAAATTCGACTTCAAATTAGGAAGATAGACTTAGAAAAATTTCACTCAACACAAAGTGACAATCGACCTCAATGGGCTTCCATGGATGTTAATCGACGATATCTGACAAAGTTAGATGCAAACTCACTCAAATATATGAGAAATGTTGAAATTCGACTTCAAATTAGGAAGATAGACTTAGAAAATTTTCACTCAACACAAAGTGACAATCGACCTCAATGGGCTTCAATGGATGTTAATCGACGATATCTGACAAAGTTAGATGCAAACTCACTCAAATATATGAGAAATGTTGAAATTCGACTTCAAATTAGGAAGAAAGACTTAGAAAATTTTCACTCAACACAAAGTGACAATCGACCTCAATGGGCCTCAATCAATGTTAATCGACAATATCTGACAAAGTTAGATGAAAACTCACTCAAATATATGAGAAATGTTGAAATTCGACTTCAAATTAGGAAGATAGACTTAGAAAATTTTCACTCAACACAAAGTGACAATCGACCTCAATGGGCTTCAATGGATGTTAATCGACAATATCTGACAAAGTTAGATGAAAACTCACTCAAATATATGAGAAATGTTGAAATTCGACTTCAAATTAGGAAGAAAGACTTAGAAAATTTTCACTCAACACAAAGTGACAATCGACCTCAATGGGCCTCAATCAATGTTAATCGACAATATCTGACAAAGTTAGATGAAAACTCACTCAAATATATGAGAAATGTTGAAATTCGACTTCAAATTAGGAAGATAGACTTAGAAAATTTTCACTCAACACAAAGTGACAATCGACCTCAATGGGCTTCAATGGATGTTAATCGACGATATCTGACAAAGTTAGATGCAAACTCACTCAAATATATGAGAAATGTTGAAATTCGACTTCAAATTAGGAAGAAAGACTTAGAAAATTTTCACTCAACACAAAGTGACAATCGACCTCAATGGGCTTCCATGGATGTTAATCGACGATATCTGACAAAGTTAGATGCAAACTCAATCAAATATATAAGAAATGTTGAAATTCGACTTCAAATTAGGAAGATAGACTTAGAAAATTTTCACTCAACACAAAGTGACAATCGACCTCAATGGGCTTCAATGGATGTTAATCGACGATATCTGACAAAGTTAGATGCAAACTCACTCAAATATATGAGAAATGTTGAAATTCGACTTCAAATTAGGAAGAAAGACTTAGAAAATTTTCACTCAACACAAAGTGACAATCGACCTCAATGGGCTTCCATGGATGTTAATCGACGATATCTGACAAAGTTAGATGCAAACTCAATCAAATATATAAGAAATGTTGAAATTCGACTTCAAATTAGGAAGATAGACTTAGAAAATTTTCACTCAACACAAAGTGACAATCGACGTCAATGGGCTTCAATGGATGTTAATCGACGATATCTGACAAAGTTAGATGAAAACTCACTCAAATATATGAGAAATGTTGAAATTCGACTTCAAATTAGGAAGATAGACTTAGAAAAATTTCACTCAACACAAAGTGACAATCGACCTCAATGGGCTTCCATGGATGTTAATCGACGATATCTGACAAAGTTAGATGCAAACTCACTCAAATATATGAGAAATGTTGAAATTCGACTTCAAATTAGGAAGATAGACTTAGAAAATTTTCACTCA
Organism: Diorhabda carinulata; assembly: GCF_026250575.1. Lineage (NCBI taxonomy): Eukaryota > Metazoa > Arthropoda > Insecta > Coleoptera > Chrysomelidae > Diorhabda > Diorhabda carinulata. Next base: position 11,788,911 of record NC_079467.1, read on the forward strand.
ACACAAAGTGACAATCGACCTCAATGGGCTTCAATGGATGTTAATCGACGATATCTGACAAAGTTAGATGCAAACTCACTCAAATATATGAGAAATGTTGAAATTCGACTTCAAATTAGGAAGAAAGACTTAGAAAATTTTCACTCAACACAAAGTGACAATCGACCTCAATGGGCCTCAATCAATGTTAATCGACAATATCTGACAAAGTTAGATGAAAACTCACTCAAATATATGAGAAATGTTGAAATTCGACTTCAAATTAGGAAGATAGACTTAGAAAATTTTCACTCAACACAAAGTGACAATCGACCTCAATGGGCTTCAATGGATGTTAATCGACAATATCTGACAAAGTTAGATGAAAACTCACTCAAATATATGAGAAATGTTGAAATTCGACTTCAAATTAGGAAGAAAGACTTAGAAAATTTTCACTCAACACAAAGTGACAATCGACCTCAATGGGCCTCAATCAATGTTAATCGACAATATCTGACAAAGTTAGATGAAAACTCACTCAAATATATGAGAAATGTTGAAATTCGACTTCAAATTAGGAAGATAGACTTAGAAAATTTTCACTCAACACAAAGTGACAATCGACCTCAATGGGCTTCAATGGATGTTAATCGACGATATCTGACAAAGTTAGATGCAAACTCACTCAAATATATGAGAAATGTTGAAATTCGACTTCAAATTAGGAAGAAAGACTTAGAAAATTTTCACTCAACACAAAGTGACAATCGACCTCAATGGGCTTCCATGGATGTTAATCGACGATATCTGACAAAGTTAGATGCAAACTCAATCAAATATATAAGAAATGTTGAAATTCGACTTCAAATTAGGAAGATAGACTTAGAAAATTTTCACTCAACACAAAGTGACAATCGACGTCAATGGGCTTCAATGGATGTTAATCGACGATATCTGACAAAGTTAGATGAAAACTCACTCAAATATATGAGAAATGTTGAAATTCGACTTCAAATTAGGAAGATAGACTTAGAAAATTTTCACTCAACACAAAGTGACAATCGACCTCAATGGGCTTCAATGGATGTTAATCGACGATATCTGACAAAGTTAGATGCAAACTCACTCAAATATATGAGAAATGTTGAAATTCGACTTCAAATTAGGAAGAAAGACTTAGAAAATTTTCACTCAACACAAAGTGACAATCGACCTCAATGGGCTTCAATGGATGTTAATCGACGATATCTGACAAAGTTAGATGCAAACTCACTCAAATATATGAGAAATGTTGAAATTCGACTTCAAATTAGGAAGATAGACTTAGAAAATTTTCACTCAACACAAAGTGACAATCGACCTCAATGGGCTTCAATGGATGTTAATCGACAATATCTGACAAAGTTAGATGAAAACTCACTCAAATATATGAGAAATGTTGAAATTCGACTTCAAATTAGGAAGAAAGACTTAGAAAATTTTCACTCAACACAAAGTGACAATCGACCTCAATGGGCTTCCATGGATGTTAATCGACGATATCTGACAAAGTTAGATGCAAACTCAATCAAATATATAAGAAATGTTGAAATTCGACTTCAAATTAGGAAGATAGACTTAGAAAATTTTCACTCAACACAAAGTGACAATCGACGTCAATGGGCTTCAATGGATGTTAATCGACGATATCTGACAAAGTTAGATGAAAACTCACTCAAATATATGAGAAATGTTGAAATTCGACTTCAAATTAGGAAGATAGACTTAGAAAAATTTCACTCAACACAAAGTGACAATCGACCTCAATGGGCTTCCATGGATGTTAATCGACGATATCTGACAAAGTTAGATGCAAACTCACTCAAATATATGAGAAATGTTGAAATTCGACTTCAAATTAGGAAGATAGACTTAGAAAATTTTCACTCAACACAAAGTGACAATCGACCTCAATGGGCTTCAATGGATGTTAATCGACGATATCTGACAAAGTTAGATGCAAACTCACTCAAATATATGAGAAATGTTGAAATTCGACTTCAAATTAGGAAGAAAGACTTAGAAAATTTTCACTCAACACAAAGTGACAATCGACCTCAATGGGCCTCAATCAATGTTAATCGACAATATCTGACAAAGTTAGATGAAAACTCACTCAAATATATGAGAAATGTTGAAATTCGACTTCAAATTAGGAAGATAGACTTAGAAAATTTTCACTCAACACAAAGTGACAATCGACCTCAATGGGCCTCAATCAATGTTAATCGACAATATCTGACAAAGTTAGATGAAAACTCACTCAAATATATGAGAAATGTTGAAATTCGACTTCAAATTAGGAAGATAGACTTAGAAAATTTTCACTCATCACAAAGTGACAATCGACCTCAATGGGCTTCAATGGATGTTAATCGACGATATCTGACAAAGTTAGATGCAAACTCACTCAAATATATGAGAAATGTTGAAATTCGACTTCAAATTAGGAAGATAGACTTAGAAAATTTCCACTCAACACAAAGTGACAATCGACCTCAATGGGCTTCAATGGATGTTAATCGACGATATCTGACAAAGTAAGATGCAAACTCAATCAAATATATAAGAAATGTTGAAATTCGACTCCAAATTAGGAAGAAAGACTTGGAAAATTTTCACTCAACACAAAGTGACAATCGACCTCAATGTGCTTCAATGGATGTTAATCGACGATATCTGACAAAGTTAGATGCAAACTCAATCAAATATATAAGAAATGTTGAAATTCGACTTCAAATTAGGAAGATAGACTTAGAAAATTTCCACTCAACACAAAGTGACAATCGACCTCAATGGGCTTCAATGGATGTTAATCGACGATATCTGACAAAGTAAGATGCAAACTCAATCAAATATGTAAGAAATGTTGAAATTCGACTCCAAATTAGGAAGAAAGACTTAGAAAATTTTCACTCAACACAAAGTGACAATCGACCTCAATGGGCTTCAATGGATGTTAATCGACGATATCTGACAAAGTTAGATGCAAACTCACTCAAATATATGAGAAATGTTGAAATTCGACTTCAAATTCGGAAGAAAGACTTAGAAAATTTTCACTCAACACAAAGTGACAATCGACCTCAATGGGCCTCAATCAATGTTAATCGACAATATCTGACAAAGTTAGATGAAAACTCACTCAAATATATGAGAAATGTTGAAATTCGACTTCAAATTAGGAAGATAGACTTAGAAAATTTTCACTCAACACAAAGTGACAATCGACCTCAATGGGCTTCCATGGATGTTAATCGACGATATCTGACAAAGTTAGATGCAAACTCAATCAAATATATAAGAAATGTTGAAATTCGACTTCAAATTAGGAAGATAGACTTAGAAAATTTTCACTCAACACAAAGTGACAATCGACCTCAATGGGCTTCAATGGATGTTAATCGACGATATCTGACAAAGTTAGATGCAAACTCACTCAAATATATGAGAAATGTTGAAATTCGACTTCAAATTAGGAAGAAAGACTTAGAAAATTTTCACTCAACACAAAGTGACAATCGACCTCAATGGGCCTCAATCAATGTTAATCGACAATATCTGACAAAGTTAGATGAAAACTCACTCAAATATATGAGAAATGTTGAAATTCGACTTCAAATTAGGAAGATAGACTTAGAAAATTTTCACTCAACACAAAGTGACAATCGACCTCAATGGGCTTCCATGGATGTTAATCGACGATATCTGACAAAGTTAGATGCAAACTCAATCAAATATATAAGAAATGTTGAAATTCGACTTCAAATTAGGAAGATAGACTTAGAAAATTTTCACTCAACACAAAGTGACAATCGACGTCAATGGGCTTCAATGGATGTTAATCGACGATATCTGACAAAGTTAGATGAAAACTCACTCAAATATATGAGAAATGTTGAAATTCGACTTCAAATTAGGAAGATAGACTTAGAAAAATTTCACTCAACACAAAGTGACAATCGACCTCAATGGGCTTCCATGGATGTTAATCGACGATATCTGACAAAGTTAGATGCAAACTCACTCAAATATATGAGAAATGTTGAAATTCGACTTCAAATTAGGAAGATAGACTTAGAAAATTTTCACTCAACACAAAGTGACAATCGACCTCAATGGGCTTCAATGGATGTTAATCGACGATATCTGACAAAGTAAGATGCAAACTCAATCAAATATATAAGAAATGTTGAAATTCGACTCCAAATTAGGAAGAAAGACTTGGAAAATTTTCACTCAACACAAAGTGACAATCGACCTCAATGTGCTTCAATGGATGTTAATCGACGATATCTGACAAAGTTAGATGCAAACTCAATCAAATATATAAGAAATGTTGAAATTCGACTTCAAATTAGGAAGATAGACTTAGAAAATTTCCACTCAACACAAAGTGACAATCGACCTCAATGGGCTTCAATGGATGTTAATCGACGATATCTGACAAAGTAAGATGCAAACTCAATCAAATATGTAAGAAATGTTGAAATTCGACTCCAAATTAGGAAGAAAGACTTAGAAAATTTTCACTCAACACAAAGTGACAATCGACCTCAATGGGCTTCAATGGATGTTAATCGACGATATCTGACAAAGTTAGATGCAAACTCACTCAAATATATGAGAAATGTTGAAATTCGACTTCAAATTAGGAAGATAGACTTAGAAAATTTTCACTCAACACAAAGTGACAATCAACCTCAATGGGCTTCAATGGATGTTAATCGACGATATCTGACAAAGTTAGATGCAAACTCACTCAAATATATGAGAAATGTTGAAATTCGACTTCAAATTAGGAAGATAGACTTAGAAAATTTTCACTCAACACAAAGTGACAATCGACCTCAATGGGCTTCCATGGATGTTAATCGACGATATCTGACAAAGTTAGATGCAAACTCACTCAAATATGTAAGAAATGTTGAAATTCGACTCCAAATTAGGAAGAAAGACTTAGAAAATTTTCACTCAACACAAAGTGACAATCGACCTCAATGGGCTTCAATGGATGTTAATCGACGATATCTGACAAAGTAAGATGCAAACTCAATCAAATATGTAAGAAATGTTGAAATTCGACTCCAAATTAGGAAGAAAGACTTAGAAAATTTTCACTCAACACAAAGTGACAATCGACCTCAATGGGCTTCAATGGATGTTAATCGACGATATCTGACAAAGTTAGATGCAAACTCACTCAAATATATGAGAAATGTTGAAATTCGACTTCAAATTAGGAAGATAGACTTAGAAAATTTTCACTCAACACAAAGTGACAATCGACCTCAATGGGCCTCAATCAATGTTAATCGACAATATCTGACAAAGTTAGATGAAAACTCACTCAAATATATGAGAAATGTTGAAATTCGACTTCAAATTAGGAAGATAGACTTAGAAAATTTTCACTCAACACAAAGTGACAATCGACCTCAATGGGCTTCCATGGATGTTAATCGACGATATCTGACAAAGTTAGATGCAAACTCAATCAAATATATAAGAAATGTTGAAATTCGACTTCAAATTAGGAAGATAGACTTAGAAAATTTTCACTCAACACAAAGTGACAATCGACCTCAATGGGCCTCAATCAATGTTAATCGACAATATCTGACAAAGTTAGCTGAAAACTCACTCAAATATATGAGAAATGTTGAAATTCGACTTCAAATTAGGAAGATAGACTTAGAAAATTTTCACTCAACACAAAGTGACAATCGACCTCAATGGGCTTCCATGGATGTTAATCGACGATATCTGACAAAGTTAGATGCAAACTCAATCAAATATATAAGAAATGTTGAAATTCGACTTCAAATTAGGAAGATAGACTTAGAAAATTTTCACTCAACACAAAGTGACAATCGACGTCAATGGGCTTCAATGGATGTTAATCGACGATATCTGACAAAGTTAGATGAAAACTCACTCAAATATATGAGAAATGTTGAAATTCGACTTCAAATTAGGAAGATAGACTTAGAAAAATTTCACTCAACACAAAGTGACAATCGACCTCAATGGGCTTCCATGGATGTTAATCGACGATATCTGACAAAGTTAGATGCAAACTCACTCAAATATATGAGAAATGTTGAAATTCGACTTCAAATTAGGAAGATAGACTTAGAAAATTTTCACTCAACACAAAGTGACAATCGACCTCATTGGGCTTCAATGGATGTTAATCGACGATATCTGACAAAGTTAGATGCAAACTCACTCAAATATATGAGAAATGTTGAAATTCGACTTCAAATTAGGAAGAAAGACTTAGAAAATTTTCACTCAACACAAAGTGACAATCGACCTCAATGGGCCTCAATCAATGTTAATCGACAATATCTGACAAAGTTAGATGAAAACTCACTCAAATATATGAGAAATGTTGAAATTCGACTTCAAATTAGGAAGATAGACTTAGAAAATTTTCACTCAACACAAAGTGACAATCGACCTCAATGGGCCTCAATCAATGTTAATCGACAATATCTGACAAAGTTAGATGAAAACTCACTCAAATATATGAGAAATGTTGAAATTCGACTTCAAATTAGGAAGATAGACTTAGAAAATTTTCACTCATCACAAAGTGACAATCGACCTCAATGGGCTTCAATGGATGTTAATCGACGATATCTGACAAAGTTAGATGCAAACTCACTCAAATATATGAGAAATGTTGAAATTCGACTTCAAATTAGGAAGATAGACTTAGAAAATTTCCACTCAACACAAAGTGACAATCGACCTCAATGGGCTTCAATGGATGTTAATCGACGATATCTGACAATGTTAGATGCAAACTCAATCAAATATATAAGAAATGTTGAAATTCGACTCCAAATTAGGAAGAAAGACTTGGAAAATTTTCACTCAACACAAAGTGACAATCGACCTCAATGTGCTTCAATGGATGTTAATCGACGATATCTGACAAAGTTAGATGCAAACTCAATCAAATATATAAGAAATGTTGAAATTCGACTTCAAATTAGGAAGATAGACTTAGAAAATTTCCACTCAACACAAAGTGACAATCGACCTCAATGGGCTTCAATGGATGTTAATCGACGATATCTGACAAAGTAAGATGCAAACTCAATCAAATATGTAAGAAATGTTGAAATTCGACTCCAAATTAGGAAGAAAGACTTAGAAAATTTTCACTCAACACAAAGTGACAATCGACCTCAATGGGCTTCAATGGATGTTAATCGACGATATCTGACAAAGTTAGATGCAAACTCACTCAAATATATGAGAAATGTTGAAATTCGACTTCAAATTAAGAAGATAGACTTAGAAAATTTTCACTCAACACAAAGTGACAATCGACCTCAATGGGCTTCAATGGATGTTAATCGACGATATCTGACAAAGTTAGATGCAAACTCACTCAAATATATGAGAAATGTTGAAATTCGACTTCAAATTAGGAAGAAAGACTTAGAAAATTTTCACTCAACACAAAGTGACAATCGACCTCAATGGGCCTCAATCAATGTTAATCGACAATATCTGACAAAGTTAGATGAAAACTCACTCAAATATATGAGAAATGTTGAAATTCGACTTCAAATTAGGAAGATAGACTTAGAAAATTTTCACTCAACACAAAGTGACAATCGACCTCAATGGGCTTCCATGGATGTTAATCGACGATATCTGACAAAGTTAGATGCAAACTCAATCAAATATATAAGAAATGTTGAAATTCGACTTCAAATTAGGAAGATAGACTTAGAAAATTTTCACTCAACACAAAGTGACAATCGACGTCAATGGGCTTCAATGGATGTTAATCGACGATATCTGACAAAGTTAGATGCAAACTCACTCAAATATATGAGAAATGTTGAAATTCGACTTCAAATTAGGAAGATAGACTTAGAAAATTTTCACTCATCACAAAGTGACAATCGACCTCAATGGGCTTCAATGGATGTTAATCGACGATATCTGACAAAGTTAGATGCAAACTCACTCAAATATATGAGAAATGTTGAAATTCGACTTCAAATTAGGAAGATAGACTTAGAAAATTTTCACTCAACACAAAGTGACAATCGACCTCAATGGGCTTCCATGGATGTTAATCGACGATATCTGACAAAGTTAGATGCAAACTCAATCAAATATATAAGAAATGTTGAAATTCGACTTCAAATTAGGAAGATAGACTTAGAAAATTTTCACTCAACATAAAGTGACAATCGACGTCAATGGGCTTCAATGGATGTTAATCGACGATATCTGACAAAGTTAGATGCAAACTCACTCAAATATATGAGAAATGTTGAAATTCGACTTCAAATTAGGAAGATAGACTTAGAAAATTTTCACTCAACACAAAGTGACAATCGACCTCAATGGGCTTCCATGGATGTTAATCGACGATATCTGACAAAGTTAGATGCAAACTCAATCAAATATATAAGAAATGTTGAAATTCGACTTCAAATTAGGAAGATAGACTTAGAAAATTTTCACTCAACACAAAGTGACAATCGACCTCAATGGGCTTCAATGGATGTTAATCGACGATATCTGACAAAGTTAGATGCAAACTCACTCAAATATATGAGAAATGTTGAAATTCGACTTCAAATTAGGAAGAAAGACTTAGAAAATTTTCACTCAACACAAAGTGACAATCGACCTCAATGGGCCTCAATCAATGTTAATCGACAATATCTGACAAAGTTAGATGAAAACTCACTCAAATATATGAGAAATGTTGAAATTCGACTTCAAATTAGGAAGATAGACTTAGAAAATTTTCACTCAACACAAAGTGACAATCGACCTCAATGGGCCTCAATCAATGTTAATCGACAATATCTGACAAAGTTAGATGAAAACTCACTCAAATATATGAGAAATGTTGAAATTCGACTTCAAATTAGGAAGATAGACTTAGAAAATTTTCACTCATCACAAAGTGACAATCGACCTCAATGGGCTTCAATGGATGTTAATCGACGATATCTGACAAAGTTAGATGCAAACTCACTCAAATATATGAGAAATGTTGAAATTCGACTTCAAATTAGGAAGATAGACTTAGAAAATTTCCACTCAACACAAAGTGACAATCGACCTCAATGGGCTTCAATGGATGTTAATCGACGATATCTGACAATGTTAGATGCAAACTCAATCAAATATATAAGAAATGTTGAAATTCGACTCCAAATTAGGAAGAAAGACTTGGAAAATTTTCACTCAACACAAAGTGACAATCGACCTCAATGTGCTTCAATGGATGTTAATCGACGATATCTGACAAAGTTAGATGCAAACTCAATCAAATATATAAGAAATGTTGAAATTCGACTTCAAATTAGGAAGATAGACTTAGAAAATTTCCACTCAACACAAAGTGACAATCGACCTCAATGGGCTTCAATGGATGTTAATCGACGATATCTGACAAAGTAAGATGCAAACTCAATCAAATATGTAAGAAATGTTGAAATTCGACTCCAAATTAGGAAGAAAGACTTAGAAAATTTTCACTCAACACAAAGTGACAATCGACCTCAATGGGCTTCAATGGATGTTAATCGACGATATCTGACAAAGTTAGATGCAAACTCACTCAAATATATGAGAAATGTTGAAATTCGACTTCAAATTAAGAAGATAGACTTAGAAAATTTTCACTCAACACAAAGTGACAATCGACCTCAATGGGCTTCAATGGATGTTAATCGACGATATCTGACAAAGTTAGATGCAAACTCACTCAAATATATGAGAAATGTTGAAATTCGACTTCAAATTAGGAAGAAAGACTTAGAAAATTTTCACTCAACACAAAGTGACAATCGACCTCAATGGGCCTCAATCAATGTTAATCGACAATATCTGACAAAGTTAGATGAAAACTCACTCAAATATATGAGAAATGTTGAAATTCGACTTCAAATTAGGAAGATAGACTTAGAAAATTTTCACTCAACACAAAGTGACAATCGACCTCAATGGGCTTCCATGGATGTTAATCGACGATATCTGACAAAGTTAGATGCAAACTCAATCAAATATATAAGAAATGTTGAAATTCGACTTCAAATTAGGAAGATAGACTTAGAAAATTTTCACTCAACACAAAGTGACAATCGACGTCAATGGGCTTCAATGGATGTTAATCGACGATATCTGACAAAGTTAGATGCAAACTCACTCAAATATATGAGAAATGTTGAAATTCGACTTCAAATTAGGAAGATAGACTTAGAAAATTTTCACTCATCACAAAGTGACAATCGACCTCAATGGGCTTCAATGGATGTTAATCGACGATATCTGACAAAGTTAGATGCAAACTCACTCAAATATATGAGAAATGTTGAAATTCGACTTCAAATTAGGAAGATAGACTTAGAAAATTTTCACTCAACACAAAGTGACAATCGACCTCAATGGGCTTCCATGGATGTTAATCGACGATATCTGACAAAGTTAGATGCAAACTCAATCAAATATATAAGAAATGTTGAAATTCGACTTCAAATTAGGAAGATAGACTTAGAAAATTTTCACTCAACATAAAGTGACAATCGACGTCAATGGGCTTCAATGGATGTTAATCGACGATATCTGACAAAGTTAGATGCAAACTCACTCAAATATATGAGAAATGTTGAAATTCGACTTCAAATTAGGAAGATAGACTTAGAAAATTTTCACTCAACACAAAGTGACAATCGACCTCAATGGGCTTCCATGGATGTTAATCGACGATATCTGACAAAGTTAGATGCAAACTCAATCAAATATATAAGAAATGTTGAAATTCGACTTCAAATTAGGAAGATAGACTTAGAAAATTTTCACTCAACACAAAGTGACAATCGACCTCAATGGGCTTCAATGGATGTTAATCGACGATATCTGACAAAGTTAGATGCAAACTCACTCAAATATATGAGAAATGTTGAAATTCGACTTCAAATTAGGAAGAAAGACTTAGAAAATTTTCACTCAACACAAAGTGACAATCGACCTCAATGGGCTTCCATGGATGTTAATCGACGATATCTGACAAAGTTAGATGCAAACTCAATCAAATATATAAGAAATGTTGAAATTCGACTTCAAATTAGGAAGATAGACTTAGAAAATTTTCACTCAACACAAAGTGACAATCGACGTCAATGGGCTTCAATGGATGTTAATCGACGATATCTGACAAAGTTAGATGAAAACTCACTCAAATATATGAGAAATGTTGAAATTCGACTTCAAATTAGGAAGATAGACTTAGAAAAATTTCACTCAACACAAAGTGACAATCGACCTCAATGGGCTTCCATGGATGTTAATCGACGATATCTGACAAAGTTAGATGCAAACTCACTCAAATATATGAGAAATGTTGAAATTCGACTTCAAATTAGGAAGATAGACTTAGAAAATTTTCACTCAACACAAAGTGACAATCGACCTCAATGGGCTTCAATGGATGTTAATCGACGATATCTGACAAAGTTAGATGCAAACTCACTCAAATATATGAGAAATGTTGAAATTCGACTTCAAATTAGGAAGAAAGACTTAGAAAATTTTCACTCAACACAAAGTGACAATCGACCTCAATGGGCCTCAATCAATGTTAATCGACAATATCTGACAAAGTTAGATGAAAACTCACTCAAATATATGAGAAATGTTGAAATTCGACTTCAAATTAGGAAGATAGACTTAGAAAATTTTCACTCAACACAAAGTGACAATCGACCTCAATGGGCCTCAATCAATGTTAATCGACAATATCTGACAAAGTTAGATGAAAACTCACTCAAATATATGAGAAATGTTGAAATTCGACTTCAAATTAGGAAGATAGACTTAGAAAATTTTCACTCATCACAAAGTGACAATCGACCTCAATGGGCTTCAATGGATGTTAATCGACGATATCTGACAAAGTTAGATGCAAACTCACTCAAATATATGAGAAATGTTGAAATTCGACTTCAAATTAGGAAGATAGACTTAGAAAATTTCCACTCAACACAAAGTGACAATCGACCTCAATGGGCTTCAATGGATGTTAATCGACGATATCTGACAAAGTAAGATGCAAACTCAATCAAATATATAAGAAATGTTGAAATTCGACTCCAAATTAGGAAGAAAGACTTGGAAAATTTTCACTCAACACAAAGTGACAATCGACCTCAATGTGCTTCAATGGATGTTAATCGACGATATCTGACAAAGTTAGATGCAAACTCAATCAAATATATAAGAAATGTTGAAATTCGACTTCAAATTAGGAAGATAGACTTAGAAAATTTCCACTCAACACAAAGTGACAATCGACCTCAATGGGCTTCAATGGATGTTAATCGACGATATCTGACAAAGTAAGATGCAAACTCAATCAAATATGTAAGAAATGTTGAAATTCGACTCCAAATTAGGAAGAAAGACTTAGAAAATTTTCACTCAACACAAAGTGACAATCGACCTCAATGGGCTTCAATGGATGTTAATCGACGATATCTGACAAAGTTAGATGCAAACTCACTCAAATATATGAGAAATGTTGAAATTCGACTTCAAATTAGGAAGATAGACTTAGAAAATTTTCACTCAACACAAAGTGACAATCGACCTCAATGGGCTTCAATGGATGTTAATCGACGATATCTGACAAAGTTAGATGCAAACTCACTCAAATATATGAGAAATGTTGAAATTCGACTTCAAATTAGGAAGATAGACTTAGAAAATTTTCACTCAACACAAAGTGACAATCGACCTCAATGGGCTTCCATGGATGTTAATCGACGATATCTGACAAAGTTAGATGCAAACTCAATCAAATATATAAGAAATGTTGAAATTCGACTTCAAATTAGGAAGATAGACTTAGAAAATTTTCACTCAACATAAAGTGACAATCGACGTCAATGGGCTTCAATGGATGTTAATCGACGATATCTGACAAAGTTAGATGCAAACTCACTCAAATATATGAGAAATGTTGAAATTCGACTTCAAATTAGGAAGATAGACTTAGAAAATTTTCACTCATCACAAAGTGACAATCGACCTCAATGGGCTTCAATGGATGTTAATCGACGATATCTGACAAAGTTAGATGCAAACTCACTCAAATATATGAGAAATGTTGAAATTCGACTTCAAATTAGGAAGAAAGACTTAGAAAATTTTCACTCAACACAAAGTGACAATCGACCTCAATGGGCCTCAATCAATGTTAATCGACAATATCTGACAAAGTTAGATGAAAACTCACTCAAATATATGAGAAATGTTGAAATTCGACTTCAAATTAGGAAGATAGACTTAGAAAATTTTCACTCAACACAAAGTGACAATCGACCTCAATGGGCTTCCATGGATGTTAATCGACGATATCTGACAAAGTTAGATGCAAACTCAATCAAATATATAAGAAATGTTGAAATTCGACTTCAAATTAGGAAGATAGACTTAGAAAATTTTCACTCAACACAAAGTGACAATCGACGTCAATGGGCTTCAATGGATGTTAATCGACGATATCTGACAAAGTTAGATGCAAACTCACTCAAATATATGAGAAATGTTGAAATTCGACTTCAAATTAGGAAGATAGACTTAGAAAATTTTCACTCAACACAAAGTGACAATCGACCTCAATGGGCTTCAATGGATGTTAATCGACGATATCTGACAAAGTTAGATGCAAACTCACTCAAATATATGAGAAATGTTGAAATTCGACTTCAAATTAGGAAGAAAGACTTAGAAAATTTTCACTCAACACAAAGTGACAATCGACCTCAATGGGCCTCAATCAATGTTAATCGACAATATCTGACAAAGTTAGATGAAAACTCACTCAAATATATGAGAAATGTTGAAATTCGACTTCAAATTAGGAAGATAGACTTAGAAAATTTTCACTCAACACAAAGTGACAATCGACCTCAATGGGCTTCCATGGATGTTAATCGACGATATCTGACAAAGTTAGATGCAAACTCAATCAAATATATAAGAAATGTTGAAATTCGACTTCAAATTAGGAAGATAGACTTAGAAAATTTTCACTCAACACAAAGTGACAATCGACGTCAATGGTCTTCAATGGATGTTAATCGACGATATCTGACAAAGTTAGATGCAAACTCACTCAAATATATGAGAAATGTTGAAATTCGACTTCAAATTAGGAAGATAGACTTAGAAAATTTTCACTCATCACAAAGTGACAATCGACCTCAATGGGCTTCAATGGATGTTAATCGACGATATCTGACAAAGTTAGATGCAAACTCACTCAAATATATGAGAAATGTTGAAATTCGACTTCAAATTAGGAAGATAGACTTAGAAAATTTCCACTCAACACAAAGTGACAATCGACCTCAATGGGCTTCAATGGATGTTAATCGACGATATCTGACAAAGTAAGATGCAAACTCAATCAAATATATAAGAAATGTTGAAATTCGACTCCAAATTAGGAAGAAAGACTTAGAAAATTTTCACTCAACACAAAGTGACAATCGACCTCAATGGGCCTCAATCAATGTTAATCGACAATATCTGACAAAGTTAGATGAAAACTCACTCAAATATATGAGAAATGTTGAAATTCGACTTCAAATTAGGAAGATAGACTTAGAAAATTTTCACTCAACACAAAGTGACAATCGACCTCAATGGGCTTCCATGGATGTTAATCGACGATATCTGACAAAGTTAGATGCAAACTCAATCAAATATATAAGAAATGTTGAAATTCGACTTCAAATTAGGAAGATAGACTTAGAAAATTTTCACTCAACACAAAGTGACAATCGACGTCAATGGTCTTCAATGGATGTTAATCGACGATATCTGACAAAGTTAGATGCAAACTCACTCAAATATATGAGAAATGTTGAAATTCGACTTCAAATTAGGAAGATAGACTTAGAAAATTTTCACTCATCACAAAGTGACAATCGACCTCAATGGGCTTCAATGGATGTTAATCGACGATATCTGACAAAGTTAGATGCAAACTCACTCAAATATATGAGAAATGTTGAAATTCGACTTCAAATTAGGAAGATAGACTTAGAAAATTTCCACTCAACACAAAGTGACAATCGACCTCAATGGGCTTCAATGGATGTTAATCGACGATATCTGACAAAGTAAGATGCAAACTCAATCAAATATATAAGAAATGTTGAAATTCGACTCCAAATTAGGAAGAAAGACTTAGAAAATTTTCACTCAACACAAAGTGACAATCGACCTCAATGGGCCTCAATCAATGTTAATCGACAATATCTGACAAAGTTAGATGCAAACTCAATCAAATATATAAGAAATGTTGAAATTCGACTTCAAATTAGGAAGATAGACTTAGAAAATTTCCACTCAACACAAAGTGACAATCGACCTCAATGGGCTTCAATGGATGTTAATCGACGATATCTGACAAAGTAAGATGCAAACTCAATCAAATATGTAAAAAATGTTGAAATTCGACTCCAAATTAGGAAGAAAGACTTAGAAAATTTTCACTCAACACAAAGTGACAATCGACCTCAATGGGCCTCAATCAATGTTAATCGACAATATCTGACAAAGTTAGATGAAAACTCACTCAAATATATGAGAAATGTTGAAATTCGACTTCAAATTAGGAAGATAGACTTAGAAAATTTTCACTCAACACAAAGTGACAATCGACCTCAATGGGCTTCCATGGATGTTAATCGACGATATCTGACAAAGTTAGATGCAAACTCAATCAAATATATAAGAAATGTTGAAATTCGACTTCAAATTAGGAAGATAGACTTAGAAAATTTTCACTCAACACAAAGTGACAATCGACGTCAATGGGCTTCAATGGATGTTAATCGACGATATCTGACAAAGTTAGATGCAAACTCACTCAAATATATGAGAAATGTTGAAATTCGACTTCAAATTAGGAAGATAGACTTAGAAAATTTCCACTCAACACAAAGTGACAATCGACCTCAATGGGCTTCAATGGATGTTAATCGACGATATCTGACAAAGTAAGATGCAAACTCAATCAAATATATAAGAAATGTTGAAATTCGACTCCAAATTAGGAAGAAAGACTTAGAAAATTTTCACTCAACACAAAGTGACAATCGACCTCAATGGGCTTCAATGGATGTTAATCGACGATATCTGACAAAGTTAGATGCAAACTCACTCAAATATATGAGAAATGTTGAAATTCGACTTCAAATTAGGAAGATAGACTTAGAAAATTTTCACTCATCACAAAGTGACAATCGACCTCAATGGGCTTCAATGGATGTTAATCGACGATATCTGACAAAGTTAGATGCAAACTCACTCAAATATATGAGAAATGTTGAAATTCGACTTCAAATTAGGAAGATAGACTTAGAAAATTTTCACTCAACACAAAGTGACAATCGACCTCAATGGGCTTCCATGGATGTTAATCGACGATATCTGACAAAGTTAGATGCAAACTCAATCAAATATATAAGAAATGTTGAAATTCGACTTCAAATTAGGAAGATAGACTTAGAAAATTTTCACTCAACATAAAGTGACAATCGACGTCAATGGGCTTCAATGGATGTTAATCGACGATATCTGACAAAGTTAGATGCAAACTCACTCAAATATATGAGAAATGTTGAAATTCGACTTCAAATTAGGAAGATAGACTTAGAAAATTTTCACTCAACACAAAGTGACAATCGACCTCAATGGGCTTCCATGGATGTTAATCGACGATATCTGACAAAGTTAGATGCAAACTCAATCAAATATATAAGAAATGTTGAAATTCGACTTCAAATTAGGAAGATAGACTTAGAAAATTTTCACTCAACACAAAGTGACAATCGACCTCAATGGGCTTCAATGGATGTTAATCGACGATATCTGACAAAGTTTGATGCAAACTCACTCAAATATATGAGAAATGTTGAAATTCGACTTCAAATTAGGAAGAAAGACTTAGAAAATTTTCACTCAACACAAAGTGACAATCGACCTCAATGGGCTTCCATGGATGTTAATCGACGATATCTGACAAAGTTAGATGCAAACTCAATCAAATATATAAGAAATGTTGAAATTCGACTTCAAATTAGGAAGATAGACTTAGAAAATTTTCACTCAACACAAAGTGACAATCGACGTCAATGGGCTTCAATGGATGTTAATCGACGATATCTGACAAAGTTAGATGAAAACTCACTCAAATATATGAGAAATGTTGAAATTCGACTTCAAATTAGGAAGATAGACTTAGAAAAATTTCACTCAACACAAAGTGACAATCGACCTCAATGGGCTTCCATGGATGTTAATCGACGATATCTGACAAAGTTAGATGCAAACTCACTCAAATATATGAGAAATGTTGAAATTCGACTTCAAATTAGGAAGATAGACTTAGAAAATTTTCACTCAACACAAAGTGACAATCGACCTCAATGGGCTTCAATGGATGTTAATCGACGATATCTGACAAAGTTAGATGCAAACTCACTCAAATATATGAGAAATGTTGAAATTCGACTTCAAATTAGGAAGAAAGACTTAGAAAATTTTCACTCAACACAAAGTGACAATCGACCTCAATGGGCCTCAATCAATGTTAATCGACAATATCTGACAAAGTTAGATGAAAACTCACTCAAATATATGAGAAATGTTGAAATTCGACTTCAAATTAGGAAGATAGACTTAGAAAATTTTCACTCAACACAAAGTGACAATCGACCTCAATGGGCCTCAATCAATGTTAATCGACAATATCTGACAAAGTTAGATGAAAACTCACTCAAATATATGAGAAATGTTGAAATTCGACTTCAAATTAGGAAGATAGACTTAGAAAATTTTCACTCATCACAAAGTGACAATCGACCTCAATGGGCTTCAATGGATGTTAATCGACGATATCTGACAAAGTTAGATGCAAACTCACTCAAATATATGAGAAATGTTGAAATTCGACTTCAAATTAGGAAGATAGACTTAGAAAATTTCCACTCAACACAAAGTGACAATCGACCTCAATGGGCTTCAATGGATGTTAATCGACGATATCTGACAAAGTAAGATGCAAACTCAATCAAATATATAAGAAATGTTGAAATTCGACTCCAAATTAGGAAGAAAGACTTGGAAAATTTTCACTCAACACAAAGTGACAATCGACCTCAATGTGCTTCAATGGATGTTAATCGACGATATCTGACAAAGTTAGATGCAAACTCAATCAAATATATAAGAAATGTTGAAATTCGACTTCAAATTAGGAAGATAGACTTAGAAAATTTCCACTCAACACAAAGTGACAATCGACCTCAATGGGCTTCAATGGATGTTAATCGACGATATCTGACAAAGTAAGATGCAAACTCAATCAAATATGTAAGAAATGTTGAAATTCGACTCCAAATTAGGAAGAAAGACTTAGAAAATTTTCACTCAACACAAAGTGACAATCGACCTCAATGGGCTTCAATGGATGTTAATCGACGATATCTGACAAAGTTAGATGCAAACTCACTCAAATATATGAGAAATGTTGAAATTCGACTTCAAATTAGGAAGATAGACTTAGAAAATTTTCACTCAACACAAAGTGACAATCGACCTCAATGGGCTTCAATGGATGTTAATCGACGATATCTGACAAAGTTAGATGCAAACTCACTCAAATATATGAGAAATGTTGAAATTCGACTTCAAATTAGGAAGATAGACTTAGAAAATTTTCACTCAACACAAAGTGACAATCGACCTCAATGGGCTTCCATGGATGTTAATCGACGATATCTGACAAAGTTAGATGCAAACTCAATCAAATATATAAGAAATGTTGAAATTCGACTTCAAATTAGGAAGATAGACTTAGAAAATTTTCACTCAACATAAAGTGACAATCGACGTCAATGGGCTTCAATGGATGTTAATCGACGATATCTGACAAAGTTAGATGCAAACTCACTCAAATATATGAGAAATGTTGAAATTCGACTTCAAATTAGGAAGATAGACTTAGAAAATTTTCACTCATCACAAAGTGACAATCGACCTCAATGGGCTTCAATGGATGTTAATCGACGATATCTGACAAAGTTAGATGCAAACTCACTCAAATATATGAGAAATGTTGAAATTCGACTTCAAATTAGGAAGAAAGACTTAGAAAATTTTCACTCAACACAAAGTGACAATCGACCTCAATGGGCCTCAATCAATGTTAATCGACAATATCTGACAAAGTTAGATGAAAACTCACTCAAATATATGAGAAATGTTGAAATTCGACTTCAAATTAGGAAGATAGACTTAGAAAATTTTCACTCAACACAAAGTGACAATCGACCTCAATGGGCTTCCATGGATGTTAATCGACGATATCTGACAAAGTTAGATGCAAACTCAATCAAATATATAAGAAATGTTGAAATTCGACTTCAAATTAGGAAGATAGACTTAGAAAATTTTCACTCAACACAAAGTGACAATCGACGTCAATGGGCTTCAATGGATGTTAATCGACGATATCTGACAAAGTTAGATGCAAACTCACTCAAATATATGAGAAATGTTGAAATTCGACTTCAAATTAGGAAGATAGACTTAGAAAATTTTCACTCAACACAAAGTGACAATCGACCTCAATGGGCTTCAATGGATGTTAATCGACGATATCTGACAAAGTTAGATGCAAACTCACTCAAATATATGAGAAATGTTGAAATTCGACTTCAAATTAGGAAGAAAGACTTAGAAAATTTTCACTCAACACAAAGTGACAATCGACCTCAATGGGCCTCAATCAATGTTAATCGACAATATCTGACAAAGTTAGATGAAAACTCACTCAAATATATGAGAAATGTTGAAATTCGACTTCAAATTAGGAAGATAGACTTAGAAAATTTTCACTCAACACAAAGTGACAATCGACCTCAATGGGCTTCCATGGATGTTAATCGACGATATCTGACAAAGTTAGATGCAAACTCAATCAAATATATAAGAAATGTTGAAATTCGACTTCAAATTAGGAAGATAGACTTAGAAAATTTTCACTCAACACAAAGTGACAATCGACGTCAATGGTCTTCAATGGATGTTAATCGACGATATCTGACAAAGTTAGATGCAAACTCACTCAAATATATGAGAAATGTTGAAATTCGACTTCAAAATAGGAAGATAGACTTAGAAAATTTTCACTCATCACAAAGTGACAATCGACCTCAATGGGCTTCAATGGATGTTAATCGACGATATCTGACAAAGTTAGATGCAAACTCACTCAAATATATGAGAAATGTTGAAATTCGACTTCAAATTAGGAAGATAGACTTAGAAAATTTCCACTCAACACAAAGTGACAATCGACCTCAATGGGCTTCAATGGATGTTAATCGACGATATCTGACAAAGTAAGATGCAAACTCAATCAAATATATAAGAAATGTTGAAATTCGACTCCAAATTAGGAAGAAAGACTTAGAAAATTTTCACTCAACACAAAGTGACAATCGACCTCAATGGGCCTCAATCAATGTTAATCGACAATATCTGACAAAGTTAGATGAAAACTCACTCAAATATATGAGAAATGTTGAAATTCGACTTCAAATTAGGAAGATAGACTTAGAAAATTTTCACTCAACACAAAGTGACAATCGACCTCAATGGGCTTCCATGGATGTTAATCGACGATATCTGACAAAGTTAGATGCAAACTCAATCAAATATATAAGAAATGTTGAAATTCGACTTCAAATTAGGAAGATAGACTTAGAAAATTTTCACTCAACACAAAGTGACAATCGACGTCAATGGTCTTCAATGGATGTTAATCGACGATATCTGACAAAGTTAGATGCAAACTCACTCAAATATATGAGAAATGTTGAAATTCGACTTCAAATTAGGAAGATAGACTTAGAAAATTTTCACTCATCACAAAGTGACAATCGACCTCAATGGGCTTCAATGGATGTTAATCGACGATATCTGACAAAGTTAGATGCAAACTCAATCAAATATATAAGAAATGTTGAAATTCGACTTCAAATTAGGAAGATAGACTTAGAAAATTTTCACTCAACACAAAGTGACAATCGACGTCAATGGGCTTCAATGGATGTTAATCGACGATATCTGACAAAGTTAGATGCAAACTCACTCAAATATATGAGAAATGTTGAAATTCGACTTCAAATTAGGAAGATAGACTTAGAAAATTTCCACTCAACACAAAGTGACAATCGACCTCAATGGGCTTCAATGGATGTTAATCGACGATATCTGACAAAGTAAGATGCAAACTCAATCAAATATATAAGAAATGTTGAAATTCGACTCCAAATTAGGAAGAAAGACTTAGAAAATTTTCACTCAACACAAAGTGACAATCGACCTCAATGGGCTTCAATGGATGTTAATCGACGATATCTGACAAAGTTAGATGCAAACTCAATCAAATATATAAGAAGTGTTGAAATTCGACTTCAAATTAGGAAGATAGACTTAGAAAATTTCCACTCAACACAAAGTGACAATCGACCTCAATGGGCTTCAATGGATGTTAATCGACGATATCTGACAAAGTTAGATGCAAACTCACTCAAATATATGAGAAATGTTGAAATTCGACTTCAAATTAGGAAGATAGACTTAGAAAATTTTCACTCAACACAAAGTGACAATCGACCTCAATGGGCTTCAATGGATGTTAATCGACGATATCTGACAAAGTTAGATGCAAACTCACTCAAATATATGAGAAATGTTGAAATTCGACTTCAAATTAGGAAGAAAGACTTAGAAAATTTTCACTCAACACAAAGTGACAATCGACCTCAATGGGCTTCAATGGATGTTAATCGACGATATCTGACAAAGTTAGATGCAAACTCACTCAAATATATGAGAAATGTTGAAATTCGACTTCAAATTAGGAAGATAGACTTAGAAAATTTTCACTCATCACAAAGTGACAATCGACCTCAATGGGCTTCCATGGATGTTAATCGACGATATCTGACAAAGTTAGATGCAAAATCAATCAAATATATAAAAAATGTTGAAATTCGACTTCAAATTAGGAAGATAGACTTAGAAAATTTTCACTCAACACAAAGTGACAATCGACCTCAATGGGCTTCAATGGATGTTAATCGACGATATCTGACAAAGTTAGATGCAAACTCACTCAAATATATGAGAAATGTTGAAATTCGACTTCAAATTAGGAAGATAGACTTAGAAAATTTCCACTCAACACAAAGTGACAATCGACCTCAATGGGCTTCAATGGATGTTAATCGACGATATCTGACAAAGTAAGATGCAAACTCAATCAAATATGTAAAAAATGTTGAAATTCGACTCCAAATTAGGAAGAAAGACTTAGAAAATTTTCACTCAACACAAAGTGACAATCGACCTCAATGGGCCTCAACCAATGTTAATCGACAATATCTGACAAAGTTAGATGAAAACTCACTCAAATATATGAGAAATGTTGAAATTCGACTTCAAATTAGGAAGATAGACTTAGAAAATTTTCACTCAACACAAAGTGACAATCGACCTCAATGGGCTTCCATGGATGTTAATCGACGATATCTGACAAAGTTAGATGCAAACTCAATCAAATATATAAGAAATGTTGAAATTCGACTTCAAATTAGGAAGATAGACTTAGAAAATTTTCACTCAACACAAAGTGACAATCGACGTCAATGGGCTTCAATGGATGTTAATCGACGATATCTGACAAAGTTAGATGCAAACTCACTCAAATATATGAGAAATGTTGAAATTCGACTTCAAATTAGGAAGATAGACTTAGAAAATTTCCACTCAACACAAAGTGACAATCGACCTCAATGGGCTTCAATGGATGTTAATCGACGATATCTGACAAAGTAAGATGCAAACTCAATCAAATATATAAGAAATGTTGAAATTCGACTCCAAATTAGGAAGAAAGACTTAGAAAATTTTCACTCAACACAAAGTGACAATCGACCTCAATGGGCTTCAATGGATGTTAATCGACGATATCTGACAAAGTTAGATGCAAACTCAATCAAATATATAAGAAGTGTTGAAATTCGACTTCAAATTAGGAAGATAGACTTAGAAAATTTCCACTCAACACAAAGTGACAATCGACCTCAATGGGCTTCAATGGATGTTAATCGACGATATCTGACAAAGTTAGATGCAAACTCACTCAAATATATGAGAAATGTTGAAATTCGACTTCAAATTAGGAAGATAGACTTAGAAAATTTTCACTCAACACAAAGTGACAATCGACCTCAATGGGCTTCAATGGATGTTAATCGACGATATCTGACAAAGTTAGATGCAAACTCACTCAAATATATGAGAAATGTTGAAATTCGACTTCAAATTAGGAAGAAAGACTTAGAAAATTTTCACTCAACACAAAGTGACAATCGACCTCAATGGGCTTCAATGGATGTTAATCGACGATATCTGACAAAGTTAGATGCAAACTCACTCAAATATATGAGAAATGTTGAAATTCGACTTCAAATTAGGAAGATAGACTTAGAAAATTTTCACTCATCACAAAGTGACAATCGACCTCAATGGGCTTCCATGGATGTTAATCGACGATATCTGACAAAGTTAGATGCAAAATCAATCAAATATATAAAAAATGTTGAAATTCGACTTCAAATTAGGAAGATAGACTTAGAAAATTTTCACTCAACACAAAGTGACAATCGACCTCAATGGGCTTCAATGGATGTTAATCGACGATATCTGACAAAGTTAGATGCAAACTCACTCAAATATATGAGAAATGTTGAAATTCGACTTCAAATTAGGAAGATAGACTTAGAAAATTTTCACTCAACACAAAGTGACAATCGACCTCAATGGGCTTCAATGGATGTTAATCGACGATATCTGACAAAGTTAGATGCAAACTCAATCAAATATATAAGAAGTGTTGAAATTCGACTTCAAATTAGGAAGATAGACTTAGAAAATTTCCACTCAACACAAAGTGACAATCGACGTCAATGGGCTTCAATGGATGTTAATCGACGATATCTGACAAAGTTAGATGCAAACTCACTCAAATATATGAGAAATGTTGAAATTCGACTTCAAATTAGGAAGATAGACTTAGAAAATTTCCACTCAACACAAAGTGACAATCGACCTCAATGGGCTTCAATGGATGTTAATCGACGATATCTGACAAAGTAAGATGCAAACTCAATCAAATATATAAGAAATGTTGAAATTCGACTCCAAATTAGGAAGAAAGACTTAGAAAATTTTCACTCAACACAAAGTGACAATCGACCTCAATGGGCTTCAATGGATGTTAATCGACGATATCTGACAAAGTTAGATGCAAACTCAATCAAATATATAAGAAGTGTTGAAATTCGACTTCAAATTAGGAAGATAGACTTAGAAAATTTCCACTCAACACAAAGTGACAATCGACCTCAATGGGCTTCAATGGATGTTAATCGACGATATCTGACAAAGTTAGATGCAAACTCACTCAAATATATGAGAAATGTTGAAATTCGACTTCAAATTAGGAAGATAGACTTAGAAAATTTTCACTCAACACAAAGTGACAATCGACGTCAATGGGCTTCAATGGATGTTAATCGACGATATCTGACAAAGTTAGATGCAAACTCACTCAAATATATGAGAAATGTTGAAATTCGACTTCAAATTAGGAAGATAGACTTAGAAAATTTCCACTCAACACAAAGTGACAATCGACCTCAATGGGCTTCAATGGATGTTAATCGACGATATCTGACAAAGTAAGATGCAAACTCAATCAAATATATAAGAAATGTTGAAATTCGACTTCAAATTAGGAAGAAAGACTTAGAAAATTTTCACTCAACACAAAGTGACAATCGACCTCAATGGGCTTCAATGGATGTTAATCGACGATATCTGACAAAGTTAGATGCAAACTCACTCAAATATATGAGAAATGTTGAAATTCGACTTCAAATTAGGAAGATAGACTTAGAAAATTTCCACTCAACACAAAGTGACAATCGACCTCAATGGGCTTCAATGGATGTTAATCGACGATATCTGACAAAGTTAGATGCAAACTCACTCAAATATATGAGAAATGTTGAAATTCGACTTCAAATTAGGAAGATAGACTTAGAAAATTTCCACTCAACACAAAGTGACAATCGACCTCAATGGGCTTCAATGGATGTTAATCGACGATATCTGACAAAGTAAGATGCAAACTCAATCAAATATGTAAAAAATGTTGAAATTCGACTCCAAATTAGGAAGAAAGACTTAGAAAATTTTCACTCAACACAAAGTGACAATCGACCTCAATGGGCCTCAATCAATGTTAATCGACAATATCTGACAAAGTTAGATGAAAACTCACTCAAATATATGAGAAATGTTGAAATTCGACTTCAAATTAGGAAGATAGACTTAGAAAATTTTCACTCAACACAAAGTGACAATCGACCTCAATGGGCTTCCATGGATGTTAATCGACGATATCTGACAAAGTTAGATGCAAACTCAATCAAATATATAAGAAATGTTGAAATTCGACTTCAAATTAGGAAGATAGACTTAGAAAATTTTCACTCAACACAAAGTGACAATCGACGTCAATGGGCTTCAATGGATGTTAATCGACGATATCTGACAAAGTTAGATGCAAACTCACTCAAATATATGAGAAATGTTGAAATTCGACTTCAAATTAGGAAGATAGACTTAGAAAATTTCCACTCAACACAAAGTGACAATCGACCTCAATGGGCTTCAATGGATGTTAATCGACGATATCTGACAAAGTAAGATGCAAACTCAATCAAATATATAAGAAATGTTGAAATTCGACTCCAAATTAGGAAGAAAGACTTAGAAAATTTTCACTCAACACAAAGTGACAATCGACCTCAATGGGCTTCAATGGATGTTAATCGACGATATCTGACAAAGTTAGATGCAAACTCAATCAAATATATAAGAAGTGTTGAAATTCGACTTCAAATTAGGAAGATAGACTTAGAAAATTTCCACTCAACACAAAGTGACAATCGACCTCAATGGGCTTCAATGGATGTTAATCGACGATATCTGACAAAGTTAGATGCAAACTCACTCAAATATATGAGAAATGTTGAAATTCGACTTCAAATTAGGAAGATAGACTTAGAAAATTTTCACTCAACACAAAGTGACAATCGACCTCAATGGGCTTCAATGGATGTTAATCGACGATATCTGACAAAGTTAGATGCAAACTCACTCAAATATATGAGAAATGTTGAAATTCGACTTCAAATTAGGAAGAAAGACTTAGAAAATTTTCACTCAACACAAAGTGACAATCGACCTCAATGGGCTTCAATGGATGTTAATCGACGATATCTGACAAAGTTAGATGCAAACTCACTCAAATATATGAGAAATGTTGAAATTCGACTTCAAATTAGGAAGATAGACTTAGAAAATTTTCACTCATCACAAAGTGACAATCGACCTCAATGGGCTTCCATGGATGTTAATCGACGATATCTGACAAAGTTAGATGCAAAATCAATCAAATATATAAAAAATGTTGAAATTCGACTTCAAATTAGGAAGATAGACTTAGAAAATTTTCACTCAACACAAAGTGACAATCGACCTCAATGGGCTTCAATGGATGTTAATCGACGATATCTGACAAAGTTAGATGCAAACTCACTCAAATATATGAGAAATGTTGAAATTCGACTTCAAATTAGGAAGATAGACTTAGAAAATTTTCACTCAACACAAAGTGACAATCGACCTCAATGGGCTTCCATGGATGTTAATCGACGATATCTGACAAAGTTAGATGCAAACTCAATCAAATATATAAGAAATGTTGAAATTCGACTTCAAATTAGGAAGATAGACTTAGAAAATTTTCACTCAACACAAAGTGACAATCGACGTCAATGGGCTTCAATGGATGTTAATCGACGATATCTGACAAAGTTAGATGCAAACTCACTCAAATATATGAGAAATGTTGAAATTCGACTTCAAATTAGGAAGATAGACTTAGAAAATTTCCACTCAACACAAAGTGACAATCGACCTCAATGGGCTTCAATGGATGTTAATCGACGATATCTGACAAAGTAAGATGCAAACTCAATCAAATATATAAGAAATGTTGAAATTCGACTCCAAATTAGGAAGAAAGACTTAGAAAATTTTCACTCAACACAAAGTGACAATCGACCTCAATGGGCTTCAATGGATGTTAATCGACGATATCTGACAAAGTTAGATGCAAACTCAATCAAATATATAAGAAGTGTTGAAATTCGACTTCAAATTAGGAAGATAGACTTAGAAAATTTCCACTCAACACAAAGTGACAATCGACCTCAATGGGCTTCAATGGATGTTAATCGACGATATCTGACAAAGTTAGATGCAAACTCACTCAAATATATGAGAAATGTTGAAATTCGACTTCAAATTAGGAAGATAGACTTAGAAAATTTTCACTCAACACAAAGTGACAATCGACGTCAATGGGCTTCAATGGATGTTAATCGACGATATCTGACAAAGTTAGATGCAAACTCACTCAAATATATGAGAAATGTTGAAATTCGACTTCAAATTAGGAAGATAGACTTAGAAAATTTCCACTCAACACAAAGTGACAATCGACCTCAATGGGCTTCAATGGATGTTAATCGACGATATCTGACAAAGTAAGATGCAAACTCAATCAAATATATAAGAAATGTTGAAATTCGACTCCAAATTAGGAAGAAAGACTTAGAAAATTTTCACTCAACACAAAGTGACAATCGACCTCAATGGGCTTCAATGGATGTTAATCGACGATATCTGACAAAGTTAGATGCAAACTCAATCAAATATATAAGAAGTGTTGAAATTCGACTTCAAATTAGGAAGATAGACTTAGAAAATTTCCACTCAACACAAAGTGACAATCGACCTCAATGGGCTTCAATGGATGTTAATCGACGATATCTGACAAAGTTAGATGCAAACTCACTCAAATATATGAGAAATGTTGAAATTCGACTTCAAATTAGGAAGATAGACTTAGAAAATTTTCACTCAACACAAAGTGACAATCGACCTCAATGGGCTTCAATGGATGTTAATCGACGATATCTGACAAAGTTAGATGCAAACTCACTCAAATATATGAGAAATGTTGAAATTCGACTTCAAATTAGGAAGAAAGACTTAGAAAATTTTCACTCAACACAAAGTGACAATCGACCTCAATGGGCTTCAATGGATGTTAATCGACGATATCTGACAAAGTTAGATGCAAACTCACTCAAATATATGAGAAATGTTGAAATTCGACTTCAAATTAGGAAGATAGACTTAGAAAATTTTCACTCATCACAAAGTGACAATCGACCTCAATGGGCTTCCATGGATGTTAATCGACGATATCTGACAAAGTTAGATGCAAAATCAATCAAATATATAAAAAATGTTGAAATTCGACTTCAAATTAGGAAGATAGACTTAGAAAATTTTCACTCAACACAAAGTGACAATCGACCTCAATGGGCTTCAATGGATGTTAATCGACGATATCTGACAAAGTTAGATGCAAACTCACTCAAATATATGAGAAATGTTGAAATTCGACTTCAAATTAGGAAGATAGACTTAGAAAATTTTCACTCAACACAAAGTGACAATCGACCTCAATGGGCTTCAATGGATGTTAATCGACGATATCTGACAAAGTTAGATGCAAACTCACTCAAATATATGAGAAATGTTGAAATTCGACTTCAAATTAGGAAGAAAGACTTAGAAAATTTTCACTCAACACAAAGTGACAATCGACCTCAATGGGCCTCAATCAATGTTAATCGACAATATCTGACAAAGTTAGATGAAAACTCACTCAAATATATGAGAAATGTTGAAATTCGACTTCAAATTAGGAAGATAGACTTAGAAAATTTTCACTCAACACAAAGTGACAATCGACCTCAATGGGCTTCCATAGATGTTAATCGACGATATCTGACAAAGTTAGATGCAAACTCAATCAAATATATAAGAAATGTTGAAATTCGACTTCAAATTAGGAAGATAGACTTAGAAAATTTTCACTCAACACAAAGTGACAATCGACGTCAATGGGCTTCAATGGATGTTAATCGACGATATCTGACAAAGTTAGATGCAAACTCACTCAAATATATGAGAAATGTTGAAATTCGACTTCAAATTAGGAAGATAGACTTAGAAAATTTTCACTCAACACAAAGTGACAATCGACCTCAATGGGCTTCAATGGATGTTAATCGACGATATCTGACAAAGTTAGATGCAAACTCACTCAAATATATGAGAAATGTTGAAATTCGACTTCAAATTAGGAAGATAGACTTAGAAAATTTTCACTCATCACAAAGTGACAATCGACCTCAATGGGCTTCCATGGATGTTAATCGACGATATCTGACAAAGTTAGATGCAAAATCAATCAAATATATAAAAAATGTTGAAATTCGACTTCAAATTAGGAAGATAGACTTAGAAAATTTTCACTCAACACAAAGTGACAATCGACCTCAATGGGCTTCAATGGATGTTAATCGACGATATCTGACAAAGTTAGATGCAAACTCACTCAAATATATGAGAAATGTTGAAATTCGACTTCAAATTAGGAAGATAGACTTAGAAAATTTTCACTCAACACAAAGTGACAATCGACCTCAATGGGCTTCCATGGATGTTAATCGACGATATCTGACAAAGTTAGATGCAAACTCAATCAAATATATAAGAAATGTTGAAATTCGACTTCAAATTAGGAAGATAGACTTAGAAAATTTTCACTCAACACAAAGTGACAATCGACGTCAATGGGCTTCAATGGATGTTAATCGACGATATCTGACAAAGTTAGATGCAAACTCACTCAAATATATGAGAAATGTTGAAATTCGACTTCAAATTAGGAAGATAGACTTAGAAAATTTCCACTCAACACAAAGTGACAATCGACCTCAATGGGCTTCAATGGATGTTAATCGACGATATCTGACAAAGTAAGATGCAAACTCAATCAAATATATAAGAAATGTTGAAATTCGACTCCAAATTAGGAAGAAAGACTTAGAAAATTTTCACTCAACACAAAGTGACAATCGACCTCAATGGGCTTCAATGGATGTTAATCGACGATATCTGACAAAGTTAGATGCAAACTCAATCAAATATATAAGAAGTGTTGAAATTCGACTTCAAATTAGGAAGATAGACTTAGAAAATTTCCACTCAACACAAAGTGACAATCGACCTCAATGGGCTTCAATGGATGTTAATCGACGATATCTGACAAAGTTAGATGCAAACTCACTCAAATATATGAGAAATGTTGAAATTCGACTTCAAATTAGGAAGATAGACTTAGAAAATTTTCACTCAACACAAAGTGACAATCGACCTCAATGGGCTTCAATGGATGTTAATCGACGATATCTGACAAAGTTAGATGCAAACTCACTCAAATATATGAGAAATGTTGAAATTCGACTTCAAATTAGGAAGAAAGACTTAGAAAATTTTCACTCAACACAAAGTGACAATCGACCTCAATGGGCTTCAATGGATGTTAATCGACGATATCTGACAAAGTTAGATGCAAACTCACTCAAATATATGAGAAATGTTGAAATTCGACTTCAAATTAGGAAGATAGACTTAGAAAATTTTCACTCATCACAAAGTGACAATCGACCTCAATGGGCTTCCATGGATGTTAATCGACGATATCTGACAAAGTTAGATGCAAAATCAATCAAATATATAAAAAATGTTGAAATTCGACTTCAAATTAGGAAGATAGACTTAGAAAATTTTCACTCAACACAAAGTGACAATCGACCTCAATGGGCTTCAATGGATGTTAATCGACGATATCTGACAAAGTTAGATGCAAACTCACTCAAATATATGAGAAATGTTGAAATTCGACTTCAAATTAGGAAGATAGACTTAGAAAATTTTCACTCAACACAAAGTGACAATCGACCTCAATGGGCTTCAATGGATGTTAATCGACGATATCTGACAAAGTTAGATGCAAACTCACTCAAATATATGAGAAATGTTGAAATTCGACTTCAAATTAGGAAGAAAGACTTAGAAAATTTTCACTCAACACAAAGTGACAATCGACCTCAATGGGCCTCAATCAATGTTAATCGACAATATCTGACAAAGTTAGATGAAAACTCACTCAAATATATGAGAAATGTTGAAATTCGACTTCAAATTAGGAAGATAGACTTAGAAAATTTTCACTCAACACAAAGTGACAATCGACCTCAATGGGCTTCCATAGATGTTAATCGACGATATCTGACAAAGTTAGATGCAAACTCAATCAAATATATAAGAAATGTTGAAATTCGACTTCAAATTAGGAAGATAGACTTAGAAAATTTTCACTCAACACAAAGTGACAATCGACGTCAATGGGCTTCAATGGATGTTAATCGACGATATCTGACAAAGTTAGATGCAAACTCACTCAAATATATGAGAAATGTTGAAATTCGACTTCAAATTAGGAAGATAGACTTAGAAAATTTTCACTCAACACAAAGTGACAATCGACCTCAATGGGCTTCAATGGATGTTAATCGACGATATCTGACAAAGTTAGATGCAAACTCACTCAAATATATGAGAAATGTTGAAATTCGACTTCAAATTAGGAAGAAAGACTTAGAAAATTTTCACTCAACACAAAGTGACAATCGACCTCAATGGGCTTCAATGGATGTTAATCGACGATATCTGACAAAGTTAGATGCAAACTCACTCAAATATATGAGAAATGTTGAAATTCGACTTCAAATTAGGAAGATAGACTTAGAAAATTTTCACTCAACACAAAGTGACAATCGACCTCAATGGGCTTCAATGGATGTTAATCGACGATATCTGACAAAGTTAGATGCAAACTCACTCAAATATATGAGAAATGTTGAAATTCGACTTCAAATTAGGAAGATAGACTTAGAAAATTTTCACTCAACACAAAGTGACAATCGACCTCAATGGGCTTCAATGGATGTTAATCGACGATATCTGACAAAGTTAGATGCAAACTCACTCAAATATATGAGAAATGTTGAAATTCGACTTCAAATTAGGAAGAAAGACTTAGAAAATTTTCACTCAACACAAAGTGACAATCGACCTCAATGGGCCTCAATCAATGTTAATCGACAATATCTGACAAAGTTAGATGAAAACTCACTCAAATATATGAGAAATGTTGAAATTCGACTTCAAATTAGGAAGATAGACTTAGAAAATTTTCACTCAACACAAAGTGACAATCGACCTCAATGGGCTTCCATAGATGTTAATCGACGATATCTGACAAAGTTAGATGCAAACTCAATCAAATATATAAGAAATGTTGAAATTCGACTTCAAATTAGGAAGATAGACTTAGAAAATTTTCACTCAACACAAAGTGACAATCGACGTCAATGGGCTTCAATGGATGTTAATCGACGATATCTGACAAAGTTAGATGCAAACTCACTCAAATATATGAGAAATGTTGAAATTCGACTTCAAATTAGGAAGATAGACTTAGAAAATTTTCACTCAACACAAAGTGACAATCGACCTCAATGGGCTTCAATGGATGTTAATCGACGATATCTGACAAAGTTAGATGCAAACTCACTCAAATATATGAGAAATGTTGAAATTCGACTTCAAATTAGGAAGATAGACTTAGAAAATTTTCACTCAACACAAAGTGACAATCGACCTCAATGGGCTTCCATAGATGTTAATCGACGATATCTGACAAAGTTAGATGCAAACTCAATCAAATATATAAGAAATGTTGAAATTCGACTTCAAATTAGGAAGATAGACTTAGAAAATTTTCACTCAACACAAAGTGACAATCGACCTCAATGGGCCTCAATCAATGTTAATCGACAATATCTGACAAAGTTAGATGAAAACTCACTCAAATATATGAGAAATGTTGAAATTCGACTTCAAATTAGGAAGATAGACTTAGAAAATTTTCACTCAACACAAAGTGACAATCGACCTCAATGGGCTTCCATGGATGTTAATCGACGATATCTGACAAAGTTAGATGCAAACTCAATCAAATATATAAGAAATGTTGAAATTCGACTTCAAATTAGGTAGATAGACTTAGAAAATTTTCACTCAACACAAAGTGACAATCGACGTCAATGGGCTTCAATGGATGTTAATCGACGATATCTGACAAAGTTAGATGCAAACTCACTCAAATATATGAGAAATGTTGAAATTCGACTTCAAATTAGGAAGATAGACTTAGAAAATTTTCACTCATCACAAAGTGACAATCGACCTCAATGGGCTTCAATGGATGTTAATCGACGATATCTGACAAAGTTAGATGCAAACTCACTCAAATATATGAGAAATGTTGAAATTCGACTTCAAATTAGGAAGATAGACTTAGAAAATTTCCACTCAACACAAAGTGACAATCGACCTCAATGGGCTTCAATGGATGTTAATCGACGATATCTGACAAAGTAAGATGCAAACTCAATCAAATATATAAGAAATGTTGAAATTCGACTCCAAATTAGGAAGAAAGACTTAGAAAATTTTCACTCAACACAAAGTGACAATCGACCTCAATGGGCCTCAATCAATGTTAATCGACAATATCTGACAAAGTTAGATGCAAACTCAATCAAATATATAAGAAATGTTGAAATTCGACTTCAAATTAGGAAGATAGACTTAGAAAATTTCCACTCAACACAAAGTGACAATCGACCTCAATGGGCTTCAATGGATGTTAATCGACGATATCTGACAAAGTAAGATGCAAACTCAATCAAATATATAAGAAATGTTGAAATTCGACTCCAAATTAGGAAGAAAGACTTAGAAAATTTTCACTCAACACAAAGTGACAATCGACCTCAATGGGCTTCAATGGATGTTAATCGACGATATCTGACAAAGTTAGATGCAAACTCAATCAAATATATAAGAAATGTTGAAATTCGACTTCAAATTAGGAAGATAGACTTAGAAAATTTCCACTCAACACAAAGTGACAATCGACCTCAATGGGCTTCAATGGATGTTAATCGACGATATCTGACAAAGTTAGATGCAAACTCACTCAAATATATGAGAAATGTTGAAATTCGACTTCAAATTAGGAAGATAGACTTAGAAAATTTTCACTCAACACAAAGTGACAATCGACCTCAATGGGCTTCAATGGATGTTAATCGACGATATCTGACAAAGTTAGATGCAAACTCACTCAAATATATGAGAAATGTTGAAATTCGACTTCAAATTAGGAAGAAAGACTTAGAAAATCTTCACTCAACACAAAGTGACAATCGACCTCAATGGGCTTCAATGGATGTTAATCGACGATATCTGACAAAGTTAGATGCAAACTCACTCAAATATATGAGAAATGTTGAAATTCGACTTCAAATTAGGAAGATAGACTTAGAAAATTTTCACTCATCACAAAGTGACAATCGACCTCAATGGGCTTCCATGGATGTTAATCGACGATATCTGACAAAGTTAGATGCAAAATCAATCAAATATATAAAAAATGTTGAAATTCGACTTCAAATTAGGAAGATAGACTTAGAAAATTTTCACTCAACACAAAGTGACAATCGACCTCAATGGGCTTCAATGGATGTTAATCGACGATATCTGACAAAGTTAGATGCAAACTCACTCAAATATATGAGAAATGTTGAAATTCGACTTCAAATTAGGAAGATAGACTTAGAAAATTTTCACTCAACACAAAGTGACAATCGACCTCAATGGGCTTCAATGGATGTTAATCGACGATATCTGACAAAGTTAGATGCAAACTCACTCAAATATATGAGAAATGTTGAAATTCGACTTCAAATTAGGAAGAAAGACTTAGAAAATTTTCACTCAACACAAAGTGACAATCGACCTCAATGGGCCTCAATCAATGTTAATCGACAATATCTGACAAAGTTAGATGAAAACTCACTCAAATATATGAGAAATGTTGAAATTCGACTTCAAATTAGGAAGATAGACTTAGAAAATTTTCACTCAACACAAAGTGACAATCGACCTCAATGGGCTTCCATAGATGTTAATCGACGATATCTGACAAAGTTAGATGCAAACTCAATCAAATATATAAGAAATGTTGAAATTCGACTTCAAATTAGGAAGATAGACTTAGAAAATTTTCACTCAACACAAAGTGACAATCGACGTCAATGGGCTTCAATGGATGTTAATCGACGATATCTGACAAAGTTAGATGCAAACTCACTCAAATATATGAGAAATGTTGAAATTCGACTTCAAATTAGGAAGATAGACTTAGAAAATTTTCACTCAACACAAAGTGACAATCGACCTCAATGGGCTTCAATGGATGTTAATCGACGATATCTGACAAAGTTAGATGCAAACTCACTCAAATATATGAGAAATGTTGAAATTCGACTTCAAATTAGGAAGAAAGACTTAGAAAATTTTCACTCAACACAAAGTGACAATCGACCTCAATGGGCTTCAATGGATGTTAATCGACGATATCTGACAAAGTTAGATGCAAACTCACTCAAATATATGAGAAATGTTGAAATTCGACTTCAAATTAGGAAGATAGACTTAGAAAATTTTCACTCAACACAAAGTGACAATCGACCTCAATGGGCTTCAATGGATGTTAATCGACGATATCTGACAAAGTTAGATGCAAACTCACTCAAATATATGAGAAATGTTGAAATTCGACTTCAAATTAGGAAGATAGACTTAGAAAATTTTCACTCAACACAAAGTGACAATCGACCTCAATGGGCTTCAATGGATGTTAATCGACGATATCTGACAAAGTTAGATGCAAACTCACTCAAATATATGAGAAATGTTGAAATTCGACTTCAAATTAGGAAGAAAGACTTAGAAAATTTTCACTCAACACAAAGTGACAATCGACCTCAATGGGCCTCAATCAATGTTAATCGACAATATCTGACAAAGTTAGATGAAAACTCACTCAAATATATGAGAAATGTTGAAATTCGACTTCAAATTAGGAAGATAGACTTAGAAAATTTTCACTCAACACAAAGTGACAATCGACCTCAATGGGCTTCCATAGATGTTAATCGACGATATCTGACAAAGTTAGATGCAAACTCAATCAAATATATAAGAAATGTTGAAATTCGACTTCAAATTAGGAAGATAGACTTAGAAAATTTTCACTCAACACAAAGTGACAATCGACGTCAATGGGCTTCAATGGATGTTAATCGACGATATCTGACAAAGTTAGATGCAAACTCACTCAAATATATGAGAAATGTTGAAATTCGACTTCAAATTAGGAAGATAGACTTAGAAAATTTTCACTCAACACAAAGTGACAATCGACCTCAATGGGCTTCAATGGATGTTAATCGACGATATCTGACAAAGTTAGATGCAAACTCACTCAAATATATGAGAAATGTTGAAATTCGACTTCAAATTAGGAAGAAAGACTTAGAAAATTTTCACTCAACACAAAGTGACAATCGACCTCAATGGGCCTCAATCAATGTTAATCGACAATATCTGACAAAGTTAGATGAAAACTCACTCAAATATATGAGAAATGTTGAAATTCGACTTCAAATTAGGAAGATAGACTTAGAAAATTTTCACTCAACACAAAGTGACAATCGACCTCAATGGGCTTCCATGGATGTTAATCGACGATATCTGACAAAGTTAGATGCAAACTCAATCAAATATATAAGAAATGTTGAAATTCGACTTCAAATTAGGTAGATAGACTTAGAAAATTTTCACTCAACACAAAGTGACAATCGACGTCAATGGGCTTCAATGGATGTTAATCGACGATATCTGACAAAGTTAGATGCAAACTCACTCAAATATATGAGAAATGTTGAAATTCGACTTCAAATTAGGAAGATAGACTTAGAAAATTTTCACTCATCACAAAGTGACAATCGACCTCAATGGGCTTCAATGGATGTTAATCGACGATATCTGACAAAGTTAGATGCAAACTCACTCAAATATATGAGAAATGTTGAAATTCGACTTCAAATTAGGAAGATAGACTTAGAAAATTTCCACTCAACACAAAGTGACAATCGACCTCAATGGGCTTCAATGGATGTTAATCGACGATATCTGACAAAGTAAGATGCAAACTCAATCAAATATATAAGAAATGTTGAAATTCGACTCCAAATTAGGAAGAAAGACTTAGAAAATTTTCACTCAACACAAAGTGACAATCGACCTCAATGGGCCTCAATCAATGTTAATCGACAATATCTGACAAAGTTAGATGCAAACTCAATCAAATATATAAGAAATGTTGAAATTCGACTTCAAATTAGGAAGATAGACTTAGAAAATTTCCACTCAACACAAAGTGACAATCGACCTCAATGGGCTTCAATGGATGTTAATCGACGATATCTGACAAAGTAAGATGCAAACTCAATCAAATATATAAGAAATGTTGAAATTCGACTCCAAATTAGGAAGAAAGACTTAGAAAATTTTCACTCAACACAAAGTGACAATCGACCTCAATGGGCTTCAATGGATGTTAATCGACGATATCTGACAAAGTTAGATGCAAACTCAATCAAATATATAAGAAATGTTGAAATTCGACTTCAAATTAGGAAGATAGACTTAGAAAATTTCCACTCAACACAAAGTGACAATCGACCTCAATGGGCTTCAATGGATGTTAATCGACGATATCTGACAAAGTTAGATGCAAACTCACTCAAATATATGAGAAATGTTGAAATTCGACTTCAAATTAGGAAGATAGACTTAGAAAATTTTCACTCAACACAAAGTGACAATCGACCTCAATGGGCTTCAATGGATGTTAATCGACGATATCTGACAAAGTTAGATGCAAACTCACTCAAATATATGAGAAATGTTGAAATTCGACTTCAAATTAGGAAGAAAGACTTAGAAAATTTTCACTCAACACAAAGTGACAATCGACCTCAATGGGCTTCAATGGATGTTAATCGACGATATCTGACAAAGTTAGATGCAAACTCACTCAAATATATGAGAAATGTTGAAATTCGACTTCAAATTAGGAAGATAGACTTAGAAAATTTTCACTCATCACAAAGTGACAATCGACCTCAATGGGCTTCCATGGATGTTAATCGACGATATCTGACAAAGTTAGATGCAAAATCAATCAAATATATAAAAAATGTTGAAATTCGACTTCAAATTAGGAAGATAGACTTAGAAAATTTTCACTCAACACAAAGTGACAATCGACCTCAATGGGCTTCAATGGATGTTAATCGACGATATCTGACAAAGTTAGATGCAAACTCACTCAAATATATGAGAAATGTTGAAATTCGACTTCAAATTAGGAAGATAGACTTAGAAAATTTTCACTCAACACAAAGTGACAATCGACCTCAATGGGCTTCAATGGATGTTAATCGACGATATCTGACAAAGTTAGATGCAAACTCACTCAAATATATGAGAAATGTTGAAATTCGACTTCAAATTAGGAAGAAAGACTTAGAAAATTTTCACTCAACACAAAGTGACAATCGACCTCAATGGGCCTCAATCAATGTTAATCGACAATATCTGACAAAGTTAGATGAAAACTCACTCAAATATATGAGAAATGTTGAAATTCGACTTCAAATTAGGAAGATAGACTTAGAAAATTTTCACTCAACACAAAGTGACAATCGACCTCAATGGGCTTCCATAGATGTTAATCGACGATATCTGACAAAGTTAGATGCAAACTCAATCAAATATATAAGAAATGTTGAAATTCGACTTCAAATTAGGAAGATAGACTTAGAAAATTTTCACTCAACACAAAGTGACAATCGACGTCAATGGGCTTCAATGGATGTTAATCGACGATATCTGACAAAGTTAGATGCAAACTCACTCAAATATATGAGAAATGTTGAAATTCGACTTCAAATTAGGAAGATAGACTTAGAAAATTTTCACTCAACACAAAGTGACAATCGACCTCAATGGGCTTCAATGGATGTTAATCGACGATATCTGACAAAGTTAGATGCAAACTCACTCAAATATATGAGAAATGTTGAAATTCGACTTCAAATTAGGAAGAAAGACTTAGAAAATTTTCACTCAACACAAAGTGACAATCGACCTCAATGGGCCTCAATCAATGTTAATCGACAATATCTGACAAAGTTAGATGAAAACTCACTCAAATATATGAGAAATGTTGAAATTCGACTTCAAATTAGGAAGATAGACTTAGAAAATTTTCACTCAACACAAAGTGACAATCGACCTCAATGGGCTTCCATGGATGTTAATCGACGATATCTGACAAAGTTAGATGCAAACTCAATCAAATATATAAGAAATGTTGAAATTCGACTTCAAATTAGGAAGATAGACTTAGAAAATTTCCACTCAACACAAAGTGACAATCGACCTCAATGGGCTTCAATGGATGTTAATCGACGATATCTGACAAAGTAAGATGCAAACTCAATCGAATATGTAAGAAATGTTGAAATTCGACTCCAAATTAGGAAGAAAGACTTAGAAAATTTTCACTCAACACAAAGTGACAATCGACCTCAATGGGCTTCAATGGATGTTAATCGACGATATCTGACAAAGTTAGATGCAAACTCACTCAAATATATGAGAAATGTTGAAATTCGACTCCAAATTAGGAAGAAAGACTTAGAAAATTTTCACTCAACACAAAGTGACAATCGACCTCAATGGGCCTCAATCAATGTTAATCGACAATATCTGACAAAGTTAGATGAAAACTCACTCAAATATATGAGAAATGTTGAAATTCGACTTCAAATTAGGAAGATAGACTTAGAAAATTTTCACTCAACACAAAGTGACAATCGACCTCAATGGGCTTCAATGGATGTTAATCGACGATATCTGACAAAGTTAGATGCAAACTCAATCAAATATATAAGAAGTGTTGAAATTCGACTTCAAATTAGGAAGATAGACTTAGAAAATTTCCACTCAACACAAAGTGACAATCGACCTCAATGGGCTTCAATGGATGTTAATCGACGATATCTGACAAAGTAAGATGCAAACTCAATCAAATATGTAAGAAATGTTGAAATTCGACTCCAAATTAGGAAGAAAGACTTAGAAAATTTTCACTCAACACAAAGTGACAATCGACCTCAATGGGCTTCAATGGATGTTAATCGACGATATCTGACAAAGTTAGATGCAAACTCACTCAAATATATGAGAAATGTTGAAATTCGACTTCAAATTAGGAAGAAAGACTTAGAAAATTTTCACTCAACACAAAGTGACAATCGACCTCAATGGGCTTCAATGGATGTTAATCGACGATATCTGACAAAGTTAGATGCAAACTCACTCAAATATATGAGAAATGTTGAAATTCGACTTCAAATTAGGAAGATAGACTTAGAAAATTTTCACTCATCACAAAGTGACAATCGACCTCAATGGGCTTCCATGGATGTTAATCGACGATATCTGACAAAGTTAGATGCAAACTCAATCAAATATATAAGAAATGTTGAAATTCGACTTCAAATTAGGAAGATAGACTTAGAAAATTTTCACTCAACACAAAGTGACAATCGACCTCAATGGGCTTCAATGGATGTTAATCGACGATATCTGACAAAGTTAGATGCAAACTCACTCAAATATATGAGAAATGTTGAAATTCGACTTCAAATTAGGAAGATAGACTTAGAAAATTTTCACTCAACACAAAGTGACAATCGACCTCAATGGGCTTCCATGGATGTTAATCGACGATATCTGACAAAGTTAGATGCAAACTCAATCAAATATATAAGAAATGTTGAAATTCGACTTCAAATTAGGAAGATAGACTTAGAAAATTTTCACTTAACACAAAGTGACAATCGACGTCAATGGGCTTCAATGGATGTTAATCGACGATATCTGACAAAGTTAGATGCAAACTCACTCAAATATATGAGAAATGTTGAAATTCGACTTCAAATTAGGAAGATAGACTTAGAAAATTTCCACTCAACACAAAGTGACAATCGACCTCAATGGGCTTCAATGGATGTTAATCGACGATATCTGACAAAGTAAGATGCAAACTCAATCAAATATATGAGAAATGTTGAAATTCGACTCCAAATTAGGAAGAAAGACTTAGAAAATTTCCACTCAACACAAAGTGACAATCGACCTCAATGGGCTTCAATGGATGTTAATCGACGATATCTGACAAAGTAAGATGCAAACTCAATCAAATATGTAAGAAATGTTGAAATTCGACTCCAAATTAGGAAGATAGACTTAGAAAATTTTCACTCAACACAAAGTGACAATCGACGTCAATGGGCTTCAATGGATGTTAATCGACGATATCTGACAAAGTTAGATGCAAACTCACTCAAATATATGAGAAATGTTGAAATTCGACTTCAAATTAGGAAGATAGACTTAGAAAATTTCCACTCAACACAAAGTGACAATCGACCTCAATGGGCTTCAATGGATGTTAATCGACGATATCTGACAAAGTAAGATGCAAACTCAATCAAATATATGAGAAATGTTGAAATTCGACTCCAAATTAGGAAGAAAGACTTAGAAAATTTCCACTCAACACAAAGTGACAATCGACCTCAATGGGCTTCAATGGATGTTAATCGACGATATCTGACAAAGTAAGATGCAAACTCAATCGAATATGTAAGAAATGTTGAAATTCGACTCCAAATTAGGAAGAAAGACTTAGAAAATTTTCACTCAACACAAAGTGACAATCGACCTCAATGGGCTTCAATGGATGTTAATCGACGATATCTGACAAAGTTAGATGCAAACTCACTCAAATATATGAGAAATGTTGAAATTCGACTCCAAATTAGGAAGAAAGACTTAGAAAATTTTCACTCAACACAAAGTGACAATCGACCTCAATGGGCCTCAATCAATGTTAATCGACAATATCTGACAAAGTTAGATGAAAACTCACTCAAATATATGAGAAATGTTGAAATTCGACTTCAAATTAGGAAGATAGACTTAGAAAATTTTCACTCAACACAAAGTGACAATCGACCTCAATGGGCTTCCATGGATGTTAATCGACGATATCTGACAAAGTTAGATGCAAACTCAATCAAATATATAAGAAATGTTGAAATTCGACTTCAAATTAGGAAGATAGACTTAGAAAATTTTCACTCAACACAAAGTGACAATCGACGTCAATGGGCTTCAATGGATGTTAATCGACGATATCTGACAAAGTTAGATGCAAACTCACTCAAATATATGAGAAATGTTGAAATTCGACTTCAAATTAGGAAGATAGACTTAGAAAATTTCCACTCAACACAAAGTGACAATCGACCTCAATGGGCTTCAATGGATGTTAATCGACGATATCTGACAAAGTAAGATGCAAACTCAATCAAATATATGAGAAATGTTGAAATTCGACTCCAAATTAGGAAGAAAGACTTAGAAAATTTCCACTCAACACAAAGTGACAATCGACCTCAATGGGCTTCAATGGATGTTAATCGACGATATCTGACAAAGTAAGATGCAAACTCAATCAAATATGTAAGAAATGTTGAAATTCGACTCCAAATTAGGAAGAAAGACTTAGAAAATTTTCACTCAACACAAAGTGACAATCGACCTCAATGGGCTTCAATGGATGTTAATCGACGATATCTGACAAAGTTAGATGCAAACTCACTCAAATATATGAGAAATGTTGAAATTCGACTTCAAATTAGGAAGAAAGACTTAGAAAATTTTCACTCAACACAAAGTGACAATCGACCTCAATGGGCCTCAATCAATGTTAATCGACAATATCTGACAAAGTTAGATGAAAACTCACTCAAATATATGAGAAATGTTGAAATTCGACTTCAAATTAGGAAGATAGACTTAGAAAATTTTCACTCAACACAAAGTGACAATCGACCTCAATGGGCTTCCATGGATG
This sequence comes from Diorhabda carinulata, assembly GCF_026250575.1. Lineage (NCBI taxonomy): Eukaryota > Metazoa > Arthropoda > Insecta > Coleoptera > Chrysomelidae > Diorhabda > Diorhabda carinulata. The sequence goes on from NC_079467.1 coordinate 11,832,169, forward strand.
TTAATCGACGATATCTGACAAAGTTAGATGCAAACTCAATCAAATATATAAGAAATGTTGAAATTCGACTTCAAATTAGGAAGATAGACTTAGAAAATTTTCACTCAACACAAAGTGACAATCGACGTCAATGGGCTTCAATGGATGTTAATCGACGATATCTGACAAAGTTAGATGCAAACTCACTCAAATATATGAGAAATGTTGAAATTCGACTTCAAATTAGGAAGATAGACTTAGAAAATTTCCACTCAACACAAAGTGACAATCGACCTCAATGGGCTTCAATGGATGTTAATCGACGATATCTGACAAAGTAAGATGCAAACTCAATCAAATATATAAGAAATGTTGAAATTCGACTCCAAATTAGGAAGAAAGACTTAGAAAATTTTCACTCAACACAAAGTGACAATCGACCTCAATGTGCTTCAATGGATGTTAATCGACGATATCTGACAAAGTTAGATGCAAACTCAATCAAATATATAAGAAATGTTGAAATTCGACTTCAAATTAGGAAGATAGACTTAGAAAATTTCCACTCAACACAAAGTGACAATCGACCTCAATGGGCTTCAATGGATGTTAATCGACGATATCTGACAAAGTAAGATGCAAACTCAATCAAATATGTAAGAAATGTTGAAATTCGACTCCAAATTAGGAAGAAAGACTTAGAAAATTTTCACTCAACACAAAGTGACAATCGACCTCAATGGGCTTCAATGGATGTTAATCGACGATATCTGACAAAGTTAGATGCAAACTCAATCAAATATATAAGAAATGTTGAAATTCGACTTCAAATTAGGAAGATAGACTTAGAAAATTTCCACTCAACACAAAGTGACAATCGACCTCAATGGGCTTCAATGGATGTTAATCGACGATATCTGACAAAGTTAGATGCAAACTCACTCAAATATATGAGAAATGTTGAAATTCGACTTCAAATTAGGAAGATAGACTTAGAAAATTTTCACTCAACACAAAGTGACAATCGACCTCAATGGGCTTCAATGGATGTTAATCGACGATATCTGACAACGTTAGATGCAAACTCACTCAAATATATGAGAAATGTTGAAATTCGACTTCAAATTAGGAAGAAAGACTTAGAAAATTTTCACTCAACACAAAGTGACAATCGACCTCAATGGGCTTCAATGGATGTTAATCGACGATATCTGACAAAGTTAGATGCAAACTCACTGAAATATATGAGAAATGTTGAAATTCGACTTCAAATTAGGAAGATAGACTTAGAAAATTTTCACTCATCACAAAGTGACAATCGACCTCAATGGGCTTCCATGGATGTTAATCGACGATATCTGACAAAGTTAGATGCAAAATCAATCAAATATATAAAAAATGTTGAAATTCGACTTCAAATTAGGAAGATAGACTTAGAAAATTTTCACTCAACACAAAGTGACAATCGACCTCAATGGGCTTCAATGGATGTTAATCGACGATATCTGACAAAGTTAGATGCAAACTCACTCAAATATATGAGAAATGTTGAAATTCGACTTCAAATTAGGAAGATAGACTTAGAAAATTTTCACTCAACACAAAGTGACAATCGACCTCAATGGGCTTCAATGGATGTTAATCGACGATATCTGACAAAGTTAGATGCAAACTCACTCAAATATATGAGAAATGTTGAAATTCGACTTCAAATTAGGAAGAAAGACTTAGAAAATTTCCACTCAACACAAAGTGACAATCGACCTCAATGGGCTTCAATGGATGTTAATCGACGATATCTGACAAAGTAAGATGCAAACTCAATCAAATATATAAGAAATGTTGAAATTCGACTCCAAATTAGGAAGAAAGACTTAGAAAATTTTCACTCAACACAAAGTGACAATCGACCTCAATGTGCTTCAATGGATGTTAATCGACGATATCTGACAAAGTTAGATGCAAACTCAATCAAATATATAAGAAATGTTGAAATTCGACTTCAAATTAGGAAGATAGACTTAGAAAATTTCCACTCAACACAAAGTGACAATCGACCTCAATGGGCTTCAATGGATGTTAATCGACGATATCTGACAAAGTAAGATGCAAACTCAATCAAATATGTAAGAAATGTTGAAATTCGACTCCAAATTAGGAAGAAAGACTTAGAAAATTTTCACTCAACACAAAGTGACAATCGACCTCAATGGGCTTCAATGGATGTTAATCGACGATATCTGACAAAGTTAGATGCAAACTCACTCAAATATATGAGAAATGTTGAAATTCGACTTCAAATTAGGAAGATAGACTTAGAAAATTTTCACTCAACACAAAGTGACAATCGACCTCAATGGGCTTCAATGGATGTTAATCGACGATATCTGACAAAGTTAGATGCAAACTCACTCAAATATATGAGAAATGTTGAAATTCGACTTCAAATTAGGAAGAAAGACTTAGAAAATTTTCACTCAACACAAAGTGACAATCGACCTCAATGGGCTTCAATGGATGTTAATCGACGATATCTGACAAAGTTAGATGCAAACTCACTCAAATATATGAGAAATGTTGAAATTCGACTTCAAATTAGGAAGATAGACATAGAAAATTTTCACTCATCACAAAGTGACAATCGACCTCAATGGGCTTCCATGGATGTTAATCGACGATATCTGACAAAGTTAGATGCAAAATCAATCAAATATATAAAAAATGTTGAAATTCGACTTCAAATTAGGAAGATAGACTTAGAAAATTTTCACTCAACACAAAGTGACAATCGACCTCAATGGGCTTCAATGGATGTTAATCGACGATATCTGACAAAGTTAGATGCAAACTCACTCAAATATATGAGAAATGTTGAAATTCGACTTCAAATTAGGAAGATAGACTTAGAAAATTTTCACTCAACACAAAGTGACAATCGACCTCAATGGGCTTCAATGGATGTTAATCGACGATATCTGACAAAGTTAGATGCAAACTCACTCAAATATATGAGAAATGTTGAAATTCGACTTCAAATTGGGAAGAAAGACTTAGAAAATTTTCACTCAACACAAAGTGACAATTGACCTCAATGGGCCTCAATCAATGTTAATCGACAATATCTGACAAAGTTAGATGAAAACTCACTCAAATATATGAGAAATGTTGAAATTCGACTTCAAATTAGGAAGATAGACTTAGAAAATTTTCACTCAACACAAAGTGACAATCGACCTCAATGGGCTTCCATGGATGTTAATCGACGATATCTGACAAAGTTAGATGCAAACTCAATCAAATATATAAGAAATGTTGAAATTCGACTTCAAATTAGGAAGATAGACTTAGAAAATTTTCACTCAACACAAAGTGACAATCGACGTCAATGGGCTTCAATGGATGTTAATCGACGATATCTGACAAAGTTAGATGCAAACTCACTCAAATATATGAGAAATGTTGAAATTCGATTTCAAATTAGGAAGATAGACTTAGAAAATTTTCACTCATCACAAAGTGACAATCGACCTCAATGGGCTTCAATGGATGTTAATCGACGATATCTGACAAAGTTAGATGCAAACTCACTCAAATATATGAGAAATGTTGAAATTCGACTTCAAATTAGGAAGATAGACTTAGAAAATTTCCACTCAACACAAAGTGACAATCGACCTCAATGGGCTTCAATGGATGTTAATCGACGATATCTGACAAAGTAAGATGCAAACTCAATCAAATATATAAGAAATGTTGAAATTCGACTCCAAATTAGGAAGAAAGACTTAGAAAATTTTCACTCAACACAAAGTGACAATCGACCTCAATGGGCCTCAATCAATGTTAATCGACAATATCTGACAAAGTTAGATGCAAACTCAATCAAATATATAAGAAATGTTGAAATTCGACTTCAAATTAGGAAGATAGACTTAGAAAATTTCCACTCAACACAAAGTGACAATCGACCTCAATGGGCTTCAATGGATGTTAATCGACGATATCTGACAAAGTAAGATGCAAACTCAATCAAATATGTAAGAAATGTTGAAATTCGACTCCAAATTAGGAAGAAAGACTTAGAAAATTTTCACTCAACACAAAGTGACAATCGACCTCAATGGGCTTCAATGGATGTTAATCGACGATATCTGACAAAGTTAGATGCAAACTCACTCAAATATATGAGAAATGTTGAAATTCGACTTCAAATTAGGAAGAAAGACTTAGAAAATTTTCACTCAACACAAAGTGACAATCGACCTCAATGGGCCTCAATCAATGTTAATCGACAATATCTGACAAAGTTAGATGAAAACTCACTCAAATATATGAGAAATGTTGAAATTCGACTTCAAATTAGGAAGATAGACTTAGAAAATTTTCACTCAACACAAAGTGACAATCGACCTCAATGGGCTTCCATGGATGTTAATCGACGATATCTGACAAAGTTAGATGCAAACTCAATCAAATATATAAGAAATGTTGAAATTCGACTTCAAATTAGGAAGATAGACTTAGAAAATTTTCACTCAACACAAAGTGACAATCGACGTCAATGGGCTTCAATGGATGTTAATCGACGATATCTGACAAAGTTAGATGCAAACTCACTCAAATATATGAGAAATGTTGAAATTCGACTTCAAATTAGGAAGATAGACTTAGAAAATTTCCACTCAACACAAAGTGACAATCGACCTCAATGGGCTTCAATGGATGTTAATCGACGATATCTGACAAAGTAAGATGCAAACTCAATCAAATATGTAAGAAATGTTGAAATTCGACTCCAAATTAGGAAGAAAGACTTAGAAAATTTTCACTCAACACAAAGTGACAATCGACCTCAATGGGCTTCAATGGATGTTAATCGACGATATCTGACAAAGTTAGATGCAAACTCACTCAAATATATGAGAAATGTTGAAATTCGACTTCAAATTAGGAAGAAAGACTTAGAAAATTTTCACTCAACACAAAGTGACAATCGACCTCAATGGGCTTCAATGGATGTTAATCGACGATATCTGACAAAGTTAGATGCAAACTCACTCAAATATATGAGAAATGTTGAAATTCGACTTCAAATTAGGAAGATAGACATAGAAAATTTTCACTCATCACAAAGTGACAATCGACCTCAATGGGCTTCCATGGATGTTAATCGACGATATCTGACAAAGTTAGATGCAAAATCAATCAAATATATAAAAAATGTTGAAATTCGACTTCAAATTAGGAAGATAGACTTAGAAAATTTTCACTCAACACAAAGTGACAATCGACGTCAATGGGCTTCAATGGATGTTAATCGACGATATCTGACAAAGTTAGATGCAAACTCACTCAAATATATGAGAAATGTTGAAATTCGACTTCAAATTAGGAAGATAGACTTAGAAAATTTCCACTCAACACAAAGTGACAATCGACCTCAATGGGCTTCAATGGATGTTAATCGACGATATCTGACAAAGTAAGATGCAAACTCAATCAAATATATAAGAAATGTTGAAATTCGACTCCAAATTAGGAAGAAAGACTTAGAAAATTTTCACTCAACACAAAGTGACAATCGACCTCAATGTGCTTCAATGGATGTTAATCGACGATATCTGACAAAGTTAGATGCAAACTCAATCAAATATATAAGAAATGTTGAAATTCGACTTCAAATTAGGAAGATAGACTTAGAAAATTTCCACTCAACACAAAGTGACAATCGACCTCAATGGGCTTCAATGGATGTTAATCGACGATATCTGACAAAGTAAGATGCAAACTCAATCAAATATGTAAGAAATGTTGAAATTCGACTCCAAATTAGGAAGAAAGACTTAGAAAATTTTCACTCAACACAAAGTGACAATCGACCTCAATGGGCTTCAATGGATGTTAATCGACGATATCTGACAAAGTTAGATGCAAACTCAATCAAATATATAAGAAATGTTGAAATTCGACTTCAAATTAGGAAGATAGACTTAGAAAATTTCCACTCAACACAAAGTGACAATCGACCTCAATGGGCTTCAATGGATGTTAATCGACGATATCTGACAAAGTTAGATGCAAACTCACTCAAATATATGAGAAATGTTGAAATTCGACTTCAAATTAGGAAGATAGACTTAGAAAATTTTCACTCAACACAAAGTGACAATCGACCTCAATGGGCTTCAATGGATGTTAATCGACGATATCTGACAAAGTTAGATGCAAACTCACTCAAATATATGAGAAATGTTGAAATTCGACTTCAAATTAGGAAGAAAGACTTAGAAAATTTTCACTCAACACAAAGTGACAATCGACCTCAATGGGCTTCAATGGATGTTAATCGACGATATCTGACAAAGTTAGATGCAAACTCACTCAAATATATGAGAAATGTTGAAATTCGACTTCAAATTAGGAAGATAGACTTAGAAAATTTTCACTCATCACAAAGTGACAATCGACCTCAATGGGCTTCAATGGATGTTAATCGACGATATCTGACAAAGTAAGATGCAAACTCAATCAAATATGTAAGAAATGTTGAAATTCGACTCCAAATTAGGAAGAAAGACTTAGAAAATTTTCACTCAACACAAAGTGACAATCGACCTCAATGGGCTTCAATGGATGTTAATCGACGATATCTGACAAAGTTAGATGCAAACTCACTCAAATATATGAGAAATGTTGAAATTCGACTTCAAATTAGGAAGAAAGACTTAGAAAATTTTCACTCAACACAAAGTGACAATCGACCTCAATGGGCCTCAATCAATGTTAATCGACAATATCTGACAAAGTTAGATGAAAACTCACTCAAATATATGAGAAATGTTGAAATTCGACTTCAAATTAGGAAGATAGACTTAGAAAATTTTCACTCAACACAAAGTGACAATCGACCTCAATGGGCTTCCATGGATGTTAATCGACGATATCTGACAAAGTTAGATGCAAACTCAATCAAATATATAAGAAATGTTGAAATTCGACTTCAAATTAGGAAGATAGACTTAGAAAATTTTCACTCAACACAAAGTGACAATCGACGTCAATGGGCTTCAATGGATGTTAATCGACGATATCTGACAAAGTTAGATGCAAACTCACTCAAATATATGAGAAATGTTGAAATTCGACTTCAAATTAGGAAGATAGACTTAGAAAATTTTCACTCAACACAAAGTGACAATCGACGTCAATGGGCTTCAATGGATGTTAATCGACGATATCTGACAAAGTTAGATGCAAACTCACTCAAATATATGAGAAATGTTGAAATTCGACTTCAAATTAGGAAGATAGACTTAGAAAATTTTCACTCAACACAAAGTGACAATCGACCTCAATGGGCCTCAAGCAATGTTAATCGACAATATCTGACAAAGTTAGATGAAAACTCACTCAAATATATGAGAAATGTTGAAATTCGACTTCAAATTAGGAAGATAGACTTAGAAAATTTTCACTCAACACAAAGTGACAATCGACCTCAATGGGCTTCCATGGATGTTAATCGACGATATCTGACAAAGTTAGATGCAAACTCAATCAAATATATAAGAAATGTTGAAATTCGACTTCAAATTAGGAAGATAGACTTAGAAAATTTTCACTCAACACAAAGTGACAATCGACGTCAATGGGCTTCAATGGATGTTAATCGACGATATCTGACAAAGTTAGATGCAAACTCACTCAAATATATGAGAAATGTTGAAATTCGACTTCAAATTAGGAAGATAGACTTAGAAAATTTCCACTCAACACAAAGTGACAATCGACCTCAATGGGCTTCAATGGATGTTAATCGACGATATCTGACAAAGTAAGATGCAAACTCAATCAAATATATAAGAAATGTTGAAATTCGACTCCAAATTAGGAAGAAAGACTTAGAAAATTTTCACTCAACACAAAGTGACAATCGACCTCAATGTGCTTCAATGGATGTTAATCGACGATATCTGACAAAGTTAGATGCAAACTCAATCAAATATATGAGAAATGTTGAAATTCGACTTCAAATTAGGAAGATAGACTTAGAAAATTTCCACTCAACACAAAGTGACAATCGACCTCAATGGGCTTCAATGGATGTTAATCGACGATATCTGACAAAGTAAGATGCAAACTCAATCAAATATGTAAGAAATGTTGAAATTCGACTCCAAATTAGGAAGAAAGACTTAGAAAATTTTCACTCAACACAAAGTGACAATCGACCTCAATGGGCTTCAATGGATGTTAATCGACGATATCTGACAAAGTTAGATGCAAACTCAATCAAATATATAAGAAATGTTGAAATTCGACTTCAAATTAGGAAGATAGACTTAGAAAATTTCCACTCAACACAAAGTGACAATCGACCTCAATGGGCTTCAATGGATGTTAATCGACGATATCTGACAAAGTTAGATGCAAACTCACTCAAATATATGAGAAATGTTGAAATTCGACTTCAAATTAGGAAGATAGACTTAGAAAATTTTCACTCAACACAAAGTGACAATCGACCTCAATGGGCTTCAATGGATGTTAATCGACGATATCTGACAAAGTTAGATGCAAACTCACTCAAATATATGAGAAATGTTGAAATTCGACTTCAAATTAGGAAGAAAGACTTAGAAAATTTTCACTCAACACAAAGTGACAATCGACCTCAATGGGCTTCAATGGATGTTAATCGACGATATCTGACAAAGTTAGATGCAAACTCACTCAAATATATGAGAAATGTTGAAATTCGACTTCAAATTAGGAAGATAGACTTAGAAAATTTCCACTCAACACAAAGTGACAATCGACCTCAATGGGCTTCAATGGATGTTAATCGACGATATCTGACAAAGTAAGATGCAAACTCAATCAAATATATAAGAAATGTTGAAATTCGACTCCAAATTAGGAAGAAAGACTTAGAAAATTTTCACTCAACACAAAGTGACAATCGACCTCAATGTGCTTCAATGGATGTTAATCGACGATATCTGACAAAGTTAGATGCAAACTCAATCAAATATATGAGAAATGTTGAAATTCGACTTCAAATTAGGAAGATAGACTTAGAAAATTTCCACTCAACACAAAGTGACAATCGACCTCAATGGGCTTCAATGGATGTTAATCGACGATATCTGACAAAGTAAGATGCAAACTCAATCAAATATGTAAGAAATGTTGAAATTCGACTCCAAATTAGGAAGAAAGACTTAGAAAATTTTCACTCAACACAAAGTGACAATCGACCTCAATGGGCTTCAATGGATGTTAATCGACGATATCTGACAAAGTAAGATGCAAACTCAATCAAATATATAAGAAATGTTGAAATTCGACTCCAAATTAGGAAGAAAGACTTAGAAAATTTTCACTCAACACAAAGTGACAATCGACCTCAATGTGCTTCAATGGATGTTAATCGACGATATCTGACAAAGTTAGATGCAAACTCAATCAAATATATGAGAAATGTTGAAATTCGACTTCAAATTAGGAAGATAGACTTAGAAAATTTCCACTCAACACAAAGTGACAATCGACCTCAATGGGCTTCAATGGATGTTAATCGACGATATCTGACAAAGTAAGATGCAAACTCAATCAAATATGTAAGAAATGTTGAAATTCGACTCCAAATTAGGAAGAAAGACTTAGAAAATTTTCACTCAACACAAAGTGATAATCGACCTCAATGGGCTTCAATGGATGTTAATCGACGATATCTGACAAAGTTAGATGCAAACTCAATCAAATATATAAGAAATGTTGAAATTCGACTTCAAATTAGGAAGATAGACTTAGAAAATTTCCACTCAACACAAAGTGACAATCGACCTCAATGGGCTTCAATGGATGTTAATCGACGATATCTGACAAAGTTAGATGCAAACTCACTCAAATATATGAGAAATGTTGAAATTCGACTTCAAATTAGGAAGATAGACTTAGAAAATTTTCACTCAACACAAAGTGACAATCGACCTCAATGGGCTTCAATGGATGTTAATCGACGATATCTGACAAAGTTAGATGCAAACTCACTCAAATATATGAGAAATGTTGAAATTCGACTTCAAATTAGGAAGAAAGACTTAGAAAATTTTCACTCAACACAAAGTGACAATCGACCTCAATGGGCTTCAATGGATGTTAATCGACGATATCTGACAAAGTTAGATGCAAACTCACTCAAATATATGAGAAATGTTGAAATTCGACTTCAAATTAGGAAGATAGACTTAGAAAATTTTCACTCAACACAAAGTGACAATCGACCTCAATGGGCTTCCATGGATGTTAATCGACGATATCTGACAAAGTTAGATGCAAACTCAATCAAATATATAAGAAATGTTGAAATTCGACTTCAAATTAGGAAGATAGACTTAGAAAATTTTCACTCAACACAAAGTGACAATCGACGTCAATGGGCTTCAATGGATGTTAATCGACGATATCTGACAAAGTTAGATGCAAACTCACTCAAATATATGAGAAATGTTGAAATTCGACTTCAAATTAGGAAGATAGACTTAGAAAATTTCCACTCAACACAAAGTGACAATCGACCTCAATGGGCTTCAATGGATGTTAATCGACGATATCTGACAAAGTAAGATGCAAACTCAATCAAATATATAAGAAATGTTGAAATTCGACTCCAAATTAGGAAGAAAGACTTAGAAAATTTTCACTCAACACAAAGTGACAATCGACCTCAATGTGCTTCAATGGATGTTAATCGACGATATCTGACAAAGTTAGATGCAAACTCAATCAAATATATAAGAAATGTTGAAATTCGACTTCAAATTAGGAAGATAGACTTAGAAAATTTCCACTCAACACAAAGTGACAATCGACCTCAATGGGCTTCAATGGATGTTAATCGACGATATCTGACAAAGTAAGATGCAAACTCAATCAAATATGTAAGAAATGTTGAAATTCGACTCCAAATTAGGAAGAAAGACTTAGAAAATTTTCACTCAACACAAAGTGACAATCGACCTCAATGGGCTTCAATGGATGTTAATCGACGATATCTGACAAAGTTAGATGCAAACTCAATCAAATATATAAGAAATGTTGAAATTCGACTTCAAATTAGGAAGATAGACTTAGAAAATTTCCACTCAACACAAAGTGACAATCGACCTCAATGGGCTTCAATGGATGTTAATCGACGATATCTGACAAAGTTAGATGCAAACTCACTCAAATATATGAGAAATGTTGAAATTCGACTTCAAATTAGGAAGATAGACTTAGAAAATTTTCACTCAACACAAAGTGACAATCGACCTCAATGGGCTTCAATGGATGTTAATCGACGATATCTGACAAAGTTAGATGCAAACTCACTCAAATATATGAGAAATGTTGAAATTCGACTTCAAATTAGGAAGAAAGACTTAGAAAATTTTCACTCAACACAAAGTGACAATCGACCTCAATGGGCTTCAATGGATGTTAATCGACGATATCTGACAAAGTTAGATGCAAACTCACTCAAATATATGAGAAATGTTGAAATTCGACTTCAAATTAGGAAGATAGACTTAGAAAATTTTCACTCATCACAAAGTGACAATCGACCTCAATGGGCTTCCATGGATGTTAATCGACGATATCTGACAAAGTTAGATGCAAAATCAATCAAATATATAAAAAATGTTGAAATTCGACTTCAAATTAGGAAGATAGACTTAGAAAATTTTCACTCAACACAAAGTGACAATCGACCTCAATGGGCTTCAATGGATGTTAATCGACGATATCTGACAAAGTTAGATGCAAACTCACTCAAATATATGAGAAATGTTGAAATTCGACTTCAAATTAGGAAGATAGACTTAGAAAATTTTCACTCAACACAAAGTGACAATCGACCTCAATGGGCTTCAATGGATGTTAATCGACGATATCTGACAAAGTTAGATGCAAACTCACTCAAATATATGAGAAATGTTGAAATTCGACTTCAAATTAGGAAGAAAGACTTAGAAAATTTCCACTCAACACAAAGTGACAATCGACCTCAATGGGCTTCAATGGATGTTAATCGACGATATCTGACAAAGTAAGATGCAAACTAAATCAAATATATAAGAAATGTTGAAATTCGACTCCAAATTAGGAAGAAAGACTTAGAAAATTTTCACTCAACACAAAGTGACAATCGACCTCAATGTGCTTCAATGGATGTTAATCGACGATATCTGACAAAGTTAGATGCAAACTCAATCAAATATATAAGAAATGTTGAAATTCGACTTCAAATTAGGAAGATAGACTTAGAAAATTTCCACTCAACACAAAGTGACAATCGACCTCAATGGGCTTCAATGGATGTTAATCGACGATATCTGACAAAGTTAGATGCAAACTCACTCAAATATATGAGAAATGTTGAAATTCGACTTCAAATTAGGAAGATAGACTTAGAAAATTTTCACTCAACACAAAGTGACAATCGACCTCAATGGGCTTCAATGGATGTTAATCGACGATATCTGACAAAGTTAGATGCAAACTCACTCAAATATATGAGAAATGTTGAAATTCGACTTCAAATTAGGAAGAAAGACTTAGAAAATTTTCACTCAACACAAAGTGACAATCGACCTCAATGGGCTTCAATGGATGTTAATCGACGATATCTGACAAAGTTAGATGCAAACTCACTCAAATATATGAGAAATGTTGAAATTCGACTTCAAATTAGGAAGATAGACTTAGAAAATTTTCACTCATCACAAAGTGACAATCGACCTCAATGGGCTTCAATGGATGTTAATCGACGATATCTGACAAAGTAAGATGCAAACTCAATCAAATATGTAAGAAATGTTGAAATTCGACTCCAAATTAGGAAGAAAGACTTAGAAAATTTTCACTCAACACAAAGTGACAATCGACCTCAATGGGCTTCAATGGATGTTAATCGACGATATCTGACAAAGTTAGATGCAAACTCACTCAAATATATGAGAAATGTTGAAATTCGACTTCAAATTAGGAAGAAAGACTTAGAAAATTTTCACTCAACACAAAGTGACAATCGACCTCAATGGGCCTCAATCAATGTTAATCGACAATATCTGACAAAGTTAGATGAAAACTCACTCAAATATATGAGAAATGTTGAAATTCGACTTCAAATTAGGAAGATAGACTTAGAAAATTTTCACTCAACACAAAGTGACAATCGACCTCAATGGGCTTCCATGGATGTTAATCGACGATATCTGACAAAATTAGATGCAAACTCAATCAAATATATAAGAAATGTTGAAATTCGACTTCAAATTAGGAAGATAGACTTAGAAAATTTTCAGTCAACACAAAGTGACAATCGACGTCAATGGGCTTCAATGGATGTTAATCGACGATATCTGACAAAGTTAGATGCAAACTCACTCAAATATATGAGAAATGTTGAAATTCGACTTCAAATTAGGAAGATAGACTTAGAAAATTTTCACTCAACACAAAGTGACAATCGACGTCAATGGGCTTCAATGGATGTTAATCGACGATATCTGACAAAGTTAGATGCAAACTCACTCAAATATATGAGAAATGTTGAAATTCGACTTCAAATTAGGAAGATAGACTTAGAAAATTTTCACTCAACACAAAGTGACAATCGACCTCAATGGGCCTCAAGCAATGTTAATCGACAATATCTGACAAAGTTAGATGAAAACTCACTCAAATATATGAGAAATGTTGAAATTCGACTTCAAATTAGGAAGATAGACTTAGAAAATTTCCACTCAACACAAAGTGACAATCGACCTCAATGGGCTTCAATGGATGTTAATCGACGATATCTGACAAAGTTAGATGCAAACTCACTCAAATATATGAGAAATGTTGAAATTCGACTTCAAATTAGGAAGATAGACTTAGAAAATTTTCACTCAACACAAAGTGACAATCGACCTCAATGGGCTTCAATGGATGTTAATCGACGATATCTGACAAAGTTAGATGCAAACTCACTCAAATATATGAGAAATGTTGAAATTCGACTTCAAATTAGGAAGAAAGACTTAGAAAATTTTCACTCAACACAAAGTGACAATCGACCTCAATGGGCTTCAATGGATGTTAATCGACGATATCTGACAAAGTTAGATGCAAACTCACTCAAATATATGAGAAATGTTGAAATTCGACTTCAAATTAGGAAGATAGACTTAGAAAATTTTCACTCATCACAAAGTGACAATCGACCTCAATGGGCTTCAATGGATGTTAATCGACGATATCTGACAAAGTAAGATGCAAACTCAATCAAATATGTAAGAAATGTTGAAATTCGACTCCAAATTAGGAAGAAAGACTTAGAAAATTTTCACTCAACACAAAGTGACAATCGACCTCAATGGGCTTCAATGGATGTTAATCGACGATATCTGACAAAGTTAGATGCAAACTCACTCAAATATATGAGAAATGTTGAAATTCGACTTCAAATTAGGAAGAAAGACTTAGAAAATTTTCACTCAACACAAAGTGACAATCGACCTCAATGGGCCTCAATCAATGTTAATCGACAATATCTGACAAAGTTAGATGAAAACTCACTCAAATATATGAGAAATGTTGAAATTCGACTTCAAATTAGGAAGATAGACTTAGAAAATTTTCACTCAACACAAAGTGACAATCGACCTCAATGGGCTTCCATGGATGTTAATCGACGATATCTGACAAAGTTAGATGCAAACTCAATCAAATATATAAGAAATGTTGAAATTCGACTTCAAATTAGGAAGATAGACTTAGAAAATTTTCACTCAACACAAAGTGACAATCGACGTCAATGGGCTTCAATGGATGTTAATCGACGATATCTGACAAAGTTAGATGCAAACTCACTCAAATATATGAGAAATGTTGAAATTCGACTTCAAATTAGGAAGATAGACTTAGAAAATTTTCACTCAACACAAAGTGACAATCGACGTCAATGGGCTTCAATGGATGTTAATCGACGATATCTGACAAAGTTAGATGCAAACTCACTCAAATATATGAGAAATGTTGAAATTCGACTTCAAATTAGGAAGATAGACTTAGAAAATTTTCACTCAACACAAAGTGACAATCGACCTCAATGGGCCTCAAGCAATGTTAATCGACAATATCTGACAAAGTTAGATGAAAACTCACTCAAATATATGAGAAATGTTGAAATTCGACTTCAAATTAGGAAGATAGACTTAGAAAATTTTCACTCAACACAAAGTGACAATCGACCTCAATGGGCTTCCATGGATGTTAATCGACGATATCTGACAAAGTTAGATGCAAACTCAATCAAATATATAAGAAATGTTGAAATTCGACTTCAAATTAGGAAGATAGACTTAGAAAATTTTCACTCAACACAAAGTGACAATCGACGTCAATGGGCTTCAATGGATGTTAATCGACGATATCTGACAAAGTTAGATGCAAACTCACTCAAATATATGAGAAATGTTGAAATTCGACTTCAAATTAGGAAGATAGACTTAGAAAATTTCCACTCAACACAAAGTGACAATCGACCTCAATGGGCTTCAATGGATGTTAATCGACGATATCTGACAAAGTAAGATGCAAACTCAATCAAATATATAAGAAATGTTGAAATTCGACTCCAAATTAGGAAGAAAGACTTAGAAAATTTTCACTCAACACAAAGTGACAATCGACCTCAATGTGCTTCAATGGATGTTAATCGACGATATCTGACAAAGTTAGATGCAAACTCAATCAAATATATAAGAAATGTTGAAATTCGACTTCAAATTAGGAAGATAGACTTAGAAAATTTCCACTCAACACAAAGTGACAATCGACCTCAATGGGCTTCAATGGATGTTAATCGACGATATCTGACAAAGTAAGATGCAAACTCAATCAAATATGTAAGAAATGTTGAAATTCGACTCCAAATTAGGAAGAAAGACTTAGAAAATTTTCACTCAACACAAAGTGACAATCGACCTCAATGGGCTTCAATGGATGTTAATCGACGATATCTGACAAAGTTAGATGCAAACTCAATCAAATATATAAGAAATGTTGAAATTCGACTTCAAATTAGGAAGATAGACTTAGAAAATTTCCACTCAACACAAAGTGACAATCGACCTCAATGGGCTTCAATGGATGTTAATCGACGATATCTGACAAAGTTAGATGCAAACTCACTCAAATATATGAGAAATGTTGAAATTCGACTTCAAATTAGGAAGATAGACTTAGAAAATTTTCACTCAACACAAAGTGACAATCGACCTCAATGGGCTTCAATGGATGTTAATCGACGATATCTGACAAAGTTAGATGCAAACTCACTCAAATATATGAGAAATGTTGAAATTCGACTTCAAATTAGGAAGAAAGACTTAGAAAATTTTCACTCAACACAAAGTGACAATCGACCTCAATGGGCTTCAATGGATGTTAATCGACGATATCTGACAAAGTTAGATGCAAACTCACTCAAATATATGAGAAATGTTGAAATTCGACTTCAAATTAGGAAGATAGACTTAGAAAATTTTCACTCATCACAAAGTGACAATCGACCTCAATGGGCTTCCATGGATGTTAATCGACGATATCTGACAAAGTTAGATGCAAAATCAATCAAATATATAAAAAATGTTGAAATTCGACTTCAAATTAGGAAGATAGACTTAGAAAATTTTCACTCAACACAAAGTGACAATCGACCTCAATGGGCTTCAATGGATGTTAATCGACGATATCTGACAAAGTTAGATGCAAACTCACTCAAATATATGAGAAATGTTGAAATTCGACTTCAAATTAGGAAGATAGACTTAGAAAATTTTCACTCAACACAAAGTGACAATCGACCTCAATGGGCTTCAATGGATGTTAATCGACGATATCTGACAAAGTTAGATGCAAACTCACTCAAATATATGAGAAATGTTGAAATTCGACTTCAAATTAGGAAGAAAGACTTAGAAAATTTCCACTCAACACAAAGTGACAATCGACCTCAATGGGCTTCAATGGATGTTAATCGACGATATCTGACAAAGTAAGATGCAAACTCAATCAAATATATAAGAAATGTTGAAATTCGACTCCAAATTAGGAAGAAAGACTTAGAAAATTTTCACTCAACACAAAGTGACAATCGACCTCAATGTGCTTCAATGGATGTTAATCGACGATATCTGACAAAGTTAGATGCAAACTCAATCAAATATATAAGAAATGTTGAAATTCGACTTCAAATTAGGAAGATAGACTTAGAAAATTTCCACTCAACACAAAGTGACAATCGACCTCAATGGGCTTCAATGGATGTTAATCGACGATATCTGACAAAGTAAGATGCAAACTCAATCAAATATGTAAGAAATGTTGAAATTCGACTCCAAATTAGGAAGAAAGACTTAGAAAATTTTCACTCAACACAAAGTGACAATCGACCTCAATGGGCTTCAATGGATGTTAATCGACGATATCTGACAAAGTTAGATGCAAACTCAATCAAATATATAAGAAATGTTGAAATTCGACTTCAAATTAGGAAGATAGACTTAGAAAATTTCCACTCAACACAAAGTGACAATCGACCTCAATGGGCTTCAATGGATGTTAATCGACGATATCTGACAAAGTAAGATGCAAACTCAATCAAATATGTAAGAAATGTTGAAATTCGACTCCAAATTAGGAAGAAAGACTTAGAAAATTTTCACTCAACACAAAGTGACAATCGACCTCAATGGGCTTCAATGGATGTTAATCGACGATATCTGACAAAGTTAGATGCAAACTCAATCAAATATATAAGAAATGTTGAAATTCGACTTCAAATTAGGAAGATAGACTTAGAAAATTTCCACTCAACACAAAGTGACAATCGACCTCAATGGGCTTCAATGGATGTTAATCGACGATATCTGACAAAGTTAGATGCAAACTCACTCAAATATATGAGAAATGTTGAAATTCGACTTCAAATTAGGAAGAAAGACTTAGAAAATTTTCACTCAACACAAAGTGACAATCGACCTCAATGGGCTTCAATGGATGTTAATCGACGATATCTGACAAAGTTAGATGCAAACTCACTCAAATATATGAGAAATGTTGAAATTCGACTTCAAATTAGGAAGATAGACTTAGAAAATTTTCACTCATCACAAAGTGACAATCGACCTCAATGGGCTTCCATGGATGTTAATCGACGATATCTGACAAAGTTAGATGCAAAATCAATCAAATATATAAGAAATGTTGAAATTCGACTTCAAATTAGGAAGATAGACTTAGAAAATTTTCACTCAACACAAAGTGACAATCGACCTCAATGGGCTTCAATGGATGTTAATCGACGATATCTGACAATGTTAGATGCAAACTCACTCAAATATATGAGAAATGTTGAAATTCGACTTCAAATTAGGAAGATAGACTTAGAAAATTTTCACTCAACACAAAGTGACAATCGACCTCAATGGGCTTCAATGGATGTTAATCGACGATATCTGACAAAGTTAGATGCAAACTCACTCAAATATATGAGAAATGTTGAAATTAGACTTCAAATTAGGAAGAAAGACTTAGAAAATTTTCACTCAACACAAAGTGACAATCGACCTCAATGGGCCTCAATCAATGTTAATCGACAATATCTGACAAAGTTAGATGAAAACTCACTCAAATATATGAGAAATGTTGAAATTCGACTTCAAATTAGGAAGATAGACTTAGAAAATTTTCACTCAACACAAAGTGACAATCGACCTCAATGGGCTTCCATGGATGTTAATCGACGATATCTGACAAAGTTAGATGCAAACTCAATCAAATATATAAGAAATGTTGAAATTCGAATTCAAATTAGGAAGATAGACTTAGAAAATTTTCACTCAACACAAAGTGACAATCGACGTCAATGGGCTTCAATGGATGTTAATCGACGATATCTGACAAAGTTAGATGCAAACTCACTCAAATATATGAGAAATGTTGAAATTCGACTTCAAATTAGGAAGATAGACTTAGAAAATTTTCACTCATCACAAAGTGACAATCGACCTCAATGGGCTTCAATGGATGTTAATCGACGATATCTGACAAAGTTAGATGCAAACTCACTCAAATATATGAGAAATGTTGAAATTCGACTTCAAATTAGGAAGATAGACTTAGAAAATTTCCACTCAACACAAAGTGACAATCGACCTCAATGGGCTTCAATGGATGTTAATCGACGATATCTGACAAAGTAAGATGCAAACTCAATCAAATATATAAGAAATGTTGAAATTCGACTCCAAATTAGGAAGAAAGACTTAGAAAATTTCCACTCAACACAAAGTGACAATCGACCTCAATGGGCTTCAATGGATGTTAATCGACGATATCTGACAAAGTAAGATGCAAACTCAATCAAATATGTAAGAAATGTTGAAATTCGACTCCAAATTAGGAAGAAAGACTTAGAAAATTTTCACTCAACACAAAGTGACAATCGACCTCAATGGGCTTCAATGGATGTTAATCGACGATATCTGACAAAGTTAGATGCAAACTCAATCAAATATATAAGAAATGTTGAAATTCGACTTCAAATTAGGAAGATAGACTTAGAAAATTTCCACTCAACACAAAGTGACAATCGACCTCAATGGGCTTCAATGGATGTTAATCGACGATATCTGACAAAGTAAGAGGCAAACTCAATCAAATATGTAAGAAATGTTGAAATTCGACTCCAAATTAGGAAGAAAGACTTAGAAAATTTTCACTCAACACAAAGTGACAATCGACCTCAATGGGCTTCAATGGATGTTAATCGACGATATCTGACAAAGTTAGATGCAAACTCAATCAAATATATAAGAAATGTTGAAATTCGACTTCAAATTAGGAAGATAGACTTAGAAAATTTCCACTCAACACAAAGTGACAATCGACCTCAATGGGCTTCAATGGATGTTAATCGACGATATCTGACAAAGTTAGATGCAAACTCACTCAAATATATGAGAAATGTTGAAATTCGACTTCAAATTAGGAAGATAGACTTAGAAAATTTTCACTCAACACAAAGTGACAATCGACCTCAATGGGCTTCAATGGATGTTAATCGACGATATCTGACAAAGTAAGAGGCAAACTCAATCAAATATGTAAGAAATGTTGAAATTCGACTCCAAATTAGGAAGAAAGACTTAGAAAATTTTCACTCAACACAAAGTTACAATCGACCTCAATGGGCTTCAATGGATGTTAATCGACGATATCTGACAAAGTTAGATGCAAACTCAATCAAATATATAAGAAATGTTGAAATTCGACTTCAAATTAGGAAGATAGACTTAGAAAATTTCCACTCAACACAAAGTGACAATCGACCTCAATGGGCTTCAATGGATGTTAATCGACGATATCTGACAAAGTTAGATGCAAACTCACTCAAATATATGAGAAATGTTGAAATTCGACTTCAAATTAGGAAGATAGACTTAGAAAATTTTCACTCAACACAAAGTGACAATCGACCTCAATGGGCTTCAATGGATGTTAATCGACGATATCTGACAAAGTTAGATGCAAACTCACTCAAATATATGAGAAATGTTGAAATTCGACTTCAAATTAGGAAGAAAGACTTAGAAAATTTTCACTCAACACAAAGTGACAATCGACCTCAATGGGCTTCAATGGATGTTAATCGACGATATCTGACAAAGTTAGATGCAAACTCACTCAAATATATGAGAAATGTTGAAATTCGACTTCAAATTAGGAAGATAGACTTAGAAAATTTTCACTCATCACAAAGTGACAATCGACCTCAATGGGCTTCCATGGATGTTAATCGACGATATCTGACAAAGTTAGATGCAAAATCAATCAAATATATAAGAAATGTTGAAATTCGACTTCAAATTAGGAAGATAGACTTAGAAAATTTCCACTCAACACAAAGTGACAATCGACCTCAATGGGCTTCAATGGATGTTAATCGACGATATCTGACAAAGTTAGATGCAAACTCACTCAAATATATGAGAAATGTTGAAATTCGACTTCAAATTAGGAAGAAAGACTTAGAAAATTTTCACTCAACACAAAGTGACAATCGACCTCAATGGGCTTCAATGGATGTTAATCGACGATATCTGACAAAGTTAGATGCAAACTCACTCAAATATATGAGAAATGTTGAAATTCGACTTCAAATTAGGAAGATAGACTTAGAAAATTTTCACTCATCACAAAGTGACAATCGACCTCAATGGGCTTCAATGGATGTTAATCGACGATATCTGACAAAGTTAGATGCAAACTCACTTAAATATATGAGAAATGTTGAAATTCGACTTCAAATTAGGAAGATAGACTTAGAAAATTTTCACTCAACACAAAGTGACAATCGACCTCAATGGGCTTCCATGGATGTTAATCGACGATATCTGACAAAGTTAGATGCAAAATCAATCAAATATATAAGAAATGTTGAAATTCGAATTCAAATTAGGAAGATAGACTTAGAAAATTTTCACTCAACACAAAGTGACAATCGACCTCAATGGGCTTCAATGGATGTTAATCGACGATATCTGACAATGTTAGATGCAAACTCACTCAAATATATGAGAAATGTTGAAATTCGACTTCAAATTAGGAAGATAGACTTAGAAAATTTTCACTCAACACAAAGTGACAATCGACCTCAATGGGCTTCAATGGATGTTAATCGACGATATCTGACAAAGTTAGATGCAAACTCACTCAAATATATGAGAAATGTTGAAATTAGACTTCAAATTAGGAAGAAAGACTTAGAAAATTTTCACTCAACACAAAGTGACAATCGACCTCAATGGGCCTCAATCAATGTTAATCGACAATATCTGACAAAGTTAGATGAAAACTCACTCAAATATATGAGAAATGTTGAAATTCGACTTCAAATTAGGAAGATAGACTTAGAAAATTTTCACTCAACACAAAGTGACAATCGACCTCAATGGGCTTCCATGGATGTTAATCGACGATATCTGACAAAGTTAGATGCAAACTCAATCAAATATATAAGAAATGTTGAAATTCGAATTCAAATTAGGAAGATAGACTTAGAAAATTTTCACTCAACACAAAGTGACAATCGACGTCAATGGGCTTCAATGGATGTTAATCGACGATATCTGACAAAGTTAGATGCAAACTCACTCAAATATATGAGAAATGTTGAAATTCGACTTCAAATTAGGAAGATAGACTTAGAAAATTTTCACTCATCACAAAGTGACAATCGACCTCAATGGGCTTCAATGGATGTTAATCGACGATATCTGACAAAGTTAGATGCAAACTCACTCAAATATATGAGAAATGTTGAAATTCGACTTCAAATTAGGAAGATAGACTTAGAAAATTTCCTCTCAACACAAAGTGACAATCGACCTCAATGGGCTTCAATGGATGTTAATCGACGATATCTGACAAAGTAAGATGCAAACTCAATCAAATATATAAGAAATGTTGAAATTCGACTCCAAATTAGGAAGAAAGACTTAGAAAATTTCCACTCAACACAAAGTGACAATCGACCTCAATGGGCTTCAATGGATGTTAATCGACGATATCTGACAAAGTAAGATGCAAACTCAATCAAATATGTAAGAAATGTTGAAATTCGACTCCAAATTAGGAAGAAAGACTTAGAAAATTTTCACTCAACACAAAGTGACAATCGACCTCAATGGGCTTCAATGGATGTTAATCGACGATATCTGACAAAGTTAGATGCAAACTCAATCAAATATATAAGAAATGTTGAAATTCGACTTCAAATTAGGAAGATAGACTTAGAAAATTTCCACTCAACACAAAGTGACAATCGACCTCAATGGGCTTCAATGGATGTTAATCGACGATATCTGACAAAGTAAGAGGCAAACTCAATCAAATATGTAAGAAATGTTGAAATTCGACTCCAAATTAGGAAGAAAGACTTAGAAAATTTTCACTCAACACAAAGTGACAATCGACCTCAATGGGCTTCAATGGATGTTAATCGACGATATCTGACAAAGTTAGATGCAAACTCAATCAAATATATAAGAAATGTTGAAATTCGACTTCAAATTAGGAAGATAGACTTAGAAAATTTCCACTCAACACAAAGTGACAATCGACCTCAATGGGCTTCAATGGATGTTAATCGACGATATCTGACAAAGTTAGATGCAAACTCACTCAAATATATGAGAAATGTTGAAATTCGACTTCAAATTAGGAAGATAGACTTAGAAAATTTTCACTCAACACAAAGTGACAATCGACCTCAATGGGCTTCAATGGATGTTAATCGACGATATCTGACAAAGTTAGATGCAAACTCACTCAAATATATGAGAAATGTTGAAATTCGACTTCAAATTAGGAAGAAAGACTTAGAAAATTTTCACTCAACACAAAGTGACAATCGACCTCAATGGGCTTCAATGGATGTTAATCGACGATATCTGACAAAGTTAGATGCAAACTCACTCAAATATATGAGAAATGTTGAAATTCGACTTCAAATTAGGAAGATAGACTTAGAAAATTTTCACTCAACACAAAGTGACAATCGACCTCAATGGGCTTCAATGGATGTTAATCGACGATATCTGACAAAGTTAGATGCAAACTCAATCAAATATATAAGAAATGTTGAAATTCGACTTCAAATTAGGAAGATAGACTTAGAAAATTTCCACTCAACACAAAGTGACAATCGACCTCAATGGGCTTCAATGGATGTTAATCGACGATATCTGACAAAGTTAGATGCAAACTCACTCAAATATATGAGAAATGTTGAAATTCGACTTCAAATTAGGAAGATAGACTTAGAAAATTTTCACTCAACACAAAGTGACAATCGACCTCAATGGGCTTCAATGGATGTTAATCGACGATATCTGACAAAGTTAGATGCAAACTCACTCAAATATATGAGAAATGTTGAAATTCGACTTCAAATTAGGAAGAAAGACTTAGAAAATTTTCACTCAACACAAAGTGACAATCGACCTCAATGGGCTTCAATGGATGTTAATCGACGATATCTGACAAAGTTAGATGCAAACTCACTCAAATATATGAGAAATGT
Source organism: Diorhabda carinulata (assembly GCF_026250575.1). Classification (NCBI taxonomy): domain Eukaryota; kingdom Metazoa; phylum Arthropoda; class Insecta; order Coleoptera; family Chrysomelidae; genus Diorhabda; species Diorhabda carinulata. Next base: position 11,856,335 of record NC_079467.1, read on the forward strand.
TGAAATTCGACTTCAAATTAGGAAGATAGACTTAGAAAATTTTCACTCATCACAAAGTGACAATCGACCTCAATGATCTTCCATGGATGTTAATCGACGATATCTGACAAAGTTAGATGCAAAATCAATCAAATATATAAGAAATGTTGAAATTCGACTTCAAATTAGGAAGATAGACTTAGAAAATTTCCACTCAACACAAAGTGACAATCGACCTCAATGGGCTTCAATGGATGTTAATCGACGATATCTGACAAAGTTAGATGCAAACTCACTCAAATATATGAGAAATGTTGAAATTCGACTTCAAATTAGGAAAAAAGACTTAGAAAATTTTCACTCAACACAAAGTGACAATCGACCTCAATGGGCTTCAATGGATGTTAATCGACGATATCTGACAAAGTTAGATGCAAACTCACTCAAATATATGAGAAATGTTGAAATTCGACTTCAAATTAGGAAGATAGACTTAGAAAATTTTCACTCAACACAAAGTGACAATCGACCTCAATGGGCTTCAATGGATGTTAATCGACGATATCTGACAAAGTTAGATGCAAACTCACTCAAATATATGAGAAATGTTGAAATTCGACTTCAAATTAGGAAGATAGACTTAGAAAATTTTCACTCAACACAAAGTGACAACCGACCTCAATGGGCTTCAATGGATGTTAATCGACGATATCTGACAAAGTTAGATGCAAAATCAATCAAATATATAAGAAATGTTGAAATTCGACTTCAAATTAGGAAGATAGACTTAGAAAATTTTCACTCAACACAAAGTGACAATCGACCTCAATGGGCTTCAATGGATGTTAATCGACGATATCTGACAAAGTTAGATGCAAACTCACTCAAATATATGAGAAATGTTGAAATTCGACTTCAAATTAGGAAGAAAGACTTAGAAAATTTTCACTCAACACAAAGTGACAATCGACCTCAATGGGCTTCAATGGATGTTAATCGACGATATCTGACAAAGTTAGATGCAAACTCACTCAAATATATGAGAAATGTTGAAATTCGACTTCAAATTAGGAAGATAGACTTAGAAAATTTCCACTCAACACAAAGTGACAATCGACCTCAATGGGCTTCAATGGATGTTAATCGACGATATCTGACAAAGTTAGATGCAACCTCACTCAAATATATGAGAAATGTTGAAATTCGACTTCAAATTAGGAAGATAGACTTAGAAAATTTCCACTCAACACAAAGTGACAATCGACCTCAATGGGCTTCAATGGATGTTAATCGACGATATCTGACAAAGTTAGATGCAAACTCACTCAAATATATGAGAAATGTTGAAATTCGACTTCAAATTAGGAAGAAAGACTTAGAAAATTTTCACTCAACACAAAGTGACAATCGACCTCAATGGGCTTCAATGGATGTTAATCGACGATATCTGACAAAGTTAGATGCAAACTCACTCAAATATATGAGAAATGTTGAAATTCGACTTCAAATTAGGAAGATAGACTTAGAAAATTTTCACTCATCACAAAGTGACAATCGACCTCAATGGGCTTCCATGGATGTTAATCGACGATATCTGACAAAGTTAGATGCAAAATCAATCAAATATATAAGAAATGTTGAAATTCGACTTCAAATTAGGAAGATAGACTTAGAAAATTTTCACTCAACACAAAGTGACAATCGACCTCAATGGGCTTCAATGGATGTTAATCGACGATATCTGACAAAGTTAGATGCAAACTCACTCAAATATATGAGAAATGTTGAAATTCGACTTCAAATTAGGAAGAAAGACTTAGAAAATTTTCACTCAACACAAAGTGACAATCGACCTCAATGGGCTTCAATGGATGTTAATCGACGATATCTGACAAAGTTAGATGCAAACTCACTCAAATATATGAGAAATGTTGAAATTCGACTTCAAATTAGGAAGATAGACTTAGAAAATTTTCACTCAACACAAAGTGACAATCGACCTCAATGGGCTTCAATGGATGTTAATCGACGATATCTGACAAAGTTAGATGCAAACTCACTCAAATATATGAGAAATGTTGAAATTCGACTTCAAATTAGGAAGATAGACTTAGAAAATTTTCACTCAACACAAAGTGACAACCGACCTCAATGGGCTTCCATGGATGTTAATCGACGATATCTGACAAAGTTAGATGCAAAATCAATCAAATATATAAGAAATGTTGAAATTCGACTTCAAATTAGGAAGATAGACTTAGAAAATTTTCACTCAACACAAAGTGACAATCGACCTCAATGGGCTTCAATGGATGTTAATCGACGATATCTGACAAAGTTAGATGCAAACTCAATCAAATATATAAGAAATGTTGAAATTCGACTTCAAATTAGGAAGATAGACTTAGAAAATTTCCACTCAACACAAAGTGACAATCGACCTCAATGGGCTTCAATGGATGTTAATCGACGATATCTGACAAAGTTAGATGCAAACTCACTCAAATATATGAGAAATGTTGAAATTCGACTTCAAATTAGGAAGATAGACTTAGAAAATTTTCACTCAACACAAAGTGACAATCGACCTCAATGGGCTTCAATGGATGTTAATCGACGATATCTGACAAAGTTAGATGCAAACTCACTCAAATATATGAGAAATGTTGAAATTCGACTTCAAATTAGGAAGATAGACTTAGAAAATTTTCACTCAACACAAAGTGACAACCGACCTCAATGGGCTTCCATGGATGTTAATCGACGATATCTGACAAAGTTAGATGCAAAATCAATCAAATATATAAGAAATGTTGAAATTCGACTTCAAATTAGGAAGATAGACTTAGAAAATTTTCACTCAACACAAAGTGACAATCGACCTCAATGGGCTTCAATGGATGTTAATCGACGATATCTGACAAAGTTAGATGCAAACTCAATCAAATATATAAGAAATGTTGAAATTCGACTTCAAATTAGGAAGATAGACTTAGAAAATTTCCACTCAACACAAAGTGACAATCGACCTCAATGGGCTTCAATGGATGTTAATCGACGATATCTGACAAAGTTAGATGCAAACTCACTCAAATATATGAGAAATGTTGAAATTCGACTTCAAATTAGGAAGATAGACTTAGAAAATTTTCACTCAACACAAAGTGACAATCGACCTCAATGGGCTTCAATGGATGTTAATCGACGATATCTGACAAAGTTAGATGCAAACTCACTCAAATATATGAGAAATGTTGAAATTCGACTTCAAATTAGGAAGATAGACTTAGAAAATTTTCACTCAACACAAAGTGACAATCGACCTCAATGGGCTTCAATGGATGTTAAAAGACGATATCTGACAAAGTTAGATGCAAACTCACTCAAATATATGAGAAATGTTGAAATTCGACTTCAAATTAGGAAGATAGACTTAGAAAATTTTCACTCAACACAAAGTGACAACCGACCTCAATGGGCTTCCATGGATGTTAATCGACGATATCTGACAAAGTTAGATGCAAAATCAATCAAATATATAAGAAATGTTGAAATTCGACTTCAAATTAGGAAGATAGACTTAGAAAATTTTCACTCAACACAAAGTGACAATCGACCTCAATGGGCTTCAATGGATGTTAATCGACGATATCTGACAAAGTTAGATGCAAACTCACTCAAATATATGAGAAATGTTGAAATTCGACTTCAAATTAGGAAGAAAGACTTAGAAAATTTTCACTCAACACAAAGTGACAATCGACCTCAATGGGCTTCAATGGATGTTAATCGACGATATCTGACAAAGTTAGATGCAAACTCACTCAAATATATGAGAAATGTTGAAATTCGACTTCAAATTAGGAAGAAAGACTTAGAAAATTTTCACTCAACACAAAGTGACAATCGACCTCAATGGGCTTCAATGGATGTTAATCGACGATATCTGACAAAGTTAGATGCAAACTCAATCAAATATATAAGAAATGTTGAAATTCGACTTCAAATTAGGAAGATAGACTTAGAAAATTTCCACTCAACACAAAGTGACAATCGACCTCAATGGGCTTCAATGGATGTTAATCGACGATATCTGACAAAGTAAGATGCAAACTCAATCAAATATATAAGAAATGTTGAAATTCGACTTCAAATTAGGAAGATAGACTTAGAAAATTTTCACTCAACACAAAGTGACAATCGACCTCAATGGGCTTCAATGGATGTTAATCGACGATATCTGACAAAGTTACATGCAAACTCACTCAAATATATGAGAAATGTTGAAATTCGACTTCAAATTAGGAAGATAGACTTAGAAAATTTTCACTCAACACAAAGTGACAATCGACCTCAATGGGCTTCAATGGATGTTAATCGACGATATCTGACAAAGTTAGATGCAAACTCACTCAAATATATGAGAAATGTTGAAATTCGACTTCAAATTAGGAAGAAAGACTTAGAAAATTTTCACTCAACACAAAGTGACAATCGATCTCAATGGGCTTCAATGGATGTTAATCGACGATATCTGACAAAGTTAGATGCAAACTCACTCAAATATATGAGAAATGTTGAAATTCGACTTCAAATTAGGAAGATAGACTTAGAAAATTTTCACTCAACACAAAGTGACAACCGACCTCAATGGGCTTCCATGGATGTTAATCGACGATATCTGACAAAGTTAGATGCAAAATCAATCAAATATATAAGAAATGTTGAAATTCGACTTCAAATTAGGAAGATAGACTTAGAAAATTTTCACTCAACACAAAGTGACAATCGACCTCAATGGGCTTCAATGGATGTTAATCGACGATATCTGACAAAGTTAGATGCAAACTCACTCAAATATATGAGAAATGTTGAAATTCGACTTCAAATTAGGAAGAAAGACTTAGAAAATTTCCACTCAACACAAAGTGACAATCGACCTCAATGGGCTTCAATGGATGTTAATCGACGATATCTGACAAAGTTAGATGCAAACTCACTCAAATATATGAGAAATGTTGAAATTCGACTTCAAATTAGGAAGATAGACTTAGAAAATTTTCACTCAACACAAAGTGACAACCGACCTCAATGGGCTTCCATGGATGTTAATCGACGATATCTGACAAAGTTAGATGCAAAATCAATCAAATATATAAGAAATGTTGAAATTCGACTTCAAATTAGGAAGATAGACTTAGAAAATTTTCACTCAACACAAAGTGACAATCGACCTCAATGGGCTTCAATGGATGTTAATCGACGATATCTGACAAAGTTAGATGCAAACTCACTCAAATATATGAGAAATGTTGAAATTCGACTTCAAATTAGGAAGAAAGACTTAGAAAATTTTCACTCAACACAAAGTGACAATCGACCTCAATGGGCTTCAATGGATGTTAATCGACGATATCTGACAAAGTTAGATGCAAACTCACTCAAATATATGAGAAATGTTGAAATTCGACTTCAAATTAGGAAGATAGACTTAGAAAATTTTCACTCAACACAAAGTGACAATCGACCTCAATGGGCTTCAATGGATGTTAAAAGACGATATCTGACAAAGTTAGATGCAAACTCACTCAAATATATGAGAAATGTTGAAATTCGACTTCAAATTAGGAAGATAGACTTAGAAAATTTTCACTCAACACAAAGTGACAACCGACCTCAATGGGCTTCCATGGATGTTAATCGACGATATCTGACAAAGTTAGATGCAAAATCAATCAAATATATAAGAAATGTTGAAATTCGACTTCAAATTAGGAAGATAGACTTAGAAAATTTTCACTCAACACAAAGTGACAATCGACCTCAATGGGCTTCAATGGATGTTAATCGACGATATCTGACAAAGTTAGATGCAAACTCACTCAAATATATGAGAAATGTTGAAATTCGACTTCAAATTAGGAAGAAAGACTTAGAAAATTTTCACTCAACACAAAGTGACAATCGACCTCAATGGGCTTCAATGGATGTTAATCGACGATATCTGACAAAGTTAGATGCAAACTCAATCAAATATATAAGAAATGTTGAAATTCGACTTCAAATTAGGAAGATAGACTTAGAAAATTTCCACTCAACACAAAGTGACAATCGACCTCAATGGGCTTCAATGGATGTTAATCGACGATATCTGACAAAGTAAGATGCAAACTCAATCAAATATATAAGAAATGTTGAAATTCGACTTCAAATTAGGAAGATAGACTTAGAAAATTTTCACTCAACACAAAGTGACAATCGACCTCAATGGGCTTCAATGGATGTTAATCGACGATATCTGACAAAGTTACATGCAAACTCACTCAAATATATGAGAAATGTTGAAATTCGACTTCAAATTAGGAAGATAGACTTAGAAAATTTTCACTCAACACAAAGTGACAATCGACCTCAATGGGCTTCAATGGATGTTAATCGACGATATCTGACAAAGTTAGATGCAAACTCACTCAAATATATGAGAAATGTTGAAATTCGACTTCAAATTAGGAAGATAGACTTAGAAAATTTCCACTCAACACAAAGTGACAATCGATCTCAATGGGCTTCAATGGATGTTAATCGACGATATCTGACAAAGTTAGATGCAAACTCACTCAAATATATGAGAAATGTTGAAATTCGACTTCAAATTAGGAAGATAGACTTAGAAAATTTTCACTCAACACAAAGTGACAATCGACCTCAATGGGCTTCAATGGATGTTAATCGACGATATCTGACAAAGTTAGATGCAAACTCACTCAAATATATGAGAAATGTTGAAATTCGACTTCAAATTAGGAAGATAGACTTAGAAAATTTTCACTCAACACAAAGTGACAACCGACCTCAATGGGCTTCAATGGATGTTAATCGACGATATCTGACAAAGTTAGATGCAAACTCAATCAAATATATAAGAAATGTTGAAATTCGACTTCAAATTAGGAAGATAGACTTAGAAAATTTCCACTCAACACAAAGTGACAATCGACCTCAATGGGCTTCACTCAATGTTAATCGACAATATCTGACAAAGTTAGATGAAAACTCACTCAAATATATGAGAAATGTTGAAATTCGACTTCAAATTAGGAAGATAGACTTAGAAAATTTTCACTCAACACAAAGTGACAATCGACCTCAATGGGCCTCAATCAATGTTAATCGACAATATCTGACAAAGTTAGATGAAAACTCACTCAAATATATGAGAAATGTTGAAATTCGACTTCAAATTAGGAAGATAGACTTAGAAAATTTTCACTCAACACAAAGTGACAATCGACCTCAATGGGCTTCCATGGATGTTAATCGACGATATCTGACAAAGTTAGATGCAAACTCAATCAAATATATAAGAAATGTTGAAATTCGACTTCAAATTAGGAAGATAGACTTAGAAAATTTTCACTCAACACAAAGTGACAATCGACGTCAATGGGCTTCAATGGATGTTAATCGACGATATCTGACAAAGTTAGATGCAAACTCACTCAAATATATGAGAAATGTTGAAATTCGACTTCAAATTAGGAAGATAGACTTAGAAAATTTTCACTCATCACAAAGTGACAATCGACCTCAATGGGCTTCAATGGATGTTAATCGACGATATCTGACAAAGTTAGATGAAAACTCACTCAAATATATGAGAAATGTTGAAATTCGACTTCAAATTAGGAAGAAAGACTTAGAAAATTTTCACTCAACACAAAGTGACAATCGACCTCAATGGGCTTCAATGGATGTTAATCGACGATATCTGACAAAGTTAGATGCAAACTCAATCAAATATATAAGAAATGTTGAAATTCGACTTCAAATTAGGAAGATAGACTTAGAAAATTTCCACTCAACACAAAGTGACAATCGACCTCAATGGGCTTCAATGGATGTTAATCGACGATATCTGACAAAGTAAGATGCAAACTCAATCAAATATATAAGAAATGTTGAAATTCGACTTCAAATTAGGAAGATAGACTTAGAAAATTTTCACTCAACACAAAGTGACAATCGACCTCAATGGGCTTCAATGGATGTTAATCGACGATATCTGACAAAGTTAGATGCAAACTCACTCAAATATATGAGAAATGTTGAAATTCGACTTCAAATTAGGAAGATAGACTTAGAAAATTTTCACTCAACACAAAGTGACAACCGACCTCAATGGGCCTCACTCAATGTTAATCGACAATATCTGACAAAGTTAGATGAAAACTCACTCAAATATATGAGAAATGTTGAAATTCGACTTCAAATTAGGAAGATAGACTTAGAAAATTTTCACTCATCACAAAGTGACAATCGACCTCAATGGGCTTCCATGGATGTTAATCGACGATATCTGACAAAGTTAGATGCAAAATCAATCAAATATATAAAAAATGTTGAAATTCGACTTCAAATTAGGAAGATAGACTTAGAAAATTTTCACTCAACACAAAGTGACAATCGACCTCAATGGGCTTCAATGGATGTTAATCGACGATATCTGACAAAGTTAGATGCAAACTCACTCAAATATATGAGAAATGTTGAAATTCGACTTCAAATTAGGAAGATAGACTTAGAAAATTTTCACTCAACACAAAGTGACAATCGACCTCAATGGGCTTCAATGGATGTTAATCGACGATATCTGACAAAGTTAGATGCAAACTCACTCAAATATATGAGAAATGTTGAAATTCGACTTCAAATTAGGAAGATAGACTTAGAAAATTTTCACTCAACACAAAGTGACAACCGACCTCAATGGGCCTCACTCAATGTTAATCGACAATATCTGACAAAGTTAGATGAAAACTCACTCAAATATATGAGAAATGTTGAAATTCGACTTCAAATTAGGAAGATAGACTTAGAAAATTTTCACTCAACACAAAGTGACAATCGACCTCAATGGGCCTCAATCAATGTTAATCGACAATATCTGACAAAGTTAGATGAAAACTCACTCAAATATATGAGAAATGTTGAAATTCGACTTCAAATTAGGAAGATAGACTTAGAAAATTTTCACTCAACACAAAGTGACAATCGACCTCAATGGGCTTCCATGGATGTTAATCGACGATATCTGACAAAGTTAGATGCAAACTCAATCAAATATATAAGAAATGTTGAAATTCGACTTCAAATTAGGAAGATAGACTTAGAAAATTTTCACTCAACACAAAGTGACAATCGACGTCAATGGGCTTCAATGGATGTTAATCGACGATATCTGACAAAGTTAGATGCAAACTCACTCAAATATATGAGAAATGTTGAAATTCGACTTCAAATTAGGAAGATAGACTTAGAAAATTTTCACTCATCACAAAGTGACAATCGACCTCAATGGGCTTCAATGGATGTTAATCGACGATATCTGACAAAGTTAGATGCAAACTCACTCAAATATATGAGAAATGTTGAAATTCGACTTCAAATTAGGAAGATAGACTTAGAAAATTTCCACTCAACACAAAGTGACAATCGACCTCAATGGGCTTCAATGGATGTTAATCGACGATATCTGACAAAGTTAGATGCAAACTCAATCAAATATATAAGAAATGTTGAAATTCGACTTCAAATTAGGAAGATAGACTTAGAAAATTTCCACTCAACACAAAGTGACAATCGACCTCAATGGGCTTCAATGGATGTTAATCGACGATATCTGACAAAGTAAGATGCAAACTCAATCAAATATGTAAGAAATGTTGAAATTCGACTCCAAATTAGGAAGAAAGACTTAGAAAATTTTCACTCAACACAAAGTGACAATCGACCTCAATGGGCTTCAATGGATGTTAATCGACGATATCTGACAAAGTTAGATGCAAACTCAATCAAATATATAAGAAATGTTGAAATTCGACTTCAAATTAGGAAGATAGACTTAGAAAATTTCCACTCAACACAAAGTGACAATCGACCTCAAAGGGCTTCAATGGATGTTAATCGACGATATCTGACAAAGTTAGATGCAAACTCACTCAAATATATGAGAAATGTTGAAATTCGACTTCAAATTAGGAAGAAAGACTTAGAAAATTTTCACTCAACACAAAGTGACAATCGACCTCAATGGGCTTCAATGGATGTTAATCGACGATATCTGACAAAGTTAGATGCAAACTCACTCAAATATATGAGAAATGTTGAAATTCGACTTCAAATTAGGAAGATAGACTTAGAAAATTTTCACTCATCACAAAGTGACAATCGACCTCAATGGGCTTCCATGGATGTTAATCGACGATATCTGACAAAGTTAGATGCAAAATCAATCAAATATATGAGAAATGTTGAAATTCGACTTCAAATTAGGAAGATAGACTTAGAAAATTTTCACTCAACACAAAGTGACAATCGACCTCAATGGGCTTCAATGGATGTTAATCGACGATATCTGACAAAGTTAGATGCAAACTCACTCAAATATATGAGAAATGTTGAAATTCGACTTCAAATTAGGAAGATAGACTTAGAAAATTTCCACTCAACACAAAGTGACAATCGACCTCAATGGGCTTCAATGGATGTTAATCGACGAGATCTGACAAAGTAAGATGCAAACTCAATCAAATATATAAGAAATGTTGAAATTCGACTCCAAATTAGGAAGAAAGACTTAGAAAATTTTCACTCAACACAAAGTGACAATCGACCTCAATGTGCTTCAATGGATGTTAATCGACGATATCTGACAAAGTTAGATGCAAACTCAATCAAATATATAAGAAATGTTGAAATTCGACTTCAAATTAGGAAGATAGACTTAGAAAATTTCCACTCAACACAAAGTGACAATCGACCTCAATGGGCTTCAATGGATGTTAATCGACGATATCTGACAAAGTAAGATGCAAACTCAATCAAATATGTAAGAAATGTTGAAATTCGACTCCAAATTAGGAAGAAAGACTTAGAAAATTTTCACTCAACACAAAGTGACAATCGACCTCAATGGGCTTCAATGGATGTTAATCGACGATATCTGACAAAGTTAGATGCAAACTCAATCAAATATATAAGAAATGTTGAAATTCGACTTCAAATTAGGAAGATAGACTTAGAAAATTTCCACTCAACACAAAGTGACAATCGACCTCAATGGGCTTCAATGGATGTTAATCGACGATATCTGACAAAGTTAGATGCAAACTCACTCAAATATATGAGAAATGTTGAAATTCGACTTCAAATTAGGAAGATAGACTTAGAAAATTTTCACTCAACACAAAGTGACAATCGACCTCAATGGGCTTCAATGGATGTTAATCGACGATATCTGACAAAGTTAGATGCAAACTCACTCAAATATATGAGAAATGTTGAAATTCGACTTCAAATTAGGAAGAAAGACTTAGAAAATTTTCACTCAACACAAAGTGACAATCGACCTCAATGGGCTTCAATGGATGTTAATCGACGATATCTGACAAAGTTAGATGCAAACTCACTCAAATATATGAGAAATGTTGAAATTCGACTTCAAATTAGGAAGATAGACTTAGAAAATTTTCACTCATCACAAAGTGACAATCGACCTCAATGGGCTTCAATGGATGTTAATCGACGATATCTGACAAAGTTAGATGCAAACTCACTCAAATATATGAGAAATGTTGAAATTCGACTTCAATTTAGGAAGAAAGACTTAGAAAATTTTCACTCAACACAAAGTGACAATCGACCTCAATGGGCCTCAATCAATGTTAATCGACAATATCTGACAAAGTTAGATGAAAACTCACTCAAATATATGAGAAATGTTGAAATTCGACTTCAAATTAGGAAGATAGACTTAGAAAATTTTCACTCAACACAAAGTGACAATCGACCTCAATGGGCTTCCATGGATGTTAATCGACGATATCTGACAAAGTTAGATGCAAACTCAATCAAATATATAAGAAATGTTGAAATTCGACTTCAAATTAGGAAGATAGACTTAGAAAATTTTCACTCAACACAAAGTGACAATCGACGTCAATGGGCTTCAATGGATGTTAATCGACGATATCTGACAAAGTTAGATGCAAACTCACTCAAATATATGAGAAATGTTGAAATTCGACTTCAAATTAGGAAGATAGACTTAGAAAATTTTCACTCATCACAAAGTGACAATCGACCTCAATGGGCTTCAATGGATGTTAATCGACGATATCTGACAAAGTTAGATGCAAACTCACTCAAATATATGAGAAATGTTGAAATTCGACTTCAAATTAGGAAGATAGACTTAGAAAATTTCCACTCAACACAAAGTGACAATCGACCTCAATGGGCTTCAATGGATGTTAATCGACGATATCTGACAAAGTTAGATGCAAACTCAATCAAATATATAAGAAATGTTGAAATTCGACTTCAAATTAGGAAGATAGACTTAGAAAATTTCCACTCAACACAAAGTGACAATCGACCTCAATGGGCTTCAATGGATGTTAATCGACGATATCTGACAAAGTAAGATGCAAACTCAATCAAATATGTAAGAAATGTTGAAATTCGACTCCAAATTAGGAAGAAAGACTTAGAAAATTTTCACTCAACACAAAGTGACAATCGACCTCAATGGGCTTCAATGGATGTTAATCGACGATATCTGACAAAGTTAGATGCAAACTCAATCAAATATATAAGAAATGTTGAAATTCGACTTCAAATTAGGAAGATAGACTTAGAAAATTTCCACTCAACACAAAGTGACAATCGACCTCAAAGGGCTTCAATGGATGTTAATCGACGATATCTGACAAAGTTAGATGCAAACTCACTCAAATATATGAGAAATGTTGAAATTCGACTTCAAATTAGGAAGAAAGACTTAGAAAATTTTCACTCAACACAAAGTGACAATCGACCTCAATGGGCTTCAATGGATGTTAATCGACGATATCTGACAAAGTTAGATGCAAACTCACTCAAATATATGAGAAATGTTGAAATTCGACTTCAAATTAGGAAGATAGACTTAGAAAATTTTCACTCATCACAAAGTGACAATCGACCTCAATGGGCTTCCATGGATGTTAATCGACGATATCTGACAAAGTTAGATGCAAAATCAATCAAATATATAAGAAATGTTGAAATTCGACTTCAAATTAGGAAGATAGACTTAGAAAATTTTCACTCAACACAAAGTGACAATCGACCTCAATGGGCTTCAATGGATGTTAATCGACGATATCTGACAAAGTTAGATGCAAACTCACTCAAATATATGAGAAATGTTGAAATTCGACTTCAAATTAGGAAGATAGACTTAGAAAATTTTCACTCAACACAAAGTGACAATCGACCTCAATGGGCTTCAATGGATGTTAATCGACGATATCTGACAAAGTTAGATGCAAACTCACTCAAATATATGAGAAATGTTGAAATTCGACTTCAAATTAGGAAGAAAGACTTAGAAAATTTTCACTCAACACAAAGTGACAATCGACTCAATGGGCCTCAATCAATGTTAATCGACAATATCTGACAAAGTTAGATGAAAACTCACTCAAATATATGAGAAATGTTGAAATTCGACTTCAAATTAGGAAGATAGACTTAGAAAATTTTCACTCAACACAAAGTGACAATCGACCTCAATGGGCTTCCATGGATGTTAATCGACGATATCTGACAAAGTTAGATGCAAACTCAATCAAATATATAAGAAATGTTGAAATTCGACATCAAATTAGGAAGATAGACTTAGAAAATTTTCACTCAACACAAAGTGACAATCGACGTCAATGGGCTTCAATGGATGTTAATCGACGATATCTGACAAAGTTAGATGCAAACTCACTCAAATATATGAGAAATGTTGAAATTCGACTTCAAATTAGGAAGATAGACTTAGAAAATTTTCACTCATCACAAAGTGACAATCGACCTCAATGGGCTTCAATGGATGTTAATCGACGATATCTGACAAAGTTAGATGCAAACTCACTCAAATATATGAGAAATGTTGAAATTCGACTTCAAATTAGGAAGATAGACTTAGAAAATTTCCACTCAACACAAAGTGACAATCGACCTCAATGGGCTTCAATGGATGTTAATCGACGAGATCTGACAAAGTAAGATGCAAACTCAATCAAATATATAAGAAATGTTGAAATTCGACTCCAAATTAGGAAGAAAGACTTAGAAAATTTTCACTCAACACAAAGTGACAATCGACCTCAATGTGCTTCAATGGATGTTAATCGACGATATCTGACAAAGTTAGATGCAAACTCAATCAAATATATAAGAAATGTTGAAATTCGACTTCAAATTAGGAAGATAGACTTAGAAAATTTCCACTCAACACAAAGTGACAATCGACCTCAATGGGCTTCAATGGATGTTAATCGACGATATCTGACAAAGTAAGATGCAAACTCAATCAAATATGTAAGAAATGTTGAAATTCGACTCCAAATTAGGAAGAAAGACTTAGAAAATTTTCACTCAACACAAAGTGACAATCGACCTCAATGGGCTTCAATGGATGTTAATCGACGATATCTGACAAAGTTAGATGCAAACTCAATCAAATATATAAGAAATGTTGAAATTCGACTTCAAATTAGGAAGATAGACTTAGAAAATTTCCACTCAACACAAAGTGACAATCGACCTCAATGGGCTTCAATGGATGTTAATCGACGATATCTGACAAAGTTAGATGCAAACTCACTCAAATATATGAGAAATGTTGAAATTCGACTTCAAATTAGGAAGATAGACTTAGAAAATTTTCACTCAACACAAAGTGACAATCGACCTCAATGGGCTTCAATGGATGTTAATCGACGATATCTGACAAAGTTAGATGCAAACTCACTCAAATATATGAGAAATGTTGAAATTCGACTTCAAATTAGGAAGAAAGACTTAGAAAATTTTCACTCAACACAAAGTGACAATCGACCTCAATGGGCTTCAATGGATGTTAATCGACGATATCTGACAAAGTTAGATGCAAACTCACTCAAATATATGAGAAATGTTGAAATTCGACTTCAAATTAGGAAGATAGACTTAGAAAATTTTCACTCATCACAAAGTGACAATCGACCTCAATGGGCTTCAATGGATGTTAATCGACGATATCTGACAAAGTTAGATGCAAACTCACTCAAATATATGAGAAATGTTGAAATTCGACTTCATTTTAGGAAGAAAGACTTAGAAAATTTTCACTCAACACAAAGTGACAATCGACCTCAATGGGCTTCAATGGATGTTAATCGACGATATCTGACAAAGTTAGATGCAAACTCACTCAAATATATGAGAAATGTTGAAATTCGACTTCAAATTAGGAAGATAGACTTAGAAAATTTTCACTCAACACAAAGTGACAATCGACCTCAATGGGCTTCAATGGATGTTAATCGACGATATCTGACAAAGTTAGATGCAAACTCACTCAAATATATGAGAAATGTTGAAATTCGACTTCAAATTAGGAAGATAGACTTAGAAAATTTTCACTCAACACAAAGTGACAACCGACCTCAATGGGCTTCCATGGATGTTAATCGACGATATCTGACAAAGTTAGATGCAAAATCAATCAAATATATAAGAAATGTTGAAATTCGACTTCAAATTAGGAAGATAGACTTAGAAAATTTTCACTCAACACAAAGTGACAATCGACCTCAATGGGCTTCAATGGATGTTAATCGACGATATCTGACAAAGTTAGATGCAAACTCACTCAAATATATGAGAAATGTTGAAATTCGACTTCAAATTAGGAAGAAAGACTTAGAAAATTTTCACTCAACACAAAGTGACAATCGACCTCAATGGGCTTCAATGGATGTTAATCGACGATATCTGACAAAGTTAGATGCAAACTCACTCAAATATATGAGAAATGTTGAAATTCGACTTCAAATTAGGAAGAAAGACTTAGAAAATTTTCACTCAACACAAAGTGACAATCGACCTCAATGGGCTTCAATGGATGTTAATCGACGATATCTGACAAAGTTAGATGCAAACTCAATCAAATATATAAGAAATGTTGAAATTCGACTTCAAATTAGGAAGATAGACTTAGAAAATTTCCACTCAACACAAAGTGACAATCGACCTCAATGGGCTTCAATGGATGTTAATCGACGATATCTGACAAAGTAAGATGCAAACTCAATCAAATATATAAGAAATGTTGAAATTCGACTTCAAATTAGGAAGATAGACTTAGAAAATTTTCACTCAACACAAAGTGACAATCGACCTCAATGGGCTTCAATGGATGTTAATCGACGATATCTGACAAAGTTAGATGCAAACTCACTCAAATATATGAGAAATGTTGAAATTCGACTTCAAATTAGGAAGATAGACTTAGAAAATTTTCACTCAACACAAAGTGACAATCGACCTCAATGGGCTTCAATGGATGTTAATCGACGATATCTGACAAAGTTAGATGCAAACTCACTCAAATATATGAGAAATGTTGAAATTCGACTTCAAATTAGGAAGATAGACTTAGAAAATTTTCACTCAACACAAAGTGACAATCGACCTCAATGGGCTTCAATGGATGTTAATCGACGATATCTGACAAAGTTAGATGCAAACTCACTCAAATATATGAGAAATGTTGAAATTCGACTTCAAATTAGGAAGATAGACTTAGAAAATTTTCACTCAACACAAAGTGACAACCGACCTCAATGGGCCTCACTCAATGTTAATCGACAATATCTGACAAAGTTAGATGAAAACTCACTCAAATATATGAGAAATGTTGAAATTCGACTTCAAATTAGGAAGATAGACTTAGAAAATTTTCACTCAACACAAAGTGACAATCGACCTCAATGGGCTTCAATGGATGTTAATCGACGATATCTGACAAAGTTAGATGCAAACTCAATCAAATATATAAGAAATGTTGAAATTCGACTTCAAATTAGGAAGATAGACTTAGAAAATTTTCACTCAACACAAAGTGACAATCGACCTCAATGGGCTTCAATGGATGTTAATCGACGATATCTGACAAAGTTAGATGCAAACTCACTCAAATATATGAGAAATGTTGAAATTCGACTTCAAATTAGGAAGATAGACTTAGAAAATTTTCACTCAACACAAAGTGACAATCGACCTCAATGGGCCTCAATCAATGTTAATCGACGATATCTGACAAAGTAAGATGCAAACTCAATCAAATATATAAGAAATGTTGAAATTCGACTCCAAATTAGGAAGAAAGACTTAGAAAATTTTCACTCAACACAAAGTGACAATCGACCTCAATGGGCTTCAATGGATGTTAATCGACGATATCTGACAAAGTTAGATGCAAACTCAATCAAATATATAAGAAATGTTGAAATTCGACTTCAAATTAGGAAGATAGACTTAGAAAATTTTCACTCAACACAAAGTGACAATCGACCTCAATGGGCTTCAATGGATGTTAATCGACGATATCTGACAAAGTTACATGCAAACTCACTCAAATATATGAGAAATGTTGAAATTCGACTTCAAATTAGGAAGATAGACTTAGAAAATTTTCACTCAACACAAAGTGACAATCGACCTCAATGGGCTTCAATGGATGTTAATCGACGATATCTGACAAAGTTAGATGCAAACTCACTCAAATATATGAGAAATGTTGAAATTCGACTTCAAATTAGGAAGATAGACTTAGAAAATTTTCACTCATCACAAAGTGACAATCGACCTCAATGGGCTTCCATGGATGTTAATCGACGATATCTGACAAAGTTAGATGCAAAATCAATCAAATATATAAGAAATGTTGAAATTCGACTTGAAATTAGGAAGATAGACTTAGAAAATTTTCACTCAACACAAAGTGACAATCGACCTCAATGGGCTTCAATGGATGTTAATCGACGATATCTGACAAAGTTAGATGCAAACTCACTCAAATATATGAGAAATGTTGAAATTCGACTTCAAATTAGGAAGAAAGACTTAGAAAATTTTCACTCAACACAAAGTGACAATCGACCTCAATGGGCTTCAATGGATGTTAATCGACGATATCTGACAAAGTTAGATGCAAACTCACTCAAATATATGAGAAATGTTGAAATTCGACTTCAAATTAGGAAGATAGACTTAGAAAATTTTCACTCAACACAAAGTGACAATCGACCTCAATGGGCTTCAATGGATGTTAATCGACGATATCTGACAAAGTTAGATGCAAACTCACTCAAATATATGAGAAATGTTGAAATTCGACTTCAAATTAGGAAGATAGACTTAGAAAATTTTCACTCAACACAAAGTGACAATCGACCTCAATGGGCTTCAATGGATGTTAATCGACGATATCTGACAAAGTTAGATGCAAACTCACTCAAATATATGAGAAATGTTGAAATTCGACTTCAAATTAGGAAGATAGACTTAGAAAATTTTCACTCAACACAAAGTGACAATCGACCTCAATGGGCTTCAATGGATGTTAATCGACGATATCTGACAAAGTAAGATGCAAAATCAATCAAATATATAAGAAATGTTGAAATTCGACTTCAAATTAGGAAGATAGACTTAGAAAATTTTCACTCAACACAAAGTGACAATCGACCTCAATGGGCTTCAATGGATGTTAATCGACGATATCTGACAAAGTTAGATGCAAACTCACTCAAATATATGAGAAATGTTGAAATTCGACTTCAAATTAGGAAGAAAGACTTAGAAAATTTTCACTCAACACAAAGTGACAATCGACCTCAATGGGCTTCAATGGATGTTAATCGACGATATCTGACAAAGTTAGATGCAAACTCACTCAAATATATGAGAAATGTTGAAATTCGACTTCAAATTAGGAAGATAGACTTAGAAAATTTTCACTCAACACAAAGTGACAATCGACCTCAATGGGCTTCAATGGATGTTAATCGACGATATCTGACAAAGTTAGATGCAAACTCACTCAAATATATGAGAAATGTTGAAATTCGACTTCAAATTAGGAAGATAGACTTAGAAAATTTTCACTCAACACAAAGTGACAATCGACCTCAATGGGCTTCAATGGATGTTAATCGACGATATCTGACAAAGTTAGATGCAAACTCACTCAAATATATGAGAAATGTTGAAATTCGACTTCAAATTAGGAAGAAAGACTTAGAAAATTTTCACTCAACACAAAGTGACAATCGACCTCAATGGGCTTCAATGGATGTTAATCGACGATATCTGACAAAGTTAGATGCAAACTCACTCAAATATATGAGAAATGTTGAAATTCGACTTCAAATTAGGAAGATAGACTTAGAAAATTTTCACTCAACACAAAGTGACAACCGACCTCAATGGGCCTCACTCAATGTTAATCGACAATATCTGACAAAGTTAGATGAAAACTCACTCAAATATATGAGAAATGTTGAAATTCGACTTCAAATTAGGAAGATAGACTTAGAAAATTTTCACTCAACACAAAGTGACAATCGACCTCAATGGGCTTCAATGGATGTTAATCGACGATATCTGACAAAGTTACATGCAAACTCACTCAAATATATGAGAAATGTTGAAATTCGACTTCAAATTAGGAAGAAAGACTTAGAAAATTTTCACTCAACACAAAGTGACAATCGACCTCAATGGGCTTCAATGGATGTTAATCGACGATATCTGACAAAGTTAGATGCAAACTCACTCAAATATATGAGAAATGTTGAAATTCGACTTCAAATTAGGAAGATAGACTTAGAAAATTTTCACTCAACACAAAGTGACAATCGACCTCAATGGGCTTCAATGGATGTTAATCGACGATATCTGACAAAGTTAGATGCAAACTCACTCAAATATATGAGAAATGTTGAAATTCGACTTCAAATTAGGAAGAAAGACTTAGAAAATTTTCACTCAACACAAAGTGACAATCGACCTCAATGGGCTTCAATGGATGTTAATCGACGATATCTGACAAAGTTAGATGCAAACTCACTCAAATATATGAGAAATGTTGAAATTCGACTTCAAATTAGGAAGATAGACTTAGAAAATTTTCACTCATCACAAAGTGACAATCGACCTCAATGGGCTTCCATGGATGTTAATCGACGATATCTGACAAAGTTAGATGCAAAATCAATCAAATATATAAGAAATGTTGAAATTCGACTTCAAATTAGGAAGATAGACTTAGAAAATTTTCACTCAACACAAAGTGACAATCGACCTCAATGGGCTTCAATGGATGTTAATCGACGATATCTGACAAAGTTAGATGCAAACTCACTCAAATATATGAGAAATGTTGAAATTCGACTTCAAATTAGGAAGAAAGACTTAGAAAATTTTCACTCAACACAAAGTGACAATCGACCTCAATGGGCTTCAATGGATGTTAATCGACGATATCTGACAAAGTTAGATGCAAACTCACTCAAATATATGAGAAATGTTGAAATTCGACTTCAAATTAGGAAGATAGACTTAGAAAATTTTCACTCAACACAAAGTGACAATCGACCTCAATGGGCTTCAATGGATGTTAATCGACGATATCTGACAAAGTTAGATGCAAACTCACTCAAATATATGAGAAATGTTGAAATTCGACTTCAAATTAGGAAGATAGACTTAGAAAATTTTCACTCAACACAAAGTGACAATCGACCTCAATGGGCTTCAATGGATGTTAATCGACGATATCTGACAAAGTAAGATGCAAAATCAATCAAATATATAAGAAATGTTGAAATTCGACTTCAAATTAGGAAGATAGACTTAGAAAATTTTCACTCAACACAAAGTGACAATCGACCTCAATGGGCTTCAATGGATGTTAATCGACGATATCTGACAAAGTTAGATGCAAACTCACTCAAATATATGAGAAATGTTGAAATTCGACTTCAAATTAGGAAGAAAGACTTAGAAAATTTTCACTCAACACAAAGTGACAATCGACCTCAATGGGCTTCAATGGATGTTAATCGACGATATCTGACAAAGTTAGATGCAAACTCACTCAAATATATGAGAAATGTTGAAATTCGACTTCAAATTAGGAAGATAGACTTAGAAAATTTTCACTCAACACAAAGTGACAATCGACCTCAATGGGCTTCAATGGATGTTAATCGACGATATCTGACAAAGTTAGATGCAAACTCACTCAAATATATGAGAAATGTTGAAATTCGACTTCAAATTAGGAAGATAGACTTAGAAAATTTTCACTCAACACAAAGTGACAATCGACCTCAATGGGCTTCAATGGATGTTAATCGACGATATCTGACAAAGTTAGATGCAAACTCACTCAAATATATGAGAAATGTTGAAATTCGACTTCAAATTAGGAAGAAAGACTTAGAAAATTTTCACTCAACACAAAGTGACAATCGACCTCAATGGGCTTCAATGGATGTTAATCGACGATATCTGACAAAGTTAGATGCAAACTCACTCAAATATATGAGAAATGTTGAAATTCGACTTCAAATTAGGAAGATAGACTTAGAAAATTTTCACTCAACACAAAGTGACAATCGACCTCAATGGGCCTCAATCAATGTTAATCGACGATATCTGACAAAGTAAGATGCAAACTCAATCAAATATATAAGAAATGTTGAAATTCGACTCCAAATTAGGAAGAAAGACTTAGAAAATTTTCACTCAACACAAAGTGACAATCGACCTCAATGGGCTTCAATGGATGTTAATCGACGATATCTGACAAAGTTAGATGCAAACTCAATCAAATATATAAGAAATGTTGAAATTCGACTTCAAATTAGGAAGATAGACTTAGAAAATTTTCACTCAACACAAAGTGACAATCGACCTCAATGGGCTTCAATGGATGTTAATCGACGATATCTGACAAAGTTAGATGCAAACTCACTCAAATATATGAGAAATGTTGAAATTCGACTTCAAATTAGGAAGAAAGACTTAGAAAATTTTCACTCAACACAAAGTGACAATCGACCTCAATGGGCTTCAATGGATGTTAATCGACGATATCTGACAAAGTTAGATGCAAACTCACTCAAATATATGAGAAATGTTGAAATTCGACTTCAAATTAGGAAGATAGACTTAGAAAATTTTCACTCAACACAAAGTGACAATCGACCTCAATGGGCTTCAATGGATGTTAATCGACGATATCTGACAAAGTTAGATGCAAACTCACTCAAATATATGAGAAATGTTGAAATTCGACTTCAAATTAGGAAGAAAGACTTAGAAAATTTTCACTCAACACAAAGTGACAATCGACCTCAATGGGCTTCAATGGATGTTAATCGACGATATCTGACAAAGTTAGATGCAAACTCACTCAAATATATGAGAAATGTTGAAATTCGACTTCAAATTAGGAAGATAGACTTAGAAAATTTTCACTCATCACAAAGTGACAATCGACCTCAATGGGCTTCCATGGATGTTAATCGACGATATCTGACAAAGTTAGATGCAAAATCAATCAAATATATAAGAAATGTTGAAATTCGACTTCAAATTAGGAAGATAGACTTAGAAAATTTTCACTCAACACAAAGTGACAATCGACCTCAATGGGCTTCAATGGATGTTAATCGACGATATCTGACAAAGTTAGATGCAAACTCACTCAAATATATGAGAAATGTTGAAATTCGACTTCAAATTAGGAAGAAAGACTTAGAAAATTTTCACTCAACACAAAGTGACAATCGACCTCAATGGGCTTCAATGGATGTTAATCGACGATATCTGACAAAGTTAGATGCAAACTCACTCAAATATATGAGAAATGTTGAAATTCGACTTCAAATTAGGAAGATAGACTTAGAAAATTTTCACTCAACACAAAGTGACAATCGACCTCAATGGGCTTCAATGGATGTTAATCGACGATATCTGACAAAGTTAGATGCAAACTCACTCAAATATATGAGAAATGTTGAAATTCGACTTCAAATTAGGAAGATAGACTTAGAAAATTTTCACTCAACACAAAGTGACAATCGACCTCAATGGGCTTCAATGGATGTTAATCGACGATATCTGACAAAGTAAGATGCAAAATCAATCAAATATATAAGAAATGTTGAAATTCGACTTCAAATTAGGAAGATAGACTTAGAAAATTTTCACTCAACACAAAGTGACAATCGACCTCAATGGGCTTCAATGGATGTTAATCGACGATATCTGACAAAGTTAGA
Organism: Diorhabda carinulata; assembly: GCF_026250575.1. Taxonomy (NCBI): domain Eukaryota; kingdom Metazoa; phylum Arthropoda; class Insecta; order Coleoptera; family Chrysomelidae; genus Diorhabda; species Diorhabda carinulata. The sequence goes on from NC_079467.1 coordinate 11,879,530, forward strand.
TGCAAACTCACTCAAATATATGAGAAATGTTGAAATTCGACTTCAAATTAGGAAGAAAGACTTAGAAAATTTTCACTCAACACAAAGTGACAATCGACCTCAATGGGCTTCAATGGATGTTAATCGACGATATCTGACAAAGTTAGATGCAAACTCACTCAAATATATGAGAAATGTTGAAATTCGACTTCAAATTAGGAAGATAGACTTAGAAAATTTTCACTCAACACAAAGTGACAATCGACCTCAATGGGCTTCAATGGATGTTAATCGACGATATCTGACAAAGTTAGATGCAAACTCACTCAAATATATGAGAAATGTTGAAATTCGACTTCAAATTAGGAAGATAGACTTAGAAAATTTTCACTCAACACAAAGTGACAATCGACCTCAATGGGCTTCAATGGATGTTAATCGACGATATCTGACAAAGTTAGATGCAAACTCACTCAAATATATGAGAAATGTTGAAATTCGACTTCAAATTAGGAAGATAGACTTAGAAAATTTTCACTCAACACAAAGTGACAACCGACCTCAATGGGCCTCACTCAATGTTAATCGACAATATCTGACAAAGTTAGATGAAAACTCACTCAAATATATGAGAAATGTTGAAATTCGACTTCAAATTAGGAAGATAGACTTAGAAAATTTTCACTCAACACAAAGTGACAATCGACCTCAATGGGCCTCAATCAATGTTAATCGACGATATCTGACAAAGTAAGATGCAAACTCAATCAAATATATAAGAAATGTTGAAATTCGACTCCAAATTAGGAAGAAAGACTTAGAAAATTTTCACTCAACACAAAGTGACAATCGACCTCAATGGGCTTCAATGGATGTTAATCGACGATATCTGACAAAGTTAGATGCAAACTCAATCAAATATATGAGAAATGTTGAAATTCGACTTCAAATTAGGAAGATAGACTTAGAAAATTTTCACTCAACACAAAGTGACAATCGACCTCAATGGGCTTCAATGGATGTTAATCGACGATATCTGACAAAGTTACATGCAAACTCACTCAAATATATGAGAAATGTTGAAATTCGACTTCAAATTAGGAAGATAGACTTAGAAAATTTTCACTCAACACAAAGTGACAATCGACCTCAATGGGCTTCAATGGATGTTAATCGACGATATCTGACAAAGTTAGATGCAAACTCACTCAAATATATGAGAAATGTTGAAATTCGACTTCAAATTAGGAAGAAAGACTTAGAAAATTTTCACTCAACACAAAGTGACAATCGACCTCAATGGGCTTCAATGGATGTTAATCGACGATATCTGACAAAGTTAGATGCAAACTCACTCAAATATATGAGAAATATTGAAATTCGACTTCAAATTAGGAAGAAAGACTTAGAAAATTTTCACTCAACACAAAGTGACAATCGACCTCAATGGGCTTCAATGGATGTTAATCGACGATATCTGACAAAGTTAGATGCAAACTCACTCAAATATATGAGAAATGTTGAAATTCGACTTCAAATTAGGAAGATAGACTTAGAAAATTTTCACTCAACACAAAGTGACAATCGACCTCAATGGGCTTCAATGGATGTTAATCGACGATATCTGACAAAGTTAGATGCAAACTCACTCAAATATATGAGAAATGTTGAAATTCGACTTCAAATTAGGAAGATAGACTTAGAAAATTTTCACTCAACACAAAGTGACAATCGACCTCAATGGGCTTCAATGGATGTTAATCGACGATATCTGACAAAGTAAGATGCAAAATCAATCAAATATATAAGAAATGTTGAAATTCGACTTCAAATTAGGAAGATAGACTTAGAAAATTTTCACTCAACACAAAGTGACAATCGACCTCAATGGGCTTCAATGGATGTTAATCGACGATATCTGACAAAGTTAGATGCAAACTCACTCAAATATATGAGAAATGTTGAAATTCGACTTCAAATTAGGAAGAAAGACTTAGAAAATTTTCACTCAACACAAAGTGACAATCGACCTCAATGGGCTTCAATGGATGTTAATCGACGATATCTGACAAAGTTAGATGCAAACTCACTCAAATATATGAGAAATGTTGAAATTCGACTTCAAATTAGGAAGATAGACTTAGAAAATTTTCACTCAACACAAAGTGACAATCGACCTCAATGGGCTTCAATGGATGTTAATCGACGATATCTGACAAAGTTAGATGCAAACTCACTCAAATATATGAGAAATGTTGAAATTCGACTTCAAATTAGGAAGATAGACTTAGAAAATTTTCACTCAACACAAAGTGACAATCGACCTCAATGGGCTTCAATGGATGTTAATCGACGATATCTGACAAAGTTAGATGCAAACTCACTCAAATATATGAGAAATGTTGAAATTCGACTTCAAATTAGGAAGATAGACTTAGAAAATTTTCACTCAACACAAAGTGACAATCGACCTCAATGGGCTTCAATGGATGTTAATCGACGATATCTGACAAAGTTAGATGCAAACTCACTCAAATATATGAGAAATGTTGAAATTCGACTTCAAATTAGGAAGATAGACTTAGAAAATTTTCACTCATCACAAAGTGACAATCGACCTCAATGGGCTTCCATGGATGTTAATCGACGATATCTGACAAAGTTAGATGCAAAATCAATCAAATATATAAGAAATGTTGAAATTCGACTTCAAATTAGGAAGATAGACTTAGAAAATTTTCACTCAACACAAAGTGACAATCGACCTCAATGGGCTTCAATGGATGTTAATCGACGATATCTGACAAAGTTAGATGCAAACTCACTCAAATATATGAGAAATGTTGAAATTCGACTTCAAATTAGGAAGAAAGACTTAGAAAATTTTCACTCAACACAAAGTGACAATCGACCTCAATGGGCTTCAATGGATGTTAATCGACGATATCTGACAAAGTTAGATGCAAACTCACTCAAATATATGAGAAATGTTGAAATTCGACTTCAAATTAGGAAGATAGACTTAGAAAATTTTCACTCAACACAAAGTGACAATCGACCTCAATGGGCTTCAATGGATGTTAATCGACGATATCTGACAAAGTTACATGCAAACTCACTCAAATATATGAGAAATGTTGAAATTCGACTTCAAATTAGGAAGAAAGACTTAGAAAATTTTCACTCAACACAAAGTGACAATCGACCTCAGTGGGCTTCAATGGATGTTAATCGACGATATCTGACAAAGTTAGATGCAAACTCACTCAAATATATGAGAAATGTTGAAATTCGACTTCAAATTAGGAAGATAGACTTAGAAAATTTTCACTCAACACAAAGTGACAATCGACCTCAATGGGCTTCAATGGATGTTAATCGACGATATCTGACAAAGTTAGATGCAAACTCACTCAAATATATGAGAAATGTTGAAATTCGACTTCAAATTAGGAAGAAAGACTTAGAAAATTTTCACTCAACACAAAGTGACAATCGACCTCAATGGGCTTCAATGGATGTTAATCGACGATATCTGACAAAGTTAGATGCAAACTCACTCAAATATATGAGAAATGTTGAAATTCGACTTCAAATTAGGAAGATAGACTTAGAAAATTTTCACTCATCACAAAGTGACAATCGACCTCAATGGGCTTCCATGGATGTTAATCGACGATATCTGACAAAGTTAGATGCAAAATCAATCAAATATATAAGAAATGTTGAAATTCGACTTCAAATTAGGAAGATAGACTTAGAAAATTTTCACTCAACACAAAGTGACAATCGACCTCAATGGGCTTCAATGGATGTTAATCGACGATATCTGACAAAGTTAGATGCAAACTCACTCAAATATATGAGAAATGTTGAAATTCGACTTCAAATTAGGAAGAAAGACTTAGAAAATTTTCACTCAACACAAAGTGACAATCGACCTCAATGGGCTTCAATGGATGTTAATCGACGATATCTGACAAAGTTAGATGCAAACTCACTCAAATATATGAGAAATGTTGAAATTCGACTTCAAATTAGGAAGATAGACTTAGAAAATTTTCACTCAACACAAAGTGACAATCGACCTCAATGGGCTTCAATGGATGTTAATCGACGATATCTGACAAAGTTAGATGCAAACTCACTCAAATATATGAGAAATGTTGAAATTCGACTTCAAATTAGGAAGATAGACTTAGAAAATTTTCACTCAACACAAAGTGACAATCGACCTCAATGGGCTTCAATGGATGTTAATCGACGATATCTGACAAAGTTAGATGCAAACTCACTCAAATATATGAGAAATGTTGAAATTCGACTTCAAATTAGGAAGATAGACTTAGAAAATTTTCACTCAACACAAAGTGACAATCGACCTCAATGGGCTTCAATGGATGTTAATCGACGATATCTGACAAAGTAAGATGCAAAATCAATCAAATATATAAGAAATGTTGAAATTCGACTTCAAATTAGGAAGATAGACTTAGAAAATTTTCACTCAACACAAAGTGACAATCGACCTCAATGGGCTTCAATGGATGTTAATCGACGATATCTGACAAAGTTAGATGCAAACTCACTCAAATATATGAGAAATGTTGAAATTCGACTTCAAATTAGGAAGAAAGACTTAGAAAATTTTCACTCAACACAAAGTGACAATCGACCTCAATGGGCTTCAATGGATGTTAATCGACGATATCTGACAAAGTTAGATGCAAACTCACTCAAATATATGAGAAATGTTGAAATTCGACTTCAAATTAGGAAGATAGACTTAGAAAATTTTCACTCAACACAAAGTGACAACCGACCTCAATGGGCTTCCATGGATGTTAATCGACGATATCTGACAAAGTTAGATGCAAAATCAATCAAATATATAAGAAATGTTGAAATTCGACTTCAAATTAGGAAGATAGACTTAGAAAATTTTCACTCAACACAAAGTGACAACCGACCTCAATGGGCCTCACTCAATGTTAATCAACGATATCTGACAAAGTTAGATGAAAACTCACTCAAATATATGAGAAATGTTGAAATTCGACTTCAAATTAGGAAGATAGACTTAGAAAATTTTCACTCAACACAAAGTGACAATCGACCTCAATGGGCTTCAATGGATGTTAATCGACGATATCTGACAAAGTTAGATGCAAACTCAATCAAATATATAAGAAATGTTGAAATTCGACTTCAAATTAGGAAGATAGACTTAGAAAATTTTCACTCAACACAAAGTGACAATCGACCTCAATGGGCTTCAATGGATGTTAATCGACGATATCTGACAAAGTTAGATGCAAACTCACTCAAATATATGAGAAATGTTGAAATTCGACTTCAAATTAGGAAGAAAGACTTAGAAAATTTTCACTCAACACAAAGTGACAATCGACCTCAATGGGCTTCAATGGATGTTAATCGACGATATCTGACAAAGTTAGATGCAAACTCACTCAAATATATGAGAAATGTTGAAATTCGACTTCAAATTAGGAAGATAGACTTAGAAAATTTTCACTCAACACAAAGTGACAATCGACCTCAATGGGCTTCAATGGATGTTAATCGACGATATCTGACAAAGTTAGATGAAAACTCACTCAAATATATGAGAAATGTTGAAATTCGACTTCAAATTAGGAAGATAGACTTAGAAAATTTTCACTCAACACAAAGTGACAATCGACCTCAATGGGCTTCAATGGATGTTAATCGACGATATCTGACAAAGTTAGATGCAAACTCAATCAAATATATAAGAAATGTTGAAATTCGACTTCAAATTAGGAAGATAGACTTAGAAAATTTTCACTCAACACAAAGTGACAATCGACCTCAATGGGCTTCAATGGATGTTAATCGACGATATCTGACAAAGTTAGATGCAAACTCACTCAAATATATGAGAAATGTTGAAATTCGACTTCAAATTAGGAAGAAAGACTTAGAAAATTTTCACTCAACACAAAGTGACAATCGACCTCAATGGGCTTCAATGGATGTTAATCGACGATATCTGACAAAGTTAGATGCAAACTCACTCAAATATATGAGAAATGTTGAAATTCGACTTCAAATTAGGAAGATAGACTTAGAAAATTTTCACTCAACACAAAGTGACAATCGACCTCAATGGGCTTCAATGGATGTTAATCGACGATATCTGACAAAGTTAGATGCAAACTCACTCAAATATATGAGAAATGTTGAAATTCGACTTCAAATTAGGAAGAAAGACTTAGAAAATTTTCACTCAACACAAAGTGACAATCGACCTCAATGGGCTTCAATGGATGTTAATCGACGATATCTGACAAAGTTAGATGCAAACTCACTCAAATATATGAGAAATGTTGAAATTCGACTTCAAATTAGGAAGATAGACTTAGAAAATTTTCACTCAACACAAAGTGACAATCGACCTCAATGGGCTTCAATGGATGTTAATCGACGATATCTGACAAAGTTAGATGCAAACTCACTCAAATATATGAGAAATGTTGAAATTCGACTTCAAATTAGGAAGATAGACTTAGAAAATTTTCACTCAACACAAAGTGACAACCGACCTCAATGGGCCTCACTCAATGTTAATCGACAATATCTGACAAAGTTAGATGAAAACTCACTCAAATATATGAGAAATGTTGAAATTCGACTTCAAATTAGGAAGATAGACTTAGAAAATTTTCACTCAACACAAAGTGACAATCGACCTCAATGGGCTTCAATGGATGTTAATCGACGATATCTGACAAAGTTAGATGCAAACTCAATCAAATATATAAGAAATGTTGAAATTCGACTTCAAATTAGGAAGATAGACTTAGAAAATTTTCACTCAACACAAAGTGACAATCGACCTCAATGGGCTTCAATGGATGTTAATCGACGATATCTGACAAAGTTAGATGCAAACTCAATCAAATATATAAGAAATGTTGAAATTCGACTTCAAATTAGGAAGATAGACTTAGAAAATTTTCACTCAACACAAAGTGACAATCGACCTCAATGGGCTTCAATGGATGTTAATCGACGATATCTGACAAAGTTAGATGCAAACTCAATCAAATATATAAGAAATGTTGAAATTCGACTTCAAATTAGGAAGATAGACTTAGAAAATTTTCACTCAACACAAAGTGACAATCGACCTCAATGGGCTTCAATGGATGTTAATCGACGATATCTGACAAAGTTAGATGCAAACTCACTCAAATATATGAGAAATGTTGAAATTCGACTTCAAATTAGGAAGAAAGACTTAGAAAATTTTCACTCAACACAAAGTGACAATCGACCTCAATGGGCTTCAATGGATGTTAATCGACGATATCTGACAAAGTTAGATGCAAACTCACTCAAATATATGAGAAATGTTGAAATTCGACTTCAAATTAGGAAGATAGACTTAGAAAATTTTCACTCAACACAAAGTGACAATCGACCTCAATGGGCTTCAATGGATGTTAATCGACGATATCTGACAAAGTTAGATGCAAACTCACTCAAATATATGAGAAATGTTGAAATTCGACTTCAAATTAGGAAGAAAGACTTAGAAAATTTTCACTCAACACAAAGTGACAATCGACCTCAATGGGCTTCAATGGATGTTAATCGACGATATCTGACAAAGTTAGATGCAAACTCACTCAAATATATGAGAAATGTTGAAATTCGACTTCAAATTAGGAAGATAGACTTAGAAAATTTTCACTCAACACAAAGTGACAATCGACCTCAATGGGCTTCAATGGATGTTAATCGACGATATCTGACAAAGTTAGATGCAAACTCACTCAAATATATGAGAAATGTTGAAATTCGACTTCAAATTAGGAAGATAGACTTAGAAAATTTTCACTCAACACAAAGTGACAACCGACCTCAATGGGCCTCACTCAATGTTAATCGACAATATCTGACAAAGTTAGATGAAAACTCACTCAAATATATGAGAAATGTTGAAATTCGACTTCAAATTAGGAAGATAGACTTAGAAAATTTTCACTCAACACAAAGTGACAATCGACCTCAATGGGCTTCAATGGATGTTAATCGACGATATCTGACAAAGTTAGATGCAAACTCAATCAAATATATAAGAAATGTTGAAATTCGACTTCAAATTAGGAAGATAGACTTAGAAAATTTTCACTCAACACAAAGTGACAATCGACCTCAATGGGCTTCAATGGATGTTAATCGACGATATCTGACAAAGTTAGATGCAAACTCAATCAAATATATAAGAAATGTTGAAATTCGACTTCAAATTAGGAAGATAGACTTAGAAAATTTTCACTCAACACAAAGTGACAATCGACCTCAATGGGCTTCAATGGATGTTAATCGACGATATCTGACAAAGTTAGATGCAAACTCAATCAAATATATAAGAAATGTTGAAATTCGACTTCAAATTAGGAAGATAGACTTAGAAAATTTTCACTCAACACAAAGTGACAATCGACCTCAATGGGCTTCAATGGATGTTAATCGACGATATCTGACAAAGTTAGATGCAAACTCACTCAAATATATGAGAAATGTTGAAATTCGACTTCAAATTAGGAAGAAAGACTTAGAAAATTTTCACTCAACACAAAGTGACAATCGACCTCAATGGGCTTCAATGGATGTTAATCGACGATATCTGACAAAGTTAGATGCAAACTCACTCAAATATATGAGAAATGTTGAAATTCGACTTCAAATTAGGAAGAAAGACTTAGAAAATTTTCACTCAACACAAAGTGACAATCGACCTCAATGGGCTTCAATGGATGTTAATCGACGATATCTGACAAAGTTAGATGCAAACTCACTCAAATATATGAGAAATGTTGAAATTCGACTTCAAATTAGGAAGATAGACTTAGAAAATTTTCACTCAACACAAAGTGACAATCGACCTCAATGGGCTTCAATGGATGTTAATCGACGATATCTGACAAAGTTAGATGAAAACTCACTCAAATATATGAGAAATGTTGAAATTCGACTTCAAATTAGGAAGATAGACTTAGAAAATTTTCACTCAACACAAAGTGACAATCGACCTCAATGGGCTTCAATGGATGTTAATCGACGATATCTGACAAAGTTAGATGCAAACTCAATCAAATATATAAGAAATGTTGAAATTCGACTTCAAATTAGGAAGATAGACTTAGAAAATTTTCACTCAACACAAAGTGACAATCGACCTCAATGGGCTTCAATGGATGTTAATCGACGATATCTGACAAAGTTAGATGCAAACTCACTCAAATATATAAGAAATGTTGAAATTCGACTTCAAATTAGGAAGAAAGACTTAGAAAATTTTCACTCAACACAAAGTGACAATCGACCTCAATGGGCTTCAATGGATGTTAATCGACGATATCTGACAAAGTTAGATGCAAACTCACTCAAATATATGAGAAATGTTGAAATTCGACTTCAAATTAGGAAGATAGACTTAGAAAATTTTCACTCAACACAAAGTGACAATCGACCTCAATGGGCTTCAATGGATGTTAATCGACGATATCTGACAAAGTTAGATGAAAACTCACTCAAATATATGAGAAATGTTGAAATTCGACTTGAAATTAGGAAGATAGACTTAGAAAATTTTCACTCAACACAAAGTGACAATCGACCTCAATGGGCTTCAATGGATGTTAATCGACGATATCTGACAAAGTTAGATGCAAACTCAATCAAATATATAAGAAATGTTGAAATTCGACTTCAAATTAGGAAGATAGACTTAGAAAATTTTCACTCAACACAAAGTGACAATCGACCTCAATGGGCTTCAATGGATGTTAATCGACGATATCTGACAAAGTTAGATGCAAACTCACTCAAATATATGAGAAATGTTGAAATTCGACTTCAAATTAGGAAGAAAGACTTAGAAAATTTTCACTCAACACAAAGTGACAATCGACCTCAATGGGCTTCAATGGATGTTAATCGACGATATCTGACAAAGTTAGATGCAAACTCACTCAAATATATGAGAAATGTTGAAATTCGACTTCAAATTAGGAAGATAGACTTAGAAAATTTTCACTCAACACAAAGTGACAATCGACCTCAATGGGCTTCAATGGATGTTAATCGACGATATCTGACAAAGTTAGATGCAAACTCACTCAAATATATGAGAAATGTTGAAATTCGACTTCAAATTAGGAAGATAGACTTAGAAAATTTTCACTCAACACAAAGTGACAATCGACCTCAATGGGCTTCAATGGATGTTAATCGACGATATCTGACAAAGTAAGATGCAAACTCAATCAAATATATAAGAAATGTTGAAATTCGACTTCAAATTAGGAAGATAGACTTAGAAAATTTTCACTCAACACAAAGTGACAATCGACCTCAATGGGCTTCAATGGATGTTAATCGACGATATCTGACAAAGTTAGATGCAAACTCACTCAAATATATGAGAAATGTTGAAATTCGACTTCAAATTAGGAAGATAGACTTAGAAAATTTTCACTCAACACAAAGTGACAATCGACCTCAATGGGCTTCAATGGATGTTAATCGACGATATCTGACAAAGTTAGATGCAAACTCACTCAAATATATGAGAAATGTTGAAATTCGACTTCAAATTAGGAAGAAAGACTTAGAAAATTTTCACTCAACACAAAGTGACAATCGACCTCAATGGGCTTCAATGGATGTTAATCGACGATATCTGACAAAGTTAGATGCAAACTCACTCAAATATATGAGAAATGTTGAAATTCGACTTCAAATTAGGAAGAAAGACTTAGAAAATTTTCACTCAACACAAAGTGACAATCGACCTCAATGGGCTTCAATGGATGTTAATCGACGATATCTGACAAAGTTAGATGCAAACTCACTCAAATATATGAGAAATGTTGAAATTCGACTTCAAATTAGGAAGATAGACTTAGAAAATTTCCACTCAACACAAAGTGACAATCGACCTCAATGGGCTTCAATGGATGTTAATCGACGATATCTGACAAAGTAAGATGCAAACTCAATCAAATATATAAGAAATGTTGAAATTCGACTTCAAATTAGGAAGATAGACTTAGAAAATTTTCACTCAACACAAAGTGACAATCGACCTCAATGGGCTTCAATGGATGTTAATCGACGATATCTGACAAAGTTAGATGCAAACTCACTCAAATATATGAGAAATGTTGAAATTCGACTTCAAATTAGGAAGATAGACTTAGAAAATTTTCACTCAACACAAAGTGACAATCGACCTCAATGGGCTTCAATGGATGTTAATCGACGATATCTGACAAAGTTAGATGCAAACTCACTCAAATATATGAGAAATGTTGAAATTCGACTTCAAATTAGGAAGAAAGACTTAGAAAATTTTCACTCAACACAAAGTGACAATCGACCTCAATGGGCTTCAATGGATGTTAATCGAAGTTATCTGACAAAGTTAGATGCAAACTCACTCAAATATATGAGAAATGTTGAAATTCGACTTCAAATTAGGAAGATAGACTTAGAAAATTTTCACTCAACACAAAGTGACAATCGACCTCAATGGGCTTCAATGGATGTTAATCGACGATATCTGACAAAGTTAGATGCAAACTCACTCAAATATATGAGAAATGTTGAAATTCGACTTCAAATTAGGAAGAAAGACTTAGAAAATTTTCACTCAACACAAAGTGACAATCGACCTCAATGGGCTTCAATGGATGTTAATCGACGATATCTGACAAAGTTAGATGCAAACTCACTCAAATATATGAGAAATGTTGAAATTCGACTTCAAATTAGGAACATAGACTTAGAAAATTTTCACTCAACACAAAGTGACAATCGACCTCAATGGGCTTCAATGGATGTAAATCGACGATATCTGACAAAGTTAGATGCAAACTCACTCAAATATATGAGAAATGTTGAAATTCGACTTCAAATTAGGAAGATAGACTTAGAAAATTTTCAATCAACACAAAGTGACAATCGACCTCAATGGGCTTCAATGGATGTTAATCGACGATATCTGACAAAGTTAGATGCAAACTCACTCAAATATATGAGAAATGTTGAAATTCGACTTCAAATTAGGAAGATAGACTTTGAAAATTTTCACTCAACACAAAGTGACAATCGACCTCAATGGGCTTCAATGGATGTTAATCGACGATATCTGACAAAGTAAGATGCAAACTCACTCAAATATAAGAGAAATGTTGAAATTCGACTTCAAATTAGGAAGATAGACTTAGAAAATTTTCACTCAACACAAAGTGACAATCGACCTCAATGGGCTTCAATGGATGTAAATCGACGATATCTGACAAAGTTAGATGCAAACTCACTCAAATATATGAGAAATGTTGAAATTCGACTTCAAATTAGGAAGATAGACTTAGAAAATTTTCACTCAACACAAAGTGACAATCGACCTCAATGGGCTTCAATGAATGTTAATCGACGATATCTGACAAAGTTAGATGCAAACTCACTCAAATATATCAGAAATGTTGACATTCGACTTCAAATTAGGAAGATAGACTTAAAAAATTTTCAATCAACACAAAGTGACAATCGACCTCAATGGGCTTCAATCAATGTTAATCGACGATATCTGACAAAGTAAGATGCAAACTCACTCAAATATATGAGAAATGTTGAAATTCGACTTCAAATTAGGAAGATAGACTTTGAAAATTTTCACTCAACACAAAGTGACAATCGACCTCAATGGGCTTCAATGGATGTTAATCGACGATATCTGACAAAGTTAGATGCAAACTCACTCAAATATATCAGAAATGTTGAAATTCGACTTCAAATTAGGAAGATAGACTTAAAAAATTTTCAATCAACACAAAGTGACAATCGACCTCAATGGGCTTCAATGAATGTTAATCGACGATATCTGACAAAGTTAGATGCAAACTCTCTCAAATATATCAGAAATGTTGACATTCGACTTCAAATTAGGAAGATAGACTTAAAAAATTTTCAATCAACACAAAGTGACAATCGACCTCAATGGGCTTCAATCAATGTTAATCGACGATATCTGACAAAGTTAGATGCAAACTCACTCAAATATATCAGAAATGTTGACATTCGACTTCAAATTAGGAAGATAGACTTAGAAAATTTTCACTCAACACAAAGTGACAATCGACCTCAATGGGCTTCAATCAATGTTAATCGACGATATCTGACAAAGTAAGATGCAAACTCACTCAAATATATGAGAAATGTTGAAATTCGACTTCAAATTAGGAAGATAGACTTAAAAAATTTTCAATCAACACAAAGTGACAATCGACCTCAATGGGCTTCAATGAATGTTAATCGACGATATCTGACAAAGTTAGATGCAAACTCTCTCAAATATATCAGAAATGTTGACATTCGACTTCAAATTAGGAAGATAGACTTAAAAAATTTTCAATCAACACAAAGTGACAATCGACCTCAATGGGCTTCAATGAATGTTAATCGACGATATCTGACAAAGTTAGATGCAAACTCACTCAAATATATCAGAAATGTTGACATTCGACTTCAAATTAGGAAGATAGACTTAAAAAATTTTCAATCAACACAAAGTGACAATCGACCTCAATGGGCTTCAATCAATGTTAATCGACGATATCTGACAAAGTAAGATGCAAACTCACTCAAATATATGAGAAATGTTGAAATTCGACTTCAAATTAGGAAGATAGACTTTGAAAATTTTCACTCAACACAAAGTGACAATCGACCTCAATGGGCTTCAATGGATGTAAATCGACGATATCTGACAAAGTTAGATGCAAACTCACTCAAATATATCAGAAATGTTGAAATTCGACTTCAAATTAGGAAGATAGACTTTGAAAATTTTCACTCAACACAAAGTGACAATCGACCTCAATGGGCTTCAATGGATGTTAATCGACGATATCTGACAAAGTAAGATGCAAACTCACTCGAATATAAGAGAAATGTTGAAATTCGACTTCAAATTAGGAAGATAGACTTAGAAAATTTTCACTCAACACAAAGTGACAATCGACCTCAATGGGCTTCAATGGATGTAAATCGACGATATCTGACAAAGTTAGATGCAAACTCACTCAAATATATGAGAAATGTTGAAATTCGACTTCAAATTAGGAAGATAGACTTAGAAAATTTTCACTCAACACAAAGTGACAATCGACCTCAATGGGCTTCAATGGATGTAAATCGACGATATCTGACAAAGTTAGATGCAAACTCACTCAAATATATCAGAAATGTTGAAATTCGACTTCAAATTAGGAAGATAGACTTTGAAAATTTTCACTCAACACAAAGTGACAATCGACCTCAATGGGCTTCAATGGATGTTAATCGACGATATCTGACAAAGTAAGATGCAAACTCACTCAAATATAAGAGAAATGTTGAAATTCGACTTCAAATTAGGAAGATAGACTTAGAAAATTTTCACTCAACACAAAGTGACAATCGACCTCAATGGGCTTCAATGGATGTAAATCGACGATATCTGACAAAGTTAGATGCAAACTCACTCAAATATATGAGAAATGTTGAAATTCGACTTCAAATTAGGAAGATAGACTTAGAAAATTTTCAATCAACACAAAGTGACAATCGACCTCAATGGGCTTCAATGGATGTTAATCGACGATATCTGACAAAGTTAGATGCAAACTCACTCAAATATATGAGAAATGTTGAAATTCGACTTCAAATTAGGAAGATAGACTTCGAAAATTTTCACTCAACACAAAGTGACAATCGACCTCAATGGGCTTCAATGGATGTTAATCGACGATATCTGACAAAGTAAGATGCAAACTCACTCAAATATAAGAGAAATGTTGAAATTCGACTTCAAATTAGGAAGATAGACTTAGAAAATTTTCACTCAACACAAAGTGACAATCGACCTCAATGGGCTTCAATGGATGTTAATCGACGATATCTGACAAAGTAAGATGCAAACTCACTCAAATATATGAGAAATGTTGAAATTCGACTTCAAATTAGGAAGATAGACTTTGAAAATTTTCACTCAACACAAAGTGACAATCGACCTCAATGGGCTTCAATGGATGTAAATCGACGATATCTGACAAAGTTAGATGCAAACTCACTCAAATATATGAGAAATGTTGAAATTCGACTTCAAATTAGGAAGATAGACTTAGAAATTTTTCACTCAACACAAAGTGACAATCGACCTCAATGGGCTTCAATGAATGTTAATCGACGATATCTGACAAAGTTAGATGCAAACTCACTCAAATATATCAGAAATGTTGACATTCGACTTCAAATTAGGAAGATAGACTTAAAAAATTTTCAATCAACACAAAGTGACAATCGACCTCAATGGGCTTCAATCAATGTTAATCGACGATATCTGACAAAGTAAGATGCAAACTCACTCAAATATATGAGAAATGTTGAAATTCGACTTCAAATTAGGAAGATAGACTTAGAAAATTTTCAATCAACACAAAGTGACAATCGACCTCAATGGGCTTCAATGGATGTTAATCGACGATATCTGACAAAGTTAGATGCAAACTCACTCAAATATATGAGAAATGTTGAAATTCGACTTCAAATTAGGAAGATAGACTTTGAAAATTTTCACTCAACACAAAGTGACAATCGACCTCAATGGGCTTCAATGGATGTTAATCGACGATATCTGACAAAGTTAGATGCAAACTCACTCAAATATATGAGAAATGTTGAAATTCGACTTCAAATTAGGAAGATAGACTTAGAAAATTTTCACTCAACACAAAGTGACAATCGACCTCAATGGGCTTCAATGGATGTTAATCGACGATATCTGACAAAGTAAGATGCAAACTCACTCAAATATAAGAGAAATGTTGAAATTCGACTTCAAATTAGGAAGATAGACTTAGAAAATTTTCACTCAACACAAAGTGACAATCGACCTCAATGGGCTTCAATGGATGTAAATCGACGATATCTGACAAAGTTAGATGCAAACTCACTCAAATATATGAGAAATGTTGAAATTCGACTTCAAATTAGGAAGATAGACTTAAAAAATTTTCAATCAACACAAAGTGACAATCGACCTCAATGGGCTTCAATCAATGTTAATCGACGATATCTGACAAAGTAAGATGCAAACTCACTCAAATATAAGAGAAATGTTGAAATTCGACTTCAAATTAGGAAGATAGACTTAGAAAATTTTCACTCAACACAAAGTGACAATCGACCTCAATGGGCTTCAATGGATGTAAATCGACGATATCTGACAAAGTTAGATGCAAACTCACTCAAATATATGAGAAATGTTGAAATTCGACTTCAAATTAGGAAGATAGACTTAGAAAATTTTCACTCAACACAAAGTGACAATCGACCTCAATGGGCTTCAATGAATGTTAATCGACGATATCTGACAAAGTAAGATGCAAACTCACTCAAATATAAGAGAAATGTTGAAATTCGACTTCAAATTAGGAAGATAGACTTAGAAAATTTTCACTCAACACAAAGTGACAATCGACCTCAATGGGCTTCAATGGATGTAAATCGACGATATCTGACAAAGTTAGATGCAAACTCACTCAAATATATCAGAAATGTTGAAATTCGACTTCAAATTAGGAAGATAGACTTTGAAAATTTTCACTCAACACAAAGTGACAATCGACCTCAATGGGCTTCAATGGATGTTAATCGACGATATCTGACAAAGTAAGATGCAAACTCACTCAAATATAAGAGAAATGTTGAAATTCGACTTCAAATTAGGAAGATAGACTTAGAAAATTTTCAATCAACACAAAGTGACAATCGACCTCAATGGGCTTCAATGGATGTTAATCGACGATATCTGACAAAGTTAGATGCAAACTCACTCAAATATATGAGAAATGTTGAAATTCGACTTCAAATTAGGAAGATAGACTTTGAAAATTTTCACTCAACACAAAGTGACAATCGACCTCAATGGGCTTCAATGGATGTTAATCGACGATATCTGACAAAGTTAGATGCAAACTCACTCAAATATATGAGAAATGTTGAAATTCGACTTCAAATTAGGAAGATAGACTTAGAAAATTTTCACTCAACACAAAGTGACAATCGACCTCAATGGGCTTCAATGGATGTTAATCGACGATATCTGACAAAGTAAGATGCAAACTCACTCAAATATAAGAGAAATGTTGAAATTCGACTTCAAATTAGGAAGATAGACTTTGAAAATTTTCACTCAGCACAAAGTGACAATCGACCTCAATGGGCTTCAATGGATGTAAATCGACGATATCTGACAAAGTTAGATGCAAACTCACTCAAATATATGAGAAATGTTGAAATTCGACTTCAAATTAGGAAGATAGACTTAGAAAATTTTCACTCAACACAAAGTGACAATCGACCTCAATGGGCTTCAATGAATGTTAATCGACGATATCTGACAAAAGTTAGATGCAAACTCACTCAAATATATCAGAAATGTTGACATTCGACTTCAAATTAGGAAGATAGACTTAAAAAATTTTCAATCAACACAAAGTGACAATCGACCTCAATGGGCTTCAATCAATGTTAATCGACGATATCTGACAAAGTAAGATGCAAACTCACTCAAATATAAGAGAAATGTTGAAATTCGACTTCAAATTAGGAAGATAGACTTAGAAAATTTTCACTCAACACAAAGTGACAATCGACCTCAATGGGCTTCAATGGATGTAAATCGACGATATCTGACAAAGTTAGATGCAAACTCACTCAAATATATCAGAAATGTTGAAATTCGACTTCAAATTAGGAAGATAGACTTTGAAAATTTTCACTCAACACAAAGTGACAATCGACCTCAATGGGCTTCAATGGATGTAAATCGACGATATCTGACAAAGTTAGATGCAAACTCACTCAAATATATCAGAAATGTTGAAATTCGACTTCAAATTAGGAAGATAGACTTTGAAAATTTTCACTCAACACAAAGTGACAATCGACCTCAATGGGCTTCAATGAATGTTAATCGACGATATCTGACAAAAGTTAGATGCAAACTCACTCAAATATATCAGAAATGTTGACATTCGACTTCAAATTAGGAAGATAGACTTAAAAAATTTTCAATCAACACAAAGTGACAATCGACCTCAATGGGCTTCAATCAATGTTAATCGACGATATCTGACAAAGTAAGATGCAAACTCACTCAAATATAAGAGAAATGTTGAAATTCGACTTCAAATTAGGAAGATAGACTTAGAAAATTTTCACTCAACACAAAGTGACAATCGACCTCAATGGGCTTCAATGGATGTAAATCGACGATATCTGACAAAGTTAGATGCAAACTCACTCAAATATATCAGAAATGTTGAAATTCGACTTCAAATTAGGAAGATAGACTTTGAAAATTTTCACTCAACACAAAGTGACAATCGACCTCAATGGGCTTCAATGGATGTAAATCGACGATATCTGACAAAGTTAGATGCAAACTCACTCAAATATATCAGAAATGTTGAAATTCGACTTCAAATTAGGAAGATAGACTTTGAAAATTTTCACTCAACACAAAGTGACAATCGACCTCAATGGGCTTCAATGGATGTTAATCGACGATATCTGACAAAGTAAGATGCAAACTCACTCGAATATAAGAGAAATGTTGAAATTCGACTTCAAATTAGGAAGATAGACTTAGAAAATTTTCACTCAACACAAAGTGACAATCGACCTCAATGGGCTTCAATGGATGTAAATCGACGATATCTGACAAAGTTAGATGCAAACTCACTCAAATATATGAGAAATGTTGAAATTCGACTTCAAATTAGGAAGATAGACTTAGAAAATTTTCACTCAACACAAAGTGACAATCGACCTCAATGGGCTTCAATGGATGTAAATCGACGATATCTGACAAAGTTAGATGCAAACTCACTCAAATATATCAGAAATGTTGAAATTCGACTTCAAATTAGGAAGATAGACTTAGAAAATTTTCACTCAACACAAAGTGACAATCGACCTCAATGGGCTTCAATGGATGTAAATCGACGATATCTGACAAAGTTAGATGCAAACTCACTCAAATATATGAGAAATGTTGAAATTCGACTTCAAATTAGGAAGATAGACTTAGAAAATTTTCAATCAACACAAAGTGACAATCGACCTCAATGGGCTTCAATGGATGTTAATCGACGATATCTGACAAAGTTAGATGCAAACTCACTCAAATATATGAGAAATGTTGAAATTCGACTTCAAATTAGGAAGATAGACTTTGAAAATTTTCACTCAACACAAAGTGACAATCGACCTCAATGGGCTTCAATGGATGTTAATCGACGATATCTGACAAAGTAAGATGCAAACTCACTCAAATATAAGAGAAATGTTGAAATTCGACTTCAAATTAGGAAGATAGACTTAGAAAATTTTCACTCAACACAAAGTGACAATCGACCTCAATGGGCTTCAATGGATGTTAATCGACGATATCTGACAAAGTAAGATGCAAACTCACTCAAATATATGAGAAATGTTGAAATTCGACTTCAAATTAGGAAGATAGACTTTGAAAATTTTCACTCAACACAAAGTGACAATCGACCTCAATGGGCTTCAATGGATGTAAATCGACGATATCTGACAAAGTTAGATGCAAACTCACTCAAATATATGAGAAATGTTGAAATTCGACTTCAAATTAGGAAGATAGACTTAGAAAATTTTCACTCAACACAAAGTGACAATCGACCTCAATGGGCTTCAATGAATGTTAATCGACGATATCTGACAAAGTTAGATGCAAACTCACTCAAATATATCAGAAATGTTGACATTCGACTTCAAATTAGGAAGATAGACTTAAAAAATTTTCAATCAACACAAAGTGACAATCGACCTCAATGGGCTTCAATCAATGTTAATCGACGATATCTGACAAAGTAAGATGCAAACTCACTCAAATATATGAGAAATGTTGAAATTCGACTTCAAATTAGGAAGATAGACTTAGAAAATTTTCAATCAACACAAAGTGACAATCGACCTCAATGGGCTTCAATGGATGTTAATCGACGATATCTGACAAAGTTAGATGCAAACTCACTCAAATATATGAGAAATGTTGAAATTCGACTTCAAATTAGGAAGATAGACTTTGAAAATTTTCACTCAACACAAAGTGACAATCGACCTCAATGGGCTTCAATGGATGTTAATCGACGATATCTGACAAAGTTAGATGCAAACTCACTCAAATATATGAGAAATGTTGAAATTCGACTTCAAATTAGGAAGATAGACTTAGAAAATTTTCACTCAACACAAAGTGACAATCGACCTCAATGGGCTTCAATGGATGTTAATCGACGATATCTGACAAAGTAAGATGCAAACTCACTCAAATATAAGAGAAATGTTGAAATTCGACTTCAAATTAGGAAGATAGACTTAGAAAATTTTCACTCAACACAAAGTGACAATCGACCTCAATGGGCTTCAATGGATGTAAATCGACGATATCTGACAAAGTTAGATGCAAACTCACTCAAATATATGAGAAATGTTGAAATTCGACTTCAAATTAGGAAGATAGACTTAAAAAATTTTCAATCAACACAAAGTGACAATCGACCTCAATGGGCTTCAATCAATGTTAATCGACGATATCTGACAAAGTAAGATGCAAACTCACTCAAATATAAGAGAAATGTTGAAATTCGACTTCAAATTAGGAAGATAGACTTAGAAAATTTTCACTCAACACAAAGTGACAATCGACCTCAATGGGCTTCAATGGATGTAAATCGGCGATATCTGACAAAGTTAGATGCAAACTCACTCAAATATATGAGAAATGTTGAAATTCGACTTCAAATTAGGAAGATAGACTTAGAAAATTTTCACTCAACACAAAGTGACAATCGACCTCAATGGGCTTCAATGAATGTTAATCGACGATATCTGACAAAGTAAGATGCAAACTCACTCAAATATAAGAGAAATGTTGAAATTCGACTTCAAATTAGGAAGATAGACTTAGAAAATTTTCACTCAACACAAAGTGACAATCGACCTCAATGGGCTTCAATGGATGTAAATCGACGATATCTGACAAAGTTAGATGCAAACTCACTCAAATATATCAGAAATGTTGAAATTCGACTTCAAATTAGGAAGATAGACTTCGAAAATTTTCACTCAACACAAAGTGACAATCGACCTCAATGGGCTTCAATGGATGTTAATCGACGATATCTGACAAAGTAAGATGCAAACTCACTCAAATATAAGAGAAATGTTGAAATTCGACTTCAAATTAGGAAGATAGACTTAGAAAATTTTCACTCAACACAAAGTGACAATCGACCTCAATGGGCTTCAATGGATGTAAATCGACGATATCTGACAAAGTTAGATGCAAACTCACTCAAATATAAGAGAAATGTTGAAATTCGACTTCAAATTAGGAAGATAGACTTAGAAAATTTTCACTCAACACAAAGTGACAATCGACCTCAATGGGCTTCAATGGATGTTAATCGACGATATCTGACAAAGTAAGATGCAAACTCACTCAAATATAAGAGAAATGTTGAAATTCGACTTCAAATTAGGAAGATAGACTTAGAAAATTTTCACTCAACACAAAGTGACAATCGACCTCAATGGGCTTCAATGGATGTAAATCGACGATATCTGACAAAGTTAGATGCAAACTCACTCAAATATATGAGAAATGTTGAAATTCGACTTCAAATTAGGAAGATAGACTTAGAAAATTTTCACTCAACACAAAGTGACAATCGACCTCAATGGGCTTCAATGGATGTAAATCGACGATATCTGACAAAGTTAGATGCAAACTCACTCAAATATATCGGAAATGTTGAAATTCGACTTCAAATTAGGAAGATAGACTTTGAAAATTTTCACTCAACACAAAGTGACAATCGACCTCAATGGGCTTCAATAGATGTAAATCGACGATATCTGACAAAGTTAGATGCAAACTCACTCAAATATATGAGAAATGTTGAAATTCGACTTCAAATTAGGAAGATAGACTTAGAAAATTTTCAATCAACACAAAGTGACAATCGACCTCAATGGGCTTCAATCAATGTTAGTCGACGATATCTGACAAAGTAAGATGCAAACTCACTCAAATATAAGAGAAATGTTGAAATTCGACTTCAAATTAGGAAGATAGACTTAAAAAATTTTTAATCAACACAAAGTGACAATCGACCTCAATGGGCTTCAATCAATGTTAATCGACGATATCTGACAAAGTAAGATGCAAACTCACTCAAATATAAGAGAAATGTTGAAATTCGACTTCAAATTAGGAAGATAGACTTAGAAAATTTTCACTCAACACAAAGTGACAATCGACCTCAATGGGCTTCAATGGATGTAAATCGACGATATCTGACAAAGTTAGATGCAAACTCACTCAAATATATGAGAAATGTTGAAATTCGACTTCAAATTAGGAAGATAGACTTAGAAAATTTTCACTCAACACAAAGTGACAATCGACCTCAATGGGCTTCAATGAATGTTAATCGACGATATCTGACAAAGTTAGATGCAAACTCACTCAAATATATCAGAAATGTTGACATTCGACTTCAAATTAGGAAGATAGACTTAAAAAATTTTCAATCAACACAAAGTGACAATCGACCTCAATGGGCTTCAATCAATGTTAATCGACGATATCTGACAAAGTAAGATGCAAACTCACTCAAATATAAGAGAAATGTTGAAATTCGACTTCAAATTAGGAAGATAGACTTAGAAAATTTTCACTCAACACAAAGTGACAATCGACCTCAATGGGCTTCAATGGATGTAAATCGACGATATCTGACAAAGTTAGATGCAAACTCACTCAAATATATCAGAAATGTTGAAATTCGACTTCAAATTAGGAAGATAGACTTTGAAAATTTTCACTCAACACAAAGTGACAATCGACCTCAATGGGCTTCAATGGATGTTAATCGACGATATCTGACAAAATAAGATGCAAACTCACTCAAATATAAGAGAAATGTTGAAATTCGACTTCAAATTAGGAAGATAGACTTAGAAAATTTTCACTCAACACAAAGTGACAATCGACCTCAATGGGCTTCAATGGATGTAAATCGACGATATCTGACAAAGTTAGATGCAAACTCACTCAAATATATGAGAAATGTTGAAATTCGACTTCAAATTAGGAAGATAGACTTAGAAAATTTTCAATCAACACAAAGTGACAATCGACCTCAATGGGCTTCAATGGATGTTAATCGACGATATCTGACAAACTTAGATGCAAACTCACTCAAATATATGAGAAATGTTGAAATTCGACTTCAAATTAGGAAGATAGACTTTGAAAATTTTCACTCAACACAAAGTGACAATCGACCTCAATGGGCTTCAATGGATGTTAATCGACGATATCTGACAAAGTTAGATGCAAACTCACTCAAATATATGAGAAATGTTGAAATTCGACTTCAAATTAGGAAGATAGACTTTGAAAATTTTCACTCAACACAAAGTGACAATCGACCTCAATGGGCTTCAATGAATGTTAATCGACGATATCTGACAAAGTTAGATGCAAACTCACTCAAATATATCAGAAATGTTGACATTCGACTTCAAATTAGGAAGATAGACTCAAAAAATTTTCACTCAACACAAAGTGACAATCGACCTCAATGGGCTTCAATCAATGTTAATCGACGATATCTGACAAAGTTAGATGCAAACTCACTCAAATATATGAGAAATGTTGAAATTCGACTTCAAATTAGGAAGATAGACTTAGAAAATTTTCACTCAACACAAAGTGACAATCGACCTCAATGGGCTTCAATGGATGTTAATCGACGATATCTGACAAAGTAAGATGCAAACTCACTCAAATATAAGAGAAATGTTGAAATTCGACTTCAAATTAGGAAGATAGACTTAGAAAATTTTCACTCAACACAAAGTGACAATCGACCTCAATGGGCTTCAATGGATGTTAATCGACGATATCTGACAAAGTAAGATGCAAACTCACTCAAATATAAGAGAAATGTTGAAATTCGACTTCAAATTAGGAAGAGAGACTAAGAAAATTTTCACTCAACACAAAGTGACAATCGACCTCAATGGGCTTCAATGGATGTAAATCGACGATATCTGACAAAGTTAGATGCAAACTCACTCAAATATATCAGAAATGTTGAAATTCGACTTCAAATTAGGAAGATAGACTTTGAAAATTTTCACTCAACACAAAGTGACAATCGACCTCAATGGGCTTCAATGAATGTTAATCGACGATATCTGACAAAGTTAGATGCAAACTCACTCAAATATATCAGAAATGTTGACATTCGACTTCAAATTAGGAAGATAGACTTAAAAAATTTTCAATCAACACAAAGTGACAATCGACCTCAATGGGCTTCAATCAATGTTAATCGACGATATCTGACAAAGTAAGATGCAAACTCACTCAAATATAGGAGAAATGTTGAAATTCGACTTCAAATTAGGAAGATAGACTTAGAAAATTTTCACTCAACACAAAGTGACAAACGACCTCAATGGGCTTCAATGGATGTAAATCGACGATATCTGACAAAGTTAGATGCAAACTCACTCAAATATATGAGAAATGTTGAAATTCGACTTCAAATTAGGAAGATAGACTTAGAAAATTTTCACTCAACACAAAGTGACAATCGACCTCAATGGGCTTCAATGAATGTTAATCGACGATATCTGACAAAGTTAGATGCAAACTCACTCAAATATATCAGAAATGTTGACATTCGACTTCAAATTAGGAAGATAGACTTAAAAAATTTTCAATCAACACAAAGTGACAATCGACCTCAATGGGCTTCAATCAATGTTAATCGACGATATCTGACAAAGTAAGATGCAAACTCACTCAAATATAAGAGAAATGTTGAAATTCGACTTCAAATTAGGAAGATAGACTTAGAAAATTTTCACTCAACACAAAGTGACAATCGACCTCAATGGGCTTCAATGGATGTAAATCGACGATATCTGACAAAGTTAGATGCAAACTCACTCAAATATATCAGAAATGTTGAAATTCGACTTCAAATTAGGAAGATAGACTTTGAAAATTTTCACTCAACACAAAGTGACAATCGACCTCAATGGGCTTCAATGGATGTTAATCGACGATATCTGACAAAGTAAGATGCAAACTCACTCAAATATAAGAGAAATGTTGAAATTCGACTTCAAATTAGGAAGATAGACTTAGAAAATTTTCACTCAACACAAAGTGACAATCGACCTCAATGGGCTTCAATGGATGTAAATCGACGATATCTGACAAAGTTAGATGCAAACTCACTCAAATATATGAGAAATGTTGAAATTCGACTTCAAATTAGGAAGATAGACTTAGAAAATTTTCACTCAACACAAAGTGACAATCGACCTCAATGGGCTTCAATGGATGTAAATCGACGATATCTGACAAAGTTAGATGCAAACTCACTCAAATATATCAGAAATGTTGAAATTCGACTTCAAATTAGGAAGATAGACTTTGAAAATTTTCACTCAACACAAAGTGACAATCGACCTCAATGGGCTTCAATGGATGTTAATCGACGATATCTGACAAAGTAAGATGCAAACTCACTCAAATATAAGAGAAATGTTGAAATTCGACTTCAAATTAGGAAGATAGACTTAGAAAATTTTCACTCAACACAAAGTGACAATCGACCTCAATGGGCTTCAATGGATGTAAATCGACGATATCTGACAAAGTTAGATGCAAACTCACTCAAATATATGAGAAATGTTGAAATTCGACTTCAAATTAGGAAGATAGACTTAGAAAATTTTCAATCAACACAAAGTGACAATCGACCTCAATGGGCTTCAATGGATGTTAATCGACGATATCTGACAAAGTTAGATGCAAACTCACTCAAATATATGAGAAATGTTGAAATTCGACTTCAAATTAGGATGATAGACTTTGAAAATTTTCACTCAACACAAAGTGACAATCGACCTCAATGGGCTTCAATGGATGTTAATCGACGATATCTGACAAAGTAAGATGCAAACTCACTCAAATATAAGAGAAATGTTGAAATTCGACTTCAAATTAGGAAGATAGACTTAGAAAATTTTCACTCAACACAAAGTGACAATCGACCTCAATGGGCTTCAATGGATGTAAATCGACGATATCTGACAAAGTTAGATGCAAACTCACTCAAATATATGAGAAATGTTGAAATTCGACTTCAAATTAGGAAGATAGACTTAGAAAATTTTCACTCAACACAAAGTGACAATCGACCTCAATGGGCTTCAATGAATGTTAATCGACGATATCTGACAAAGTTAGATGCAAACTCACTCAAATATATCAGAAATGTTGACATTCGACTTCAAATTAGGAAGATAGACTTAAAAAATTTTCAATCAACACAAAGTGACAATCGACCTCAATGGGCTTCAATCAATGTTAATCGACGATATCTGACAAAGTAAGATGCAAACTCACTCAAATATAAGAGAAATGTTGAAATTCGACTTCAAATTAGGAAGATAGACTTAGAAAATTTTCACTCAACACAAAGTGACAATCGACCTCAATGGGCTTCAATGGATGTAAATCGACGATATCTGACAAAGTTAGATGCAAACTCACTCAAATATATCAGAAATGTTGAAATTCGACTTCAAATTAGGAAGATAGACTTTGAAAATTTTCACTCAACACAAAGTGACAATCGACCTCAATGGGCTTCAATGGATGTTAATCGACGATATCTGACAAAATAAGATGCAAACTCACTCAAATATAAGAGAAATGTTGAAATTCGACTTCAAATTAGGAAGATAGACTTAGAAAATTTTCACTCAACACAAAGTGACAATCGACCTCAATGGGCTTCAATGGATGTAAATCGACGATATCTGACAAAGTTAGATGCAAACTCACTCAAATATATGAGAAATGTTGAAATTCGACTTCAAATTAGGAAGATAGACTTAGAAAATTTTCAATCAACACAAAGTGACAATCGACCTCAATGGGCTTCAATGGATGTTAATCGACGATATCTGACAAAGTTAGATGCAAACTCACTCAAATATATGAGAAATGTTGAAATTCGACTTCAAATTAGGAAGATAGACTTTGAAAATTTTCACTCAACACAAAGTGACAATCGACCTCAATGGGCTTCAATGGATGTTAATCGACGATATCTGACAAAGTTAGATGCAAACTCACTCAAATATATGAGAAATGTTGAAATTCGACTTCAAATTAGGAAGATAGACTTAGAAAATTTTCACTCAACACAAAGTGACAATCGACCTCAATGGGCTTCAATGGATGTTAATCGACGATATCTGATAAAGTAAGATGCAAACTCACTCAAATATAAGAGAAATGTTGAAATTCGACTTCAAATTAGGAAGATAGACTTAGAAAATTTTCACTTAACACAAAGTGACAATCGACCTCAATGGGCTTCAATGGATGTTAATCGACGATATCTGACAAAGTAAGATGCAAACTCACTCAAATATAAGAGAAATGTTGAAATTCGACTTCAAATTAGGAAGATAGACTTAGAAAATTTTCACTTAACACAAAGTGACAATCGACCTCAATGGGCTTCAATGGATGTTAATCGACGATATCTGACAAAGTTAGATGCAAACTCACTCAAATATATGAGAAATGTTGAAATTCGACTTCAAATTAGGAAGATAGACTTTGAAAATTTTCACTCAACACAAAGTGACAATCGACCTCAATGGGCTTCAATGGATGTTAATCGACGATATCTGACAAAGTTAGATGCAAACTCACTCAAATATATGAGAAATGTTGAAATTCGACTTCAAATTAGGAAGATAGACTTTGAAAATTTTCACTCAACACAAAGTGACAATCGACCTCAATGGGCTTCAATGGATGTTAATCGACGATATCTGACAAAGTTAGATGCAAACTCACTCAAATATATGAGAAATGTTGAAATTCGACTTCTAATTAGGAAGATAGACTTAGAAAATTTTCACTCAACACAAAGTGACAATCGACCTCAATGGGCTTCAATGGATGTTAATCGACGATATCTGACAAAGTAAGATGCAAACTCACTCAAATATAAGAGAAATGTTGAAATTCGACTTCAAATTAGGAAGATAGACTTAAAAAATTTTCAATCAACACAAAGTGACAATCGACCTCAATGGGCTTCAATCAATGTTAATCGACGATATCTGACAAAGTAAGATGCAAACTCACTCAAATATAAGAGAAATGTTGAAATTCGACTTCAAATTAGGAAGATAGACTTAGAAAATTTTCACTCAACACAAAGTGACAATCGACCTCAATGGGCTTCAATGGATGTAAATCGACGATATCTGACAAAGTTAGATGCAAACTCACTCAAATATATGAGAAATGTTGAAATTCGACTTCAAATTAGGAAGATAGACTAAGAAAATTTTCACTCAACACAAAGTGACAATCGACCTCAATGGGCTTCAATGGATGTAAATCGACGATATCTGACAAAGTTAGATGCAAACTCACTCAAATATATCAGAAATGTTGAAATTCGACTTCAAATTAGGAAGATAGACTTTGAAAATTTTCACTCAACACAAAGTGACAATCGACCTCAATGGGCTTCAATGAATGTTAATCGACGATATCTGACAAAGTTAGATGCAAACTCACTCAAATATATCAGAAATGTTGACATTCGACTTCAAATTAGGAAGATAGACTTAAAAAATTTTCAATCAACACAAAGTGACAATCGACCTCAATGGGCTTCAATCAATGTTAATCGACGATATCTGACAAAGTAAGATGCAAACTCACTCAAATATAAGAGAAATGTTGAAATTCGACTTCAAATTAGGAAGATAGACTTAGAAAATTTTCACTCAACACAAAGTGACAATCGACCTCAATGGGCTTCAATCAATGTTAATCGACGATATCTGACAAAGTTAGATGCAAACTCACTCAAATATATGAGAAATGTTGAAATTCGACTTCAAATTAGGAAGATAGACTTAGAAAATTTTCACTCAACACAAAGTGACAATCGACCTCAATGGGCTTCAATGGATGTTAATCGACGATATCTGACAAAGTAAGATGCAAACTCACTCAAATATAAGAGAAATGTTGAAATTCGACTTCAAATTAGGAAGATAGACTTAGAAAATTTTCACTCAACACAAAGTGACAATCGACCTCAATGGGCTTCAATGGATGTTAATCGACGATATCTGACAAAGTTAGATGCAAACTCACTCAAATATATGAGAAATGTTTAAATTCGACTTCAAATTAAGAAGATAGACTTTGAAAATTTTCACTCAACACAAAGTGACAATCGACCTCAATGGGCTTCAATGGATGTTAATCGACGATATCTGACAAAGTTAGATGCAAACTCACTCAAATATATGAGAAATGTTGAAATTCGACTTCAAATTAGGAAGATAGACTTAGAAAATTTTCACTCAACACAAAGTGACAATCGACCTCAATGGGCTTCAATGGATGTAAATCGACGATATCTGACAAAGTTAGATGCAAACTCACTCAAATATATCAGAAATGTTGAAATTCGACTTCAAATTAGGAAGATAGACTTTGAAAATTTTCACTCAACACAAAGTGACAATCGACCTCAATGGGCTTCAATGAATGTTAATCGACGATATCTGACAAAGTTAGATGCAAACTCACTCAAATATATCAGAAATGTTGACATTCGACTTCAAATTAGGAAGATAGACTTAAAAAATTTTCAATCAACACAAAGTGACAATCGACCTCAATGGGCTTCAATCAATGTTAATCGACGATATCTGACAAAGTAAGATGCAAACTCACTCAAATATAAGAGAAATGTTGAAATTCGACTTCAAATTAGGAAGATAGACTTAGAAAATTTTCACTCAACACAAAGTGACAATCGACCTCAATGGGCTTCAATGGATGTAAATCGACGATATCTGACAAAGTTAGATGCAAACTCACTCAAATATATGAGAAATGTTGAAATTCGACTTCAAATTAGGAAGATAGACTTTGAAAATTTTCACTCAACACAAAGTGACAATCGACCTCAATGGGCTTCAATGAATGTTAATCGACGATATCTGACAAAGTTAGATGCAAACTCACTCAAATATATCAGAAATGTTGACATTCGACTTCAAATTAGGAAGATAGACTTAGAAAATTTTCACTCAACACAAAGTGACAATCGACCTCAATGGGCTTCAATGGATGTTAATCGACGATATCTGACAAAGTAAGATGCAAACTCACTCAAATATAAGAGAAATGTTGAAATTCGACTTCAAATTAGGAAGATAGACTTAGAAAATTTTCACTCAACACAAAGTGACAATCGACCTCAATGGGCTTCAATGGATGTTAATCGACGATATCTGACAAAGTTAGATGCAAACTCACTCAAATATATGAGAAATGTTGAAATTCGACTTCAAATTAGGAAGATAGACTTTGAAAATTTTCACTCAACACAAAGTGACAATCGACCTCAATGGGCTTCAATGGATGTTAATCGACGATATCTGACAAAGTTAGATGCAAACTCACTCAAATATATGAGAAATGTTGAAATTCGACTTCAAATTAGGAAGATAGACTTAGAAAATTTTCACTCAACACAAAGTGACAATCGACCTCAATGGGCTTCAATGGATGTTAATCGACGATATCTGACAAATTAAGATGCAAACTCACTCAAATATATCAGAAATGTTGAAATTCGACTTCAAATTAGGAAGATAGACTTAGAAAATTTTCACGAAACACAAAGTGACAATCGACCTCAATGGGCTTCAATGGATGTTAATCGACGATATCTGACAAAGTAAGATGCAAACTCACTCAAATATATGAGAAATGTTGAAATTCGACTTCAAATTAGGAAGATAGACTGAAAAAATTTTCACTCAACACAAAGTGACAATCGACCTCAATGGGCTTCAATGAATGTTAATCGACGATATCTGACAAAGTTAGATGCAAACTCACTCAAATATATGAGAAATGTTGAAATTCGACTTCAAATTAGGAAGATAGACTTTGAAAATTTTCACTCAACACAAAGTGACAATCGACCTCAATGGGCTTCAATGGATGTTAATCGACGATATCTGACAAAGTAAGATGCAAACTCACTCAAATATAAGAGAAATGTTGAAATTCGACTTCAAATTAGGAAGATAGACTTAGAAAATTTTCACTTAACACAAAGTGACAATCGACCTCAATGGGCTTCAATGGATGTTAATCGACGATATCTGACAAAATTAGATGCAAACTCACTCAAATATATGAGAAATGTTGAAATTCGACTTCAAATTAGGAAGATAGACTTTGAAAATTTTCACTCAACACAAAGTGACAATCGACCTAAATGGGCTTCAATGGATGTTAATCGACGATATCTGACAAAGTAAGATGCAAACTCACTCAAATATAAGAGAAATGTTGAAATTCGACTTCAAATTAGGAAGATAGACTTTGAAAATTTTCACTCAACACAAAGTGACAATCGACCTCAATGGGCTTCAATGGATGTTAATCGACGATATCTGACAAAGTAAGATGCAAACTCACTCAAATATAAGAGAAATGTTGAAATTCGACTTCAAATTAGGAAGATAGACTTAGAAAATTTTCACTCAACACAAAGTGACAATCGACCTCAATGGGCTTCAATGGATGTTAATCGACGATATCTGACAAAGTAAGATGCAAACTCACTCAAATATAAGAGAAATGTTGAAATTCGACTTCAAATTAGGAAGATAGACTAAGAAAATTTTCACTCAACACAAAGTGACAATCGACCTCAATGGGCTTCAATGGATGTAAATCGACGATATCTGACAAAGTTAGATGCAAACTCACTCAAATATATCAGAAATGTTGAAATTCGACTTCAAATTAGGAAGATAGACTTTGAAAATTTTCACTCAACACAAAGTGACAATTGACCTCAATGGGCTTCAATGAATGTTAATCGACGATATCTGACAAAGTTAGATGCAAACTCACTCAAATATATCAGAAATGTTGACATTCGACTTCAAATTAGGAAGATAGACTTAAAAAATTTTCAATCAACACAAAGTGACAATCGACCTCAATGGGCTTCAATCAATGTTAATCGACGATATCTGACAAAGTAAGATGCAAACTCACTCAAATATAAGAGAAATGTTGAAATTCGACTTCAAATTAGGAAGATAGACTTAGAAAATTTTCACTCAACACAAAGTGACAATCGACCTCAATGGGCTTCAATCAATGTTAATCGACGATATCTGACAAAGTAAGATGCAAACTCACTCAAATATAAGAGAAATGTTGAAATTCGACTTCAAATTAGGAAGATAGACTTAGAAAATTTTCACTCAACACAAAGTGACAATCGACCTCAATGGGCTTCAATGGATGTTAATCGACGATATCTGACAAAGTTAGATGCAAACTCACTCAAATATATGAGAAATGTTGAAATTCGACTTCAAATTAGGAAGATAGACTTTGAAAATTTTCACTCAACACAAAGTGACAATCGACCTCAATGGGCTTCAATGGATGTTAATCGACGATATCTGACAAAGTTAGATGCAAACTCACTCAAATATATGAGAAATGTTGAAATTCGACTTCAAATTAGGAAGATAGACTTAGAAAATTTTCACTCAACACAAAGTGACAATCGACCTCAATGGGCTTCAATGGATGTTAATCGACGATATCTGACAAATTAAGATGCAAACTCACTCAAATATATCAGAAATGTTGAAATTCGACTTCAAATTAGGAAGATAGACTTAGAAAATTTTCACGAAACACAAAGTGACAATCGACCTCAATGGGCTTCAATGGATGTTAATCGACGATATCTGACAAAGTAAGATGCAAACTCACTCAAATATATGAGAAATGTTGAAATTCGACTTCAAATTAGGAAGATAGACTGAAAAAATTTTCACTCAACACAAAGTGACAATCGACCTCAATGGGCTTCAATGAATGTTAATCGACGATATCTGACAAAGTTAGATGCAAACTCACTCAAATATATGAGAAATGTTGAAATTCGACTTCAAATTAGGAAGATAGACTTTGAAAATTTTCACTCAACACAAAGTGACAATCGACCTCAATGGGCTTCAATGGATGTTAATCGACGATATCTGACAAAGTAAGATGCAAACTCACTCAAATATAAGAGAAATGTTGAAATTCGACTTCAAATTAGGAAGATAGACTTAGAAAATTTTCACTTAACACAAAGTGACAATCGACCTCAATGGGCTTCAATGGATGTTAATCGACGATATCTGACAAAATTAGATGCAAACTCACTCAAATATATGAGAAATGTTGAAATTCGACTTCAAATTAGGAAGATAGACTTTGAAAATTTTCACTCAACACAAAGTGACAATCGACCTAAATGGGCTTCAATGGATGTTAATCGACGATATCTGACAAAGTAAGATGCAAACTCACTCAAATATAAGAGAAATGTTGAAATTCGACTTCAAATTAGGAAGATAGACTTTGAAAATTTTCACTCAACACAAAGTGACAATCGACCTCAATGGGCTTCAATGGATGTTAATCGACGATATCTGACAAAGTAAGATGCAAACTCACTCAAATATAAGAGAAATGTTGAAATTCGACTTCAAATTAGGAAGATAGACTTAGAAAATTTTCACTCAACACAAAGTGACAATCGACCTCAATGGGCTTCAATGGATGTTAATCGACGATATCTGACAAAGTAAGATGCAAACTCACTCAAATATAAGAGAAATGTTGAAATTCGACTTCAAATTAGGAAGATAGACTAAGAAAATTTTCACTCAACACAAAGTGACAATCGACCTCAATGGGCTTCAATGGATGTAAATCGACGATATCTGACAAAGTTAGATGCAAACTCACTCAAATATATCAGAAATGTTGAAATTCGACTTCAAATTAGGAAGATAGACTTTGAAAATTTTCACTCAACACAAAGTGACAATTGACCTCAATGGGCTTCAATGAATGTTAATCGACGATATCTGACAAAGTTAGATGCAAACTCACTCAAATATATCAGAAATGTTGACATTCGACTTCAAATTAGGAAGATAGACTTAAAAAATTTTCAATCAACACAAAGTGACAATCGACCTCAATGGGCTTCAATCAATGTTAATCGACGATATCTGACAAAGTAAGATGCAAACTCACTCAAATATAAGAGAAATGTTGAAATTCGACTTCAAATTAGGAAGATAGACTTAGAAAATTTTCACTCAACACAAAGTGACAATCGACCTCAATGGGCTTCAATCAATGTTAATCGACGATATCTGACAAAGTTAGATGCAAACTCACTCAAATATATGAGAAATGTTGAAATTCGACTTCAAATTAGGAAGATAGACTTAGAAAATTTTCACTCAACACAAAGTGACAATCGACCTCAATGGGCTTCAATGGATGTTAATCGACGATATCTGACAAAGTAAGATGCAAACTCACTCAAATATAAGAGAAATGTTGAAATTCGACTTCAAATTAGGAAGATAGACTTAGAAAATTTTCACTCAACACAAAGTGACAATCGACCTCAATGGGCTTCAATGGATGTTAATCGACGATATCTGACAAAGTAAGATGCAAACTCACTCAAATATAAGAGAAATGTTGAAATTCGACTTCAAATTAGGAAGATAGACTAAGAAAATTTTCACTCAACACAAAGTGACAATCGACCTCAATGGGCTTCAATGGATGTAAATCGACGATATCTGACAAAGTTAGATGCAAACTCACTCAAATATATCAGAAATGTTGAAATTCGACTTCAAATTAGGAAGATAGACTTTGAAAATTTTCACTCAACACAAAGTGACAATCGACCTCAATGGGCTTCAATGAATGTTAATCGACGATATCTGACAAAGTTAGATGCAAACTCACTCAAATATATCAGAAATGTTGACATTCGACTTCAAATTAGGAAGATAGACTTAAAAAATTTTCAATCAACACAAAGTGACAATCGACCTCAATGGGCTTCAATCAATGTTAATCGACGATATCTGACAAAGTAAGATGCAAACTCACTCAAATATAAGAGAAATGTTGAAATTCGACTTCAAATTAGGAAGATAGACTTAGAAAATTTTCACTCAACACAAAGTGACAATCGACCTCAATGGGCTTCAATGGATGTAAATCGACGATATCTGACAAAGTTAGATGCAAACTCACTCAAATATATGAGAAATGTTGAAATTCGACTTCAAATTAGGAAGATAGACTTTGAAAATTTTCACTCAACACAAAGTGACAATCGACCTCAATGGGCTTCAATGAATGTTAATCGACGATATCTGACAAAGTTAGATGCAAACTCACTCAAATATATCAGAAATGTTGACATTCGACTTCAAATTAGGAAGATAGACTTAGAAAATTTTCACTCAACACAAAGTGACAATCGACCTCAATGGGCTTCAATGGATGTTAATCGACGATATCTGACAAAGTAAGATGCAAACTCACTCAAATATAAGAGAAATGTTGAAATTCGACTTCAAATTAGGAAGATAGACTTAGAAAATTTTCACTCAACACAAAGTGACAATCGACCTCAATGGGCTTCAATGGATGTTAATCGACGATATCTGACAAATTAAGATGCAAACTCACTCAAATATATCAGAAATGTTGAAATTCGACTTCAAATTAGGAAGATAGACTTAGAAAATTTTCACGAAACACAAAGTGACAATCGACCTCAATGGGCTTCAATGGATGTTAATCGACGATATCTGACAAAGTAAGATGCAAACTCACTCAAATATATGAGAAATGTTGAAATTCGACTTCAAATTAGGAAGATAGACTTAAAAAATTTTCACTCAACACAAAGTGACAATCGACCTCAATGGGCTTCAATGAATGTTAATCGACGATATCTGACAAAGTTAGATGCAAACTCACTCAAATATATGAGAAATGTTGAAATTCGACTTCAAATTAGGAAGATAGACTTTGAAAATTTTCACTCAACACAAAGTGACAATCGACCTCAATGGGCTTCAATGGATGTTAATCGACGATATCTGACAAAGTAAGATGCAAACTCACTCAAATATAAGAGAAATGTTGAAATTCGACTTCAAATTAGGAAGATAGACTTAGAAAATTTTCACTTAACACAAAGTGACAATCGACCTCAATGGGCTTCAATGGATGTTAATCGACGATATCTGACAAAATTAGATGCAAACTCACTCAAATATATGAGAAATGTTGAAATTCGACTTCAAATTAGGAAGATAGACTTTGAAAATTTTCACTCAACACAAAGTGACAATCGACCTAAATGGGCTTCAATGGATGTTAATCGACGATATCTGACAAAGTAAGATGCAAACTCACTCAAATATAAGAGAAATGTTGAAATTCGACTTCAAATTAGGAAGATAGACTTTGAAAATTTTCACTCAACACAAAGTGACAATCGACCTCAATGGGCTTCAATGGATGTTAATCGACGATATCTGACAAAGTTAGATGCAAACTCACTCAAATATATGAGAAATGTTGAAATTCGACTTCAAATGAGGAAGATAGTCTTTGAAAATTTTCAATCAACACAAAGTGACAATCGACCTCAATGGGCTTCAATGGATGTTAATCGACGATATCTGACAAAGTTAGATCCAAACTCACTCAAATATATGAGAAATGTTGAAATTCGACTACAAATTAGGAAGATAGACTTTGAAAATTTTCACTCAACACAAAGTGACAATCGACCTCAATGGGCTTCAATGAATGTTAATCGACGATATCTGACAAAGTTAGATGCAAACTCACTCAAATATATGAGAAATGTTGAAATTCGACTTCAAATTAGGAAGATAGACTTAGAAAATTTTCACTCAACACAAAGTGACAATCGACCTCAATGGGCTTCAATGGATGTTAATCGACGATATCTGACAAAGTAAGATGCAAACTCACTCAAATATAAGAGAAATGTTGAAATTCGACTTCAAATTAGGAAGATAGACTTAGAAAATTTTCACTCAACACAAAGTGACAATCGACCTCAATGGGCTTTAATGGATGTTAATCGACGATATCTGACAAAGTTAGATGCAAACTCACTCAAATATATGAGAAATGTTGAAATTCGACTTCAAATTAGGAAGATAGACTTTGAAAATTTTCACTCAACACAAAGTGACAATCGACCTCAATGGGCTTCAATGGATGTTAATCGACGATATCTGACAAAGTAAGATGCAAACTCACTCAAATATAAGAGAAATGTTGAAATTCGACTTCAAATTAGGAAGATAGACTTAGAAAATTTTCACTTAACACAAAGTGACAATCGACCTCAATGGGCTTCAATGGATGTTAATCGACGATATCTGACAAAGTTAGATCCAAACTCACTCAAATATATGAGAAATGTTGAAATTCGACTTCAAATTAGGAAGATAGACTTAGAAAATTTTCACTCAACACAAAGTGACAATCGACCTCAATGGGCTTCAATGGATGTAAATCGACGATATCTGACAAAGTTAGATGCAAACTCACTCAAATATATGAGAAATGTTGAAATTCGACTTCAAATTAGGAAGATAGACTAAGAAAATTTTCACTCAACACAAAGTGACAATCGACCTCAATGGGCTTCAATGGATGTAAATCGACGATATCTGACAAAGTTAGATGCAAACTCACTCAAATATATCAGAAATGTTGAAATTCGACTTCAAATTAGGAAGATAGACTTTGAAAATTTTCACTCAACACAAAGTGACAATCGACCTCAATGGGCTTCAATGAATGTTAATCGACGATATCTGACAAAGTTAGATGCAAACTCACTCAAATATATCAGAAATGTTGACATTCGACTTCAAATTAGGAAGATAGACTTAAAAAATTTTCAATCAACACAAAGTGACAATCGACCTCAATGGGCTTCAATCAATGTTAATCGACGATATCTGACAAAGTAAGATGCAAACTCACTCAAATATAAGAGAAATGTTGAAATTCGACTTCAAATTAGGAAGATAGACTTAGAAAATTTTCACTCAACACAAAGTGACAATCGACCTCAATGGGCTTCAATCAATGTTAATCGACGATATCTGACAAAGTTAGATGCAAACTCACTCAAATATATGAGAAATGTTGAAATTCGACTTCAAATTAGGAAGATAGACTTAGAAAATTTTCACTCAACACAAAGTGACAATCGACCTCAATGGGCTTCAATGGATGTTAATCGACGATATCTGACAAAGTAAGATGCAAACTCACTCAAATATAAGAGAAATGTTGAAATTCGACTTCAAATTAGGAAGATAGACTTAGAAAATGTTCACTCAACACAAAGTGACAATCGACCTCAATGGGCTTCAATGGATGTTAATCGACGATATCTGACAAAGTAAGATGCAAACTCACTCAAATATAAGAGAAATGTTGAAATTCGACTTCAAATTAGGAAGATAGACTAAGAAAATTTTCACTCAACACAAAGTGACAATCGACCTCAATGGGCTTCAATGGATGTAAATCGACGATATCTGACAAAGTTAGATGCAAACTCACTCAAATATATCAGAAATGTTGAAATTCGACTTCAAATTAGGAAGATAGACTTTGAAAATTTTCACTCAACACAAAGTGACAATCGACCTCAATGGGCTTCAATGAATGTTAATCGACGATATCTGACAAAGTTAGATGCAAACTCACTCAAATATATCAGAAATGTTGACATTCGACTTCAAATTAGGAAGATAGACTTAAAAAATTTTCAATCAACACAAAGTGACAATCGACCTCAATGGGCTTCAATCAATGTTAATCGACGATATCTGACAAAGTAAGATGCAAACTCACTCAAATATAAGAGAAATGTTGAAATTCGACTTCAAATTAGGAAGATAGACTTAGAAAATTTTCACTCAACACAAAGTGACAATCGACCTCAATGGGCTTCAATGGATGTAAATCGACGATATCTGACAAAGTTAGATGCAAACTCACTCAAATATATGAGAAATGTTGAAATTCGACTTCAAATTAGGAAGATAGACTTTGAAAATTTTCACTCAACACAAAGTGACAATCGACCTCAATGGGCTTCAATGAATGTTAATCGACGATATCTGACAAAGTTAGATGCAAACTCACTCAAATATATCAGAAATGTTGACATTCGACTTCAAATTAGGAAGATAGACTTAGAAAATTTTCACTCAACACAAAGTGACAATCGACCTCAATGGGCTTCAATGGATGTTAATCGACGATATCTGACAAAGTAAGATGCAAACTCACTCAAATATAAGAGAAATGTTGAAATTCGACTTCAAATTAGGAAGATAGACTTAGAAAATTTTCACTCAACACAAAGTGACAATCGACCTCAATGGGCTTCAATGGATGTTAATCGACGATATCTGACAAAGTTAGATGCAAACTCACTCAAATATATGAGAAATGTTGAAATTCGACTTCAAATTAGGAAGATAGACTTTGAAAATTTTCACTCAACACAAAGTGACAATCGACCTCAATGGGCTTCAATGGATGTTAATCGACGATATCTGACAAAGTTAGATGCAAACTCACTCAAATATATGAGAAATGTTGAAATTCGACTTCAAATTAGGAAGATAGACTTAGAAAATTTTCACTCAACACAAAGTGACAATCGACCTCAATGGGCTTCAATGGATGTTAATCGACGATATCTGACAAATTAAGATGCAAACTCACTCAAATATATCAGAAATGTTGAAATTCGACTTCAAATTAGGAAGATAGACTTAGAAAATTTTCACGAAACACAAAGTGACAATCGACCTCAATGGGCTTCAATGGATGTTAATCGACGATATCTGACAAAGTAAGATGCAAACTCACTCAAATATATGAGAAATGTTGAAATTCGACTTCAAATTAGGAAGATAGACTGAAAAAATTTTCACTCAACACAAAGTGACAATCGACCTCAATGGGCTTCAATGAATGTTAATCGACGATATCTGACAAAGTTAGATGCAAACTCACTCAAATATATGAGAAATGTTGAAATTCGACTTCAAATTAGGAAGATAGACTTTGAAAATTTTCACTCAACACAAAGTGACAATCGACCTCAATGGGCTTCAATGGATGTTAATCGACGATATCTGACAAAGTAAGATGCAAACTCACTCAAATATAAGAGAAATGTTGAAATTCGACTTCAAATTAGGAAGATAGACTTAGAAAATTTTCACTTAACACAAAGTGACAATCGACCTCAATGGGCTTCAATGGATGTTAATCGACGATATCTGACAAAATTAGATGCAAACTCACTCAAATATATGAGAAATGTTGAAATTCGACTTCAAATTAGGAAGATAGACTTTGAAAATTTTCACTCAACACAAAGTGACAATCGACCTAAATGGGCTTCAATGGATGTTAATCGACGATATCTGACAAAGTAAGATGCAAACTCACTCAAATATAAGAGAAATGTTGAAATTCGACTTCAAATTAGGAAGATAGACTTTGAAAATTTTCACTCAACACAAAGTGACAATCGACCTCAATGGGCTTCAATGGATGTTAATCGACGATATTTGACAAAGTAAGATGCAAACTCACTCAAATATAAGAGAAATGTTGAAATTCGACTTCAAATTAGGAAGATAGACTTAGAAAATTTTCACTCAACACAAAGTGACAATCGACCTCAATGGGCTTCAATGGATGTTAATCGACGATATCTGACAAAGTAAGATGCAAACTCACTCAAATATAAGAGAAATGTTGAAATT
The DNA here is from genome assembly GCF_026250575.1 of Diorhabda carinulata. NCBI lineage: Eukaryota > Metazoa > Arthropoda > Insecta > Coleoptera > Chrysomelidae > Diorhabda > Diorhabda carinulata. The sequence goes on from NC_079467.1 coordinate 11,920,582, forward strand.
CGACTTCAAATTAGGAAGATAGACTAAGAAAATTTTCACTCAACACAAAGTGACAATCGACCTCAATGGGCTTCAATGGATGTAAATCGACGATATCTGACAAAGTTAGATGCAAACTCACTCAAATATATCAGAAATGTTGAAATTCGACTTCAAATTAGGAAGATAGACTTTGAAAATTTTCACTCAACACAAAGTGACAATTGACCTCAATGGGCTTCAATGAATGTTAATCGACGATATCTGACAAAGTTAGATGCAAACTCACTCAAATATATCAGAAATGTTGACATTCGACTTCAAATTAGGAAGATAGACTTAAAAAATTTTCAATCAACACAAAGTGACAATCGACCTCAATGGGCTTCAATCAATGTTAATCGACGATATCTGACAAAGTAAGATGCAAACTCACTCAAATATAAGAGAAATGTTGAAATTCGACTTCAAATTAGGAAGATAGACTTTGAAAATTTTCACTCAACACAAAGTGACAATCGACCTCAATGGGCTTCAATGAATGTTAATCGACGATATCTGACAAAGTTAGATGCAAACTCACTCAAATATATGAGAAATGTTGAAATTCGACTTCAAATTAGGAAGATTGACTTTGAAAATTTTCAATCAACACAAAGTGACAATCGACCTCAGTGGGCTTCAATGGATGTTAATCGACGATATCTGACAAAGTTAGATGCAAACTTACTCAAATATATGAGAAATGTTGAAATTCGACTACAAATTAGGAAGATTGACTTTGAAAATTTTCAATCAACACAAAGTGACAATCGACCTCAATGGGCTTCAATGGATGTTAATCGACGATATCTGACAAAGTAAGATGCAAACTCACTCAAATATAAGAGAAATGTTGAAATTCGACTTCAAATTAGGAAGATAGACTTAGAAAATTTTCACTCAACACAAAGTGACAATCGACCTCAATGGGCTTTAATGGATGTTAATCGACGATATCTGACAAAGTTAGATGCAAACTCACTCAAATATATGAGAAATGTTGAAATTCGACTTCAAATTAGGAAGATAGACTTTGAAAATTTTCACTCAACACAAAGTGACAATCGACCTCAATGGGCTTCAATGGATGTTAATCGACGATATCTGACAAAGTAAGATGCAAACTCACTCAAATATAAGAGAAATGTTGAAATTCGACTTCAAATTAGGAAGATAGACTTAGAAAATTTTCACTTAACACAAAGTGACAATCGACCTCAATGGGCTTCAATGGATGTTAATCGACGATATCTGACAAAGTTAGATCCAAACTCACTCAAATATATGAGAAATGTTGAAATTCGACTTCAAATTAGGAAGATAGACTTAGAAAATTTTCACTCAACACAAAGTGACAATCGACCTCAATGGGCTTCAATGGATGTAAATCGACGATATCTGACAAAGTTAGATGCAAACTCACTCAAATATATGAGAAATGTTGAAATTCGACTTCAAATTAGGAAGATAGACTAAGAAAATTTTCACTCAACACAAAGTGACAATCGACCTCAATGGGCTTCAATGGATGTAAATCGACGATATCTGACAAAGTTAGATGCAAACTCACTCAAATATATCAGAAATGTTGAAATTCGACTTCAAATTAGGAAGATAGACTTTGAAAATTTTCACTCAACACAAAGTGACAATCGACCTCAATGGGCTTCAATGAATGTTAATCGACGATATCTGACAAAGTTAGATGCAAACTCACTCAAATATATCAGAAATGTTGACATTCGACTTCAAATTAGGAAGATAGACTTAAAAAATTTTCAATCAACACAAAGTGACAATCGACCTCAATGGGCTTCAATCAATGTTAATCGACGATATCTGACAAAGTAAGATGCAAACTCACTCAAATATAAGAGAAATGTTGAAATTCGACTTCAAATTAGGAAGATAGACTTAGAAAATTTTCACTCAACACAAAGTGACAATCGACCTCAATGGGCTTCAATCAATGTTAATCGACGATATCTGACAAAGTTAGATGCAAACTCACTCAAATATATGAGAAATGTTGAAATTCGACTTCAAATTAGGAAGATAGACTTAGAAAATTTTCACTCAACACAAAGTGACAATCGACCTCAATGGGCTTCAATGGATGTTAATCGACGATATCTGACAAAGTAAGATGCAAACTCACTCAAATATAAGAGAAATGTTGAAATTCGACTTCAAATTAGGAAGATAGACTTAGAAAATTTTCACTCAACACAAAGTGACAATCGACCTCAATGGGCTTCAATGGATGTTAATCGACGATATCTGACAAAGTAAGATGCAAACTCACTCAAATATAAGAGAAATGTTGAAATTCGACTTCAAATTAGGAAGATAGACTAAGAAAATTTTCACTCAACACAAAGTGACAATCGACCTCAATGGGCTTCAATGGATGTAAATCGACGATATCTGACAAAGTTAGATGCAAACTCACTCAAATATATCAGAAATGTTGAAATTCGACTTCAAATTAGGAAGATAGACTTTGAAAATTTTCACTCAACACAAAGTGACAATCGACCTCAATGGGCTTCAATGAATGTTAATCGACGATATCTGACAAAGTTAGATGCAAACTCACTCAAATATATCAGAAATGTTGACATTCGACTTCAAATTAGGAAGATAGACTTAAAAAATTTTCAATCAACACAAAGTGACAATCGACCTCAATGGGCTTCAATCAATGTTAATCGACGATATCTGACAAAGTAAGATGCAAACTCACTCAAATATAAGAGAAATGTTGAAATTCGACTTCAAATTAGGAAGATAGACTTAGAAAATTTTCACTCAACACAAAGTGACAATCGACCTCAATGGGCTTCAATCAATGTTAATCGACGATATCTGACAAAGTTAGATGCAAACTCACTCAAATATATGAGAAATGTTGAAATTCGACTTCAAATTAGGAAGATAGACTTAGAAAATTTTCACTCAACACAAAGTGACAATCGACCTCAATGGGCTTCAATGGATGTTAATCGACGATATCTGACAAAGTAAGATGCAAACTCACTCAAATATAAGAGAAATGTTGAAATTCGACTTCAAATTAGGAAGATAGACTTAGAAAATTTTCACTCAACACAAAGTGACAATCGACCTCAATGGGCTTCAATGGATGTTAATCGACGATATCTGACAAAGTAAGATGCAAACTCACTCAAATATAAGAGAAATGTTGAAATTCGACTTCAAATTAGGAAGATAGACTAAGAAAATTTTCACTCAACACAAAGTGACAATCGACCTCAATGGGCTTCAATGGATGTAAATCGACGATATCTGACAAAGTTAGATGCAAACTCACTCAAATATATCAGAAATGTTGAAATTCGACTTCAAATTAGGAAGATAGACTTTGAAAATTTTCACTCAACACAAAGTGACAATCGACCTCAATGGGCTTCAATGAATGTTAATCGACGATATCTGACTAAGTTAGATGCAAACTCACTCAAATATATCAGAAATGTTGACATTCGACTTCAAATTAGGAAGATAGACTTAAAAAATTTTCAATCAACACAAAGTGACAATCGACCTCAATGGGCTTCAATCAATGTTAATCGACGATATCTGACAAAGTAAGATGCAAACTCACTCAAATATAAGAGAAATGTTGAAATTCGACTTCAAATTAGGAAGATAGACTTAGAAAATTTTCACTCAACACAAAGTGACAATCGACCTCAATGGGCTTCAATGGATGTAAATCGACGATATCTGACAAAGTTAGATGCAAACTCACTCAAATATATGAGAAATGTTGAAATTCGACTTCAAATTAGGAAGATAGACTTTGAAAATTTTCACTCAACACAAAGTGACAATCGACCTCAATGGGCTTCAATGAATGTTAATCGACGATATCTGACAAAGTTAGATGCAAACTCACTCAAATATATCAGAAATGTTGACATTCGACTTCAAATTAGGAAGATAGACTTAAAAAATTTTCAATCAACACAAAGTGACAATCGACCTCAATGGGCTTCAATCAATGTTAATCGACGATATCTGACAAAGTAAGATGCAAACTCACTCAAATATAAGAGAAATGTTGAAATTCGACTTCAAATTAGGAAGATAGACTTAGAAAATTTTCACTCAACACAAAGTGACAATCGACCTCAATGGGCTTCAATGGATGTAAATCGACGATATCTGACAAAGTTAGATGCAAACTCACTCAAATATATGAGAAATGTTGAAATTCGACTTCAAATTAGGAAGATAGACTTTGAAAATTTTCACTTAACACAAAGTGACAATCGACCTCAATGGGCTTCAATGAATGTTAATCGACGATATCTGACAAAGTTAGATGCAAACTCACTCAAATATATCAGAAATGTTGACATTCGACTTCAAATTAGGAAGATAGACTTAGAAAATTTTCACTCAACACAAAGTGACAATCGACCTCAATGGGCTTCAATGGATGTTAATCGACGATATCTGACAAAGTAAGATGCAAACTCACTCAAATATAAGAGAAATGTTGAAATTCGACTTCAAATTAGGAAGATAGACTTAGAAAATTTTCACTCAACACAAAGTGACAATCGACCTCAATGGGCTTCAATGGATGTTAATCGACGATATCTGACAAAGTTAGATGCAAACTCACTCAAATATATGAGAAATGTTGAAATTCGACTTCAAATTAGGAAGATAGACTTTGAAAATTTTCACTCAACACAAAGTGACAATCGACCTCAATGGGCTTCAATGGATGTTAATCGACGATATCTGACAAAGTTAGATGCAAACTCACTCAAATATATGAGAAATGTTGAAATTCGACTTCAAATTAGGAAGATAGACTTAGAAAATTTTCACTCAACACAAAGTGACAATCGACCTCAATGGGCTTCAATGGATGTTAATCGACGATATCTGACAAATTAAGATGCAAACTCACTCAAATATATCAGAAATGTTGAAATTCGACTTCAAATTAGGAAGATAGACTTAGAAAATTTTCACGAAACACAAAGTGACAATCGACCTCAATGGGCTTCAATGGATGTTAATCGACGATATCTGACAAAGTAAGATGCAAACTCACTCAAATATATGAGAAATGTTGAAATTCGACTTCAAATTAGGAAGATAGACTGAAAAAATTTTCACTCAACACAAAGTGACAATCGACCTCAATGGGCTTCAATGAATGTTAATAGACGATATCTGACAAAGTTAGATGCAAACTCACTCAAATATATGAGAAATGTTGAAATTCGACTTCAAATTAGGAAGATAGACTTTGAAAATTTTCACTCAACACAAAGTGACAATCGACCTCAATGGGCTTCAATGGATGTTAATCGACGATATCTGACAAAGTAAGATGCAAACTCACTCAAATATAAGAGAAATGTTGAAATTCGACTTCAAATTAGGAAGATAGACTTAGAAAATTTTCACTTAACACAAAGTGACAATCGACCTCAATGGGCTTCAATGGATGTTAATCGACGATATCTGACAAAATTAGATGCAAACTCACTCAAATATATGAGAAATGTTGAAATTCGACTTCAAATTAGGAAGATAGACTTTGAAAATTTTCACTCAACACAAAGTGACAATCGACCTAAATGGGCTTCAATGGATGTTAATCGACGATATCTGACAAAGTAAGATGCAAACTCACTCAAATATAAGAGAAATGTTGAAATTCGACTTCAAATTAGGAAGATAGACTTTGAAAATTTTCACTCAACACAAAGTGACAATCGACCTCAATGGGCTTCAATGGATGTTAATCGACGATATCTGACAAAGTAAGATGCAAACTCACTCAAATATAAGAGAAATGTTGAAATTCGACTTCAAATTAGGAAGATAGACTTAGAAAATTTTCACTCAACACAAAGTGACAATCGACCTCAATGGGCTTCAATGGATGTTAATCGACGATATCTGACAAAGTAAGATGCAAACTCACTCAAATATAAGAGAAATGTTGAAATTCGACTTCAAATTAGGAAGATAGACTAAGAAAATTTTCACTCAACACAAAGTGACAATCGACCTCAATGGGCTTCAATGGATGTAAATCGACGATATCTGACAAAGTTAGATGCAAACTCACTCAAATATATCAGAAATGTTGAAATTCGACTTCAAATTAGGAAGATAGACTTTGAAAATTTTCACTCAACACAAAGTGACAATTGACCTCAATGGGCTTCAATGAATGTTAATCGACGATATCTGACAAAGTTAGATGCAAACTCACTCAAATATATCAGAAATGTTGACATTCGACTTCAAATTAGGAAGATAGACTTAAAAAATTTTCAATCAACACAAAGTGACAATCGACCTCAATGGGCTTCAATCAATGTTAATCGACGATATCTGACAAAGTAAGATGCAAACTCACTCAAATATAAGAGAAATGTTGAAATTCGACTTCAAATTAGGAAGATAGACTTAGAAAATTTTCACTCAACACAAAGTGACAATCGACCTCAATGGGCTTCAATGGATGTAAATCGACGATATCTGACAAAGTTAGATGCAAACTCACTCAAATATATGAGAAATGTTGAAATTCGACTTCAAATTAGGAAGATAGACTAAGAAAATTTTCACTCAACACAAAGTGACAATCGACCTCAATGGGCTTCAATGGATGTAAATCGACGATATCTGACAAAGTTAGATGCAAACTCACTCAAATATATCAGAAATGTTGAAATTCGACTTCAAATTAGGAAGATAGACTTTGAAAATTTTCACTCAACACAAAGTGACAATCGACCTCAATGGGCTTCAATGAATGTTAATCGACGATATCTGACAAAGTTAGATGCAAACTCACTCAAATATATCAGAAATGTTGACATTCGACTTCAAATTAGGAAGATAGACTTAAAAAATTTTCAATCAACACAAAGTGACAATCGACCTCAATGGGCTTCAATCAATGTTAATCGACGATATCTGACAAAGTAAGATGCAAACTCACTCAAATATAAGAGAAATGTTGAAATTCGACTTCAAATTAGGAAGATAGACTTAGAAAATTTTCACTCAACACAAAGTGACAATCGACCTCAATGGGCTTCAATCAATGTTAATCGACGATATCTGACAAAGTTAGATGCAAACTCACTCAAATATATGAGAAATGTTGAAATTCGACTTCAAATTAGGAAGATAGACTTAGAAAATTTTCACTCAACACAAAGTGACAATCGACCTCAATGGGCTTCAATGGATGTTAATCGACGATATCTGACAAAGTAAGATGCAAACTCACTCAAATATAAGAGAAATGTTGAAATTCGACTTCAAATTAGGAAGATAGACTTAGAAAATTTTCACTCAACACAAAGTGACAATCGACCTCAATGGGCTTCAATGGATGTTAATCGACGATATCTGACAAAGTAAGATGCAAACTCACTCAAATATAAGAGAAATGTTGAAATTCGACTTCAAATTAGGAAGATAGACTTAGAAAATTTTCACTCAACACAAAGTGACAATCGACCTCAATGGGCTTCAATGGATGTAAATCGACGATATCTGACAAAGTTAGATGCAAACTCACTCAAATATATGAGAAATGTTGAAATTCGACTTCAAATTAGGAAGATAGACTAAGAAAATTTTCACTCAACACAAAGTGACAATCGACCTCAATGGGCTTCAATGGATGTGAATCGACGATATCTGACAAAGTTAGATGCAAACTCACTCAAATATATCAGAAATGTTGAAATTCGACTTCAAATTAGGAAGATAGACTTTGAAAATTTTCACTCAACACAAAGTGACAATCGACCTCAATGGGCTTCAATGAATGTTAATCGACGATATCTGACAAAGTTAGATGCAAACTCACTCAAATATATCAGAAATGTTGACATTCGACTTCAAATTAGGAAGATAGACTTAAAAAATTTTCAATCAACACAAAGTGACAATCGACCTCAATGGGCTTCAATCAATGTTAATCGACGATATCTGACAAAGTAAGATGCAAACTCACTCAAATATAAGAGAAATGTTGAAATTCGACTTCAAATTAGGAAGATAGACTTAGAAAATTTTCACTCAACACAAAGTGACAATCGACCTCAATGGGCTTCAATCAATGTTAATCGACGATATCTGACAAAGTTAGATGCAAACTCACTCAAATATATGAGAAATGTTGAAATTCGACTTCAAATTAGGAAGATAGACTTAGAAAATTTTCACTCAACACAAAGTGACAATCGACCTCAATGGGCTTCAATGGATGTTAATCGACGATATCTGACAAAGTAAGATGCAAACTCACTCAAATATAAGAGAAATGTTGAAATTCGACTTCAAATTAGGAAGATAGACTAAGAAAATTTTCACTCAACACAAAGTGACAATCGACCTCAATGGGCTTCAATGGATGTAAATCGACGATATCTGACAAAGTAAGATGCAAACTCACTCAAATATAAGAGAAATGTTGAAATTCGACTTCAAATTAGGAAGATAGACTTTGAAAATTTTCACTCAACACAAAGTGACAATTGACCTCAATGGGCTTCAATGAATGTTAATCGACGATATCTGACAAAGTTAGATGCAAACTCACTCAAATATATCAGAAATGTTGACATTCGACTTCAAATTAGGAAGATAGACTTAAAAAATTTTCAATCAACACAAAGTGACAATCGACCTCAATGGGCTTCAATCAATGTTAATCGACGATATCTGACAAAGTAAGATGCAAACTCACTCAAATATAAGAGAAATGTTGAAATTCGACTTCAAATTAGGAAGATAGACTTAGAAAATTTTCACTCAACACAAAGTGACAATCGACCTCAATGGGCTTCAATGGATGTAAATCGACGATATCTGACAAAGTTAGATGCAAACTCACTCAAATATATGAGAAATGTTGAAATTCGACTTCAAATTAGGAAGATAGACTAAGAAAATTTTCACTCAACACAAAGTGACAATCGACCTCAATGGGCTTCAATGGATGTAAATCGACGATATCTGACAAAGTTAGATGCAAACTCACTCAAATATATCAGAAATGTTGAAATTCGACTTCAAATTAGGAAGATAGACTTTGAAAATTTTCACTCAACACAAAGTGACAATCGACCTCAATGGGCTTCAATGAATGTTAATCGACGATATCTGACAAAGTTAGATGCAAACTCACTCAAATATATCAGAAATGTTGACATTCGACTTCAAATTAGGAAGATAGACTTAAAAAATTTTCAATCAACACAAAGTGACAATCGACCTCAATGGGCTTCAATCAATGTTAATCGACGATATCTGACAAAGTAAGATGCAAACTCACTCAAATATAAGAGAAATGTTGAAATTCGACTTCAAATTAGGAAGATAGACTTAGAAAATTTTCACTCAACACAAAGTGACAATCGACCTCAATGGGCTTCAATCAATGTTAATCGACGATATCTGACAAAGTTAGATGCAAACTCACTCAAATATATGAGAAATGTTGAAATTCGACTTCAAATTAGGAAGATAGACTTAGAAAATTTTCACTCAACACAAAGTGACAATCGACCTCAATGGGCTTCAATGGATGTTAATCGACGATATCTGACAAAGTAAGATGCAAACTCACTCAAATATAAGAGAAATGTTGAAATTCGACTTCAAATTAGGAAGATAGACTTAGAAAATTTTCACTCAACACAAAGTGACAATCGACCTCAATGGGCTTCAATGGATGTTAATCGACGATATCTGACAAAGTAAGATGCAAACTCACTCAAATATAAGAGAAATGTTGAAATTCGACTTCAAATTAGGAAGATAGACTAAGAAAATTTTCACTCAACACAAAGTGACAATCGACCTCAATGGGCTTCAATGGATGTAAATCGACGATATCTGACAAAGTTAGATGCAAACTCACTCAAATATATCAGAAATGTTGAAATTCGACTTCAAATTAGGAAGATAGACTTTGAAAATTTTCACTCAACACAAAGTGACAATCGACCTCAATGGGCTTCAATGAATGTTAATCGACGATATCTGACAAAGTTAGATGCAAACTCACTCAAATATATCAGAAATGTTGACATTCGACTTCAAATTAGGAAGATAGACTTAAAAAATTTTCAATCAACACAAAGTGACAATCGACCTCAATGGGCTTCAATCAATGTTAATCGACGATATCTGACAAAGTAAGATGCAAACTCACTCAAATATAAGAGAAATGTTGAAATTCGACTTCAAATTAGGAAGATAGACTTAGAAAATTTTCACTCAACACAAAGTGACAATCGACCTCAATGGGCTTCAATGGATGTAAATCGACGATATCTGACAAAGTTAGATGCAAACTCACTCAAATATATGAGAAATGTTGAAATTCGACTTCAAATTAGGAAGATAGACTTTGAAAATTTTCACTCAACACAAAGTGACAATCGACCTCAATGGGCTTCAATGAATGTTAATCGACGATATCTGACAAAGTTAGATGCAAACTCACTCAAATATATCAGAAATGTTGACATTCGACTTCAAATTAGGAAGATAGACTTAGAAAATTTTCACTCAACACAAAGTGACAATCGACCTCAATGGGCTTCAATGGATGTTAATCGACGATATCTGACAAAGTAAGATGCAAACTCACTCAAATATAAGAGAAATGTTGAAATTCGACTTCAAATTAGGAAGATAGACTTAGAAAATTTTCACTCAACACAAAGTGACAATCGACCTCAATGGGCTTCAATGGATGTTAATCGACGATATCTGACAAATTAAGATGCGAACTCACTCAAATATATCAGAAATGTTGAAATTCGACTTCAAATTAGGAAGATAGACTTAGAAAATTTTCACGAAACACAAAGTGACAATCGACCTCAATGGGCTTCAATGGATGTTAATCGACGATATCTGACAAAGTAAGATGCAAACTCACTCAAATATATGAGAAATGTTGAAATTCGACTTCAAATTAGGAAGATAGACTTAAAAAATTTTCACTCAACACAAAGTGACAATCGACCTCAATGGGCTTCAATGAATGTTAATCGACGATATCTGACAAAGTTAGATGCAAACTCACTCAAATATATGAGAAATGTTGAAATTCGACTTCAAATTAGGAAGATAGACTTTGAAAATTTTCACTCAACACAAAGTGACAATCGACCTCAATGGGCTTCAATGGATGTTAATCGACGATATCTGACAAAGTAAGATGCAAACTCACTCAAATATAAGAGAAATGTTGAAATTCGACTTCAAATTAGGAAGATAGACTTAGAAAATTTTCACTTAACACAAAGTGACAATCGACCTCAATGGGCTTCAATGGATGTTAATCGACGATATCTGACAAAATTAGATGCAAACTCACTCAAATATATGAGAAATGTTGAAATTCGACTTCAAATTAGGAAGATAGACTTTGAAAATTTTCACTCAACACAAAGTGACAATCGACCTAAATGGGCTTCAATGGATGTTAATCGACGATATCTGACAAAGTAAGATGCAAACTCACTCAAATATAAGAGAAATGTTGAAATTCGACTTCAAATTAGGAAGATAGACTTTGAAAATTTTCACTCAACACAAAGTGACAATCGACCTCAATGGGCTTCAATGGATGTTAATCGACGATATCTGACAAAGTTAGATGCAAACTCACTCAAATATATGAGAAATGTTGAAATTCGACTTCAAATGAGGAAGATAGTCTTTGAAAATTTTCAATCAACACAAAGTGACAATCGACCTCAATGGGCTTCAATGGATGTTAATCGACGATATCTGACAAAGTTAGATCCAAACTCACTCAAATATATGAGAAATGTTGAAATTCGACTACAAATTAGGAAGATAGACTTTGAAAATTTTCACTCAACACAAAGTGACAATCGACCTCAATGGGCTTCAATGAATGTTAATCGACGATATCTGACAAAGTTAGATGCAAACTCACTCAAATATATGAGAAATGTTGAAATTCGACTTCAAATTAGGAAGATAGACTTAGAAAATTTTCACTCAACACAAAGTGACAATCGACCTCAATGGGCTTCAATGGATGTTAATCGACGATATCTGACAAAGTAAGATGCAAACTCACTCAAATATAAGAGAAATGTTGAAATTCGACTTCAAATTAGGAAGATAGACTTAGAAAATTTTCACTCAACACAAAGTGACAATCGACCTCAATGGGCTTTAATGGATGTTAATCGACGATATCTGACAAAGTTAGATGCAAACTCACTCAAATATATGAGAAATGTTGAAATTCGACTTCAAATTAGGAAGATAGACTTTGAAAATTTTCACTCAACACAAAGTGACAATCGACCTCAATGGGCTTCAATGGATGTTAATCGACGATATCTGACAAAGTAAGATGCAAACTCACTCAAATATAAGAGAAATGTTGAAATTCGACTTCAAATTAGGAAGATAGACTTAGAAAATTTTCACTTAACACAAAGTGACAATCGACCTCAATGGGCTTCAATGGATGTTAATCGACGATATCTGACAAAGTTAGATCCAAACTCACTCAAATATATGAGAAATGTTGAAATTCGACTTCAAATTAGGAAGATAGACTTTGAAAATTTTCACTCAACACAAAGTGACAATCGACCTAAATGGGCTTCAATGGATGTTAATCGACGATATCTGACAAAGTTAGATGCAAACTCACTCAAATATATGAGAAATGTTGAAATTCGACTTCAAATTAGGAAGATAGACTTAGAAAATTTTCACTCAACACAAAGTGACAATCGACCTCAATGGGCTTCAATGGATGTTAATCGACGATATCTGACAAAGTAAGATGCAAACTCACTCAAATATAAGAGAAATGTTGAAATTCGACTTCAAATTAGGAAGATAGACTTATAAAATTTTCACTTAACACAAAGTGACAATCGACCTCAATGGGCTTCAATGGATGTTAATCGACGATATCTGACAAAGTTAGATGCAAACTCACTCAAATATATGAGAAATGTTGAAATTCGACTTCAAATTAGGAAGATAGACTTTGAAAATTTTCACTCAACACAAAGTGACAATCGACCTCAATGGGCTTCAATGGATGTTAATCGACGATATCTGACAAAGTTAGATGCAAACTCACTCAAATATATGAGAAATGTTGAAATTCGACTTCAAATGAGGAAGATAGTCTTTGAAAATTTTCAATCAACACAAAGTGACAATCGACCTCAATGGGCTTCAATAGATGTTAATCGACGATATCTGACAAAGTTAGATCCAAACTCACTCAAATATATGAGAAATGTTGAAATTCGACTACAAATTAGGAAGATAGACTTTGAAAATTTTCACTCAACACAAAGTGACGATCGACCTCAATGGGCTTCAATGGATGTTAATCGACGATATCTGACAAAGTAAGATGCAAACTCACTCAAATATATCAGAAATGTTGAAATTCGACTTCAAATTAGGAAGATAGACTTAGAAAATTTTCACTCAACACAAAGTGACAATCGACCTCAATGGGCTTCAATGGATGTTAATCGACGATATCTGACAAAGTTAGATGCAAACTCACTCAAATATATGAGAAATGTTGAAATTCGACTTCAAATTAGGAAGATAGACTTAGAAAATTTTCACTCAACACAAAGTGACAATCGACCTCAATGGGCTTCAATGGATGTTAATCGACGATATCTGACAAAGTAAGATGCAAACTCACTCAAATATAAGAGAAATGTTGAAATTCGACTTCAAATTAGGAAGATAGACTTTGAAAATTTTCACTCAACACAAAGTGACAATCGACCTAAATGGGCTTCAATGGATGTTAATCGACGATATCTGACAAAGTAAGATGCAAACTCACTCAAATATAAGAGAAATGTTGAAATTCGACTTCAAATTAGGAAGATAGACTTTGAAAATTTTCACTCAACACAAAGTGACAATCGACCTCAATGGGCTTCAATGGATGTTAATCGACGATATCTGACAAAGTTAGATGCAAACTCACTCAAATATATGAGAAATGTTGAAATTCGACTTCAAATGAGGAAGATAGTCTTTGAAAATTTTCAATCAACACAAAGTGACAATCGACCTCAATGGGCTTCAATGGATGTTAATCGACGATATCTGACAAAGTTAGATCCAAACTCACTCAAATATATGAGAAATGTTGAAATTCGACTACAAATTAGGAAGATAGACTTTGAAAATTTTCACTCAACACAAAGTGACAATCGACCTCAATGGGCTTCAATGAATGTTAATCGACGATATCTGACAAAGTTAGATGCAAACTCACTCAAATATATGAGAAATGTTGAAATTCGACTTCAAATTAGGAAGATAGACTTAGAAAATTTTCACTCAACACAAAGTGACAATCGACCTCAATGGGCTTCAATGGATGTTAATCGACGATATCTGACAAAGTAAGATGCAAACTCACTCAAATATAAGAGAAATGTTGAAATTCGACTTCAAATTAGGAAGATAGACTTAGAAAATTTTCACTCAACACAAAGTGACAATCGACCTCAATGGGCTTTAATGGATGTTAATCGACGATATCTGACAAAGTTAGATGCAAACTCACTCAAATATATGAGAAATGTTGAAATTCGACTTCAAATTAGGAAGATAGACTTTGAAAATTTTCACTCAACACAAAGTGACAATCGACCTCAATGGGCTTCAATGGATGTTAATCGACGATATCTGACAAAGTAAGATGCAAACTCACTCAAATATAAGAGAAATGTTGAAATTCGACTTCAAATTAGGAAGATAGACTTAGAAAATTTTCACTTAACACAAAGTGACAATCGACCTCAATGGGCTTCAATGGATGTTAATCGACGATATCTGACAAAGTTAGATCCAAACTCACTCAAATATATGAGAAATGTTGAAATTCGACTTCAAATTAGGAAGATAGACTTTGAAAATTTTCACTCAACACAAAGTGACAATCGACCTAAATGGGCTTCAATGGATGTTAATCGACGATATCTGACAAAGTTAGATGCAAACTCACTCAAATATATGAGAAATGTTGAAATTCGACTTCAAATTAGGAAGATAGACTTAGAAAATTTTCACTCAACACAAAGTGACAATCGACCTCAATGGGCTTCAATGGATGTTAATCGACGATATCTGACAAAGTAAGATGCAAACTCACTCAAATATAAGAGAAATGTTGAAATTCGACTTCAAATTAGGAAGATAGACTTATAAAATTTTCACTTAACACAAAGTGACAATCGACCTCAATGGGCTTCAATGGATGTTAATCGACGATATCTGACAAAGTTAGATGCAAACTCACTCAAATATATGAGAAATGTTGAAATTCGACTTCAAATTAGGAAGATAGACTTTGAAAATTTTCACTCAACACAAAGTGACAATCGACCTCAATGGGCTTCAATGGATGTTAATCGACGATATCTGACAAAGTTAGATGCAAACTCACTCAAATATATGAGAAATGTTGAAATTCGACTTCAAATGAGGAAGATAGTCTTTGAAAATTTTCAATCAACACAAAGTGACAATCGACCTCAATGGGCTTCAATAGATGTTAATCGACGATATCTGACAAAGTTAGATCCAAACTCACTCAAATATATGAGAAATGTTGAAATTCGACTACAAATTAGGAAGATAGACTTTGAAAATTTTCACTCAACACAAAGTGACGATCGACCTCAATGGGCTTCAATGGATGTTAATCGACGATATCTGACAAAGTAAGATGCAAACTCACTCAAATATATCAGAAATGTTGAAATTCGACTTCAAATTAGGAAGATAGACTTAGAAAATTTTCACTCAACACAAAGTGACAATCGACCTCAATGGGCTTCAATGGATGTTAATCGACGATATCTGACAAAGTTAGATGCAAACTCACTCAAATATATGAGAAATGTTGAAATTCGACTTCAAATTAGGAAGATAGACTTAGAAAATTTTCACTCAACACAAAGTGACAATCGACCTCAATGGGCTTCAATGGATGTTAATCGACGATATCTGACAAAGTAAGATGCAAACTCACTCAAATATAAGAGAAATGTTGAAATTCGACTTCAAATTAGGAAGATAGACTTAGAAAATTTTCACTTAACACAAAGTGACAATCGACCTCAATGGGCTTCAATGGATGTTAATCGACGATATCTGACAAAATTAGATGCAAACTCACTCAAATATATGAGAATTGTTGAAATTCGACTTCAAATCAGGAAGATAGACTTTGAAAATTTTCACTCAACACAAAGTGACAATCGACCTCAATGGGCTTCAATGGATGTTAATCGACGATATCTGACAAAGTTAGATGCAAACTCACTCAAATATATGAGAAATGTTGAAATTCGACTTCAAATTAGGAAGATAGACTTTGAAAATTTTCACTCAACACAAAGTGACAATCGACCTCAATGGGCTTCAATGGATGTTAATCGACGATATCTGACAAAGTTAGATGCAAACTCACTCAAATATATGAGAAATGTTGAAATTCGACTTCAAATTAGGAAGATAGACTTTGAAAATTTTCACTCAACACAAAGTGACAATCGACCTAAATGGGCTTCAATGGATGTTAATCGACGATATCTGACAAAGTAAGATGCAAACTCACTCAAATATAAGAGAAATGTTGAAATTCGACTTCAAATTAGGAAGATAGACTTTGAAAATTTTCACTCAACACAAAGTGACAATCGACCTCAATGGGCTTCAATGGATGTTAATCGACGATATCTGACAAAGTTAGATGCAAACTCACTCAAATATATGAGAAATGTTGAAATTCGACTTCAAATGAGGAAGATAGTCTTTGAAAATTTTCAATCAACACAAAGTGACAATCGACCTCAATGGGCTTCAATGGATGTTAATCGACGATATCTGACAAAGTTAGATCCAAACTCACTCAAATATATGAGAAATGTTGAAATTCGACTACAAATTAGGAAGATAGACTTTGAAAATTTTCACTCAACACAAAGTGACAATCGACCTCAATGGGCTTCAATGAATGTTAATCGACGATATCTGACAAAGTTAGATGCAAACTCACTCAAATATATGAGAAATGTTGAAATTCGACTTCAAATTAGGAAGATAGACTTAGAAAATTTTCACTCAACACAAAGTGACAATCGACCTCAATGGGCTTCAATGGATGTTAATCGACGATATCTGACAAAGTAAGATGCAAACTCACTCAAATATAAGAGAAATGTTGAAATTCGACTTCAAATTAGGAAGATAGACTTAGAAAATTTTCACTCAACACAAAGTGACAATCGACCTCAATGGGCTTTAATGGATGTTAATCGACGATATCTGACAAAGTTAGATGCAAACTCACTCAAATATATGAGAAATGTTGAAATTCGACTTCAAATTAGGAAGATAGACTTTGAAAATTTTCACTCAACACAAAGTGACAATCGACCTCAATGGGCTTCAATGGATGTTAATCGACGATATCTGACAAAGTAAGATGCAAACTCACTCAAATATAAGAGAAATGTTGAAATTCGACTTCAAATTAGGAAGATAGACTTAGAAAATTTTCACTTAACACAAAGTGACAATCGACCTCAATGGGCTTCAATGGATGTTAATCGACGATATCTGACAAAGTTAGATCCAAACTCACTCAAATATATGAGAAATGTTGAAATTCGACTTCAAATTAGGAAGATAGACTTTGAAAATTTTCACTCAACACAAATTGACAATCGACCTAAATGGGCTTCAATGGATGTTAATCGACGATATCTGACAAAGTTAGATGCAAACTCACTCAAATATATGAGAAATGTTGAAATTCGACTTCAAATTAGGAAGATAGACTTAGAAAATTTTCACTCAACACAAAGTGACAATCGACCTCAATGGGCTTCAATGGATGTTAATCGACGATATCTGACAAAGTAAGATGCAAACTCACTCAAATATAAGAGAAATGTTGAAATTCGACTTCAAATTAGGAAGATAGACTTATAAAATTTTCACTTAACACAAAGTGACAATCGACCTCAATGGGCTTCAATGGATGTTAATCGACGATATCTGACAAAGTTAGATGCAAACTCACTCAAATATATGAGAAATGTTGAAATTCGACTTCAAATTAGGAAGATAGACTTTGAAAATTTTCACTCAACACAAAGTGACAATCGACCTCAATGGGCTTCAATGGATGTTAATCGACGATATCTGACAAAGTTAGATGCAAACTCACTCAAATATATGAGAAATGTTGAAATTCGACTTCAAATGAGGAAGATAGTCTTTGAAAATTTTCAATCAACACAAAGTGACAATCGACCTCAATGGGCTTCAATAGATGTTAATCGACGATATCTGACAAAGTTAGATCCAAACTCACTCAAATATATGAGAAATGTTGAAATTCGACTACAAATTAGGAAGATAGACTTTGAAAATTTTCACTCAACACAAAGTGACGATCGACCTCAATGGGCTTCAATGGATGTTAATCGACGATATCTGACAAAGTAAGATGCAAACTCACTCAAATATATCAGAAATGTTGAAATTCGACTTCAAATTAGGAAGATAGACTTAGAAAATTTTCACTCAACACAAAGTGACAATCGACCTCAATGGGCTTCAATGGATGTTAATCGACGATATCTGACAAAGTTAGATGCAAACTCACTCAAATATATGAGAAATGTTGAAATTCGACTTCAAATTAGGAAGATAGACTTAGAAAATTTTCACTCAACACAAAGTGACAATCGACCTCAATGGGCTTCAATGGATGTTAATCGACGATATCTGACAAAGTAAGATGCAAACTCACTCAAATATAAGAGAAATGTTGAAATTCGACTTCAAATTAGGAAGATAGACTTAGAAAATTTTCACTTAACACAAAGTGACAATCGACCTCAATGGGCTTCAATGGATGTTAATCGACGATATCTGACAAAATTAGATGCAAACTCACTCAAATATATGAGAATTGTTGAAATTCGACTTCAAATCAGGAAGATAGACTTTGAAAATTTTCACTCAACACAAAGTGACAATCGACCTCAATGGGCTTCAATGGATGTTAATCGACGATATCTGACAAAGTTAGATGCAAACTCACTCAAATATATGAGAAATGTTGAAATTCGACTTCAAATTAGGAAGATAGACTTTGAAAATTTTCACTCAACACAAAGTGACAATCGACCTCAATGGGCTTCAATGGATGTTAATCGACGATATCTGACAAAGTTAGATGCAAACTCACTCAAATATATGAGAAATGTTGAAATTCGACTACAAATTAGGAAGATAGACTTTGAAAATTTTCACTCAACACAAAGTGACGATCGACCTCAATGGGCTTCAATGGATGTTAATCGACGATATCTGACAAAGTAAGATGCAAACTCACTCAAATATATCAGAAATGTTGAAATTCGACTTCAAATTAGGAAGATAGACTTAGAAAATTTTCACTCAACACAAAGTGACAATCGACCTCAATGGGCTTCAATGGATGTTAATCGACGATATCTGACAAAGTTAGATGCAAACTCACTCAAATATATGAGAAATGTTGAAATTCGACTTCAAATTAGGAAGATAGACTTAGAAAATTTTCACTCAACACAAAGTGACAATCGACCTCAATGGGCTTCAATGGATGTTAATCGACGATATCTGACAAAGTAAGATGCAAACTCACTCAAATATAAGAGAAATGTTGAAATTCGACTTCAAATTAGGAAGATAGACTTAGAAAATTTTCACTTAACACAAAGTGACAATCGACCTCAATGGGCTTCAATGGATGTTAATCGACGATATCTGACAAAGTTAGATCCAAACTCACTCAAATATATGAGAAATGTTGAAATTCGACTACAAATTAGGAAGATAGACTTTGAAAATTTTCACTCAACACAAAGTGACGATCGACCTCAATGGGCTTCAATGGATGTTAATCGACGATATCTGACAAAGTAAGATGCAAACTCACTCAAATATATCAGAAATGTTGAAATTCGACTTCAAATTAGGAAGATAGACTTAGAAAATTTTCACTCAACACAAAGTGACAATCGACCTCAATGGGCTTCAATGGATGTTAATCGACGATATCTGACAAAGTTAGATGCAAACTCACTCAAATATATGAGAAATGTTGAAATTCGACTTCAAATTAGGAAGATAGACTTAGAAAATTTTCACTCAACACAAAGTGACAATCGACCTCAATGGGCTTCAATGGATGTTAATCGACGATATCTGACAAAGTAAGATGCAAACTCACTCAAATATAAGAGAAATGTTGAAATTCGACTTCAAATTAGGAAGATAGACTTTGAAAATTTTCACTCAACACAAAGTGACAATCGACCTAAATGGGCTTCAATGGATGTTAATCGACGATATCTGACAAAGTTAGATGCAAACTCACTCAAATATATGAGAAATGTTGAAATTCGACTTCAAATTAGGAAGATAGACTTAGAAAATTTTCACTCAACACAAAGTGACAATCGACCTCAATGGGCTTCAATGGATGTTAATCGACGATATCTGACAAAGTAAGATGCAAACTCACTCAAATATAAGAGAAATGTTGAAATTCGACTTCAAATTAGGAAGATAGACTTATAAAATTTTCACTTAACACAAAGTGACAATCGACCTCAATGGGCTTCAATGGATGTTAATCGACGATATCTGACAAAGTTAGATGCAAACTCACTCAAATATATGAGAAATGTTGAAATTCGACTTCAAATTAGGAAGATAGACTTTGAAAATTTTCACTCAACACAAAGTGACAATCGACCTCAATGGGCTTCAATGGATGTTAATCGACGATATCTGACAAAGTTAGATGCAAACTCACTCAAATATATGAGAAATGTTGAAATTCGACTTCAAATGAGGAAGATAGTCTTTGAAAATTTTCAATCAACACAAAGTGACAATCGACCTCAATGGGCTTCAATAGATGTTAATCGACGATATCTGACAAAGTTAGATCCAAACTCACTCAAATATATGAGAAATGTTGAAATTCGACTACAAATTAGGAAGATAGACTTTGAAAATTTTCACTCAACACAAAGTGACGATCGACCTCAATGGGCTTCAATGGATGTTAATCGACGATATCTGACAAAGTAAGATGCAAACTCACTCAAATATATCAGAAATGTTGAAATTCGACTTCAAATTAGGAAGATAGACTTAGAAAATTTTCACTCAACACAAAGTGACAATCGACCTCAATGGGCTTCAATGGATGTTAATCGACGATATCTGACAAAGTTAGATGCAAACTCACTCAAATATATGAGAAATGTTGAAATTCGACTTCAAATTAGGAAGATAGACTTAGAAAATTTTCACTCAACACAAAGTGACAATCGACCTCAATGGGCTTCAATGGATGTTAATCGACGATATCTGACAAAGTAAGATGCAAACTCACTCAAATATAAGAGAAATGTTGAAATTCGACTTCAAATTAGGAAGATAGACTTAGAAAATTTTCACTTAACACAAAGTGACAATCGACCTCAATGGGCTTCAATGGATGTTAATCGACGATATCTGACAAAGTTAGATGCAAACTCACTCAAATATATGAGAAATGTTGAAATTCGACTTCAAATTAGGAAGATAGACTTTGAAAATTTTCACTCAACACAAAGTGACAATCGACCTCAATGGGCTTCAATGGATGTTAATCGACGATATCTGACAAAGTTAGATGCAAACTCACTCAAATATATGAGAAATGTTGAAATTCGACTTCAAATTAGGAAGATAGACTTTGAAAATTTTCACTCAACACAAGGTGACAATCGACTTCAATGGGCTTCAATGGATGTTAATCGACGATATCTGACAAAGTTAGATGCAAACTCACTCAAATATATGAGAAATGTTGAAATTCGACTTCAAATTAGGAAGATAGACTTTGAAAATTTTCACTCATTACAAGGTGACAATCGACTTCAATGGGCTTCAATGGATGTTAATCGACGATATCTGACAAAGTTAGATGCAAACTCACTCAAATATATGAGAAATGTTGAAATTCGACTTCAAATTAGGAAGATAGACTTTGAAAATTTTCACTCAACACAAAGTGACAATCGACCTCAATGGGCTTCAATGGATGTTAATCGACGATATCTGACAAAGTTAGATGCAAACTCACTCAAATATATGAGAAATGTTGAAATTCGACTTCAAATTAGGAAGATAGACTTTGAAAATTTTCACTCAACACAAGGTGACAATCGACTTCAATGGGCTTCAATGGATGTTAATCGACGATATCTGACAAAGTTAGATGCAAACTCACTCAAATATATGAGAAATGTTGAAATTCGACTTCAAATTAGGAAGATAGACTTAGAAAATTTTCACTCAACACAAAGTGACAATCGACCTAAATGGGCTTCAATGGATGTTAATCGACGATATCTGACAAAGTTAGATGCAAACTCACTCAAATATATGAGAAATGTTGAAATTCGACTTCAAATTAGGAAGATAGACTTAGAAAATTTTCACTCAACACAAAGTGACAATCGACCTCAATGGGCTTCAATGGATGTTAATCGACGATATCTGACAAAGTAAGATACAAACTCACTCAAATATAAGAGAAATGTTGAAATTCGACTTCAAATTAGGAAGATAGACTTAGAAAATTTACACTTAACACAAAGTGACAATCGACCTCAATGGGCTTCAATGGATGTTAATCGACGATATCTGACAAAGTTAGATCCAAACTCACTCAAATATATCAGAAATGTTGAAATTCGACTTCAAATTAGGAAGATAGACTTTGAAAATTTTCACTCAACACAAGGTGACAATCGACTTCAATGGGCTTCAATGGATGTTAATCGACGATATCTGACAAAGTTAGATGCAAACTCACTCAAATATATGAGAAATGTTGAAATTCGACTTCAAATTAGGAAGATAGACTTTGAAAATTTTCACTCAACACAAGGTGACAATCGACTTCAATGGGCTTCAATGGATGTTAATCGACGATATCTGACAAAGTTAGATGCAAACTCACTCAAATATATGAGAAATGTTGAAATTCGACTTCAAATTAGGAAGATAGACTTAGAAAATTTTCACTCAACACAAAGTGACAATCGACCTCAATGGGCTTAAATGGATGTTAATCGAAGATATCTGACAAAGTAAGATGCAAACTCACTCAAATATAAGAGAAATGTTGAAATTCGACTTCAAATTAGGAAGATAGACTTAGAAAATTTTCACTTAACACAAAGTGACAATCGACCTCAATGGGCTTCAATGGATGTTAATCGACGATATCTGACAAAGTTAGATGCAAACTCACTCAAATATATGAGAAATGTTGAAATTCGACTTCAAATTAGGAAGATAGACTTTGAAAATTTTCACTCAACACAAGGTGACAATCGACTTCAATGGGCTTCAATGGATGTTAATCGACGATATCTGACAAAGTTAGATGCAAACTCACTCAAATATATGAGAAATGTTGAAATTCGACTTCAAATTAGGAAGATAGACTTTGAAAATTTTCACTCAACACAAGGTGACAATCGACTTCAATGGGCTTCAATGGATGTTAATCGACGATATCTGACAAAGTTAGATGCAAACTCACTCAAATATATGAGAAATGTTGAAATTCGACTTCAAATTAGGAAGATAGACTTTGAAAATTTTCACTCAACACAAAGTGACAATCGACCTCAATGGGCTTCAATGGATGTTAATCGACGATATCTGACAAAGTTAGATGCAAACTCACTCAAATATATGAGAAATGTTGAAATTCGACTTCAAATTAGGAAGATAGACTTTGAAAATTTTCACTCAACACAAGGTGACAATCGACTTCAATGGGCTTCAATGGATGTTAATCGACGATATCTGACAAAGTTAGATGCAAACTCACTCAAATATATGAGAAATGTTGAAATTCGACTTCAAATTAGGAAGATAGACTTAGAAAATTTTCACTCAACACAAAGTGACAATCGACCTAAATGGGCTTCAATGGATGTTAATCGACGATATCTGACAAAGTTAGATGCAAACTCACTCAAATATATGAGAAATGTTGAAATTCGACTTCAAATTAGGAAGATAGACTTAGAAAATTTTCACTCAACACAAAGTGACAATCGACCTCAATGGGCTTCAATGGATGTTAATCGACGATATCTGACAAAGTAAGATACAAACTCACTCAAATATAAGAGAAATGTTGAAATTCGACTTCAAATTAGGAAGATAGACTTAGAAAATTTACACTTAACACAAAGTGACAATCGACCTCAATGGGCTTCAATGGATGTTAATCGACGATATCTGACAAAGTTAGATCCAAACTCACTCAAATATATCAGAAATGTTGAAATTCGACTTCAAATTAGGAAGATAGACTTTGAAAATTTTCACTCAACACAAGGTGACAATCGACTTCAATGGGCTTCAATGGATGTTAATCGACGATATCTGACAAAGTTAGATGCAAACTCACTCAAATATATGAGAAATGTTGAAATTCGACTTCAAATTAGGAAGATAGACTTTGAAAATTTTCACTCAACACAAGGTGACAATCGACTTCAATGGGCTTCAATGGATGTTAATCGACGATATCTGACAAAGTTAGATGCAAACTCACTCAAATATATGAGAAATGTTGAAATTCGACTTCAAATTAGGAAGATAGACTTAGAAAATTTTCACTCAACACAAAGTGACAATCGACCTCAATGGGCTTAAATGGATGTTAATCGAAGATATCTGACAAAGTAAGATGCAAACTCACTCAAATATAAGAGAAATGTTGAAATTCGACTTCAAATTAGGAAGATAGACTTAGAAAATTTTCACTTAACACAAAGTGACAATCGACCTCAATGGGCTTCAATGGATGTTAATCGACGATATCTGACAAAGTAAGATGCAAACTCACTCAAATATATGAGAAATGTTGAAATTCGACTTCAAATTAGGAAGATAGACTTTGAAAATTTTCACTCAACACAAGGTGACAATCGACTTCAATGGGCTTCAATGGATGTTAATCGACGATATCTGACAAAGTTAGATGCAAACTCACTCAAATATATGAGAAATGTTGAAATTCGACTTCAAATTAGGAAGATAGACTTTGAAAATTTTCACTCAACACAAGGTGACAATCGACTTCAATGGGCTTCAATGGATGTTAATCGACGATATCTGACAAAGTTAGATGCAAACTCACTCAAATATATGAGAAATGTTGAAATTCGACTTCAAATTAGGAAGATAGACTTAGAAAATTTTCACTCAACACAAAGTGACAATCGACCTCAATGGGCTTCAATGGATGTTAATCGACGATATCTGACAAAGTAAGATGCAAACTCACTCAAATATAAGAGAAATGTTGAAATTCGACTTCAAATTAGGAAGATAGACTTTGAAAATTTTCACTCAACACAAAGTGACAATCGACCTCAATGGGCTTCAATGGATGTTAATCGACGATATCTGACAAAGTTAGATGCAAACTCACTCAAATATATGAGAAATGTTGAAATTCGACTTCAAATTAGGAAGATAGACTTTGAAAATTTTCACTCAACACAAAGTGACAATCGACCTAAATGGGCTTCAATGGATGTTAATCGACGATATCTGACAAAGTTAGATGCAAACTCACTCAAATATATGAGAAATGTTGAAATTCGACTTCAAATTAGGAAGATAGACTTAGAAAATTTTCACTCAACACAAAGTGACAATCGACCTCAATGGGCTTCAATGGATGTTAATCGACGATATCTGACAAAGTAAGATGCAAACTCACTCAAATATAAGAGAAATGTTGAAATTCGACTTCAAATTAGGAAGATAGACTTAGAAAATTTACACTTAACACAAAGTGACAATCGACCTCAATGGGCTTCAATGGATGTTAATCGACGATATCTGACAAAGTTAGATCCAAACTCACTCAAATATATCAGAAATGTTGAAATTCGACTTCAAATTAGGAAGATAGACTTAGAAAATTTTCACTCAACACAAAGTGACAATCGACCTCAATGGGCTTCAATGGATGTTAATCGACGATATCTGACAAAGTAAGATGCAAACTCACTCAAATATATGAGAAATGTTGAAATTCGACTTCAAATTAGGAAGATAGACTTAGAAAATTTTCACTCAACACAAAGTGACAATCGACCTCAATGGGCTTCAATGGATGTTAATCGACGATATCTGACAAAGTAAGATGCAAACTCACTCAAATATAAGAGAAATGTTGAAATTCGACTTCAAATTAGGAAGATAGACTTAGAAAATTTTCACTTAACACAAAGTGACAATCGACCTCAATGGGCTTCAATGGATGTTAATCGACGATATCTGACAAAGTTAGATGCAAACTCACTCAAATATATGAGAAATGTTGAAATTCGACTTCAAATTAGGAAGATAGACTTTGAAAATTTTCACTCAACACAAGGTGACAATCGACTTCAATGGGCTTCAATGGATGTTAATCGACGATATCTGACAAAGTTAGATGCAAACTCACTCAAATATATGAGAAATGTTGAAATTCGACTTCAAATTAGGAAGATAGACTTTGAAAATTTTCACTCAACACAAAGTGACAATCGACCTAAATGGGCTTCAATGGATGTTAATCGACGATATCTGACAAAGTTAGATGCAAACTCACTCAAATATAAGAGAAATGTTGAAATTCGACTTCAAATTAGGAAGATAGACTTTGAAAATTTTCACTCAACACAAAGTGACAATCGACCTCAATGGGCTTCAATGGATGTTAATCGACGATATCTGACAAAGTTAGATGCAAACTCACTCAAATATATGAGAAATGTTGAAATTCGACTTCAAATTAGGAAGATAGACTTTGAAAATTTTCACTCAACACAAAGTGACAATCGACCTCAATGGGCTTCAATGGATGTTAATCGACGATATCTGACAAAGTTAGATGCAAACTCACTCAAATATATGAGAAATGTTGAAATTCGACTTCAAATTAGGAAGATAGACTTTGAAAATTTTCACTCAACACAAAGTGACAATCGACCTAAATGGGCTTCAATGGATGTTAATCGACGATATCTGACAAAGTTAGATGCAAACTCACTCAAATATATGAGAAATGTTGAAATTCGACTTCAAATTAGGAAGATAGACTTAGAAAATTTTCACTCAACACAAAGTGACAATCGACCTCAATGGGCTTCAATGGATGTT
Source organism: Diorhabda carinulata (assembly GCF_026250575.1). Classification (NCBI taxonomy): domain Eukaryota; kingdom Metazoa; phylum Arthropoda; class Insecta; order Coleoptera; family Chrysomelidae; genus Diorhabda; species Diorhabda carinulata. The sequence goes on from NC_079467.1 coordinate 11,948,008, forward strand.
AATCGACGATATCTGACAAAGTAAGATGCAAACTCACTCAAATATAAGAGAAATGTTGAAATTCGACTTCAAATTAGGAAGATAGACTTAGAAAATTTTCACTTAACACAAAGTGACAATCGACCTCAATGGGCTTCAATGGATGTTAATCGACGATATCTGACAAAGTTAGATGCAAACTCACTCAAATATATGAGAAATGTTGAAATTCGACTTCAAATTAGGAAGATAGACTTTGAAAATTTTCACTCAACACAAGGTGACAATCGACTTCAATGGGCTTCAATGGATGTTAATCGACGATATCTGACAAAGTTAGATGCAAACTCACTCAAATATATGAGAAATGTTGAAATTCGACTTCAAATTAGGAAGATAGACTTTGAAAATTTTCACTCAACACAAGGTGACAATCGACTTCAATGGGCTTCAATGGATGTTAATCGACGATATCTGACAAAGTTAGATGCAAACTCACTCAAATATATGAGAAATGTTGAAATTCGACTTCAAATTAGGAAGATAGACTTAGAAAATTTACACTTAACACAAAGTGACAATCGACCTCAATGGGCTTCAATGGATGTTAATCGACGATATCTGACAAAGTTAGATCCAAACTCACTCAAATATATCAGAAATGTTGAAATTCGACTTCAAATTAGGAAGATAGACTTAGAAAATTTTCACTCAACACAAAGTGACAATCGACCTCAATGGGCTTCAATGGATGTTAATCGACGATATCTGACAAAGTTAGATGCAAACTCACTCAAATATATGAGAAATGTTGAAATTCGACTTCAAATTAGGAAGATAGACTTAGAAAATTTTCACTCAACACAAAGTGACAATCGACCTCAATGGGCTTCAATGGATGTTAATCGACGATATCTGACAAAGTAAGATGCAAACTCACTCAAATATAAGAGAAATGTTGAAATTCGACTTCAAATTAGGAAGATAGACTTAGAAAATTTTCACTTAACACAAAGTGACAATCGACCTCAATGGGCTTCAATGGATGTTAATCGACGATATCTGACAAAGTTAGATGCAAACTCACTCAAATATATGAGAAATGTTGAAATTCGACTTCAAATTAGGAAGATAGACTTTGAAAATTTTCACTCAACACAAGGTGACAATCGACTTCAATGGGCTTCAATGGATGTTAATCGACGATATCTGACAAAGTTAGATGCAAACTCACTCAAATATATGAGAAATGTTGAAATTCGACTTCAAATTAGGAAGATAGACTTAGAAAATTTTCACTCAACACAAAGTGACAATCGACCTCAATGGGCTTCAATGGATGTTAATCGACGATATCTGACAAAGTAAGATGCAAACTCACTCAAATATAAGAGAAATGTTGAAATTCGACTTCAAATTAGGAAGATAGACTTAGAAAATTTTCACTCAACACAAAGTGACAATCGACCTCAATGGGCTTCAATGGATGTTAATCGACGATATCTGACAAAGTTAGATGCAAACTCACTCAAATATATGAGAAATGTTGAAATTCGACTTCAAATTAGGAAGATAGACTTAGAAAATTTTCACTCAACACAAAGTGACAATCGACCTCAATGGGCTTCAATGGATGTTAATCGACGATATCTGACAAAGTAAGATGCAAACTCACTCAAATATAAGAGAAATGTTGAAATTCGACTTCAAATTAGGAAGATAGACTTAGAAAATTTTCACTTAACACAAAGTGACAATCGACCTCAATGGGCTTCAATGGATGTTAATCGACGATATCTGACAAAGTTAGATGCAAACTCACTCAAATATATGAGAAATGTTGAAATTCGACTTCAAATTAGGAAGATAGACTTTGAAAATTTTCACTCAACACAAGGTGACAATCGACTTCAATGGGCTTCAATGGATGTTAATCGACGATATCTGACAAAGTTAGATGCAAACTCACTCAAATATATGAGAAATGTTGAAATTCGACTTCAAATTAGGAAGATAGACTTAGAAAATTTTCACTCAACACAAAGTGACAATCGACCTCAATGGGCTTCAATGGATGTTAATCGACGATATCTGACAAAGTAAGATGCAAACTCACTCAAATATAAGAGAAATGTTGAAATTCGACTTCAAATTAGGAAGATAGACTTAGAAAATTTTCACTCAACACAAAGTGACAATCGACCTCAATGGGCTTCAATGGATGTTAATCGACGATATCTGACAAAGTTAGATGCAAACTCACTCAAATATATGAGAAATGTTGAAATTCGACTTCAAATTAGGAAGATAGACTTAGAAAATTTTCACTCAACACAAAGTGACAATCGACCTCAATGGGCTTCAATGGATGTTAATCGACGATATCTGACAAAGTAAGATGCAAACTCACTCAAATATAAGAGAAATGTTGAAATTCGACTTCAAATTAGGAAGATAGACTTAGAAAATTTTCACTTAACACAAGGTGACAATCGACTTCAATGGGCTTCAATGGATGTTAATCGACGATATCTGACAAAGTTAGATGCAAACTCACTCAAATATATGAGAAATGTTGAAATTCGACTTCAAATTAGGAAGATAGACTTAGAAAATTTTCACTCAACACAAAGTGACAATCGACCTCAATGGGCTTCAATGGATGTTAATCGACGATATCTGACAAAGTTAGATGCAAACTCACTCAAATATATGAGAAATGTTGAAATTCGACTTCAAATTAGGAAGATAGACTTAGAAAATTTTCACTCAACACAAAGTGACAATCGACCTCAATGGGCTTCAATGGATGTTAATCGACGATATCTGACAAAGTAAGATGCAAACTCACTCAAATATAAGAGAAATGTTGAAATTCGACTTCAAATTAGGAAGATAGACTTAGAAAATTTACACTTAACACAAAGTGACAATCGACCTCAATGGGCTTCAATGGATGTTAATCGACGATATCTGACAAAGTTAGATCCAAACTCACTCAAATATATCAGAAATGTTGAAATTCGACTTCAAATTAGGAAGATAGACTTAGAAAATTTTCACTCAACACAAAGTGACAATCGACCTCAATGGGCTTCAATGGATGTTAATCGACGATATCTGACAAAGTAAGATGCAAACTCACTCAAATATAAGAGAAATGTTGAAATTCGACTTCAAATTAGGAAGATAGACTTAGAAAATTTTCACTTAACACAAAGTGACAATCGACCTCAATGGGCTTCAATGGATGTTAATCGACGATATCTGACAAAGTTAGATGCAAACTCACTCAAATATATGAGAAATGTTGAAATTCGACTTCAAATTAGGAAGATAGACTTTGAAAATTTTCACTCAACACAAGGTGACAATCGACTTCAATGGGCTTCAATGGATGTTAATCGACGATATCTGACAAAGTTAGATGCAAACTCACTCAAATATATGAGAAATGTTGAAATTCGACTTCAAATTAGGAAGATAGACTTTGAAAATTTTCACTCAACACAAGGTGACAATCGACTTCAATGGGCTTCAATGGATGTTAATCGACGATATCTGACAAAGTTAGATGCAAACTCACTCAAATATATGAGAAATGTTGAAATTCGACTTCAAATTAGGAAGATAGACTTAGAAAATTTTCACTCAACACAAAGTGACAATCGACCTCAATGGGCTTCAATGGATGTTAATCGACGATATCTGACAAAGTAAGATGCAAACTCACTCAAATATAAGAGAAATGTTGAAATTCGACTTCAAATTAGGAAGATAGACTTTGAAAATTTTCACTCAACACAAAGTGACAATCGACCTCAATGGGCTTCAATGGATGTTAATCGACGATATCTGACAAAGTTAGATGCAAACTCACTCAAATATATGAGAAATGTTGAAATTCGACTTCAAATTAGGAAGATAGACTTTGAAAATTTTCACTCAACACAAAGTGACAATCGACCTAAATGGGCTTCAATGGATGTTAATCGACGATATCTGACAAAGTTAGATGCAAACTCACTCAAATATATGAGAAATGTTGAAATTCGACTTCAAATTAGGAAGATAGACTTTGAAAATTTTCACTCAACACAAAGTGACAATCGACCTAAATGGGCTTCAATGGATGTTAATCGACGATATCTGACAAAGTTAGATGCAAACTCACTCAAATATATGAGAAATGTTGAAATTCGACTTCAAATTAGGAAGATAGACTTAGAAAATTTTCACTCAACACAAAGTGACAATCGACCTCAATGGGCTTCAATGGATGTTAATCGACGATATCTGACAAAGTAAGATGCAAACTCACTCAAATATAAGAGAAATGTTGAAATTCGACTTCAAATTAGGAAGATAGACTTAGAAAATTTTCACTTAACACAAAGTGACAATCGACCTCAATGGGCTTCAATGGATGTTAATCGACGATATCTGACAAAGTAAGATGCAAACTCACTCAAATATAAGAGAAATGTTGAAATTCGACTTCAAATTAGGAAGATAGACTTAGAAAATTTTCACTTAACACAAAGTGACAATCGACCTCAATGGGCTTCAATGGATGTTAATCGACGATATCTGACAAAGTAAGATGCAAACTCACTCAAATATAAGAGAAATGTTGAAATTCGACTTCAAATTAGGAAGATAGACTTTGAAAATTTTCACTCAACACAAGGTGACAATCGACTTCAATGGGCTTCAATGGATGTTAATCGACGATATCTGACAAAGTTAGATGCAAACTCACTCAAATATATGAGAAATGTTGAAATTCGACTTCAAATTAGGAAGATAGACTTTGAAAATTTTCACTCAACACAAGGTGACAATCGACTTCAATGGGCTTCAATGGATGTTAATCGACGATATCTGACAAAGTTAGATGCAAACTCACTCAAATATATGAGAAATGTTGAAATTCGACTTCAAATTAGGAAGATAGACTTAGAAAATTTTCACTCAACACAAAGTGACAATCGACCTCAATGGGCTTCAATGGATGTTAATCGACGATATCTGACAAAGTAAGATGCAAACTCACTCAAATATAAGAGAAATGTTGAAATTCGACTTCAAATTAGGAAGATAGACTTTGAAAATTTTCACTCAACACAAAGTGACAATCGACCTCAATGGGCTTCAATGGATGTTAATCGACGATATCTGACAAAGTTAGATGCAAACTCACTCAAATATATGAGAAATGTTGAAATTCGACTTCAAATTAGGAAGATAGACTTTGAAAATTTTCACTCAACACAAAGTGACAATCGACCTAAATGGGCTTCAATGGATGTTAATCGACGATATCTGACAAAGTTAGATGCAAACTCACTCAAATATATGAGAAATGTTGAAATTCGACTTCAAATTAGGAAGATAGACTTAGAAAATTTTCACTCAACACAAAGTGACAATCGACCTCAATGGGCTTCAATGGATGTTAATCGACGATATCTGACAAAGTAAGATGCAAACTCACTCAAATATAAGAGAAATGTTGAAATTCGACTTCAAATTAGGAAGATAGACTTAGAAAATTTACACTTAACACAAAGTGAAAATCGACCTCAATGGGCTTCAATGGATGTTAATCGACGATATCTGACAAAGTTAGATCCAAACTCACTCAAATATATCAGAAATGTTGAAATTCGACTTCAAATTAGGAAGATAGACTTAGAAAATTTTCACTCAACACAAAGTGACAATCGACCTCAATGGGCTTCAATGGATGTTAATCGACGATATCTGACAAAGTTAGATGCAAACTCACTCAAATATATGAGAAATGTTGAAATTCGACTTCAAATTAGGAAGATAGACTTAGAAAATTTTCACTCAACACAAAGTGACAATCGACCTCAATGGGCTTCAATGGATGTTAATCGACGATATCTGACAAAGTAAGATGCAAACTCACTCAAATATAAGAGAAATGTTGAAATTCGACTTCAAATTAGGAAGATAGACTTAGAAAATTTTCACTTAACACAAAGTGACAATCGACCTCAATGGGCTTCAATGGATGTTAATCGACGATATCTGACAAAGTTAGATGCAAACTCACTCAAATATATGAGAAATGTTGAAATTCGACTTCAAATTAGGAAGATAGACTTTGAAAATTTTCACTCAACACAAGGTGACAATCGACTTCAATGGGCTTCAATGGATGTTAATCGACGATATCTGACAAAGTTAGATGCAAACTCACTCAAATATATGAGAAATGTTGAAATTCGACTTCAAATTAGGAAGATAGACTTAGAAAATTTTCACTCAACACAAAGTGACAATCGACCTCAATGGGCTTCAATGGATGTTAATCGACGATATCTGACAAAGTAAGATGCAAACTCACTCAAATATAAGAGAAATGTTGAAATTCGACTTCAAATTAGGAAGATAGACTTAGAAAATTTTCACTCAACACAAAGTGACAATCGACCTCAATGGGCTTCAATGGATGTTAATCGACGATATCTGACAAAGTAAGATGCAAACTCACTCAAATATATGAGAAATGTTGAAATTCGACTTCAAATTAGGAAGATAGACTTTGAAAATTTTCACTCAACACAAAGTGACAATCGACCTAAATGGGCTTCAATGGATGTTAATCGACGATATCTGACAAAGTTAGATGCAAACTCACTCAAATATATGAGAAATGTTGAAATTCGACTTCAAATTAGGAAGATAGACTTAGAAAATTTTCACTTAACACAAAGTGACAATCGACCTCAATGGGCTTCAATGGATGTTAATCGACGATATCTGACAAAGTTAGATGCAAACTCACTCAAATATATGAGAAATGTTGAAATTCGACTTCAAATTAGGAAGATAGACTTTGAAAATTTTCACTCAACACAAGGTGACAATCGACTTCAATGGGCTTCAATGGATGTTAATCGACGATATCTGACAAAGTTAGATGCAAACTCACTCAAATATATGAGAAATGTTGAAATTCGACTTCAAATTAGGAAGATAGACTTTGAAAATTTTCACTCAACACAAAGTGACAATCGACCTCAATGGGCTTCAATGGATGTTAATCGACAATATCTGACAAAGTTAGATACAAACTCACTCAAATATATGAGAAATGTTGAAATTCGACTTCAAATGAGGAAGATAGTCTTTGAAAATTTTCAATCAACACAAAGTGACAATCGACCTCAATGGGCTTCAATGGATGTTAATCGACGATATCTGACAAAGTTAGATCCAAACTCACTCAAATATATTAGAAATGTTGAAATTCGACTACAAATTAGGAAGATAGACTTTGAAAATTTTCACTCAACACAAAGTGACGATCGACCTCAATGGGCTTCAATGGACGTTAATCGACGATATCTGACAAAGTAAGATGCAAACTCACTCAAATATATCAGAAATGTTGAAATTCGACTTCAAATTAGGAAGATAGACTTAGAAAATTTTCACTCAACACAAAGTGACAATCGACCTCAATGGGCTTCAATGGATGTTAATCGACGATATCTGACAAAGTTAGATGCAAACTCACTCAAATATATGAGAAATGTTGAAATTCGACTTCAAATTAGGAAGATAGACTTAGAAAATTTTCACTCAACACAAAGTGACAATCGACCTCAATGGGTTTCAATGGATGTTAATCGACGATATCTGACAAAGTAAGATGCAAACTCACTCAAATATATGAGAAATGTTGAAATTCGACTTCAAATTAGGAAGATAGACTTAGAAAATTTTCACTCAACACAAAGTGACAATCGACCTCAATGGGTTTCAATGGATGTTAATCGACGATATCTGACAAAGTAAGATGCAAACTCACTCAAATATAAGAGAAATGTTGAAATTCGACTTCAAATTAGGAAGATAGACTTAGAAAATTTTCACTTAACACAAAGTGACAATCGACCTCAATGGGCTTCAATGGATGTTAATCGACGATATCTGACAAAGTAAGATGCAAACTCACTCAAATATAAGAGAAATGTTGAAATTCGACTTCAAATTAGGAAGATAGACTTAGAAAATTTTCACTTAACACAAAGTGACAATCGACCTCAATGGGCTTCAATGGATGTTAATCGACGATATCTGACAAAGTTAGATGCAAACTCACTCAAATATATGAGAAATGTTGAAATTCGACTTCAAATTAGGAAGATAGACTTTGAAAATTTTCACTCAACACAAAGTGACAATCGACCTCAATGGGCTTCAATGGATGTTAATCGACGATATCTGACAAAGTTAGATGCAAACTCACTCAAATATATGAGAAATGTTGAAATTCGACTTCAAATTAGGAAGATAGACTTTGAAAATTTTCACTCAACACAAAGTGACAATCGACCTCAATGGGCTTCAATGGATGTTAATCGACGATATCTGACAAAGTTAGATGCAAACTCACTCAAATATATGAGAAATGTTGAAATTCGACTTCAAATTAGGAAGATAGACTTAGAAAATTTTCACTCAACACAAAGTGATAATCGACCTCAATGGGCTTCAATGGATGTTAATCGACGATATCTGACAAAGTAAGATGCAAACTCACTCAAATATAAGAGAAATGTTGAAATTCGACTTCAAATTAGGAAGATAGACTTAGAAAATTTTCACTTAACACAAAGTGACAATCGACCTCAATGGGCTTCAATGGATGTTAATCGACGATATCTGACAAAGTAAGATGCAAACTCACTCAAATATAAGAGAAATGTTGAAATTCGACTTCAAATTAGGAAGATAGACTTAGAAAATTTTCACTTAACACAAAGTGACAATCGACCTCAATGGGCTTCAATGGATGTTAATCGACGATATCTGACAAAGTTAGATGCAAACTCACTCAAATATATGAGAAATGTTGAAATTCGACTTCAAATTAGGAAGATAGACTTTGAAAATTTTCACTCAACACAAAGTGACAATCGACCTCAATGGGCTTCAATGGATGTTAATCGACGATATCTGACAAAGTTAGATGCAAACTCACTCAAATATATGAGAAATGTTGAAATTCGACTTCAAATTAGGAAGATAGACTTTGAAAATTTTCACTCAACACAAAGTGACAATCGACCTCAATGGGCTTCAATGGATGTTAATCGACGATATCTGACAAAGTTAGATGCAAACTCACTCAAATATATGAGAAATGTTGAAATTCGACTTCAAATTAGGAAGATAGACTTAGAAAATTTTCACTCAACACAAAGTGACAATCGACCTCAATGGGCTTCAATGGATGTTAATCGACGATATCTGACAAAGTAAGATGCAAACTCACTCAAATATAAGAGAAATGTTGAAATTCGACTTCAAATTAGGAAGATAGACTTAGAAAATTTTCACTTAACACAAAGTGACAATCGACCTCAATGGGCTTCAATGGATGTTAATCGACGATATCTGACAAAGTTAGATGCAAACTCACTCAAATATATGAGAAATGTTGAAATTCGACTTCAAATTAGGAAGATAGACTTTGAAAATTTTCACTCAACACAAGGTGACAATCGACTTCAATGGGCTTCAATGGATGTTAATCGACGATATCTGACAAAGTAAGATGCAAACTCACTCAAATATAAGAGAAATGTTGAAATTCGACTTCAAATTAGGAAGATAGACTTAGAAAATTTTCACTCAACACAAGGTGACAATCGACTTCAATGGGCTTCAATGGATGTTAATCGACGATATCTGACAAAGTTAGATGCAAACTCACTCAAATATATGAGAAATGTTGAAATTCGACTTCAAATTAGGAAGATAGACTTTGAAAATTTTCACTCAACACAAGGTGACAATCGACTTCAATGGGCTTCAATGGATGTTAATCGACGATATCTGACAAAGTTAGATGCAAACTCACTCAAATATATGAGAAATGTTGAAATTCGACTTCAAATTAGGAAGATAGACTTAGAAAATTTTCACTCAACACAAAGTGACAATCGACCTCAATGGGCTTCAATGGATGTTAATCGACGATATCTGACAAAGTAAGATGCAAACTCACTCAAATATAAGAGAAATGTTGAAATTCGACTTCAAATTAGGAAGATAGACTTAGAAAATTTTCACTTAACACAAAGTGACAATCGACCTCAATGGGCTTCAATGGATGTTAATCGACGATATCTGACAAAGTTAGATGCAAACTCACTCAAATATATGAGAAATGTTGAAATTCGACTTCAAATTAGGAAGATAGACTTTGAAAATTTTCACTCAACACAAGGTGACAATCGACTTCAATGGGCTTCAATGGATGTTAATCGACGATATCTGACAAAGTTAGATGCAAACTCACTCAAATATATGAGAAATGTTGAAATTCGACTTCAAATTAGGAAGATAGACTCAGAAAATTTTCACTCAACACAAAGTGACAATCGACCTCAATGGGCTTCAATGGATGTTAATCGACGATATCTGACAAAGTAAGATGCAAACTCACTCAAATATAAGAGAAATGTTGAAATTCGACTTCAAATTAGGAAGATAGACTTAGAAAATTTTCACTTAACACAAAGTGACAATCGACCTCAATGGGCTTCAATGGATGTTAATCGACGATATCTGACAAAGTTAGATGCAAACTCACTCAAATATATGAGAAATGTTGAAATTCGACTTCAAATTAGGAAGATAGACTTAGAAAATTTTCACTTAACACAAAGTGACAATCGACCTCAATGGGCTTCAATGGATGTTAATCGACGATATCTGACAAAGTTAGATGCAAACTCACTCAAATATATGAGAAATGTTGAAATTCGACTTCAAATTAGGAAGATAGACTTTGAAAATTTTCACTCAACACAAGGTGACAATCGACTTCAATGGGCTTCAATGGATGTTAATCGACGATATCTGACAAAGTAAGATGCAAACTCACTCAAATATAAGAGAAATGTTGAAATTCGACTTCAAATTAGGAAGATAGACTTAGAAAATTTTCACTCAACACAAGGTGACAATCGACTTCAATGGGCTTCAATGGATGTTAATCGACGATATCTGACAAAGTTAGATGCAAACTCACTCAAATATATGAGAAATGTTGAAATTCGACTTCAAATTAGGAAGATAGACTTTGAAAATTTTCACTCAACACAAGGTGACAATCGACTTCAATGGGCTTCAATGGATGTTAATCGACGATATCTGACAAAGTTAGATGCAAACTCACTCAAATATATGAGAAATGTTGAAATTCGACTTCAAATTAGGAAGATAGACTTAGAAAATTTTCACTCAACACAAAGTGACAATCGACCTCAATGGGCTTCAATGGATGTTAATCGACGATATCTGACAAAGTAAGATGCAAACTCACTCAAATATAAGAGAAATGTTGAAATTCGACTTCAAATTAGGAAGATAGACTTAGAAAATTTTCACTTAACACAAAGTGACAATCGACCTCAATGGGCTTCAATGGATGTTAATCGACGATATCTGACAAAGTTAGATGCAAACTCACTCAAATATATGAGAAATGTTGAAATTCGACTTCAAATTAGGAAGATAGACTTTGAAAATTTTCACTCAACACAAGGTGACAATCGACTTCAATGGGCTTCAATGGATGTTAATCGACGATATCTGACAAAGTTAGATGCAAACTCACTCAAATATATGAGAAATGTTGAAATTCGACTTCAAATTAGGAAGATAGACTCAGAAAATTTTCACTCAACACAAAGTGACAATCGACCTCAATGGGCTTCAATGGATGTTAATCGACGATATCTGACAAAGTAAGATGCAAACTCACTCAAATATAAGAGAAATGTTGAAATTCGACTTCAAATTAGGAAGATAGACTTTGAAAATTTTCACTCAACACAAAGTGACAATCGACCTCAATGGGCTTCAATGGATGTTAATCGACGATATCTGACAAAGTAAGATGCAAACTCACTCAAATATATGAGAAATGTTGAAATTCGACTTCAAATTAGGAAGATAGACTTAGAAAATTTTCACTCAACACAAAGTGACAATCGACCTCAATGGGTTTCAATGGATGTTAATCGACGATATCTGACAAAGTAAGATGCAAACTCACTCAAATATATCAGAAATGTTGAAATTCGACTTCAAATTAGGAAGATAGACTTAGAAAATTTTCACTCAACACAAAGTGACAATCGACCTCAATGGGCTTCAATGGATGTTAATCGACGATATCTGACAAAGTTAGATGCAAACTCACTCAAATATATGAGAAATGTTGAAATTCGACTTCAAATTAGGAAGATAGACTTAGAAAATTTTCACTCAACACAAAGTGACAATCGACCTCAATGGGTTTCAATGGATGTTAATCGACGATATCTGACAAAGTAAGATGCAAACTCTCTCAAATATATGAGAAATGTTGAAATTCGACTTCAAATTAGGAAGATAGACTTTGAAAATTTTCACTCAACACAAAGTGACAATCGACCTCAATGGGCTTCAATGGATGTTAATCGACGATATCTGACAAAGTTGGATGCAAACTCACTCAAATATAAGAGAAATGTTGAAATTCGACTTCAAATTAGGAAGATAGACTTTGAAAATTTTCACTCAACACAAGGTGACAATCGACTTCAATGGGCTTCAATGGATGTTAATCGACGATATCTGACAAAGTTAGATGCAAACTCACTCAAATATATGAGAAATGTTGAAATTCGACTTCAAATTAGGAAGATAGACTTAGAAAATTTTCACTCAACACAAAGTGACAATCGACCTCAATGGGTTTCAATGGATGTTAATCGACGATATCTGACAAAGTAAGATGCAAACTCACTCAAATATATCAGAAATGTTGAAATTCGACTTCAAATTAGGAAGATAGACTTAGAAAATTTTCACTCAACACAAAGTGACAATCGACCTCAATGGGCTTCAATGGATGTTAATCGACGATATCTGACAAAGTTAGATGCAAACTCACTCAAATATATGAGAAATGTTGAAATTCGACTTCAAATTAGGAAGATAGACTTAGAAAATTTTCACTCAACACAAAGTGACAATCGACCTCAATGGGTTTCAATGGATGTTAATCGACGATATCTGACAAAGTAAGATGCAAACTCTCTCAAATATATGAGAAATGTTGAAATTCGACTTCAAATTAGGAAGATAGACTTTGAAAATTTTCACTCAACACAAAGTGACAATCGACCTCAATGGGCTTCAATGGATGTTAATCGACGATATCTGACAAAGTTGGATGCAAACTCACTCAAATATAAGAGAAATGTTGAAATTCGACTTCAAATTAGGAAGATAGACTTAGAAAATTTTCACTTAACACAAAGTGACAATCGACCTCAATGGGCTTCAATGGATGTTAATCGACGATATCTGACAAAGTTAGATGCAAACTCACTCAAATATATGAGAAATGTTGAAATTCGACTTCAAATCAGGAAGATAGACTTTGAAAATTTTCACTCAACACAAAGTGACAATCGACCTCAATGGGCTTCAATGGATGTTAATCGACGATATCTGACAAAGTTAGATGCAAACTCACTCAAATATATGAGAAATGTTGAAATTCGACTTCAAATTAGGAAGATAGACTTTGAAAATTTTCACTCAACACAAAGTGACAATCGACCTAAATGGGCTTCAATGGATGTTAATCGACGATATCTGACAAAGTTGGATGCAAACTCACTCAAATATATGAGAAATGTTGAAATTCGACTTCAAATTAGGAAGATAGACTTAGAAAATTTTCACTCAACACAAAGTGACAATCGACCTCAATGGGCTTCAATGGATGTTAATCGACGATATCTGACAAAGTAAGATGCAAACTCACTCAAATATAAGAGAAATGTTGAAATTCGACTTCAAATTAGGAAGATAGACTTAGAAAATTTTCACTTAACACAAAGTGACAATCGACCTCAATGGGCTTCAATGGATGTTAATCGACGATATCTGACAAAGTTAGATGCAAACTCACTCAAATATATGAGAAATGTTGAAATTCGACTTCAAATTAGGAAGATAGACTTTGAAAATTTTCACTCAACACAAAGTGACAATCGACCTCAATGGGCTTCAATGGATGTTAATCGACGATATCTGACAAAGTTAGATGCAAACTCACTCAAATATATGAGAAATGTTGAAATTCGACTTCAAATTAGGAAGATAGACTTTGAAAATTTTCACTCAACACAAAGTGACAATCGACCTCAATGGGCTTCAATGGATGTTAATCGACGATATCTGACAAAGTTAGATGCAAACTCACTCAAATATATGAGAAATGTTGAAATTCGACTTCAAATTAGGAAGATAGACTTAGAAAATTTTCACTCAACACAAAGTGACAATCGACCTCAATGGGCTTCAATGGATGTTAATCGACGATATCTGACAAAGTAAGATGCAAACTCACTCAAATATAAGAGAAATGTTGAAATTCGACTTCAAATTAGGAAGATAGACTTAGAAAATTTTCACTTAACACAAAGTGACAATCGACCTCAATGGGCTTCAATGGATGTTAATCGACGATATCTGACAAAGTAAGATGCAAACTCACTCAAATATAAGAGAAATGTTGAAATTCGACTTCAAATTAGGAAGATAGACTTAGAAAATTTTCACTTAACACAAAGTGACAATCGACCTCAATGGGCTTCAATGGATGTTAATCGACGATATCTGACAAAGTTAGATGCAAACTCACTCAAATATATGAGAAATGTTGAAATTCGACTTCAAATTAGGAAGATAGACTTTGAAAATTTTCACTCAACACAAAGTGACAATCGACCTCAATGGGCTTCAATGGATGTTAATCGACGATATCTGACAAAGTTAGATGCAAACTCACTCAAATATATGAGAAATGTTGAAATTCGACTTCAAATTAGGAAGATAGACTTTGAAAATTTTCACTCAACACAAAGTGACAATCGACCTCAATGGGCTTCAATGGATGTTAATCGACGATATCTGACAAAGTTAGATGCAAACTCACTCAAATATATGAGAAATGTTGAAATTCGACTTCAAATTAGGAAGATAGACTTAGAAAATTTTCACTCAACACAAAGTGACAATCGACCTCAATGGGCTTCAATGGATGTTAATCGACGATATCTGACAAAGTAAGATGCAAACTCACTCAAATATAAGAGAAATGTTGAAATTCGACTTCAAATTAGGAAGATAGACTTAGAAAATTTTCACTTAACACAAAGTGACAATCGACCTCAATGGGCTTCAATGGATGTTAATCGACGATATCTGACAAAGTTAGATGCAAACTCACTCAAATATATGAGAAATGTTGAAATTCGACTTCAAATTAGGAAGATAGACTTTGAAAATTTTCACTCAACACAAAGTGACAATCGACCTCAATGGGCTTCAATGGATGTTAATCGACGATATCTGACAAAGTTAGATGCAAACTCACTCAAATATATGAGAAATGTTGAAATTCGACTTCAAATTAGGAAGATAGACTTTGAAAATTTTCACTCAACACAAAGTGACAATCGACCTCAATGGGCTTCAATGGATGTTAATCGACGATATCTGACAAAGTTAGATGCAAACTCACTCAAATATATGAGAAATGTTGAAATTCGACTTCAAATTAGGAAGATAGACTTAGAAAATTTTCACTTAACACAAAGTGACAATCGACCTCAATGGGCTTCAATGGATGTTAATCGACGATATCTGACAAAGTAAGATGCAAACTCACTCAAATATAAGAGAAATGTTGAAATTCGACTTCAAATTAGGAAGATAGACTTAGAAAATTTTCACTTAACACAAAGTGACAATCGACCTCAATGGGCTTCAATGGATGTTAATCGACGATATCTGACAAAGTTAGATGCAAACTCACTCAAATATATGAGAAATGTTGAAATTCGACTTCAAATTAGGAAGATAGACTTTGAAAATTTTCACTCAACACAAAGTGACAATCGACCTCAATGGGCTTCAATGGATGTTAATCGACGATATCTGACAAAGTTAGATGCAAACTCACTCAAATATATGAGAAATGTTGAAATTCGACTTCAAATTAGGAAGATAGACTTAGAAAATTTTCACTCAACACAAAGTGACAATCGACCTCAATGGGCTTCAATGGATGTTAATCGACGATATCTGACAAAGTAAGATGCAAACTCACTCAAATATATGAGAAATGTTGAAATTCGACTTCAAATTAGGAAGATAGACTTAGAAAATTTTCACTCAACACAAAGTGACAATCGACCTCAATGGGTTTCAATGGATGTTAATCGACGATATCTGACAAAGTAAGATGCAAACTCACTCAAATATATGAGAAATGTTGAAATTCGACTTCAAATTAGGAAGATAGACTTTGAAAATTTTCACTCAACACAAAGTGACAATCGACCTCAATGGGTTTCAATGGATGTTAATCGACGATATCTGACAAAGTAAGATGCAAACTCACTCAAATATATGAGAAATGTTGAAATTCGACTTCAAATTAGGAAGATAGACTTTGAAAATTTTCACTCAACACAAAGTGACAATCGACCTCAATGGGCTTCAATGGATGTTAATCGACGATATCTGACAAAGTTAGATGCAAACTCACTCAAATATATGAGAAATGTTGAAATTCGACTTCAAATTAGGAAGATAGACTTAGAAAATTTTCACTCAACACAAAGTGACAATCGACCTCAATGGGCTTCAATGGATGTTAATCGACGATATCTGACAAAGTAAGATGCAAACTCACTCAAATATATGAGAAATGTTGAAATTCGACTTCAAATTAGGAAGATAGACTTTGAAAATTTTCACTCAACACAAAGTGACAATCGACCTCAATGGGCTTCAATGGATGTTAATCGACGATATCTGACAAAGTTAGATGCAAACTCACTCAAATATATGAGAAATGTTGAAATTCGACTTCAAATTAGGAAGATAGACTTTGAAAATTTTCACTCAACACAAAGTGACAATCGACCTCAATGGGCTTCAATGGATGTTAATCGACGATATCTGACAAAGTTAGATGCAAACTCACTCAAATATATGAGAAATGTTGAAATTCGACTTCAAATTAGGAAGATAGACTTAGAAAATTTTCACTCAACACAAAGTGACAATCGACCTCAATGGGCTTCAATGGATGTTAATCGACGATATCTGACAAAGTAAGATGCAAACTCACTCAAATATAAGAGAAATGTTGAAATTCGACTTCAAATTAGGAAGATAGACTTAGAAAATTTTCACTTAACACAAAGTGACAATCGACCTCAATGGGCTTCAATGGATCTTAATCGACGATATCTGACAAAGTTAGATGCAAACTCACTCAAATATATGAGAAATGTTGAAATTCGACTTCAAATTAGGAAGATAGACTTTGAAAATTTTCACTCAACACAAGGTGACAATCGACTTCAATGGGCTTCAATGGATGTTAATCGACGATATCTGACAAAGTTAGATGCAAACTCACTCAAATATATGAGAAATGTTGAAATTCGACTTCAAATTAGGAAGATAGACTTAGAAAATTTTCACTCAACACAAAGTGACAATCGACCTCAATGGGCTTCAATGGATGTTAATCGACGATATCTGACAAAGTAAGATGCAAACTCACTCAAATATATGAGAAATGTTGAAATTCGACTTCAAATTAGGAAGATAGACTTAGAAAATTTTCACTCAACACAAAGTGACAATCGACCTCAATGGGTTTCAATGGATGTTAATCGACGATATCTGACAAAGTAAGATGCAAACTCACTCAAATATATGAGAAATGTTGAAATTCGACTTCAAATTAGGAAGATAGACTTTGAAAATTTTCACTCAACACAAAGTGACAATCGACCTCAATGGGTTTCAATGGATGTTAATCGACGATATCTGACAAAGTAAGATGCAAACTCACTCAAATATATGAGAAATGTTGAAATTCGACTTCAAATTAGGAAGATAGACTTTGAAAATTTTCACTCAACACAAAGTGACAATCGACCTCAATGGGCTTCAATGGATGTTAATCGACGATATCTGACAAAGTTAGATGCAAACTCACTCAAATATATGAGAAATGTTGAAATTCGACTTCAAATTAGGAAGATAGACTTAGAAAATTTTCACTCAACACAAAGTGACAATCGACCTCAATGGGCTTCAATGGATGTTAATCGACGATATCTGACAAAGTAAGATGCAAACTCACTCAAATATATGAGAAATGTTGAAATTCGACTTCAAATTAGGAAGATAGACTTTGAAAATTTTCACTCAACACAAAGTGACAATCGACCTCAATGGGCTTCAATGGATGTTAATCGACGATATCTGACAAAGTTAGATGCAAACTCACTCAAATATATGAGAAATGTTGAAATTCGACTTCAAATTAGGAAGATAGACTTTGAAAATTTTCACTCAACACAAAGTGACAATCGACCTCAATGGGCTTCAATGGATGTTAATCGACGATATCTGACAAAGTTAGATGCAAACTCACTCAAATATATGAGAAATGTTGAAATTCGACTTCAAATTAGGAAGATAGACTTAGAAAATTTTCACTCAACACAAAGTGACAATCGACCTCAATGGGCTTCAATGGATGTTAATCGACGATATCTGACAAAGTAAGATGCAAACTCACTCAAATATAAGAGAAATGTTGAAATTCGACTTCAAATTAGGAAGATAGACTTAGAAAATTTTCACTTAACACAAAGTGACAATCGACCTCAATGGGCTTCAATGGATCTTAATCGACGATATCTGACAAAGTTAGATGCAAACTCACTCAAATATATGAGAAATGTTGAAATTCGACTTCAAATTAGGAAGATAGACTTTGAAAATTTTCACTCAACACAAGGTGACAATCGACTTCAATGGGCTTCAATGGATGTTAATCGACGATATCTGACAAAGTTAGATGCAAACTCACTCAAATATATGAGAAATGTTGAAATTCGACTTCAAATTAGGAAGATAGACTTAGAAAATTTTCACTCAACACAAAGTGACAATCGACCTCAATGGGCTTCAATGGATGTTAATCGACGATATCTGACAAAGTAAGATGCAAACTCACTCAAATATATGAGAAATGTTGAAATTCGACTTCAAATTAGGAAGATAGACTTAGAAAATTTTCACTCAACACAAAGTGACAATCGACCTCAATGGGCTTCAATGGATGTTAATCGACGATATCTGACAAAGTTAGATGCAAACTCACTCAAATATATGAGAAATGTTGAAATTCGACTTCAAATTAGGAAGATAGACTTTGAAAATTTTCACTCAACACAAAGTGACAATCGACCTAAATGGGCTTCAATGGATGTTAATCGACGATATCTGACAAAGTTGGATGCAAACTCACTCAAATATATGAGAAATGTTGAAATTCGACTTCAAATTAGGAAGATAGACTTAGAAAATTTTCACTCAACACAAAGTGACAATCGACCTCAATGGGCTTCAATGGATGTTAATCGACGATATCTGACAAAGTAAGATGCAAACTCACTCAAATATAAGAGAAATGTTGAAATTCGACTTCAAATTAGGAAGATAGACTTAGAAAATTTTCACTTAACACAAAGTGACAATCGACCTCAATGGGCTTCAATGGATGTTAATCGACGATATCTGACAAAGTTAGATGCAAACTCACTCAAATATATGAGAAATGTTGAAATTCGACTTCAAATTAGGAAGATAGACTTAGAAAATTTTCACTTAACACAAAGTGACAATCGACCTCAATGGGCTTCAATGGATGTTAATCGACGATATCTGACAAAGTTAGATGCAAACTCACTCAAATATATGAGAAATGTTGAAATTCGACTTCAAATTAGGAAGATAGACTTTGAAAATTTTCACTCAACACAAGGTGACAATCGACTTCAATGGGCTTCAATGGATGTTAATCGACGATATCTGACAAAGTTAGATGCAAACTCACTCAAATATATGAGAAATGTTGAAATTCGACTTCAAATTAGGAAGATAGACTTAGAAAATTTTCACTCAACACAAAGTGACAATCGACCTCAATGGGCTTCAATGGATGTTAATCGACGATATCTGACAAAGTAAGATGCAAACTCACTCAAATATATGAGAAATGTTGAAATTCGACTTCAAATTAGGAAGATAGACTTAGAAAATTTTCACTCAACACAAAGTGACAATCGACCTCAATGGGTTTCAATGGATGTTAATCGACGATATCTGACAAAGTAAGATGCAAACTCACTCAAATATAAGAGAAATGTTGAAATTCGACTTCAAATTAGGAAGATAGACTTTGAAAATTTTCACTCAACACAAGGTGACAATCGACTTCAATGGGCTTCAATGGATGTTAATCGACGATATCTGACAAAGTTAGATGCAAACTCACTCAAATATATGAGAAATGTTGAAATTCGACTTCAAATTAGGAAGATAGACTTAGAAAATTTTCACTCAACACAAAGTGACAATCGACCTCAATGGGCTTCAATGGATGTTAATCGACGATATCTGACAAAGTTAGATGCAAACTCACTCAAATATATGAGAAATGTTGAAATTCGACTTCAAATTAGGAAGATAGACTTAGAAAATTTTCACTCAACACAAAGTGACAATCGACCTCAATGGGCTTCAATGGATGTTAATCGACGATATCTGACAAAGTTAGATGCAAACTCACTTAAATATATGAGAAATGTTGAAATTCGACTTCAAATTAGGAAAATAGACTTTGAAAATTTTCACTCAACACAAAGTGACAATCGACCTCAATGGGCTTCAATGGATGTTAATCGACGATATCTGACAAAGTTAGATGCAAACTCACTCAAATATATGAGAAATGTTGAAATTCGACTTCAAATTAGGAAGATAGACTTTGAAAATTTTCACTCAACACAAGGTGACAATCGACTTCAATGGGCTTCAATGGATGTTAATCGACGATATCTGACAAAGTTAGATGCAAACTCACTCAAATATATGAGAAATGTTGAAATTCGACTTCAAATTAGGAAGATAGACTTAGAAAATTTTCACTCAACACAAAGTGACAATCGACCTCAATGGGCTTCAATGGATGTTAATCGACGATATCTGACAAAGTAAGATGCAAACTCACTCAAATATAAGAGAAATGTTGAAATTCGACTTCAAATTAGGAAGATAGACTTAGAAAATTTTCACTTAACACAAAGTGACAATCGACCTCAATGGGCTTCAATGGATGTTAATCGACGATATCTGACAAAGTTAGATGCAAACTCACTCAAATATATGAGAAATGTTGAAATTCGACTTCAAATTAGGAAGATAGACTTTGAAAATTTTCACTCAACACAAGGTGACAATCGACTTCAATGGGCTTCAATGGATGTTAATCGACGATATCTGACAAAGTTAGATGCAAACTCACTCAAATATATGAGAAATGTTGAAATTCGACTTCAAATTAGGAAGATAGACTTAGAAAATTTTCACTCAACACAAAGTGACAATCGACCTCAATGGGCTTCAATGGATGTTAATCGACGATATCTGACAAAGTAAGATGCAAACTCACTCAAATATAAGAGAAATGTTGAAATTCGACTTCAAATTAGGAAGATAGACTTTGAAAATTTTCACTCAACACAAAGTGACAATCGACCTCAATGGGCTTCAATGGATGTTAATCGACGATATCTGACAAAGTTAGATGCAAACTCACTCAAATATATGAGAAATGTTGAAATTCGACTTCAAATTAGGAAGATAGACTTTGAAAATTTTCACTCAACACAAAGTGACAATCGACCTAAATGGGCTTCAATGGATGTTAATCGACGATATCTGACAAAGTTAGATGCAAACTCACTCAAATATATGAGAAATGTTGAAATTCGACTTCAAATTAGGAAGATAGACTTAGAAAATTTTCACTCAACACAAAGTGACAATCGACCTCAATGGGCTTCAATGGATGTTAATCGACGATATCTGACAAAGTTAGATGCAAACTCACTCAAATATATGAGAAATGTTGAAATTCGACTTCAAATTAGGAAGATAGACTTTGAAAATTTTCACTCAACACAAAGTGACAATCGACCTCAATGGGCTTCAATGGATGTTAATCGACGATATCTGACAAAGTTAGATACAAACTCACTCAAATATATGAGAAATGTTGAAATTCGACTTCAAATGAGGAAGATAGTCTTTGAAAATTTTCAATCAACACAAAGTGACAATCGACCTCAATGGGCTTCAATGGATGTTAATCGACGATATCTGACAAAGTTAGATCCAAACTCACTCAAATATATTAGAAATGTTGAAATTCGACTACAAATTAGGAAGATAGACTTTGAAAATTTTCACTCAACACAAAGTGACGATCGACCTCAATGGGCTTCAATGGACGTTAATCGACGATATCTGACAAAGTAAGATGCAAACTCACTCAAATATATCAGAAATGTTGAAATTCGACTTCAAATTAGGAAGATAGACTTTGAAAATTTTCACTCAACACAAAGTGACAATCGACCTCAATGGGCTTCAATGGATGTTAATCGACGATATCTGACAAAGTTAGATGCAAACTCACTCAAATATATGAGAAATGTTGAAATTCGACTTCAAATTAGGAAGATAGACTTTGAAAATTTTCACTCAACACAAAGTGACAATCGACCTCAATGGGCTTCAATGGAAGTTAATCGACGATATCTGACAAAGTTAGATGCAAACTCACTCAAATATATGAGAAATGTTGAAATTCGACTTCAAATTAGGAAGATAGACTTTGAAAATTTTCACTCAACACAAGGTGACAATCGACTTCAATGGGCTTCAATGGATGTTAATCGACGATATCTGACAAAGTTAGATGCAAACTCACTCAAATATATGAGAAATGTTGAAATTCGACTTCAAATTAGGAAGATAGACTTAGAAAATTTTCACTCAACACAAAGTGACAATCGACCTCAATGGGTTTCAATGGATGTTAATCGACGATATCTGACAAAGTAAGATGCAAACTCACTCAAATATAAGAGAAATGTTGAAATTCGACTTCAAATTAGGAAGATAGACTTTGAAAATTTTCACTCAACACAAAGTGACAATCGACCTCAATGGGCTTCAATGGATGTTAATCGACGATATCTGACAAAGTTAGATGCAAACTCACTCAAATATATGAGAAATGTTGAAATTCGACTTCAAATCAGGGAGATAGACTTTGAAAATTTTCACTCAACACAAAGTGACAATCGACCTCAATGGGCTTCAATGGATGTTAATCGACGATATCTGACAAAGTAAGATGCAAACTCACTCAAATATAAGAGAAATGTTAAAATTCGACTTCAAATTAGGAAGATAGACTTAGAAAATTTTCACTTAACACAAAGTGACAATCGACCTCAATGGGCTTCAATGGATGTAAATCGACGATATCTGACAAAGTTAGATGCAAACTCACTCAAATATATGAGAAATGTTGAAATTCGACTTCAAATTAGGAAGATAGACTTTGAAAATTTTCACTCAACACAAAGTGACAATCGACCTCAATGGGCTTCAATGGATGTTAATCGACGATATCTGACAAAGTTAGATGCAAACTCACTCAAATATATGAGAAATGTTGAAATTCGACTTCAAATTAGGAAGATAGACTTAGAAAATTTTCACTCAACACAAAGTGACAATCGACCTCAATGGGCTTCAATGGATGTTAATCGACGATATCTGACAAATTAAGATGCAAACTCACTCAAATATATCAGAAATGTTGACATTCGACTTCAAATTAGGAAGATAGACTTAAAAAATTTTCACTCAACACAAAGTGACAATCGACCTCAATGGGCTTCAATCAATGTTAATCGACGATATCTGACAAAGTTAGATGCAAACTCACTCAAATATATGAGAAATGTTGAAATTCGACTTCAAATTAGGAAGATAGACTTAGAAAATTTTCACTCAACACAAAGTGACAATCGACCTCAATGGGCTTCAATGGATGTTAATCGACGATATCTGACAAAGTAAGATGCAAACTCACTCAAATATAAGAGAAATGTTGAAATTCGACTTCAAATTAGGAAGATAGACTTAGAAAATTTTCACGAAACACAAAGTGACAATCGACCTCAATGGGCTTCAATGGATGTTAATCGACGATATCTGACAAAGTAAGATGCAAACTCACTCAAATATAAGAGAAATGTTGAAATTCGACTTTAAATTAGGAAGATAGACTTAGAAAATTTTCACTCAACACAAAGTGACAATCGACCTCAATGGGCTTCAATGGATGTTAATCGACGATATCTGACAAAGTTAGATGCAAACTCACTCAAATATATGAGAAATGTTGAAATTCGACTTCAAATTAGGAAGATAGACTTAGAAAATTTTCACTCAACACAAAGTGACAATCGACCTCAATGGGCTTCAATGGATGTTAATCGACGATATCTGACAAATTAAGATGCAAACTCACTCAAATATATCAGAAATGTTGACATTCGACTTCAAATTAGGAAGATAGACTTAAAAAATTTTCACTCAACACAAAGTGACAATCGACCTCAATGGGCTTCAATCAATGTTAATCGACGATATCTGACAAAGTTAGATGCAAACTCACTCAAATATATGAGAAATGTTGAAATTCGACTTCAAATTAGGAAGATAGACTTAGAAAATTTTCACGAAACACAAAGTGACAATCGACCTCAATGGGCTTCAATGGATGTTAATCGACGATATCTGACAAAGTAAGATGCAAACTCACTCAAATATAAGAGAAATGTTGAAATTCGACTTCAAATTAGGAAGATAGACTTAGAAAATTTTCACTCAACACAAAGTGACAATCGACCTCAATGGGCTTCAATCAATGTTAATCGACGATATCTGACAAAGTTAGATGCAAACTCACTCAAATATATGAGAAATGTTGGAATTCGACTTCAAATTAGGAAGATAGACTTAAAAAATTTTCACTCAACACAAAGTGACAATCGACCTCAATGGGCTTCAATCAATGTTAATCGACGATATCTGACAAAGTTAGATGCAAACTCACTCAAATATATGAGAAATGTTGAAATTCGACTTCAAATTAGGAAGATAGACTTAGAAAATTTTCACTCAACACAAAGTGACAATCGACCTCAATGGGCTTCAATGGATGTTAATCGACGATATCTGACAAATTAAGATGCAAACTCACTCAAATATATCAGAAATGTTGACATTCGACTTCAAATTAGGAAGATAGACTTAAAAAATTTTCACTCAACACAAAGTGACAATCGACCTCAATGGGCTTCAATCAATGTTAATCGACGATATCTGACAAAGTTAGATGCAAACTCACTCAAATATATGAGAAATGTTGAAATTCGACTTCAAATTAGGAAGATAGACTTAGAAAATTTTCACTCAACACAAAGTGACAATCGACCTCAATGGGCTTCAATGGATGTTAATCGACGATATCTGACAAAGTAAGATGCAATCTCACTCAAATATAAGAGAAATGTTGAAATTCGACTTCAAATTAGGAAGATAGACTTAGAAAATTTTCACGAAACACAAAGTGACAATCGACCTCAATGGGCTTCAATGGATGTTAATCGACGATATCTGACAAAGTAAGATGCAAACTCACTCAAATATAAGAGAAATGTTGAAATTCGACTTTAAATTAGGAAGATAGACTTAGAAAATTTTCACTCAACACAAAGTGACAATCGACCTCAATGGGCTTCAATGGATGTTAATCGACGATATCTGACAAAGTTAGATGCAAACTCACTCAAATATATGAGAAATGTTGAAATTCGACTTCAAATTAGGAAGATAGACTTAGAAAATTTTCACTCAACACAAAGTGACAATCGACCTCAATGGGCTTCAATGGATGTTAATCGACGATATCTGACAAATTAAGATGCAAACTCACTCAAATATATCAGAAATGTTGACATTCGACTTCAAATTAGGAAGATAGACTTAAAAAATTTTCACTCAACACAAAGTGACAATCGACCTCAATGGGCTTCAATCAATGTTAATCGACGATATCTGACAAAGTTAGATGCAAACTCACTCAAATATATGAGAAATGTTGAAATTCGACTTCAAATTAGGAAGATAGACTTAGAAAATTTTCACTCAACACAAAGTGACAATCGACCTCAATGGGCTTCAATGGATGTTAATCGACGATATCTGACAAAGTAAGATGCAAACTCACTCAAATATAAGAGAAATGTTGAAATTCGACTTCAAATTAGGAAGATAGACTTAGAAAATTTTCACGAAACACAAAGTGACAATCGACCTCAATGGGCTTCAATGGATGTTAATCGACGATATCTGACAAAGTAAGATGCAAACTCACTCAAATATAAGAGAAATGTTGAAATTCGACTTCAAATTAGGAAGATAGACTTAGAAAATTTTCACTCAACACAAAGTGACAATCGACCTCAATGGGCTTCAATCAATGTTAATCGACGATATCTGACAAAGTTAGATGCAAACTCACTCAAATATATGAGAAATGTTGGAATTCGACTTCAAATTAGGAAGATAGACTTAGAAAATTTTCACTCAACACAAAGTGACAATCGACCTCAATGGGCTTCAATCAATGTTAATCGACGATATCTGACAAAGTTAGATGCAAACTCACTCAAATATATGAGAAATGTTGGAATTCGACTTCAAATTAGGAAGATAGACTTTGAAAATTTTCACTCAACACAAAGTGACAATCGACCTCAATGGGCTTCAATGGATGTTAATCGACGATATCTGACAAAGTTAGATGCAAACTCACTCAAATATATGAGAAATGTTGAAATTCGACTTCAAATTAGGAAGATAGACTTTGAAAATTTTCACTCAACACAAAGTGACAATCGACCTCAATGGGCTTCAATGGATGTTAATCGACGATATCTGACAAAGTTAGATGCAAACTCACTCAAATATATGAGAAATGTTGAAATTCGACTTCAAATTAGGAAGATAGACTTAGAAAATTTTCACGAAACACAAAGTGACAATCGACCTCAATGGGCTTCAATGGATGTTAATCGACGATATCTGACAAAGTAAGATGCAAACTCACTCAAATATAAGAGAAATGTTGAAATTCGACTTCAAATTAGGAAGATAGACTTAGAAAATTTTCACTCAACACAAAGTGACAATCGACCTCAATGGGCTTCAATCAATGTTAATCGACGATATCTGACAAAGTTAGATGCAAACTCACTCAAATATATGAGAAATGTTGGAATTCGACTTCAAATTAGGAAGATAGACTTAGAAAATTTTCACTCAACACAAAGTGACAATCGACCTCAATGGGCCTCAATCAATGTTAATCGACGATATCTGACAAAGTTAGATGCAAACTCACTCAAATATATGAGAAATGTTGAAATTCGACTTCAAATTAGGAAGATAGACTTAGAAAATTTTCACTCAACACAAAGTGACAATCGACCTCAATGGGCTTCAATGGATGTTAATCGACGATATCTGACAAAGTAAGATGCAAACTCACTCAAATATAAGAGAAATGTTGAAATTCGACTTCAAATTAGGAAGATAGACTTAAAAAATTTTCACTCAACACAAAGTGACAATCGACCTCAATGGGCTTCAATCAATGTTAATCGACGATATCTGACAAAGTAAGATGCAAACTCACTCAAATATAAGAGAAATGTGGAAATTCGACTTCAAATTAGGAAAATAGACTTAGAAAATTTTCACTCAACACAAAGTGACAATCGACCTCAACGGGCTTCAATGGATGTTAATCGACGATATCTGACAAAGTAAGATGCAAACTCACTCAAATATAAGAGAAATGTTGAAATTCGACTTCAAATTAGGAAGATAGACTTTGAAAATTTTCACTCAACACAAAGTGACAATCGACCTCAATGGGCTTCAATGGATGTTAATCGACGATATCTGACAAATTAAGATGCAAACTCACTCAAATATATCAGAAATGTTGACATTCGACTTCAAATTAGGAAGATAGACTTAAAAAATTTTCACTCAACACAAAGTGACAATCGACCTCAATGGGCTTCAATCAATGTTAATCGACGATATCTGACAAAGTAAGATGCAAACTCACTCAAATATAAGAGAAATGTTGAAATTCGACTTCAAATTAGGAAAATAGACTTAGAAAATTTTCACTCAACACAAAGTGACAATCGACCTCAACGGGCTTCAATGGATGTTAATCGACGATATCTGACAAAGTAAGATGCAAACTCACTCAAATATAAGAGAAATGTTGAAATTCGACTTCAAATTAGGAAGATAGACTTAGAAAATTTTCACTCAACACAAAGTGACAATCGACCTCAATGGGCTTCAATGAATGTTAATCGACGATATCTGACAAAGTTAGATGCAAACTCACTCAAATATATCAGAAATGTTGACATTCGACTTCAAATTAGGAAGATAGACTTAGAAAATTTTCACTCAACACAAAGTGACAATCGACCTCAATGGGCTTCAATGGATGTTAATCGACGATATCTGACAAAGTAAGATGCAAACTCACTCAAATATAAGAGAAATGTTGAAATTCGACTTCAAATTAGGAAGATAGACTTAGAAAATTTTCACGAAACACAAAGTGACAATCGACCTCAATGGGCTTCAATAGATGTTAATCGACGATATCTGACAAAGTAAGATGCAAACTCACTCAAATATAAGAGAAATGTTGAAATTCGACTTCAAATTAGGAAGATAGACTTAGAAAATTTTCACTCAACACAAAGTGACAATCGACCTCAATGGGCTTCAATCAATGTTAATCGACGATATCTGACATAGTTAGATGCAAACTCACTCAAATATATGAGAAATGTTGGAATTCGACTTCAAATTAGGAAGATAGACTTAGAAAATTTTCACTCAACACAAAGTGACAATCGACCTCAATGGGCTTCAATCAATGTTAATCGACGATATCTGACAAAGTTAGATGCAAACTCACTCAAATATATGAGAAATGTTGGAATTCGACTTCAAATTAGGAAGATAGACTTAGAAAATTTTCACTCAACACAAAGTGACAATCGACCTCAATGGGCTTCAATGGATGTTAATCGACGATATCTGACAAAGTAAGATGCAAACTCACTCAAATATAAGAGAAATGTTGAAATTCGACTTCAAATTAGGAAGATAGACTTAGAAAATTTTCACTTAACACAAAGTGACAATCGACCTCAATGGGCTTCAATGGATGTTAATCGACGATATCTGACAAAGTTAGATGCAAACTCACTCAAATATATGAGAAATGTTGAAATTCGACTTCAAATTAGGAAGATAGACTTTGAAAATTTTCACTCAACACAAAGTGACAATCGACCTCAATGGGCTTCAATGGATGTTAATCGACGATATCTGACAAAGTTAGATGCAAACTCACTCAAATATATGAGAAATGTTGAAATTCGACTACAAATTAGGAAGATTGACTTTGAAAATTTTCAATCAACACAAAGTGACAATCGACCTCAATGGGCTTCAATGGATGTTAATCGACGATATCTGACAAAGTTAGATCCAAACTCACTCAAATATATAGGAAATGTTGAAATTCGACTTCAAATTAGGAAGATTGACTTTGAAAATTTTCACTCAACACAAAGTGACAATCGACCTCAATGGGCTTCAATGGATGTTAATCGACGATATCTGACAAAGTTAGATGCAAACTCACTCAAATATATGAGAAATGTTGAAATTCGACTTCAAATTAGGAAGATAGACTTAGAAAATTTTCACGAAACACAAAGTGACAATCGACCTCAATGGGCTTCAATGGATGTTAATCGACGATATCTGACAAAGTAAGATGCAAACTCACTCAAATATAAGAGAAATGTTGAAATTCGACTTCAAATTAGGAAGATAGACTTAGAAAATTTTCACTCAACACAAAGTGACAATCGACCTCAATGGGCTTCAATCAATGTTAATCGACGATATCTGACAAAGTTAGATGCAAACTCACTCAAATATATGAGAAATGTTGGAATTCGACTTCAAATTAGGAAGATAGACTTAGAAAATTTTCACTCAACACAAAGTGACAATCGACCTCAATGGGCCTCAATCAATGTTAATCGACGATATCTGACAAAGTTAGATGCAAACTCACTCAAATATATGAGAAATGTTGAAATTCGACTTCAAATTAGGAAGATAGACTTAGAAAATTTTCACTCAACACAAAGTGACAATCGACCTCAATGGGCTTCAATGGATGTTAATCGACGATATCTGACAAAGTAAGATGCAAACTCACTCAAATATAAGAGAAATGTTGAAATTCGACTTCAAATTAGGAAGATAGACTTAAAAAATTTTCACTCAACACAAAGTGACAATCGACCTCAATGGGCTTCAATCAATGTTAATCGACGATATCTGACAAAGTAAGATGCAAACTCACTCAAATATAAGAGAAATGTGGAAATTCGACTTCAAATTAGGAAAATAGACTTAGAAAATTTTCACTCAACACAAAGTGACAATCGACCTCAACGGGCTTCAATGGATGTTAATCGACGATATCTGACAAAGTAAGATGCAAACTCACTCAAATATAAGAGAAATGTTGAAATTCGACTTCAAATTAGGAAGATAGACTTTGAAAATTTTCACTCAACACAAAGTGACAATCGACCTCAATGGGCTTCAATGGATGTTAATCGACGATATCTGACAAATTAAGATGCAAACTCACTCAAATATATCAGAAATGTTGACATTCGACTTCAAATTAGGAAGATAGACTTAAAAAATTTTCACTCAACACAAAGTGACAATCGACCTCAATGGGCTTCAATCAATGTTAATCGACGATATCTGACAAAGTAAGATGCAAACTCACTCAAATATAAGAGAAATGTTGAAATTCGACTTCAAATTAGGAAAATAGACTTAGAAAATTTTCACTCAACACAAAGTGACAATCGACCTCAACGGGCTTCAATGGATGTTAATCGACGATATCTGACAAAGTAAGATGCAAACTCACTCAAATATAAGAGAAATGTTGAAATTCGACTTCAAATTAGGAAGATAGACTTAGAAAATTTTCACTCAACACAAAGTGACAATCGACCTCAATGGGCTTCAATGAATGTTAATCGACGATATCTGACAAAGTTAGATGCAAACTCACTCAAATATATCAGAAATGTTGACATTCGACTTCAAATTAGGAAGATAGACTTAGAAAATTTTCACTCAACACAAAGTGACAATCGACCTCAATGGGCTTCAATGGATGTTAATCGACGATATCTGACAAAGTAAGATGCAAACTCACTCAAATATAAGAGAAATGTTGAAATTCGACTTCAAATTAGGAAGATAGACTTAGAAAATTTTCACGAAACACAAAGTGACAATCGACCTCAATGGGCTTCAATAGATGTTAATCGACGATATCTGACAAAGTAAGATGCAAACTCACTCAAATATAAGAGAAATGTTGAAATTCGACTTCAAATTAGGAAGATAGACTTAGAAAATTTTCACTCAACACAAAGTGACAATCGACCTCAATGGGCTTCAATCAATGTTAATCGACGATATCTGACATAGTTAGATGCAAACTCACTCAAATATATGAGAAATGTTGGAATTCGACTTCAAATTAGGAAGATAGACTTAGAAAATTTTCACTCAACACAAAGTGACAATCGACCTCAATGGGCTTCAATCAATGTTAATCGACGATATCTGACAAAGTTAGATGCAAACTCACTCAAATATATGAGAAATGTTGGAATTCGACTTCAAATTAGGAAGATAGACTTAGAAAATTTTCACTCAACACAAAGTGACAATCGACCTCAATGGGCTTCAATGGATGTTAATCGACGATATCTGACAAAGTAAGATGCAAACTCACTCAAATATAAGAGAAATGTTGAAATTCGACTTCAAATTAGGAAGATAGACTTAGAAAATTTTCACTTAACACAAAGTGACAATCGACCTCAATGGGCTTCAATGGATGTTAATCGACGATATCTGACAAAGTTAGATGCAAACTCACTCAAATATATGAGAAATGTTGAAATTCGACTTCAAATTAGGAAGATAGACTTTGAAAATTTTCACTCAACACAAAGTGACAATCGACCTCAATGGGCTTCAATGGATGTTAATCGACGATATCTGACAAAGTTAGATGCAAACTCACTCAAATATATGAGAAATGTTGAAATTCGACTACAAATTAGGAAGATTGACTTTGAAAATTTTCAATCAACACAAAGTGACAATCGACCTCAATGGGCTTCAATGGATGTTAATCGACGATATCTGACAAAGTTAGATCCAAACTCACTCAAATATATAGGAAATGTTGAAATTCGACTTCAAATTAGGAAGATTGACTTTGAAAATTTTCAATCAACTCAAAGTGACAATCGACCTCAAAGGGCTTCAATGAATGTTAATCGACGATATATGACAAAGTTAGATGCAAACTCACTCAAATATATCAGAAATGTTGAAATTCGACTTCAAATTAGGAAGATAGACTTAGAAAATTTTCACTCAACACAAAGTGACAATCGACCTCAATGGGCTTCAATGGATGTTAATCGACGATATCTGACAAAGTTAGATCCAAACTCACTCAAATATATGAGAAATGTTGAAATTCGACTACAAATTAGGAAGATAGACTTTGAAAATTTTCACTCAACACAAAGTGACGATCGACCTCAATGGGCTTCAATGGATGTTAATCGACGATATCTGACAAAGTTAGATGCAAACTCACTCAAATATATGAGAAATGTTGAAATTCGACTTCAAATTAGGAAGATAGACTTAGAAAATTTTCACTCAACACAAAGTGACAATCGACCTCAATGGGCTTCAATGAATGTTAATCGACGATATCTGACAAAGTTAGATGCAAACTCACTCAAATATATCAGAAATGTTGACATTCGACTTCAAATTAGGAAGATAGACTTAA
The DNA here is from genome assembly GCF_026250575.1 of Diorhabda carinulata. Lineage (NCBI taxonomy): Eukaryota > Metazoa > Arthropoda > Insecta > Coleoptera > Chrysomelidae > Diorhabda > Diorhabda carinulata. The sequence continues at coordinate 11,981,174 of NC_079467.1, forward strand.
AAAATTTTCACTCAACACAAAGTGACAATCGACCTCAATGGGCTTCAATCAATGTTAATCGACGATATCTGACAAAGTTAGATGCAAACTCACTCAAATATATGAGAAATGTTGAAATTCGACTTCAAATTAGGAAGATAGACTTAGAAAATTTTCACTCAACACAAAGTGACAATCGACCTCAATGGGCTTCAATGGATGTAAATCGACGATATCTGACAAAGTTAGATGCAAACTCACTCAAATATATGAGAAATGTTGAAATTCGACTTCAAATTAGGAAGATAGACTTTGAAAATTTTCACTCAACACAAAGTGACGATCGACCTCAATGGGCTTCAATGGATGTTAATCGACGATATCTGACAAAGTTAGATGCAAACTCACTCAAATATATGAGAAATGTTGAAATTCGACTTCAAATTAGGAAGATAGACTTAGAAAATTTTCACTCAACACAAAGTGACAATCGACCTCAATGGGCTTCAATGGATGTTAATCGACGATATCTGACAAAGTTAGATGCAAACTCACTCAAATATATGAGAAATGTTGAAATTCGACTACAAATTAGGAAGATAGACTTAGAAAATTTTCACTCAACACAAAGTGACAATCGACCTCAATGGGCTTCAATGGATGTTAATCGACGATATCTGACAAAGTAAGATGCAAACTCACTCAAATATAAGAGAAATGTTGAAATTCGACTTCAAATTAGGAAGATAGACTTAGAAAATTTTCACTCAACACAAAGTGACAATCGACCTCAATGGGCTTCAATGGATGTTAATCGACGATATCTGACAAAGTTAGATGCAAACTCACTCAAATATATGAGAAATGTTGAAATTCGACTTCAAATTAGGAAGATAGACTTTGAAAAGTTTCACTCAACACAAAGTGACAATCGACCTCAATGGGCTTCAATGGATGTTAATCGACGATATCTGACAAAGTTAGATGCAAACTCATTGAAATATATAAGAAATGTTGAAATTCGACTTCAAATTAGGAAGATTGACTTTGAAAATTTTCAATCAACACAAAGTGACAATCGACCTAAACTGGCATCAATTTGTTGTAAATCGATGATATCTGACGAAGCTAGATGCAAACTCACTCAGATTTATGAGAATTGATGAGATTCGACTACAAATTAGGAAGATGGTCTTTGAAAATTTTCAATCAACACAATGTGACAATCGACCTCAGTGGGCTTCAATGGATGTTAATCGACGATATCTGGCAAAGTCAGATACAAACTCATTCAAATATATAAGAAATGTTGAAATTCGACTTTAAATGAGGAAGATAGACTTTGAAAATTTTCAATCAACACAAAGTGACAATCGACCTCAAAGGGCTTCAATGAATGTAAAACGACGATATCTGACAAAGTTAGATGCAAACTCATTCAAATATATGAGAAATGTTGAAATTCGACTTCAAATTAGGAAGATTGACTTTAAAAATTTTCAATCAACACAAAGTGACAATCGACCTCAAAGAGCTTCAATGAATGTAAATCGACGATATCTGACAAAGTTAGATGCAAACTCATTGAAATATATAAGAAATGTTGAAATTCGACTTCAAACTAGGAAGATTGACTTTGAAAATTTTCAATCAACACAAAGTGACAATCGACCTCAAAGGGCTTCAATGAATGTAAATCGACGATATCTGACAAAGTTAGATGCAAACTCATTGAAATATATAAGAAATGTTGAAATTCGACTTCAAATTAGGAAGATTGACTTTGAAAATTTTCAATCAACACAAAGTGACAATCGACCTAAACTGGCATCAATTTGTTGTAAATCGATGATATCTGACGAAGCTAGATGCAAACTCACTCAGATTTATGAGAATTGATGAGATTCGACTACAAATTAGGAAGATGGTCTTTGAAAATTTTCAATCAACACAATGTGACAATCGACCTCAGTGGGCTTCAATGGATGTTAATCGACGATATCTGGCAAAGTCAGATACAAACTCATTCAAATATATAAGAAATGTTGAAATTCGACTTTAAATGAGGAAGATAGACTTTGAAAATTTTCAATCAACACAAAGTGACAATCGACCTCAAAGGGCTTCAATGAATGTAAAACGACGATATTTGACAAAGTTAGATGCAAACTCATTCAAATATATGAGAAATGTTGAAATTCGACTTCAAATTAGGAAGATTGACTTTAAAAATTTTCAATCAACACAAAGTGACAATCGACCTCAAAGAGCTTCAATGAATGTAAATCGACGATATCTGACAAAGTTAGATGCAAGCTTATTCAAATATATAAGAAATGTTGAAATTCGACTTCAAATGGGGAAGATAGACTTTGAAAATTTTCAATCAACACAAAGTGACAATCGACCTCAAAGGGCTTCAATGAATGTAAAACGACGATATCTGACAAAGTTAGATGCAATCTCATTCAAATATATGAGAAATGTTGAAATTCGACTTCAAATTAGGAAGATTGACTTTGAAAATTTTCAATCAACACAAAGTGACAATCGACCTCAAAGGGCTTCAATGAATGTAAATCGACGATAGCTGACAAAGTTAGATGCAAACTCATTGAAATATATAAGAAATGTTGAAATTCGACTTCAAATTAGGAAGATTGACTTTGAAAATTTTCAATCAACACAAAGTGACAATCGACCTCAAAGGGCTTCAATGAATGTAAATCGACGATATCTGACAAAGTTAGATGCAAACTCACTCAAATATATGAGAAATGTTGAAATTCGACTACAAATTAGGAAGATTGACTTTGAAAATTTTCAATCAACACAAAGTGACAATCGACCTCAATGGGCTTCAATGGATGTTAATCGACGATATCTGACAAAGTTAGATCCAAACTCACTCAAATATATAGGAAATGTTGAAATTCGACTTCAAATTAGGAAGATTGACTTTGAAAATTTTCAATCAACTCAAAGTGACAATCGACCTCAAAGGGCTTCAATGAATGTAAATCGACGATATCTGACAAAGTTAGATGCAAACTCATTGAAATATATAAGAAATGTTGAAATTCGACTTCAAATTAGGAAGATTGACTTTGAAAATTTTCAATCAACACAAAGTGACAATCGACCTCAAAGGGCTTCAATGAATGTAAAACGACGATATCTGACAAAGTTAGATGCAAACTCATTCAAATATATGAGAAATGTTGAAATTCGACTTCAAATTAGGAAGGTTGAGTTTGAAAATTTTCAATCAATACAAAGTGACAATCGACCTCAATGGGCTTCAATGGATGTTAATCGACGATATCTGACAAAGTTAGATACAAACTCACTCAAATATATAAGAAATGTTGAAATTCGACTTCAAATTAGGAAGATTGACTTTGAAAATTTTCAATCAACACAAAGTGACAATCGACCTAAACTGGCATCAATTTGTTGTAAATCGATGATATCTGACGAAGCTAGATGCAAACTCACTCAGATTTATGAGAATTGATGAGATTCGACTACAAATTAGGAAGATTGACTTTGAAAATTTTCAATCAACACAAAGTGACAATCGACCTCAAAGGGCTTCAATTAATGTAAAACGACGATATCTGACAAAGTTAGATGCAAACTCATTCAAATATATGAGAAATGTTGAAATTCGACTTCAAATTAGGAAGATTGACTTTAAAAATTTTCAATCAACACAAAATGACAATCGACCTCAAAGAGCTTCAATGAATGTAAATCGACGATATCTGACAAAGTTAGATGCAAACTTATTCAAATATATAAGAAATGTTGAAATTCGACTTCAAATGGGGAAGATAGACTTTGAAAATTTTCAATCAACACAAAGTGACAATCGACCTCAAAGGGCTTCAATGAATGTAAAACGACGATATCTGACAAAGTTAGATGCAAACTCATTGAAATATATAAGAAATGTTGAAATTCGACTTCAAATTAGGAAGATTGACTTTGAAAATTTTCAATCAACACAAAGTGACAATCGACCTCAAAGGGCTTCAATGAATGTAAATCGACGATAGCTGACAAAGTTAGATGCAAACTCATTGAAATATATAAGAAATGTTGAAATTCGACTTCAAATTAGGAAGATTGACTTTGAAAATTTTCAATCAACACAAAGTGACAATCGACCTCAAAGGGCTTCAATGAATGTAAATCGACGATATCTGACAAAGTTAGATGCAAACTCATTGAAATATATAAGAAATGTTGAAATTCGACTTCAAATTAGGAAGATTGACTTTGAAAATTTTCAATCAACACAAAGTGACAATCGACCTCAAAGGGCTTCAATAAATGTAAATCGACGATATCTGACAAAGTTAGATGCAAACTCACTCAAATATATAAGAAATGTTGAAATTCGACTTCAAATTAGGAAGATTGACTTTGAAAATTTTCAATCAACTCAAAGTGACAATCGACCTCAAAGGGCTTCAATGAATGTAAATCGACGATATCTGACAAAGTTAGATGCAAACTCATTGAAATATATAAGTAATGTTGAAATTCGACTTCAAATTAGGAAGATTGAATTTGAAAATTTTCAATCAACACAAAGTGACAATCGACCTCAAAGGGCTTCAATGAATGTAAATCGACGATATCTGACAAAGTTAGATGCAAACTCATTGAAATATATAAGAAATGTTGGAATTCGACTTCAAATTAGGAAGATTGACTTTGAAAATTTTCAATCAACACAAAGTGACAATCGACCTAAACTGGCATCAATTTGTTGTAAATCGATGATATCTGACGAAGTTAGATGCAAACTCACTCAGATTTATGAGAATTGATGAGATTCGACTACAAATTAGGAAGATGGTCTTTGAAAATTTTCAATCAACACAATGTGACAATCGACCTCAGTGGGCTTCAATGGATGTTAATCGACGATATCTGGCAAAGTCAGATACAAACTCATTCAAATATATAAGAAATGTTGAAATTCGACTTTAAATGAGGAAGATAGACTTTGAAAATTTTCAATCAACACAAAGTGACAATCGACCTCAAAGGGCTTCAATGAATGTAAAACGACGATATCTGACAAAGTTAGATGCAAACTCATTCAAATATATGAGAAATGTTGAAATTCGACTTCAAATTAGGAAGATTGACTTTAAAAATTTTCAATCAACACAAAGTGACAATCGACCTCAAAGAGCTTCAATGAATGTAAATCGACGATATCTGACAAAGTTAGATGCAAACTTATTCAAATATATAAGAAATGTTGAAATTCGACTTCAAATGAGGAAGATAGACTTTGAAAATTTTCAATCAACACAAAGTGACAATCGACTTCAATGGGCTTCAATGGATGTTAATCGACGATATCTGACAAAGTTAGATGCAAACTCACTCAAATATATAACAATTGATGAAATTCGACTTCAAATTAGGAAGATTGACTTTGAAAATTTTCAATCAACACAAAGTGACAATCGACCTCAAAGGGCTTCAATGAATGTAAATCGACGATATCTGACAAAGTTAGATGCAAACTCATTGGAATATATAAGAAATGTTGAAATTCGACTTCAAATTAGGAAGATTGACTTTGAAAATTTTCAATCAACACAAAGTGACAATCGACCTCAAAGGGCTTCAATAAATGTAAATCGACGATATCTGACAAAGTTAGATGCAAACTCACTCAAATATATAAGAAATGTTGAAATTCGACTTCAAATGAGGAAGATTGACTTTGAAAATTTTCAATCAACACAAAGTGACAATCGACCTCAAAGGGCTTCAATGAATGTAAAACGACGATATCTGACAAAGTTAGATGCAAACTCACTCAAATATATGAGAAATGTTGAAATTCGACTACAAATTAGGAAGATTGACTTTGAAAATTTTCAATCAACACAAAGTGACAATCGACCTCAAAGGGCTTCAATGAATGTAAAACGACGATATCTGACAAAGTTAGATGCAAACTCACTCAAATATATGAGAAATGTTGAAATTCGACTACAAATTAGGAAGATTGACTTTGAAAATTTTCAATCAACACAAAGTGACAATCGACCTCAAAGGGCTTCAATGAATGTAAATCGACGATATCTGACAAAGTTAGATGCAAACTCATTGAAATATATAAGAAATGTTGAAATTCGACTTCAAATGAGGAAGATAGACTTTGAAAATTTTCAATCAACACAAAGTGACAATCGACCTCAATGGGTTTCAATGGATGTTAATCGACGATATCTGACAAAGTTAGATGCAAACTCACTCAAATATATAAGAAATGTTGAAATTCGACTTCAAATGAGGAAGATAGACTTTGAAAATTTTCAATCAACACAAAGTGACAATCGACCTCAATGGGTTTCAATGGATGTTAATCGACGATATCTGACAAAGTCAGATACAAACTCATTCAAATATATAAGAAATGTTGAAATTCGACTTCAAATGAGGAAGATAGACTTTGAAAATTTTCAATCAACACAAAGTGACAATCGACCTCAAAGGGCTTCAATGAATGTAAAACGACGATATCTGACAAAGTTAGATGCAAACTCATTCAAATATATGAGAAATGTTGAAATTCGACTTCAAATTAGGAAGATTGACTTTGAAAATTTTCAATCAACACAAAGTGACAATCGACCTCAAAGGGCTTCAATGAATGTAAAACGACGATATCTGACAAAGTTAGATGCAAACTCATTCAAATATATGAGAAATGTTGAAATTCGACTTCAAATTAGGAAGATTGACTTTGGAAATTTTCAATCAACACAAAGTGACAATCGACCTCAAAGGGCTTCAATGAATGTAAAACGACGATATCTGACAAAGTTAGATGCAAACTCACTCAAATATATGAGAAATGTTGAAATTCGACTACAAATTAGGAAGATTGACTTTGAAAATTTTCAATTAACACAAAGTGACAATCGACCACAAAGGGCTTAAATGAATGTAAATCGACGATATCTGACAAAGTTAGATGCAAACTTATTGAAATATATAAGAAATGTTGGAATTCGACTTCAAATGAGGAAGATAGACTTTGAAAATTTTCAATCAACACAAAGTGACAATCGACTTCAATGGGCTTCAATGGATGTTAATCGACGATATCTGACAAAGTTAGATGCAAACTCATTGAAATATATAAGAAATGTTGAAATTCGACTTCAAATTAGGAAGATTGACTTTGAAAATTTTCAATCAACACAAAGTGACAATCGACCTCAATGGGCTTCAATGGATGTTAATCGACGATATCTGACAAAGTTAGATACAAACTCACTCAAATATATAAGAAATGTTGAAATTCGACTTCAAATTAGGAAGATTGACTTTGAAAATTTTCAATCAACTCAAAGTGACAATCGACCTCAAAGGGCTTCAATGAATGTAAATCGACGATATCTGACAAAGTTAGATGCAAACTCATTGAAATATATAAGAAATGTTGAAATTCGACTTCAAATTAGGAAGATTGACTTTGAAAATTTTCAATCAACACAAAGTGACAATCGACCTCAAAGGGCTTCAATAAATGTAAATCGACGATATCTGACAAAGTTAGATGCAAACTCACTCAAATATATAAGAAATGTTGAAATTCGACTTCAAATGAGGAAGATAGACTTTGAAAATTTTCAATCAACACAAAGTGACAATCGACCTCAAAGGGCTTCAATGAATGTAAAACGACGATATCTGACAAAGTTAGATGCAAACTCATTCAAATATATGAGAAATGTTGAAATTCGACTTCAAAATAGGAAGATTGACTTTGAAAATTTTCAATCAACACAAAGTGACAATCGACCTCAAAGAGCTTCAATGAATGTAAATCGACGATATCTGACAAAGTTAGATGCAAACTCATTCAAATATATGAGAAATGTTGAAATTCGACTTCAAAATAGGAAGATTGACTTTGAAAATTTTCAATCAACACAAAGTGACAATCGACCTCAAAGAGCTTCAATGAATGTAAATCGACGATATCTGACAAAGTTAGATGCAAACTCATTCAAATATATAAGAAATGTTGAAATTCGACTTCAAATGAGGAAGATAGACTTTGAAAATTTTCAATCAACACAAAGTGACAATCGACCTCAGTGGGCTTCAATGGATGTTAATCGACGATATCTGACAAAGTCAGATACAAACTCATTCAAATATATAAGAAATGTTGAAATTCGACTTCAAATGAGGAAGATTGACTTTGAAAATTTTCAATCAACACAAAGTGACAATCGACCTCAAAGGGCTTCAATGAATGTAAAACGACGATATCTGACAAAGTTAGATGCAAACTCACTCAAATATATGAGAAATGTTGAAATTCGACTACAAATTAGGAAGATTGACTTTGAAAATTTTCAATCAACACAAAGTGACAATCGACCTCAAAGGGCTTCAATGAATGTAAAACGACGATATCTGACAAAGTTAGATGCAAACTCACTCAAATATATGAGAAATGTTGAAATTCGACTACAAATTAGGAAGATTGACTTTGAAAATTTTCAATCAACACAAAGTGACAATCGACCTCAAAGGGCTTCAATGAATGTAAATCGACGATATCTGACAAAGTTAGATGCAAACTCACTCAAATATATGAGAAATGTTGAAATTCGACTTTAAATTAGGAAGATTGACTTTGAAAATTTTCAATTAACACAAAGTGACAATCGACCTCAAAGGGCTTCAATGAATGTAAATCGACGATATCTGACAAAGTTAGATGCAAACTCATTGAAATATATAAGAAATGTTGAAATTCGACTTCAAATTAGGAAGATTGACTTTGAAAATTTTCAATCAACACAAAGTGACAATCGACCTAAACTGGCATCAATTTGTTGTAAATCGATGATATCTGACGAAGTTAGATGCAAACTCACTCAGATTTATGAGAATTGATGAGATTCGACTACAAATTAGGAAGATGGTCTTTGAAAATTTTCAATCAACACAATGTGACAATCGACCTCAGTGGGCTTCAATGGATGTTAATCGACGATATCTGACAAAGTCAGATACAAACTCATTCAAATATATAAGAAATGTTGAAATTCGACTTCAAATGAGGAAGATAGACTTTGAAAATTTTCAATCAACACAAAGTGACAATCGACCTCAAAGGGCTTCAATGAATGTAAAACGACGATATCTGACAAAGTTAGATGCAAACTCATTCAAATATATGAGAAATGTTGAAATTCGACTTCAAATTAGGAAGATTGACTTTGGAAATTTTCAATCAACACAAAGTGACAATCGACCTCAAAGGGCTTCAATGAATGTAAAACGACGATATCTGACAAAGTTAGATGCAAACTCACTCAAATATATGAGAAATGTTGAAATTCGACTACAAATTAGGAAGATTGACTTTGAAAATTTTCAATTAACACAAAGTGACAATCGACCTCAAAGGGCTTAAATGAATGTAAATCGACGATATCTGACAAAGTTAGATGCAAACTCATTGAAATATATAAGAAATGTTGGAATTCGACTTCAAATGAGGAAGATAGACTTTGAAAATTTTCAATCAACACAAAGTGACAATCGACTTCAATGGGCTTCAATGGATGTTAATCGACGATATCTGACAAAGTTAGATGCAAACTCACTCAAATATATAACAATTTTTGGAATTCGACTTCAAATTAGGAAGATTGACTTTGAAAATTTTCAATCAACACAAAGTGACAATCGACCTCAATGGGCTTCAATGGATGTTAATCGACGATATCTGACAAAGTTAGATACAAACTCACTCAAATATATAAGAAATGTTGAAATTCGACTTCAAATTAGGAAGATTGACTTTGAAAATTTTCAATCAACTCAAAGTGACAATCGACCTCAAAGGGCTTCAATGAATGTAAATCGACGATATCTGACAAAGTTAGATGCAAACTCATTGAAATATATAAGAAATGTTGAAATTCGACTTCAAATTAGGAAGATTGACTTTGAAAATTTTCAATCAACACAAAGTGACAATCGACCTCAAAGGGCTTCAATAAATGTAAATCGACGATATCTGACAAAGTTAGATGCAAACTCACTCAAATATATGAGAAATGTTGAAATTCGACTACAAATTAGGAAGATTGACTTTGAAAATTTTCAATTAACACAAAGTGACAATCGACCTCAAAGGGCTTAAATGAATGTAAATCGACGATATCTGACAAAGTTAGATGCAAACTCATTGAAATATATAAGAAATGTTGAAATTCGACTTCAAATGAGGAAGATAGACTTTGAAAATTTTCAATCAACACAAAGTGACAATCGACTTCAATGGGCTTCAATGGATGTTAATCGACGATATCTGACAAAGTTAGATGCAAACTCACTCAAATATATAACAATTTTTGAAATTCGACTTCAAATTAGGAAGATTGACTTTGAAAATTTTCAATCAACACAAAGTGACAATCGACCTCAATAAGCTTCAATGGATGTTAATCGACGATATCTGACAAAGTTAGATACAAACTCACTCAAATATATAAGAAATGTTGAAATTCGACTTCAAATTAGGAAGATTGACTTTGAAAATTTTCAATCAACTCAAAGTGACAATCGACCTCAAAGGGCTTCAATGAATGTAAATCGACGATATCTGACAAAGTTAGATGCAAACTCATTGAAATATATAAGAAATGTTGAAATTCGACTTCAAATTAGGAAGATTGACTTTGAAAATTTTCAATCAACACAAAGTGACAATCGACCTCAAAAGGCTTCAATAAATGTAAATCGACGATATCTGACAAAGTTAGATGCAAACTCACTCAAATATATAAGAAATGTTGAAATTCGACTTCAAATGAGGAAGATAGACTTTGAAAATTTTCAATCAACACAAAGTGACAATCGACCTCAAAGGGCTTCAATGAATGTAAAACGACGATATCTGACAAAGTTAGATGCAAACTCATTCAAATATATGAGAAATGTTGAAATTCGACTTCAAAATAGGAAGATTGACTTTGAAAATTTTCAATCAACACAAAGTGACAATCGACCTCAAAGAGCTTCAATGAATGTAAATCGACGATATCTGACAAAGTTAGATGCAAACTCATTCAAATATATAAGAAATGTTGAAATTCGACTTCAAATGAGGAAGATAGACTTTGAAAATTTTCAATCAACACAAAGTGACAATCGACCCCAGTGGGCTTCAATGGATGTTAATCGACGATAGCTGACAAAGTTAGATGCAAACTCATTGAAATATATAAGAAATGTTGAAATTCGACTTCAAATTAGAAAGATTGACTTTGAAAATTTTCAATCAACACATAGTGACAATCGACCTCAAAAGGCTTCAATGAATGTAAATCGACGATATCTGACAAAGTTAGATGCAAACTCATTGAAATATATAAGAAATAATGAAATTCGACTTCAAATTAGGAAGATTGACTTTGAAAATTTTCAATCAACACAAAGTGACAATCGACCTCAAAGGGCTTCAATAAATGTAAATCGACGATATCTGACAAAGTTAGATGCAAACTCACTCAAATATATAAGAAATGTTGAAATTCGACTTCAAATGAGGAAGATAGACTTTGAAAATTTTCAATCAACACAAAGTGACAATCGACCTCAAAGGGCTTCAATGAATGTAAAACGACGATATCTTACAAAGTTAGATGCAAACTCATTCAAATATATGAGAAATGTTGAAATTCGACTTCAAATTAGGAAGATTGACTTTGAAAATTTTCAATCAACACAAAGTGACAATCGACCTCAATGGGCTTCAATGGATGTTAATCGAAGATATCTGACAAAGTTAGATGCAAACTCACTCAAATATATGAGAAATGTTGAAATTCGACTACAAATTAGGAAGATTGAGTTTGAAAATTTTCAATCAACACAAAGTGACAATCGACCTCAAAGGGCTTCAATGAATGTAAATCGACGATATCTGACAAAGTTAGATGCAAACTCATTGAAATATATAAGAAATGTTGAAATTCGACTTCAAATTAGGAAGATTGACTTTGAAAATTTTCAATCAACACAAAGTGACAATCGACCTCAGTGGGCTTCAATGGATGTTAATCGACGATATCTGACAAAGTCAGATACAAACTCATTCAAATATATAAGAAATGTTGAAATTCGACTTCAAATTAGGAAGATTGATTTTGAAAATTTTCAATCAACACAAAGTGACAATCGACCTCAATGGGTTTCAATGGATGTTAATCGACGATATCTGGCAAAGTCAGATACAAACTCATTGAAATATATAAGAAATGTTGAAATTCGACTTCAAATAAGGAAGATAGACTTTGAAAATTTTCAATCAACACAAAGTGACAATCGACCTCAATGGGTTTCAATGGATGTTAATCGACGATATCTGACAAAGTTAGATGCAAACTCATTGAAATATATAAGAAATGTTGAAATTCGACTTCAAATGAGGAAGATAGACTTTGAAAATTTTCAATCAACACAAAGTGACAATCGACCTCAGTGGGCTTCAATGGATGTAAAACGACGATATCTGACAAAGTTAGATACAAACTCACTCAAATATATAAGAAATGTTGAAATTCGACTTCAAATTAGGAAGATTGACTTTGAAAATTTTCAATCAACTCAAAGTGACAATCGACCTCAAAGGGCTTCAATGAATGTAAATCGACGATATCTGACAAAGTTAGATGCAAACTCATTGAAATATATAAGAAATGTTGAAATTCGACTTCAAATGAGGAAGATAGACTTTGAAAATTTTCAATCAACACAAAGTGACAATCGACCTCAAAGGGCTTCAATGAATGTAAATCGACGATATCTGACAAAGTTAGATGCAAACTCACTCAAATATATGAGAAAATGTTGAAATTCGACTTTAAATTAGGAAGATTGACTTTGAAAATTTTCAATTAACACAAAGTGACAATCGACCTCAAAGGGCTTCAATGAATGTAAATCGACGATATCTGACAAAGTTAGATGCAAACTCATTGAAATATATAAGAAATGTTGAAATTCGACTTCAAATTAGGAAGATTGACTTTGAAAATTTTCAATCAACACAAAGTGACAATCGACCTAAACTGGCATCAATTTGTTGTAAATCGATGATATCTGACGAAGTTAGATGCAAACTCACTCAGATTTATGAGAATTGATGAGATTCGACTACAAATTAGGAAGATGGTCTTTGAAAATTTTCAATCAACACAATGTGACAATCGACCTCAGTGGGCTTCAATGGATGTTAATCGACGATATCTGACAAAGTCAGATACAAACTCATTCAAATATATAAGAAATGTTGAAATTCGACTTCAAATGAGGAAGATAGACTTTGAAAATTTTCAATCAACACAAAGTGACAATCGACCTCAAAGGGCTTCAATGAATGTAAAACGACGATATCTGACAAAGTTAGATGCAAACTCATTCAAATATATGAGAAATGTTGAAATTCGACTTCAAATTAGGAAGATTGACTTTGGAAATTTTCAATCAACACAAAGTGACAATCGACCTCAAAGGGCTTCAATGAATGTAAAACGACGATATCTGACAAAGTTAGATGCAAACTCACTCAAATATATGAGAAATGTTGAAATTCGACTACAAATTAGGAAGATTGACTTTGAAAATTTTCAATTAACACAAAGTGACAATCGACCTCAAAGGGCTTAAATGAATGTAAATCGACGATATCTGACAAAGTTAGATGCAAACTCATTGAAATATATAAGAAATGTTGGAATTCGACTTCAAATGAGGAAGATAGACTTTGAAAATTTTCAATCAACACAAAGTGACAATCGACTTCAATGGGCTTCAATGGATGTTAATCGACGATATCTGACAAAGTTAGATGCAAACTCACTCAAATATATAACAATTTTTGAAATTCGACTTCAAATTAGGAAGATTGACTTTGAAAATTTTCAATCAACACAAAGTGACAATCGACCTCAATGGGCTTCAATGGATGTTAATCGACGATATCTGACAAAGTTAGATACAAACTCACTCAAATATATAAGAAATGTTGAAATTCGACTTCAAATTAGGAAGATTGACTTTGAAAATTTTCAATCAACTCAAAGTGACAATCGACTTCAATGGGCTTCAATGGATGTTAATCGACGATATCTGACAAAGTTAGATGCAAACTCACTCAAATATATAACAATTTTTGAAATTCGACTTCAAATTAGGAAGATTGACTTTGAAAATTTTCAATCAACACAAAGTGACAATCGACCTCAATAAGCTTCAATGGATGTTAATCGACGATATCTGACAAAGTTAGATACAAACTCACTCAAATATATAAGAAATGTTGAAATTCGACTTCAAATTAGGAAGATTGACTTTGAAAATTTTCAATCAACTCAAAGTGACAATCGACCTCAAAGGGCTTCAATGAATGTAAATCGACGATATCTGACAAAGTTAGATGCAAACTCATTGAAATATATAAGAAATGTTGAAATTCGACTTCAAATTAGGAAGATTGACTTTGAAAATTTTCAATCAACACAAAGTGACAATCGACCTCAAAGGGCTTCAATGAATGTAAAACGACGATATCTGACAAAGTTAGATGCAAACTCATTCAAATATATGAGAAATGTTGAAATTCGACTTCAAAATAGGAAGATTGACTTTGAAAATTTTCAATCAACACAAAGTGACAATCGACCTCAAAGAGCTTCAATGAATGTAAATCGACGATATCTGACAAAGTTAGATGCAAACTCACTCAAATATATAAGAAATGTTGAAATTCGACTTCAAATGAGGAAGATAGACTTTGAAAATTTTCAATCAACACAAAGTGACAATCGACCTCAAAGGGCTTCAATGAATGTAAAACGACGATATCTGACAAAGTTAGATGCAAACTCATTCAAATATATGAGAAATGTTGAAATTCGACTTCAAAATAGGAAGATTGACTTTGAAAATTTTCAATCAACACAAAGTGACAATCGACCTCAAAGAGCTTCAATGAATGTAAATCGACGATATCTGACAAAGTTAGATGCAAACTCATTCAAATATATAAGAAATGTTGAAATTCGACTTCAAATGAGGAAGATAGACTTTGAAAATTTTCAATCAACACAAAGTGACAATCGACCCCAGTGGGCTTCAATGGATGTTAATCGACGATAGCTGACAAAGTTAGATGCAAACTCATTGAAATATATAAGAAATGTTGAAATTCGACTTCAAATTAGAAAGATTGACTTGAAAATTTTCAATCAACACATAGTGACAATCGACCTCAAAAGGCTTCAATGAATGTAAATCGACGATATCTGACAAAGTTAGATGCAAACTCATTGAAATATATAAGAAATAATGAAATTCGACTTCAAATTAGGAAGATTGACTTTGAAAATTTTCAATCAACACAAAGTGACAATCGACCTCAAAGGGCTTCAATAAATGTAAATCGACGATATCTGACAAAGTTAGATGCAAACTCACTCAAATATATAAGAAATGTTGAAATTCGACTTCAAATGAGGAAGATAGACTTTGAAAATTTTCAATCAACACAAAGTGACAATCGACCTCAAAGGGCTTCAATGAATGTAAAACGACGATATCTTACAAAGTTAGATGCAAACTCATTCAAATATATGAGAAATGTTGAAATTCGACTTCAAATTAGGAAGATTGACTTTGAAAATTTTCAATCAACACAAAGTGACAATCGACCTCAATGGGCTTCAATGGATGTTAATCGAAGATATCTGACAAAGTTAGATGCAAACTCACTCAAATATATGAGAAATGTTGAAATTCGACTACAAATTAGGAAGATTGAGTTTGAAAATTTTCAATCAACACAAAGTGACAATCGACCTCAAAGGGCTTCAATGAATGTAAATCGACGATATCTGACAAAGTTAGATGCAAACTCATTGAAATATATAAGAAATGTTGAAATTCGACTTCAAATTAGGAAGATTGACTTTGAAAATTTTCAATCAACACAAAGTGACAATCGACCTCAGTGGGCTTCAATGGATGTTAATCGACGATATCTGACAAAGTCAGATACAAACTCATTCAAATATATAAGAAATGTTGAAATTCGACTTCAAATTAGGAAGATTGATTTTGAAAATTTTCAATCAACACAAAGTGACAATCGACCTCAATGGGTTTCAATGGATGTTAATCGACGATATCTGGCAAAGTCAGATACAAACTCATTGAAATATATAAGAAATGTTGAAATTCGACTTCAAATAAGGAAGATAGACTTTGAAAATTTTCAATCAACACAAAGTGACAATCGACCTCAATGGGTTTCAATGGATGTTAATCGACGATATCTGACAAAGTTAGATGCAAACTCATTGAAATATATAAGAAATGTTGAAATTCGACTTCAAATTAGGAAGATTGACTTTGGAAATTTTCAATCAACACAAAGTGACAATCGACCTCAAAGGGCTTCAATGAATGTAAAACGACGATATCTGACAAAGTTAGATGCAAACTCACTCAAATATATGAGAAATGTTGAAATTCGACTACAAATTAGGAAGATTGACTTTGAAAATTTTCAATTAACACAAAGTGACAATCGACCTCAAAGGGCTTAAATGAATGTAAATCGACGATATCTGACAAAGTTAGATGCAAACTCATTGAAATATATAAGAAATGTTGGAATTCGACTTCAAATGAGGAAGATAGACTTTGAAAATTTTCAATCAACACAAAGTGACAATCGACTTCAATGGGCTTCAATGGATGTTAATCGACGATATCTGACAAAGTTAGATGCAAACTCACTCAAATATATAACAATTTTTGAAATTCGACTTCAAATTAGGAAGATTGACTTTGAAAATTTTCAATCAACACAAAGTGACAATCGACCTCAATGGGCTTCAATGGATGTTAATCGACGATATCTGACAAAGTTAGATACAAACTCACTCAAATATATAAGAAATGTTGAAATTCGACTTCAAATTAGGAAGATTGACTTTGAAAATTTTCAATCAACTCAAAGTGACAATCGACCTCAAAGGGCTTCAATGAATGTAAATCGACGATATCTGACAAAGTTAGATGCAAACTCATTGAAATATATAAGAAATGTTGAAATTCGACTTCAAATTAGGAAGATTGACTTTGAAAATTTTCAATCAACACAAAGTGACAATCGACCTCAAAGGGCTTCAATAAATGTAAATCGACGATATCTGACAAAGTTAGATGCAAACTCACTCAAATATATGAGAAATGTTGAAATTCGACTACAAATTAGGAAGATTGACTTTGAAAATTTTCAATTAACACAAAGTGACAATCGACCTCAAAGGGCTTAAATGAATGTAAATCGACGATATCTGACAAAGTTAGATGCAAACTCATTGAAATATATTAGAAATGTTGAAATTCGACTTCAAATGAGGAAGATAGACTTTGAAAATTTTCAATCAACACAAAGTGACAATCGACTTCAATGGGCTTCAATGGATGTTAATCGACGATATCTGACAAAGTTAGATGCAAACTCACTCAAATATATAACAATTTTTGAAATTCGACTTCAAATTAGGAAGATTGACTTTGAAAATTTTCAATCAACACAAAGTGACAATCGACCTCAATAAGCTTCAATGGATGTTAATCGACGATATCTGACAAAGTTAGATACAAACTCACTCAAATATATAAGAAATGTTGAAATTCGACTTCAAATTAGGAAGATTGACTTTGAAAATTTTCAATCAACTCAAAGTGACAATCGACCTCAAAGGGCTTCAATGAATGTAAATCGACGATATCTGACAAAGTTAGATGCAAACTCATTGAAATATATAAGAAATGTTGAAATTCGACTTCAAATTAGGAAGATTGACTTTGAAAATTTTCAATCAACACAAAGTGACAATCGACCTCAAAAGGCTTCAATAAATGTAAATCGACGATATCTGACAAAGTTAGATGCAAACTCACTCAAATATATAAGAAATGTTGAAATTCGACTTCAAATGAGGAAGATAGACTTTGAAAATTTTCAATCAACTCAAAGTGACAATCGACCCCAGTGGGCTTCAATGGATGTTAATCGACGATAGCTGACAAAGTTAGATGCAAACTCATTGAAATATATAAGAAATGTTGAAATTCGACTTCAAATTAGAAAGATTGACTTGAAAATTTTCAATCAACACATAGTGACAATCGACCTCAAAAGGCTTCAATGAATGTAAATCGACGATATCTGACAAAGTTAGATGCAAACTCATTGAAATATATAAGAAATAATGAAATTCGACTTCAAATTAGGAAGATTGACTTTGAAAATTTTCAATCAACACAAAGTGACAATCGACCTCAAAGGGCTTCAATAAATGTAAATCGACGATATCTGACAAAGTTAGATGCAAACTCACTCAAATATATAAGAAATGTTGAAATTCGACTTCAAATGAGGAAGATAGACTTTGAAAATTTTCAATCAACACAAAGTGACAATCGACCTCAAAGGGCTTCAATGAATGTAAAACGACGATATCTTACAAAGTTAGATGCAAACTCATTCAAATATATGAGAAATGTTGAAATTCGACTTCAAATTAGGAAGATTGACTTTGAAAATTTTCAATCAACACAAAGTGACAATCGACCTCAATGGGCTTCAATGGATGTTAATCGAAGATATCTGACAAAGTTAGATGCAAACTCACTCAAATATATGAGAAATGTTGAAATTCGACTACAAATTAGGAAGATTGAGTTTGAAAATTTTCAATCAACACAAAGTGACAATCGACCTCAAAGGGCTTCAATGAATGTAAATCGACGATATCTGACAAAGTTAGATGCAAACTCATTGAAATATATAAGAAATGTTGAAATTCGACTTCAAATTAGGAAGATTGACTTTGAAAATTTTCAATCAACACAAAGTGACAATCGACCTCAGTGGGCTTCAATGGATGTTAATCGACGATATCTGACAAAGTCAGATACAAACTCATTCAAATATATAAGAAATGTTGAAATTCGACTTCAAATTAGGAAGATTGATTTTGAAAATTTTCAATCAACACAAAGTGACAATCGACCTCAATGGGTTTCAATGGATGTTAATCGACGATATCTGGCAAAGTCAGATACAAACTCATTGAAATATATAAGAAATGTTGAAATTCGACTTCAAATAAGGAAGATAGACTTTGAAAATTTTCAATCAACACAAAGTGACAATCGACCTCAATGGGTTTCAATGGATGTTAATCGACGATATCTGACAAAGTTAGATGCAAACTCATTGAAATATATAAGAAATGTTGAAATTCGACTTCAAATTAGGAAGATTGACTTTGGAAATTTTCAATCAACACAAAGTGACAATCGACCTCAAAGGGCTTCAATGAATGTAAAACGACGATATCTGACAAAGTTAGATGCAAACTCACTCAAATATATGAGAAATGTTGAAATTCGACTACAAATTAGGAAGATTGACTTTGAAAATTTTCAATTAACACAAAGTGACAATCGACCTCAAAGGGCTTAAATGAATGTAAATCGACGATATCTGACAAAGTTAGATGCAAACTCATTGAAATATATAAGAAATGTTGGAATTCGACTTCAAATGAGGAAGATAGACTTTGAAAATTTTCAATCAACACAAAGTGACAATCGACTTCAATGGGCTTCAATGGATGTTAATCGACGATATCTGACAAAGTTAGATGCAAACTCACTCAAATATATAACAATTTTTGAAATTCGACTTCAAATTAGGAAGATTGACTTTGAAAATTTTCAATCAACACAAAGTGACAATCGACCTCAATGGGCTTCAATGGATGTTAATCGACGATATCTGACAAAGTTAGATACAAACTCACTCAAATATATAAGAAATGTTGAAATTCGACTTCAAATTAGGAAGATTGACTTTGAAAATTTTCAATCAACTCAAAGTGACAATCGACCTCAAAGGGCTTCAATGAATGTAAATCGACGATATCTGACAAAGTTAGATGCAAACTCATTGAAATATATAAGAAATGTTGAAATTCGACTTCAAATTAGGAAGATTGACTTTGAAAATTTTCAATCAACACAAAGTGACAATCGACCTCAAAGGGCTTCAATAAATGTAAATCGACGATATCTGACAAAGTTAGATGCAAACTCACTCAAATATATGAGAAATGTTGAAATTCGACTACAAATTAGGAAGATTGACTTTGAAAATTTTCAATTAACACAAAGTGACAATCGACCTCAAAGGGCTTAAATGAATGTAAATCGACGATATCTGACAAAGTTAGATGCAAACTCATTGAAATATATTAGAAATGTTGAAATTCGACTTCAAATGAGGAAGATAGACTTTGAAAATTTTCAATCAACACAAAGTGACAATCGACTTCAATGGGCTTCAATGGATGTTAATCGACGATATCTGACAAAGTTAGATGCAAACTCACTCAAATATATAACAATTTTTGAAATTCGACTTCAAATTAGGAAGATTGACTTTGAAAATTTTCAATCAACACAAAGTGACAATCGACCTCAATAAGCTTCAATGGATGTTAATCGACGATATCTGACAAAGTTAGATACAAACTCACTCAAATATATAAGAAATGTTGAAATTCGACTTCAAATTAGGAAGATTGACTTTGAAAATTTTCAATCAACTCAAAGTGACAATCGACCTCAAAGGGCTTCAATGAATGTAAATCGACGATATCTGACAAAGTTAGATGCAAACTCATTGAAATATATAAGAAATGTTGAAATTCGACTTCAAATTAGGAAGATTGACTTTGAAAATTTTCAATCAACACAAAGTGACAATCGACCTCAAAAGGCTTCAATAAATGTAAATCGACGATATCTGACAAAGTTAGATGCAAACTCACTCAAATATATAAGAAATGTTGAAATTCGACTTCAAATGAGGAAGATAGACTTTGAAAATTTTCAATCAACACAAAGTGACAATCGACCTCAAAGGGCTTCAATGAATGTAAAACGACGATATCTGACAAAGTTAGATGCAAACTCATTCAAATATATGAGAAATGTTGAGATTCGACTTCAAAATAGGAAGATTGACTTTGAAAATTTTCAATCAACACAAAGTGACAATCGACCTCAAAGAGCTTCAATGAATGTAAATCGACGATATCTGACAAAGTTAGATGCAAACTCATTCAAATATATAAGAAATGTTGAAATTCGACTTCAAATGAGGAAGATAGACTTTGAAAATTTTCAATCAACACAAAGTGACAATCGACCCCAGTGGGCTTCAATGGATGTTAATCGACGATAGCTGACAAAGTTAGATGCAAACTCATTGAAATATATAAGAAATGTTGAAATTCGACTTCAAATTAGGAAGATTGACTTTGAAAATCTTCAATCAACACAAAGTGACAATCGACCTAAACTGGCATCAATTTGTTGTAAATCGATGATATCTGACGAAGTTAGATGCAAACTCACTCAGATTTATGAGAATTGATGAGATTCGACTACAAATTAGGAAGATGGTCTTTGAAAATTTTCAATCAACACAATGTGACAATCGACCTCAGTGGGCTTCAATGGATGTTAATCGACGATATCTGACAAAGTCAGATACAAACTCATTCAAATATATAAGAAATGTTGAAATTCGACTTCAAATGAGGAAGATAGACTTTGAAAATTTTCAATCAACACAAAGTGACAATCGACCTCAAAGGGCTTCAATGAATGTAAAACGACGATATCTGACAAAGTTAGATGCAAACTCATTCAAATATATGAGAAATGTTGAAATTCGACTTCAAATTAGGAAGATTGACTTTGGAAATTTTCAATCAACACAAAGTGACAATCGACCTCAAAGGGCTTCAATGAATGTAAAACGACGATATCTGACAAAGTTAGATGCAAACTCACTCAAATATATGAGAAATGTTGAAATTCGACTACAAATTAGGAAGATTGACTTTGAAAATTTTCAATTAACACAAAGTGACAATCGACCTCAAAGGGCTTAAATGAATGTAAATCGACGATATCTGACAAAGTTAGATGCAAACTCATTGAAATATATAAGAAATGTTGGAATTCGACTTCAAATGAGGAAGATAGACTTTGAAAATTTTCAATCAACACAAAGTGACAATCGACTTCAATGGGCTTCAATGGATGTTAATCGACGATATCTGACAAAGTTAGATGCAAACTCACTCAAATATATAACAATTTTTGAAATTCGACTTCAAATTAGGAAGATTGACTTTGAAAATTTTCAATCAACACAAAGTGACAATCGACCTCAATGGGCTTCAATGGATGTTAATCGACGATATCTGACAAAGTTAGATACAAACTCACTCAAATATATAAGAAATGTTGAAATTCGACTTCAAATTAGGAAGATTGACTTTGAAAATTTTCAATCAACTCAAAGTGACAATCGACCTCAAAGGGCTTCAATAAATGTAAATCGACGATATCTGACAAAGTTAGATGCAAACTCATTGAAATATATAAGAAATGTTGAAATTCGACTTCAAATTAGGAAGATTGACTTTGAAAATTTTCAATCAACACAAAGTGACAATCGACCTCAAAAGGCTTCAATAAATGTAAATCGACGATATCTGACAAAGTTAGATGCAAACTCACTCAAATATATAAGAAATGTTGAAATTCGACTTCAAATGAGGAAGATAGACTTTAAAAATTTTCAATCAACACAAAGTGACAATCGACTTCAATGGGCTTCAATGGATGTTAATCGACGATATCTGACAAAGTTAGATGCAAACTCACTCAAATATATAACAATTTTTGAAATTCGACTTCAAATTAGGAAGATTGACTTTGAAAATTTTCAATCAACACAAAGTGACAATCGACCTCAATGGGCTTCAATGGATGTTAATCGACGATATCTGACAAAGTTAGATACAAACTCACTCAAATATATAAGAAATGTTGAAATTCGACTTCAAATTAGGAAGATTGACTTTGAAAATTTTCAATCAACACAAAGTGACAATCGACCTCAAAAGGCTTCAATAAATGTAAATCGACGATATCTGACAAAGTTAGATGCAAACTCACTCAAATATATAAGAAATGTTGAAATTCGACTTCAAATGAGGAAGATAGACTTTAAAAATTTTCAATCAACACAAAGTGACAATCGACCTCAAAGGGCTTCAATGAATGTAAAACGACGATATCTGACAAAGTTAGATGCAAACTCATTCAAATATATGAGAAATGTTGAAATTCGACTTCAAAATAGGAAGATTGACTTTGAAAATTTTCAATCAACACAAAGTGACAATCGACCTCAAAGAGCTTCAATGAATGTAAATCGACGATATCTGACAAAGTTAGATGCAAACTCATTCAAATATATAAGAAATGTTGAAATTCGACTTCAAATGAGGAAGATAGACTTTGAAAATTTTCAATCAACACAAAGTGACAATCGACCCCAGTGGGCTTCAATGGATGTTAATCGACGATAGCTGACAAAGTTAGATGCAAACTCATTGAAATATATAAGAAATGTTGAAATTCGACTTCAAATTAGAAAGATTGACTTTGAAAATTTTCAATCAACACATAGTGACAATCGACCTCAAAAGGCTTCAATGAATGTAAATCGACGATATCTGACAAAGTTAGATGCAAACTCATTGAAATATATAAGAAATAATGAAATTCGACTTCAAATTAGGAAGATTGACTTTGAAAATTTTCAATCAACACATAGTGACAATCGACCTCAAAAGGCTTCAATAAATGTAAATCGACGATATCTGACAAAGTTAGATGCAAACTCACTCAAATATATAAGAAATGTTGAAATTCGACTTCAAATGAGGAAGATAGACTTTGAAAATTTTCAATCAACACAAAGTGACAATCGACCTCAAAGGGCTTCAATAAATGTAAATCGACGATATCTGACAAAGTTAGATGCAAACTCACTCAAATATATAAGAAATGTTGAAATTCGACTTCAAATGAGGAAGATAGACTTTGAAAATTTTCAATCAACACAAAGTGACAATCGACCTCAAAGGGCTTCAATGAATGTAAAACGACGATATCTTACAAAGTTAGATGCAAACTCATTCAAATATATGAGAAATGTTGAAATTCGACTTCAAATTAGGAAGATTGACTTTGAAAATTTTCAATCAACACAAAGTGACAATCGACCTCAATGGGCTTCAATGGATGTTAATCGAAGATATCTGACAAAGTTAGATGCAAACTCACTCAAATATATGAGAAATGTTGAAATTCGACTACAAATTAGGAAGATTGAGTTTGAAAATTTTCAATCAACACAAAGTGACAATCGACCTCAAAGGGCTTCAATGAATGTAAATCGACGATATCTGACAAAGTTAGATGCAAACTCATTGAAATATATAAGAAATGTTGAAATTCGACTTCAAATTAGGAAGATTGACTTTGAAAATTTTCAATCAACACAAAGTGACAATCGACCTCAGTGGGCTTCAATGGATGTTAATCGACGATATCTGACAAAGTCAGATACAAACTCATTCAAATATATAAGAAATGTTGAAATTCGACTTCAAATTAGGAAGATTGATTTTGAAAATTTTCAATCAACACAAAGTGACAATCGACCTCAATGGGTTTCAATGGATGTTAATCGACGATATCTGGCAAAGTCAGATACAAACTCATTGAAATATATAAGAAATGTTGAAATTCGACTTCAAATAAGGAAGATAGACTTTGAAAATTTTCAATCAACACAAAGTGACAATCGACCTCAATGGGTTTCAATGGATGTTAATCGACGATATCTGACAAAGTTAGATGCAAACTCATTGAAATATATAAGAAATGTTGAAATTCGACTTCAAATGAGGAAGATAGACTTTGAAAATTTTCAATCAACACAAAGTGACAATCGACCTCAGTGGGCTTCAATGGATGTAAAACGACGATATCTGACAAAGTTAGATACAAACTCACTCAAATATATAAGAAATGTTGAAATTCGACTTCAAATTAGGAAGATTGATTTTGAAAATTTTCAATCAACACAAAGTGACAATCGACCTCAATGGGTTTCAATGGATGTTAATCGACGATATCTGACAAAGTTAGATGCAAACTCATTGAAATATATAAGAAATGTTGAAATTCGACTTCAAATGAGGAAGATAGACTTTGAAAATTTTCAATCAACACAAAGTGACAATCGACCTCAGTGGGCTTCAATGGATGTAAAACGACGATATCTGACAAAGTCAGATACAAACTCATTCAAATATATAAGAAATGTTGAAATTCGACTTCAAATTAGGAAGATTGATTTTGAAAATTTTCAATCAACACAAAGTGACAATCGACCTCAATGGGTTTCAATGGATGTTAATCGACGATATCTGACAAAGTTAGATGCAAACTCATTGAAATATATAAGAAATGTTGAAATTCGACTTCAAATGAGGAAGATAGACTTTGAAAATTTTCAATCAACACAAAGTGACAATCGACCTCAGTGGGCTTCAATGGATGTAAAACGACGATATCTGACAAAGTTAGATACAAACTCACTCAAATATATAAGAAATGTTGAAATTCGACTTCAAATTAGGAAGATTGATTTTGAAAATTTTCAATCAACACAAAGTGACAATCGACCTCAATGGGTTTCAATGGATGTTAATCGACGATATCTGACAAAGTTAGATGCAAACTCATTGAAATATATAAGAAATGTTGAAATTCGACTTCAAATGAGGAAGATAGACTTTGAAAATTTTCAATCAACACAAAGTGACAATCGACCTCAGTGGGCTTCAATGGATGTAAAACGACGATATCTGACAAAGTCAGATACAAACTCATTCAAATATATAAGAAATGTTGAAATTCGACTTCAAATTAGGAATATTGATTTTGAAAATTTTCAATCAACACAAAGTGACAATCGACCTCAATGGGTTTCAATGGATGTTAATCGACGATATCTGGCAAAGTCAGATACAAACTCATTGAAATATATAAGAAATGTTGAAATTCGACTTCAAATAAGGAAGATAGACTTTGAAAATTTTCAATCAACACAAAGTGACAATCGACCTCAATGGGTTTCAATGGATGTTAATCGACGATATCTGACAAAGTTAGATGCAAACTCATTGAAATATATAAGAAATGTTGAAATTCGACTTCAAATGAGGAAGATAGACTTTGAAAATTTTCAATCAACACAAAGTGACAATCGACCTCAGTGGGCTTCAATGGATGTAAAACGACGATATCTGACAAAGTTAGATACAAACTCACTCAAATATATAAGAAATGTTGAAATTCGACTTCAAATTAGGAAGATTGACTTTGAAAATTTTCAATCAACTCAAAGTGACAATCGACCTCAAAGGGCTTCAATGAATGTAAATCGACGATATCTGACAAAGTTAGATGCAAACTCATTGAAATATATAAGAAATGTTGAAATTCGACTTCAAATGAGGAAGATAGACTTTGAAAATTTTCAATCAACACAAAGTGACAATCGACCTCAAAGGGCTTCAATGAATGTAAATCGACGATATCTGACAAAGTTAGATGCAAACTCACTCAAATATATGAGAAATGTTGAAATTCGACTTTAAATTAGGAAGATTGACTTTGAAAATTTTCAATTAACACAAAGTGACAATCGACCTCAAAGGGCTTCAATGAATGTAAATCGACGATATCTGACAAAGTTAGATGCAAACTCATTGAAATATATAAGAAATGTTGAAATTCGACTTCAAATTAGGAAGATTGACTTTGAAAATTTTCAATCAACACAAAGTGACAATCGACCTAAACTGGCATCAATTTGTTGTAAATCGATGATATCTGACGAAGTTAGATGCAAACTCACTCAGATTTATGAGAATTGATGAGATTCGACTACAAATTAGGAAGATGGTCTTTGAAAATTTTCAATCAACACAATGTGACAATCGACCTCAGTGGGCTTCAATGGATGTTAATCGACGATATCTGACAAAGTCAGATACAAACTCATTCAAATATATAAGAAATGTTGAAATTCGACTTCAAATGAGGAAGATAGACTTTGAAAATTTTCAATCAACACAAAGTGACAATCGACCTCAAAGGGCTTCAATGAATGTAAAACGACGATATCTGACAAAGTTAGATGCAAACTCATTCAAATATATGAGAAATGTTGAAATTCGACTTCAAATTAGGAAGATTGACTTTGGAAATTTTCAATCAACACAAAGTGACAATCGACCTCAAAGAGCTTCAATGAATGTAAAACGACGATATCTGACAAAGTTAGATGCAAACTCACTCAAATATATGAGAAATGTTGAAATTCGACTACAAATTAGGAAGATTGACTTTGAAAATTTTCAATTAACACAAAGTGACAATCGACCTCAAAGGGCTTAAATGAATGTAAATCGACGATATCTGACAAAGTTAGATGCAAACTCATTGAAATATATAAGAAATGTTGGAATTCGACTTCAAATGAGGAAGATAGACTTTGAAAATTTTCAATCAACACAAAGTGACAATCGACTTCAATGGGCTTCAATGGATGTTAATCGACGATATCTGACAAAGTTAGATGCAAACTCACTCAAATATATAACAATTTTTGAAATTCGACTTCAAATTAGGAAGATTGACTTTGAAAATTTTCAATCAACACAAAGTGACAATCGACCTCAATGGGCTTCAATGGATGTTAATCGACGATATCTGATAAAGTTAGATACAAACTCACTCAAATATATAAGAAATGTTGAAATTCGACTTCAAATTAGGAAGATTGACTTTGAAAATTTTCAATCAACTCAAAGTGACAATCGACCTCAAAGGGCTTCAATGAATGTAAATCGACGATATCTGACAAAGTTAGATGCAAACTCATTGAAATATATAAGAAATGTTGAAATTCGACTTCAAATTAGGAAGATTGACTTTGAAAATTTTCAATCAACACAAAGTGACAATCGACCTCAAAGGGCTTCAATAAATGTAAATCGACGATATCTGACAAAGTTAGATGCAAACTCACTCAAATATATGAGAAATGTTGAAATTCGACTACAAATTAGGAAGATTGACTTTGAAAATTTTCAATTAACACAAAGTGACAATCGACCTCAAAGGGCTTAAATGAATGTAAATCGACGATATCTGACAAAGTTAGATGCAAACTCATTGAAATATATAAGAAATGTTGAAATTCGACTTCAAATGAGGAAGATAGACTTTGAAAATTTTCAATCAACACAAAGTGACAATCGACTTCAATGGGCTTCAATGGATGTTAATCGACGATATCTGACAAAGTTAGATGCAAACTCACTCAAATATATAACAATTTTT
Source organism: Diorhabda carinulata (assembly GCF_026250575.1). Taxonomy (NCBI): domain Eukaryota; kingdom Metazoa; phylum Arthropoda; class Insecta; order Coleoptera; family Chrysomelidae; genus Diorhabda; species Diorhabda carinulata. The sequence goes on from NC_079467.1 coordinate 12,009,665, forward strand.
GAAATTCGACTTCAAATTAGGAAGATTGACTTTGAAAATTTTCAATCAACACAAAGTGACAATCGACCTCAATAAGCTTCAATGGATGTTAATCGACGATATCTGACAAAGTTAGATACAAACTCACTCAAATATATAAGAAATGTTGAAATTCGACTTCAAATTAGGAAGATTGACTTTGAAAATTTTCAATCAACACAAAGTGACAATCGACCTCAAAGGGCTTCAATAAATGTAAATCGACGATATCTGACAAAGTTAGATGCAAACTCACTCAAATATATGAGAAATGTTGAAATTCGACTACAAATTAGGAAGATTGACTTTGAAAATTTTCAATTAACACAAAGTGACAATCGACCTCAAAGGGCTTAAATGAATGTAAATCGACGATATCTGACAAAGTTAGATGCAAACTCATTGAAATATATAAGAAATGTTGAAATTCGACTTCAAATGAGGAAGATAGACTTTGAAAATTTTCAATCAACACAAAGTGACAATCGACTTCAATGGGCTTCAATGGATGTTAATCGACGATATCTGACAAAGTTAGATGCAAACTCACTCAAATATATAACAATTTTTGAAATTCGACTTCAAATTAGGAAGATTGACTTTGAAAATTTTCAATCAACACAAAGTGACAATCGACCTCAATAAGCTTCAATGGATGTTAATCGACGATATCTGACAAAGTTAGATACAAACTCACTCAAATATATAAGAAATGTTGAAATTCGACTTCAAATTAGGAAGATTGACTTTGAAAATTTTCAATCAACTCAAAGTGACAATCGACCTCAAAGGGCTTCAATGAATGTAAATCGACGATATCTGACAAAGTTAGATGCAAACTCATTGAAATATATAAGAAATGTTGAAATTCGACTTCAAATTAGGAAGATTGACTTTGAAAATTTTCAATCAACACAAAGTGACAATCGACCTCAAAAGGCTTCAATAAATGTAAATCGACGATATCTGACAAAGTTAGATGCAAACTCACTCAAATATATAAGAAATGTTGAAATTCGACTTCAAATGAGGAAGATAGACTTTGAAAATTTTCAATCAACACAAAGTGACAATCGACCTCAAAGGGCTTCAATGAATGTAAAACGACGATATCTGACAAAGTTAGATGCAAACTCATTCAAATATATAAGAAATGTTGAAATTCGACTTCAAATGAGGAAGATAGACTTTGAAAATTTTCAATCAACACAAAGTGACAATCGACCTCAAAGGGCTTCAATGAATGTAAAACGACGATATCTTACAAAGTTAGATGCAAACTCATTCAAATATATGAGAAATGTTGAAATTCGACTTCAAATTAGGAAGATTGACTTTGAAAATTTTCAATCAACACAAAGTGACAATCGACCTCAATGGGCTTCAATGGATGTTAATCGAAGATATCTGACAAAGTTAGATGCAAACTCACTCAAATATATGAGAAATGTTGAAATTCGACTACAAATTAGGAAGATTGAGTTTGAAAATTTTCAATCAACACAAAGTGACAATCGACCTCAAAGGGCTTCAATGAATGTAAATCGACGATATCTGACAAAGTTAGATGCAAACTCATTGAAATATATAAGAAATGTTGAAATTCGACTTCAAATTAGGAAGATTGACTTTGAAAATTTTCAATCAACACAAAGTGACAATCGACCTCAATTGGTTTCAATGGATGTTAATCGACGATATCTGGCAAAGTCAGATACAAACTCATTGAAATATATAAGAAATGTTGAAATTCGACTTCAAATAAGGAAGATAGACTTTGAAAATTTTCAATCAACACAAAGTGACAATCGACCTCAATGGGTTTCAATGGATGTTAATCGACGATATCTGACAAAGTTAGATGCAAACTCATTGAAATATATAAGAAATGTTGAAATTCGACTTCAAATGAGGAAGATAGACTTTGAAAATTTTCAATCAACACAAAGTGACAATCGACCTCAGTGGGCTTCGATGGATGTAAAACGACGATATCTGACAAAGTTAGATACAAACTCACTCAAATATATAAGAAATGTTGAAATTCGACTTCAAATTAGGAAGATTGACTTTGAAAATTTTCAATCAACTCAAAGTGACAATCGACCTCAAAGGGCTTCAATGAATGTAAATCGACGATATCTGACAAAGTTAGATGCAAACTCATTGAAATATATAAGAAATGTTGAAATTCGACTTCAAATGAGGAAGATAGACTTTGAAAATTTTCAATCAACACAAAGTGACAATCGACCTCAAAGGGCTTCAATGAATGTAAATCGACGATATCTGACAAAGTTAGATGCAAACTCACTCAAATATATGAGAAATGTTGAAATTCGACTTTAAATTAGGAAGATTGACTTTGAAAATTTTCAATTAACACAAAGTGACAATCGACCTCAAAGGGCTTCAATGAATGTAAATCGACGATATCTGACAAAGTTAGATGCAAACTCATTGAAATATATAAGAAATGTTGAAATTCGACTTCAAATTAGGAAGATTGACTTTGAAAATTTTCAATCAACACAAAGTGACAATCGACCTAAACTGGCATCAATTTGTTGTAAATCGATGATATCTGACGAAGTTAGATGCAAACTCACTCAGATTTATGAGAATTGATGAGATTCGACTACAAATTAGGAAGATGGTCTTTGAAAATTTTCAATCAACACAATGTGACAATCGACCTCAGTGGGCTTCAATGGATGTTAATCGACGATATCTGACAAAGTCAGATACAAACTCATTCAAATATATAAGAAATGTTGAAATTCGACTTCAAATGAGGAAGATAGACTTTGAAAATTTTCAATCAACACAAAGTGACAATCGACCTCAAAGGGCTTCAATGAATGTAAAACGACGATATCTGACAAAGTTAGATGCAAACTCATTCAAATATATGAGAAATGTTGAAATTCGACTTCAAATTAGGAAGATTGACTTTGGAAATTTTCAATCAACACAAAGTGACAATCGACCTCAAAGGGCTTCAATGAATGTAAAACGACGATATCTGACAAAGTTAGATGCAAACTCACTCAAATATATGAGAAATGTTGAAATTCGACTACAAATTAGGAAGATTGACTTTGAAAATTTTCAATTAACACAAAGTGACAATCGACCTCAAAGGGCTTAAATGAATGTAAATCGACGATATCTGACAAAGTTAGATGCAAACTCATTGAAATATATAAGAAATGTTGGAATTCGACTTCAAATGAGGAAGATAGACTTTGAAAATTTTCAATCAACACAAAGTGACAATCGACTTCAATGGGCTTCAATGGATGTTAATCGACGATATCTGACAAAGTTAGATGCAAACTCACTCAAATATATAACAATTTTTGAAATTCGACTTCAAATTAGGAAGATTGACTTTGAAAATTTTCAATCAACACAAAGTGACAATCGACCTCAATGGGCTTCAATGGATGTTAATCGACGATATTTGACAAAGTTAGATACAAACTCACTCAAATATATAAGAAATGTTGAAATTCGACTTCAAATTAGGAAGATTGACTTTGAAAATTTTCAATCAACTCAAAGTGACAATCGACCTCAAAGGGCTTCAATGAATGTAAATCGACGATATCTGACAAAGTTAGATGCAAACTCATTGAAATATATAAGAAATGTTGAAATTCGACTTCAAATTAGGAAGATTGACTTTGAAAATTTTCAATCAACACAAAGTGACAATCGACCTCAAAGGGCTTCAATAAATGTAAATCGACGATATCTGACAAAGTTAGATGCAAACTCACTCAAATATATGAGAAATGTTGAAATTCGACTACAAATTAGGAAGATTGACTTTGAAAATTTTCAATTAACACAAAGTGACAATCGACCTCAAAGGGCTTAAATGAATGTAAATCGACGATATCTGACAAAGTTAGATGCAAACTCATTGAAATATATAAGAAATGTTGAAATTCGACTTCAAATGAGGAAGATAGACTTTGAAAATTTTCAATCAACACAAAGTGACAATCGACTTCAATGGGCTTCAATGGATGTTAATCGACGATATCTGACAAAGTTAGATGCAAACTCACTCAAATATATAACAATTTTTGAAATTCGACTTCAAATTAGGAAGATTGACTTTGAAAATTTTCAATCAACACAAAGTGACAATCGACCTCAATAAGCTTCAATGGATGTTAATCGACGATATCTGACAAAGTTAGATACAAACTCACTCAAATATATAAGAAATGTTGAAATTCGACTTCAAATTAGGAAGATTGACTTTGAAAATTTTCAATCAACTCAAAGTGACAATCGACCTCAAAGGGCTTCAATGAATGTAAATCGACGATATATGACAAAGTTAGATGCAAACTCATTGAAATATATAAGAAATGTTGAAATTCGACTTCAAATTAGGAAGATTGACTTTGAAAATTTTCAATCAACACAAAGTGACAATCGACCTCAAAAGGCTTCAATAAATGTAAATCGACGATATCTGACAAAGTTAGATGCAAACTCACTCAAATATATAAGAAATGTTGAAATTCGACTTCAAATGAGGAAGATAGACTTTGAAAATTTTCAATCAACACAAAGTGACAATCGACCTCAAAGGGCTTCAATGAATGTAAAACGACGATATCTGACAAAGTTAGATGCAAACTCATTCAAATATATGAGAAATGTTGAAATTCGACTTCAAAATAGGAAGATTGACTTTGAAAATTTTCAATCAACACAAAGTGACAATCGACCTCAAAGAGCTTCAATGAATGTAAATCGACGATATCTGACAAAGTTAGATGCAAACTCATTCAAATATATAAGAAATGTTGAAATTCGACTTCAAATGAGGAAGATAGACTTTGAAAATTTTCAATCAACACAAAGTGACAATCGACCCCAGTGGGCTTCAATGGATGTTAATCGACGATAGCTGACAAAGTTAGATGCAAACTCATTGAAATATATAAGAAATGTTGAAACTCGACTTCAAATTAGAAAGATTGACTTTGAAAATTTTCAATCAACACATAGTGACAATCGACCTCAAAAGGCTTCAATGAATGTAAATCGACGATATCTGACAAAGTTAGATGCAAACTCATTGAAATATATAAGAAATAATGAAATTCGACTTCAAATTAGGAAGATTGACTTTGAAAATTTTCAATCAACACAAAGTGACAATCGACCTCAAAGGGCTTCAATAAATGTAAATCGACGATATCTGACAAAGTTAGATGCAAACTCACTCAAATATATAAGAAATGTTGAAATTCGACTTCAAATGAGGAAGATAGACTTTGAAAATTTTCAATCAACACAAAGTGACAATCGACCTCAAAGGGCTTCAATGAATGTAAAACGACGATATCTTACAAAGTTAGATGCAAACTCATTCAAATATATGAGAAATGTTGAAATTCGACTTCAAATTAAGAAGATTGACTTTGAAAATTTTCAATCAACACAAAGTGACAATCGACCTCAATGGGCTTCAATGGATGTTAATCGAAGATATCTGACAAAGTTAGATGCAAACTCACTCAAATATATGAGAAATGTTGAAATTCGACTACAAATTAGGAAGATTGAGTTTGAAAATTTTCAATCAACACAAAGTGACAATCGACCTCAAAGGGCTTCAATGAATGTAAATCGACGATATCTGACAAAGTTAGATGCAAACTCATTGAAATATATAAGAAATGTTGAAATTCGACTTCAAATTAGGAAGATTGACTTTGAAAATTTTCAATCAACACAAAGTGACAATCGACCTCAGTGGGCTTCAATGGATGTTAATCGACGATATCTGACAAAGTCAGATACAAACTCATTCAAATATATAAGAAATGTTGAAATTCGACTTCAAATTAGGAAGATTGATTTTGAAAATTTTCAATCAACACAAAGTGACAATCGACCTCAATGGGTTTCAATGGATGTTAATCGACGATATCTGGCAAAGTCAGATACAAACTTATTGAAATATATAAGAAATGTTGAAATTCGACTTCAAATAAGGAAGATAGACTTTGAAAATTTTCAATCAACACAAAGTGACAATCGACCTCAATGGGTTTCAATGGATGTTAATCGACGATATCTGACAAAGTTAGATGCAAACTCATTGAAATATATAAGAAATGTTGAAATTCGACTTCAAATGAGGAAGATAGACTTTGAAAATTTTCAATCAACACAAAGTGACAATCGACCTCAGTGGGCTTCAATGGATGTAAAACGACGATATCTGACAAAGTTAGATACAAACTCACTCAAATATATAAGAAATGTTGAAATTCGACTTCAAATTAGGAAGATTGACTTTGAAAATTTTCAATCAACTCAAAGTGACAATCGACCTCAAAGGGCTTCAATGAATGTAAATCGACGATATCTGACAAAGTTAGATGCAAACTCATTGAAATATATAAGAAATGTTGAAATTCGACTTCAAATGAGGAAGATAGACTTTGAAAATTTTCAATCAACACAAAGTGACAATCGACCTCAAAGGGCTTCAATAAATGTAAATCGACGATATCTGACAAAGTTAGATGCAAACTCACTCAAATATATAAGAAATGTTGAAATTCGACTTCAAATGAGGAAGATAGACTTTGAAAATTTTCAATCAACACAAAGTGACAATCGACCTCAAAGGGCTTCAATGAATGTAAATCGACGATAGCTGACAAAGTTAGATGCAAACTCATTGAATTATATAAGAAATGTTGAAATTCGACTTCAAATTAGAAAGATTGACTTTGAAAATTTTCAATCAACACATAGTGACAATCGACCTCAAAAGGCTTCAATGAATGTAAATCGACGATATCTGACAAAGTTAGATGCAAACTCATTGAAATATATAAGAAATAATGAAATTCGACTTCAAATTAGGAAGATTGACTTTGAAAATTTTCAATCAACACAAAGTGACAATCGACCTCAAAGGGCTTCAATAAATGTAAATCGACGATATCTGACAAAGTTAGATGCAAACTCACTCAAATATATAAGAAATGTTGAAATTCGACTTCAAATGAGGAAGATAGACTTTGAAAATTTTCAATCAACACAAAGTGACAATCGACCTCAAAGGGCTTCAATGAATGTAAAACGACGATATCTTACAAAGTTAGATGCAAACTCATTCAAATATATGAGAAATGTTGAAATTCGACTTCAAATTAGGAAGATTGACTTTGAAAATTTTCAATCAACACAAAGTGACAATCGACCTCAATGGGCTTCAATGGATGTTAATCGAAGATATCTGACAAAGTTAGATGCAAACTCACTCAAATATATGAGAAATGTTGAAATTCGACTACAAATTAGGAAGATTGAGTTTGAAAATTTTCAATCAACACAAAGTGACAATCGACCTCAAAGGGCTTCAATGAATGTAAATCGACGATATCTGACAAAGTTAGATGCAAACTCATTGAAATATATAAGAAATGTTGAAATTCGACTTCAAATTAGGAAGATTGACTTTGAAAATTTTCAATCAACACAAAGTGACAATCGACCTCAGTGGGCTTCAATGGATGTTAATCGACGATATCTGGCAAAGTCAGATACAAACTCATTCAAATATATAAGAAATGTTGAAATTCGACTTCAAATTAGGAAGATTGATTTTGAAAATTTTCAATCAACACAAAGTGACAATCGACCTCAATGGGTTTCAATGGATGTTAATCGACGATATCTGGCAAAGTCAGATACAAACTCATTGAAATATATAAGAAATGTTGAAATTCGACTTCAAATAAGGAAGATAGACTTTGAAAATTTTCAATCAACACAAAGTGACAATCGACCTCAATGGGTTTCAATGGATGTTAATCGACGATATCTGACAAAGTTAGATGCAAACTCATTGAAATATATAAGAAATGTTGAAATTCGACTTCAAATGAGGAAGATAGACTTTGAAAATTTTCAATCAACACAAAGTGACAATCGACCTCAGTGGGCTTCAATGGATGTAAAACGACGATATCTGACAAAGTTAGATACAAACTCACTCAAATATATAAGAAATGTTGAAATTCGACTTCAAATTAGGAAGATTGACTTTGAAAATTTTCAATCAACTCAAAGTGACAATCGACCTCAAAGGGCTTCAATGAATGTAAATCGACGATATCTGACAAAGTTAGATGCAAACTCATTGAAATATATAAGAAATGTTGAAATTCGACTTCAAATGAGGAAGATAGACTTTGAAAATTTTCAATCAACACAAAGTGACAATCGACCTCAAAGGGCTTCAATGGATGTTAATCGACGATATCTGGCAAAGTCAGATACAAACTCATTCAAAGATATAAGAAATGTTGAAATTCGACTTCAAATTAGGAAGATTGATTTTGAAAATTTTCAATCAACACAAAGTGACAATCGACCTCAATGGGTTTCGATGGATGTTAATCGACGATATCTGACAAAGTCAGATACAAACTCATTCAAATATATAAGAAATGTTGAGATTCGACTTCAAATGAGGAAGATAGACTTTGAAAATTTTCAATCAACACAAAGTGACAATCGACCTCAAAGGGCTTCAATGGATGTTAATCGACGATATCTGACAAAGTTAGATGCAAACTCATTGAAATATATAAGAAATGTTGAAATTCGACTTCAAATGAGGAAGATAGACTTTGAAAATTTTCAATCAACACAAAGTGACAATCGACCTCAGTGGGCTTCAATGGATGTAAAACGACGATATCTGACAAAGTTAGATACAAACTCATTCAAATATATAAGAAATGTTGAAATTCGACTTCAAATTAGGAAGATTGATTTTGAAAATTTTCAATCAACACAAAGTGACAATCGACCTCAATGGGCTTCAATGGATGTTAATCGACGATATCTGACAAAGTTAGATGCAAACTCACTTAAATATATGAGAAATGTTGAAATTCGACTTTAAATTAGGAAGATTGACTTTGAAAATTTTCAATCAACACAAAGTGACAATCGACCTCAAAGGGCTTCAATGAATGTAAATCGACGATATCTGACAAAGTTAGATGCAAACTCATTGAAATATATAAGAAATGTTGAAATTCGACTTCAAATAAGGAAGATAGACTTTGAAAATTTTCAATCAACACAAAGTGACAATCGACCTCAATGGGTTTCAATGGATGTTAATCGACGATATCTGACAAAGTTAGATGCAAACTCATTGAAATATATAAGAAATGTTGAAATTCGACTTCAAATGAGGAAGATAGACTTTGAAAATTTTCAATCAACACAAAGTGACAATCGACCTCAGTGGGCTTCAATGGATGTAAAACGACGATATCTGACAAAGTTAGATACAAACTCACTCAAATATATAAGAAATGTTGAAATTCGACTTCAAATTAGGAAGATTGACTTTGAAAATTTTCAATCAACTCAAAGTGACAATCGACCTCAAAGGGCTTCAATGAATGTAAATCGACGATATCTGACAAAGTTAGATGCAAACTCATTGAAATATATAAGAAATGTTGAAATTCGACTTCAAATGAGGAAGATAGACTTTGAAAATTTTCAATCAACACAAAGTGACAATCGACCTCAAAGGGCTTCAATGGATGTTAATCGACGATATCTGGCAAAGTCAGATACAAACTCATTCAAATATATAAGAAATGTTGAAATTCGACTTCAAATAAGGAAGATTGATTTTGAAAATTTTCAATCAACACAAAGTGACAATCGACCTCAATGGGTTTCAATGGATGTTAATCGACGATATCTGACAAAGTCAGATACAAACTCATTCAAATATATAAGAAATGTTGAAATTCGACCTCAAATGAGGAAGATAGACTTTGAAAATTTTCAATCAACACAAAGTGACAATCGACCTCAAAGGGCTTCAATGGATGTTAATCGACGATATCTGACAAAGTTAGATGCAAACTCATTGAAATATATAAGAAATGTTGAAATTCGACTTCAAATGAGGAAGATAGACTTTGAAAATTTTCAATCAACACAAAGTGACAATCGACCTCAGTGGGCTTCAATGGATGTAAAACGACGATATCTGACAAAGTTAGATACAAACTCATTCAAATATATAAGAAATGTTGAAATTCGACTTCAAATTAGGAAGATTGATTTTGAAAATTTTCAATCAACACAAAGTGACAATCGACCTCAATGGGCTTCAATGGATGTTAATCGACGATATCTGACAAAGTTAGATGCAAACTCACTTAAATATATGAGAAATGTTGAAATTCGACTTTAAATTAGGAAGATTGACTTTGAAAATTTTCAATCAACACAAAGTGACAATCGACCTCAAAGGGCTTCAATGAATGTAAATCGACGATATCTGACAAAGTTAGATGCAAACTCATTGAAATATATAAGAAATGTTGAAATTCGACTTCAAATTAGGAAGATTGACTTTGAAAATTTTCAATCAACACAAAGTGACAATCGACCTAAACTGGCATCAATTTGTTGTAAATCGATGATATCTGACGAAGTTAGATGCAAACTCACTCAGATTTATGAGAATTGATGAGATTCGACTACACATTAGAAAGATGGTCTTTGAAAATTTTCAATCAGCACAATGTGACAATCGACCTCAGTGGGCTTCAATGGATGTTAATCGACGATATCTGGCAAAGTCAGATACAAACTCATTCAAATATATAAGAAATGTTGAAATTCGACTTTAAATGAGGAAGATAGACTTTGAAAATTTTCAATCAACACAAAGTGACAATCGACCTCAAAGGGCTTCAATGAATGTAAAACGACGATATCTGACAAAGTTAGATGCAAACTCATTCAAATATATGAGAAATGTTGAAATTCGACTTCAAATTAGGAATATTGACTTTGAAAATTTTCAATCAACACAAAGTGACAATCGACCTCAATGGGTTTCAATGGATGTTAATCGACGATATCTGACAAAGTCAGATACAAACTCATTCAAATATATAAGAAATGTTGAAATTCGACTTCAAATTAAGAAGATTGATTTTGAAAATTTTCAATCAACACAAAGTGACAATCGACCTCAATGGGTTTCAATGAATGTAAAACGACGATATCTGACAAAGTTAGATGCAAACTCATTCAAATATATGAGAAATGTTGAAATTCGACTTCAAAATAGGAAGATTGACTTTGAAAATTTTCAATCAGCACAATGTGACAATCGACCTCAGTGGGCTTCAATGGATGTTAATCGACGATATCTGGCAAAGTCAGATACAAACTCATTCAAATATATAAGAAATGTTGAAATTCGACTTTAAATGAGGAAGATAGACTTTGAAAATTTTCAATCAACACAAAGTGACAATCGACCTCAATGGGTTTCAATGGATGTTAATCGACGATATCTGACAAAGTCAGATACAAACTCATTCAAATATATAAGAAATGTTGAAATTCGACTTCAAATGAGGAAGATAGACTTTGAAAATTTTCAATCAACACAAAGTGACAATCGACCTCGAAGGGCTTCAATGGATGTTAATCGACGATATCTGGCAAAGTCAGATACAAACTCATTCAAATATATAAGAAATGTTGAAATTCGACTTTAAATGAGGAAGATAGACTTTGAAAATTTTCAATCAACACAAAGTGACAATCGACCTCAAAGGGCTTCAATGAATGTAAATCGACGATATCTGACAAAGTTAGATGCAAACTCATTGAAATATATAAGAAATGTTGAAATTCGACTTCAAATAAGGAAGATAGACTTTGAAAATTTTCAATCAACACAAAGTGACAATCGACCTCAATGGGTTTCAATGGATGTTAATCGACGATATCTGACAAAGTTAGATGCAAACTCATTGAAATATATAAGAAATGTTGAAATTCGACTTCAAATGAGGAAGATAGACTTTGAAAATTTTCAATCAACACAAAGTGACAATCGACCTCAGTGGGCTTCAATGGATGTAAAACGACGATATCTGACAAAGTTAGATACAAACTCACTCAAATATATAAGAAATGTTGAAATTCGACTTCAAATTAGGAAGATTGACTTTGAAAATTTTCAATCAACTCAAAGTGACAATCGACCTCAAAGGGCTTCAATGAATGTAAATCGACGATATCTGACAAAGTTAGATGCAAACTCATTGAAATATATAAGAAATGTTGAAATTCGACTTCAAATGAGGAAGATAGACTTTGAAAATTTTCAATCAACACAAAGTGACAATCGACCTCAAAGGGCTTCAATGGATGTTAATCGACGATATCTGGCAAAGTCAGATACAAACTCATTCAAATATATAAGAAATGTTGAAATTCGACTTCAAATTAGGAAGATTGATTTTGAAAATTTTCAATCAACACAAAGTGACAATCGACCTCAAAGGGCTTCAATGGATGTTAATCGACGATATCTGACAAAGTTAGATGCAAACTCATTGAAATATATAAGAAATGTTGAAATTCGACTTCAAATGAGGAAGATAGACTTTGAAAATTTTCAATCAACACAAAGTGACAATCGACCTCAGTGGGCTTCAATGGATGTAAAACGACGATATCTGACAAAGTTAGATACAAACTCATTCAAATATATAAGAAATGTTGAAATTCGACTTCAAATTAGGAAGATTGATTTTGAAAATTTTCAATCAACACAAAGTGACAATCGACCTCAATGGGCTTCAATGGATGTTAATCGACGATATCTGACAAAGTTAGATGCAAACTCACTTAAATATATGAGAAATGTTGAAATTCGACTTTAAATTAGGAAGATTGACTTTGAAAATTTTCAATCAACACAAAGTGACAATCGACCTCAAAGGGCTTCAATGAATGTAAATCGACGATATCTGACAAAGTTAGATGCAAACTCATTGAAATATATAAGAAATGTTGAAATTCGACTTCAAATTAGGAAGATTGACTTTGAAAATTTTCAATCAACACAAAGTGACAATCGACCTAAACTGGCATCAATTTGTTGTAAATCGATGATATCTGACGAAGTTAGATGCAAACTCACTCAGATTTATGAGAATTGATGAGATTCGACTACACATTAGAAAGATGGTCTTTGAAAATTTTCAATCAGCACAATGTGACAATCGACCTCAGTGGGCTTCAATGGATGTTAATCGACGATATCTGGCAAAGTCAGATACAAACTCATTCAAATATATAAGAAATGTTGAAATTCGACTTTAAATGAGGAAGATAGACTTTGAAAATTTTCAATCAACACAAAGTGACAATCGACCTCAAAGGGCTTCAATGAATGTAAATCGACGATATCTGACAAAGTTAGATGCAAACTCATTCAAATATATGAGAAATGTTGAAATTCGACTTCAAATTAGGAATATTGACTTTGAAAATTTTCAATCAACACAAAGTGACAATCGACCTCAATGGGTTTCAATGGATGTTAATCGACGATATCTGACAAAGTCAGATACAAACTCATTCAAATATATAAGAAATGTTGAAATTCGACTTCAAATTAAGAAGATTGATTTTGAAAATTTTCAATCAACACAAAGTGACAATCGACCTCAATGGGTTTCAATGAATGTAAAACGACGATATCTGACAAAGTTAGATGCAAACTCATTCAAATATATGAGAAATGTTGAAATTCGACTTCAAAATAGGAAGATTGACTTTGAAAATTTTCAATCAGCACAATGTGACAATCGACCTCAGTGGGCTTCAATGGATGTTAATCGACGATATCTGGCAAAGTCAGATACAAACTCATTCAAATATATAAGAAATGTTGAAATTCGACTTTAAATGAGGAAGATAGACTTTGAAAATTTTCAATCAACACAAAGTGACAATCGACCTCAATGGGTTTCAATGGATGTTAATCGACGATATCTGACAAAGTCAGATACAAACTCATTCAAATATATAAGAAATGTTGAAATTCGACTTCAAATGAGGAAGATAGACTTTGAAAATTTTCAATCAACACAAAGTGACAATCGACCTCGAAGGGCTTCAATGGATGTTAATCGACGATATCTGGCAAAGTCAGATACAAACTCATTCAAATATATAAGAAATGTTGAAATTCGACTTTAAATGAGGAAGATAGACTTTGAAAATTTTCAATCAACACAAAGTGACAATCGACCTCAAAGGGCTTCAATGAATGTAAATCGACGATATCTGACAAAGTTAGATGCAAACTCATTGAAATATATAAGAAATGTTGAAATTCGACTTCAAATTAGGAAGATTGACTTTGAAAATTTTCAATCAACACAAAGTGACAATCGACCTCAAAGGGCTTCAATAAATGTAAATCGACGATATCTGACAAAGTTAGATGCAAACTCACTCAAATATATGAGAAATGTTGAAATTCGACTACAAATTAGGAAGATTGACTTTGAAAATTTTCAATTAACACAAAGTGACAATCGACCTCAAAGGGCTTAAATGAATGTAAATCGACGATATCTGACAAAGTTAGATGCAAACTCATTGAAATATATAAGAAATGTTGAAATTCGACTTCAAATGAGGAAGATAGACTTTGAAAATTTTCAATCAACACAAAGTGACAATCGACTTCAATGGGCTTCAATGGATGTTAATCGACGATATCTGACAAAGTTAGATGCAAACTCACTCAAATATATAACAATTTTTGAAATTCGACTTCAAATTAGGAAGATTGACTTTGAAAATTTTCAATCAACACAAAGTGACAATCGACCTCAATAAGCTTCAATGGATGTTAATCGACGATATCTGACAAAGTTAGATACAAACTTACTCAAATATATAAGAAATGTTGAAATTCGACTTCAAATTAGGAAGATTGACTTTGAAAATTTTCAATCAACTCAAAGTGACAATCGACCTCAAAGGGCTTCAATGAATGTAAATCGACGATATCTGACAAAGTTAGATGCAAACTCATTGAAATATATAAGAAATGTTGAAATTCGACTTCAAATTAGGAAGATTGACTTTGAAAATTTTCAATCAACACAAAGTGACAATCGACCTCAAAGGGCTTCAATAAATGTAAATCGACGATATCTGACAAAGTTAGATGCAAACTCACTCAAATATATAAGAAATGTTGAAATTCGACTTCAAATGAGGAAGATAGACTTTGAAAATTTTCAATCAACACAAAGTGACAATCGACCTCAAAGGGCTTCAATGAATGTAAAACGACGATATCTGACAAAGTTAGATGCAAACTCATTCAAATATATGAGAAATGTTGAAATTCGACTTCAAAATAGGAAGATTGACTTTGAAAATTTTCAATCAACACAAAGTGACAATCGACCTCAAAGAGCTTCAATGAATGTAAATCGACGATATCTGACAAAGTTAGATGCAAACTCATTCAAATATATAAGAAATGTTGAAATTCGACTTCAAATGAGGAAGATAGACTTTGAAAATTTTCAATCAACACAAAGTGACAATCGACCTCAGTGGGCTTCAATGGATGTTAATCGACGATATCTGACAAAGTCAGATACAAACTCATTCAAATATATAAGAAATGTTGAAATTCGACTTCAAATTAGGAAGATTGATTTTGAAAATTTTCAATCAACACAAAGTGACAATCGACCTCAATGGGCTTCAATGGATGTTAATCGACGATATCTGACAAAGTTAGATGCAAACTCACTCAAATATATGAGAAATGTTGAAATTCGACTTCAAATTAGGAAGATAGACTTTGAAAATTTTCACTCAACACAAGGTGACAATCGACTTCAATGGGCTTCAATGGATGTTAATCGACGATATCTGACAAAGTTAGATGCAAACTCACTCAAATATATGAGAAATGTTGAAATTCGACTTCAAATTAGGAAGATAGACGTAGAAAATTTTCACTCAACACAAAGTGACAATCGACCTCAATGGGCTTCAATGGATGTTAATCGACGATATCTGACAAAGTAAGATGCAAACTCACTCAAATATAAGAGAAATGTTGAAATTCGACTTCAAATTAGGAAGATTGACTTTGAAAATTTTCAATCAACACAAAGTGACAATCGACCTAAACTGGCATCAATTTGTTGTAAATCGATGATATCTGACGAAGTTAGATGCAAACTCACTCAGATTTATGAGAATTGATGAGATTCGACTACAAATTAGGAAGATGGTCTTTGAAAATTTTCAATCAACACAATGTGACAATCGACCTCAGTGGGCTTCAATGGATGTTAATCGACGATATCTGGCAAAGTCAGATACAAACTCATTCAAATATATAAGAAATGTTGAAATTCGACTTTATATGAGGAAGATAGACTTTGAAAATTTTCAATCAACACAAAGTGACAATCGACCTCAAAGGGCTTCAATGAATGTAAAACGACGATATCTGACAAAGTTAGATGCAAACTCATTCAAATATATGAGAAATGTTGAAATTCGACTTCAAATTAGGAAGATTGACTTTAAAAATTTTCAATCAACACAAAGTGACAATCGACCTCAAAGAGCTTCAATGAATGTAAATCGACGATATCTGACAAAGTTAGATGCAAACTTATTCAAATATATAAGAAATGTTGAAATTCGACTTCAAATGAGGAAGATAGACTTTGAAAATTTTCAATCAACACAAAGTGACAATCGACCTCAAAGGGCTTCAATGAATGTAAAACGACGATATCTGACAAAGTTAGATGCAAACTCATTGAAATATATAAGAAATGTTGAAATTCGACTTCAAATTAGGAAGATTGACTTTGAAAATTTTCAATCAACACATAGTGACAATCGACCTCAAAGGGCTTCAATGAATGTAAATCGACGATATCTGACAAAGTTAGATGCAAACTCATTGAAATATATAAGAAATAATGAAATTCGACTTCAAATTATGAAGATTGACTTTGAAAATTTTCAATCAACACAAAGTGACAATCGACCTCAAAGGGCTTCAATAAATGTAAATCGACGATATCTGACAAAGTTAGATGCAAACTCACTCAAATATATAAGAAATGTTGAAATTCGACTTCAAATGAGGAAGATAGACTTTGAAAATTTTCAATCAACACAAAATGACAATCGACCTCAAAGGGCTTCAATGAATGTAAAACGACGATATCTTACAAAGTTAGATGCAAACTCATTCAAATATATGAGAAATGTTGAAATTCGACTTAAAATTAGGAAGATTGACTTTGAAAATTTTCAATCAACACAAAGTGACAATCGACCTCAATGGGCTTCAATGGATGTTAATCGGAGATATCTGACAAAGTTAGATGCAAACTCACTCAAATATATGAGAAATGTTGAAATTCGACTACAAATTAGGAAGATTGAGTTTGAAAATTTTCAATCAACACAAAGTGACAATCGACCTCAAAGGGCTTCAATGAATGTAAATCGACGATATCTGACAAAGTTAGATGCAAACTCATTGAAATATATAAGAAATGTTGAAATTCGACTTCAAATTAGGAAGATTGACTTTGAAAATTTTCAATCAACACAAAGTGACAATCGACCTCAGTGGGCTTCAATGGATGTTAATCGACGATATCTGACAAAGTCAGATACAAACTCATTCAAATATATAAGAAATGTTGAAATTCGACTTCAAATTAGGAAGATTGATTTTGAAAATTTTCAATCAACACAAAGTGACAATCGACCTCAATGGGTTTCAATGGATGTTAATCGACGATATCTGACAAAGTCAGATACAAACTCATTCAAATATATAAGAAATGTTGAAATTCGACTTCAAATGAGGAAGATAGACTTTGAAAATTTTCAATCAACACAAAGTGACAATCGACCTCGAAGGGCTTCAATGGATGTTAATCGACGATATCTGGCAAAGTCAGATACAAACTCATTCAAATATATAAGAAATGTTGAAATTCGACTTTAAATGAGGAAGATAGACTTTGAAAATTTTCAATCAACACAAAGTGACAATCGACCTCAAAGGGCTTCAATGAATGTAAAACGACGATATCTGACAAAGTTAGATACAAACTCATTCAAATATATAAGAAATGTTGAAATTCGACTTCAAATTAGGAAGATTGATTTTGAAAATTTTCAATCAACACAAAGTGACAATCGACCTCAATGGGCTTCAATGGATGTTAATCGACGATATCTGACAAAGTTAGATGCAAACTCACTCAAATATATGAGAAATGTTGAAATTCGACTTCAAATTAGGAAGATAGACGTAGAAAATTTTCACTCAACACAAAGTGACAATCGACCTCAATGGGCTTCAATGGATGTTAATCGACGATATCTGACAAAGTAAGATGCAAACTCACTCAAATATAAGAGAAAGGTTGAAATTCGACTTCAAATTAGGAAGATTGACTTTGAAAATTTTCAATCAACACAAAGTGACAATCGACCTAAACTGGCATCAATTTGTTGTAAATCGATGATATCTGACGAAGTTAGATGCAAACTCACTCAGATTTATGAGAATTGATGAGATTCGACTACAAATTAGGAAGATGGTCTTTGAAAATTTTCAATCAACACAATGTGACAATCGACCTCAGTGGGCTTCAATGGATGTTAATCGACGATATCTGGCAAAGTCAGATACAAACTCATTCAAATATATAAGAAATGTTGAAATTCGACTTTATATGAGGAAGATAGACTTTGAAAATTTTTAATCAACACAAAGTGACAATCGACCTCAAAGGGCTTCAATGAATGTAAAACGACGATATCTGACAAAGTTAGATGCAAACTTATTCAAATATATGAGAAATGTTGAAATTCGACTTCAAATTAGGAAGATTGACTTTAAAAATTTTCAATCAACACAAAGTGACAATCGACCTCAAAGAGCTTCAATGAATGTAAATCGACGATATCTGACAAAGTTAGATGCAAACTTATTCAAATATATAAGAAATGTTGAAATTCGACTTCAAATGAGGAAGATAGACTTTGAAAATTTTCAATCAACACAAAGTGACAATCGACCTCAAAGGGCTTCAATGAATGTAAAACGACGATATCTGACAAAGTTAGATGCAAACTCATTGAAATATATAAGAAATGTTGAAATTCGACTTCAAATTAGGAAGATTGACTTTGAAAATTTTCAATCAACACATAGTGACAATCGACCTCAAAGGGCTTCAATGAATGTAAATCGACGATATCTGACAAAGTTAGATGCAAACTCATTCAAATATATAAGAAATGTTGAAATTCGACTTCAAATGAGGAAGATAGACTTTGAAAATTTTCAATCAACACAAAGTGACAATCGACCTCAGTGGGCTTCAATGGATGTTAATCGACGATATCTGACAAAGTCAGATACAAACTCATTCAAATATATAAGAAATGTTGAAATTCGACTTCAAATTAGGAAGATTGATTTTGAAAATTTTCAATCAACACAAAGTGACAATCGACCTCAATGGGCTTCAATGGATGTTAATCGACGATATCTGACAAAGTTAGATGCAAACTCACTCAAATATATGAGAAATGTTGAAATTCGACTTCAAATTAGGAAGATAGACTTTGAAAATTTTCACTCAACACAAGGTGACAATCGACTTCAATGGGCTTCAATGGATGTTAATCGACGATATCTGACAAAGTTAGATGCAAACTCACTCAAATATATGAGAAATGTTGAAATTCGACTTCAAATTAGGAAGATAGACGTAGAAAATTTTCACTCAACACAAAGTGACAATCGACCTCAATGGGCTTCAATGGATGTTAATCGACGATATCTGACAAAGTAAGATGCAAACTCACTCAAATATAAGAGAAATGTTGAAATTCGACTTCAAATTAGGAAGATTGACTTTGAAAATTTTCAATCAACACAAAGTGACAATCGACCTAAACTGGCATCAATTTGTTGTAAATCGATGATATCTGACGAAGTTAGATGCAAACTCACTCAGATTTATGAGAATTGATGAGATTCGACTACAAATTAGGAAGATGGTCTTTGAAAATTTTCAATCAACACAATGTGACAATCGACCTCAGTGGGCTTCAATGGATGTTAATCGACGATATCTGGCAAAGTCAGATACAAACTCATTCAAATATATAAGAAATGTTGAAATTCGACTTTATATGAGGAAGATAGACTTTGAAAATTTTCAATCAACACAAAGTGACAATCGACCTCAAAGGGCTTCAATGAATGTAAAACGACGATATCTGACAAAGTTAGATGCAAACTCATTCAAATATATGAGAAATGTTGAAATTCGACTTCAAATTAGGAAGATTGACTTTAAAAATTTTCAATCAACACAAAGTGACAATCGACCTCAAAGAGCTTCAATGAATGTAAATCGACGATATCTGACAAAGTTAGATGCAAACTTATTCAAATATATAAGAAATGTTGAAATTCGACTTCAAATGAGGAAGATAGACTTTGAAAATTTTCAATCAACACAAAGTGACAATCGACCTCAAAGGGCTTCAATGAATGTAAAACGACGATATCTGACAAAGTTAGATGCAAACTCATTGAAATATATAAGAAATGTTGAAATTCGACTTCAAATTAGGAAGATTGACTTTGAAAATTTTCAATCAACACATAGTGACAATCGACCTCAAAGGGCTTCAATGAATGTAAATCGACGATATCTGACAAAGTTAGATGCAAACTCATTGAAATATATAAGAAATAATGAAATTCGACTTCAAATTATGAAGATTGACTTTGAAAATTTTCAATCAACACAAAGTGACAATCGACCTCAAAGGGCTTCAATAAATGTAAATCGACGATATCTGACAAAGTTAGATGCAAACTCACTCAAATATATAAGAAATGTTGAAATTCGACTTCAAATGAGGAAGATAGACTTTGAAAATTTTCAATCAACACAAAGTGACAATCGACCTCAAAGGGCTTCAATGAATGTAAAACGACGATATCTTACAAAGTTAGAAGCAAACTCATTCAAATATATGAGAAATGTTGAAATTCGACTTAAAATTAGGAAGATTGACTTTGAAAATTTTCAATCAACACAAAGTGACAATCGACCTCAATGGGCTTCAATGGATGTTAATCGAAGATATCTGACAAAGTTAGATGCAAACTCACTCAAATATATGAGAAATGTTGAAATTCGACTACAAATTAGGAAGATTGAGTTTGAAAATTTTCAATCAACACAAAGTGACAATCGACCTCAAAGGGCTTCAATGAATGTAAATCGACGATATCTGACAAAGTTAGATACAAACTCATTCAAATATATAAGAAATGTTGAAATTCGACTTCAAATTAGGAAGATTGATTTTGAAAATTTCCAATCAACACAAAGTGACAATCGACCTCAATGGGTTTCAATGGATGTTAATCGACGATATCTGACAAAGTTAGATGCAAACTCATTGAAATATATAAGAAATGTTGAAATTCGACTTCAAATGAGGAAGATAGACTTTGAAAATTTTCAATCAACACAAAGTGACAATCGACCTCAATGGGTTTCAATGGATGTTAATCGACGATATCTGACAAAGTCAGATACAAACTCATTCAAATATATAAGAAATGTTGAAATTCGACTTCAAATGAGGAAGATAGACTTTGAAAATTTTCAATCAACACAAAGTGACAATCGACCTCAATGGGTTTCAATGGATGTTAATCGACGATATCTGACAAAGTTAGATACTAACTCACTCAAATATATAAGAAATGTTGAAATTCGACTTCAAATGAGGAAGATAGACTTTGAAAATTTTCAATCAACACAAAGTGACAATCGACCTCAAAGGGCTTCAATGGATGTTAATCGACGATAGCTGACAAAGTTAGATACAAACTCACTCAAATATATAAGAAATGTTGAAATTCGACTTCAAATGAGGAAGATAGACTTTGAAAATTTTCAATCAACACAAAGTGACAATCGACCTCAAAGGGCTTCAATGAATGTAAAACGACGATATCTGACAAAGTTAGATGCAAACTTATTGAAATATATAAAAAATGTTGGAATTCGACTTCAAATGAGGAAGATAGACTTCGAAAATTTTCAATCAACACAAAGTGACAATCGACTTCAATGGGCTTCAATGGATGTTAATCGACGATATCTGACAAAGTTAGATGCAAACTCACTCAAATATATAACAATTGATGAAATTCGACTTCAAATGAGGAAGATAGACTTTGAAAATTTTCAATCAACACAAAGTGACAATCGACCTCAATGGGTTTCAATGGATGTTAATCGACGATATCTGACAAAGTTAGATGCAAACTCACTCAAATATATAAGAAATGTTGAAATTCGACTTCAAATGAGGAAGATAGACTTTGAAAATTTTCAATCAACACAAAGTGACAATCGACCTCAAAGGGCTTCAATGAATGTAAAACGACGATATCTGACAAAGTTAGATGCAAACTCATTCAAATATATGAGGAATGTTGAAATTCGACTTCAAATTAAGAAGATTGACTTTGAAAATTTTCAATCAACACAAAGTGACAATCGACCTCAAAGGGCTTAAATGAATGTAAAACGACGATATCTGACAAAGTTAGATGCAAACTCATTCAAATATATGAGAAATGTTGAAATTCGACTTCAAATTAAGAAGATTGACTTTGAAAATTTTCAATCAACACAAAGTGACAATCGACCTCAAAGGGCTTAAATGAATGTAAATCGACGATATCTGACAAAGTTAGATGCAAACTTATTGAAATATATAAAAAATGTTGGAATTCGACTTCAAATGAGGAAGATAGACTTTGAAAATTTTCAATCAACACAAAGTGACAATCGACTTCAATGGGCTTCAATGGATGTTAATCGACGATATCTGACAAAGTTAGATGCAAACTCATTCAAATATATAAGAAACGTTGAAATTCGACTTCAAATGAGGAAGATAGACTTTGAAAATTTTCAATCAACACAAAGTGACAATCGACCTCAGTGGGCTTCAATGGATGTTAATCGACGATATCTGACAAAGTCAGATACAAACTCATTCAAATATATAAGAAATGTTGAAATTCGACTTCAAATTAGGAAGATTGATTTTGAAAATTTTCAATCAACACAAAGTGACAATCGACCTCAATGGGCTTCAATGGATGTTAATCGACGATATCTGACAAAGTTAGATGCAAACTCACTCAAATATATGAGAAATGTTGAAATTCGACTTCAAATGAGGAAGATAGACTCTGAAAATTTTCAATCAACACAAAGTGACAATCGACTTCAATGGGCTTCAATGGATGTTAATCGACGATATCTGACAAAGTTAGATGCAAACTCACTCAAATATATAACAATTGATGAAATTCGACTTCAAATTAGGAAGATTGACTTTGAAAATTTTCAATCAACACAAAGTGACAATCGACCTCAATGGGCTTCAATGGATGTTAATCGACGATAGCTGACAAAGTTAGATACAAACTCACTCAAATATATAAGAAATGTTGAAATTCGACTTTAAATGAGGAAGATAGACTTTGAAAATTTTCAATCAACACAAAGTGACAATCGACTTCAATGGGCTTCAATGGATGTTAATCGACGATATCTGACAAAGTTAGATGCAAACTCACTCAAATATATAACAATTGATGAAATTCGACTTCAAATTAGGAAGATTGACTTTGAAAATTTTCAATCAACACAAAGTGACAATCGACCTCAATGGGCTTCAATGGATGTTAATCGACGATATCTGACAAAGTTAGATAAAAACTCACTCAAATATATAAGAAATGTTGAAATTCGACTTCAAATTAGGAAGATTGACTTTGAAAATTTTCGATCAACTCAAAGTGACAATCGACCTCAAAGGGCTTCAATAAATGTAAATCGACGATATCTGACAAAGTTAGATGCAAACTCATTGAAATATATAAGAAATGTTGAAATTCGACTTCAAATTAGGAAGATTGACTTTGAAAATTTTCAATCAACACAAAGTGACAATCGACCTCAAAGGGCTTCAATAAATGTAAATCGACGATATCTGACAAAGTTAGATGCAAACTCACTCAAATATATAAGAAATGTTGAAATTCGACTTCAAATGAGGAAGATAGACTTTGAAAATTTTCAATCAACACAAAGTGACAATCGACCTCAGTGGGCTTCAATGGATGTTAATCGACGATATCTGACAAAGTCAGATACAAACTCATTCAAATATATAAGAAATGTTGAAATTCGACTTCAAATGAGGAAGATAGACTTTGAAAATTTTCAATCAACACAAAGTGACAATCGACCTCAAAGGGCTTCAATGAATGTAAAACGACGATATCTGACAAAGTTAGATGCAAACTCATTCAAATATATGAGAAATGTTGAAATTCGACTTCAAATTAGGAAGATTGACTTTGAAAATTTTCAATCAACACAAAGTGACAATCGACCTCAAAGGGCTTCAATGAATGTAAAACGACGATATCTGACAAAGTTCGATGCAAACTCATTCAAATATATGAGAAATGTTGAAATTCGACTTCAAATTAGGAAGATTGACTTTGAAAATTTTCAATCAACACAAAGTGACAATCGACCTCAATGGGCTTCAATGGATGTTAATCGACGATATCTGACAAAGTTAGATGCAAACTCACTCAAATATATGAGAAATGTTGAAATTCGACTACAAATTAGGAAGATTGACTTTGAAAATTTTCAATCAACACAAAGTGACAATCGACCTCAAAGGGCTTCAATGAATGTAAATCGACGATATCTGACAAAGTTAGATGCAAACTCACTCAAATATATAAGAAATGTTGAAATTCGACTTCAAATGAGGAAGATAGACTTTGAAAATTTTCAATCAACACAAAGTGACAATCGACCTCAGTGGGCTTCAATGGATGTTAATCGACGATATCTGACAAAGTCAGATACAAACTCATTCAAATATATAAGAAATGTTGAAATTCGACTTCAAATGAGGAAGATAGACTTTGAAAATTTTCAATCAACACAAAGTGACAATCGACCTCAAAGGGCTTCAATGAATGTAAAACGACGATATCTGACAAAGTTAGATGCAAACTCATTTGAATATATGAGAAATGTTGAAATTCGACTTCAAATTAGGAAGATTGACTTTGAAAATTTTCAATCAACACAAAGTGACAATCGACCTCAATGGGCTTCAATGATGTTAATCGACGATATCTGACAAAGTTAGATGCAAACTTACTCAAATATATGAGAAATGTTGAAATTCGACTACAAATTAGGAAGATTGACTTTGAAAATTTTCAATCAACACAAAGTGACAATCGACCTCAAAGGGCTTAAATGAATGTAAATCGACGATATCTGACAAAGTTAGATGCAAACTTATTGAAATATATAAAAAATGTTGGAATTCGACTTCAAATGAGGAAGATTGACTTTGAAAATTTTCAATCAACACAAAGTGACAATCGACTTCAAAGGGCTTAAATGAATGTAAATCGACGATATCTGACAAAGTTAGATGCAAACTTATTGAAATATATAAAAAATGTTGGAATTCGACTTCAAATGAGGAAGATAGACTTTGAAAATTTTCAATCAACACAAAGTGACAATCGACTTCAATGGGCTTCAATGGATGTTAATCGACGATATCTGACAAAGTTAGATGCAAACTCATTCAAATATATAAGAAATGTTGAAATTCGACTTCAAATGAGGAAGATAGACTTTGAAAATTTTCAATCAACACAAAGTGACAATCGACCTCAAAGGGCTTCAATGAATGTAAAACGACGATATCTGACAAAGTTAGATGCAAACTCATTCAAATATATGAGAAATGTTGAAATTCGACTTCAAATTAGGAAGATTGACTTTGAAAATTTTCAATCAACACAAAGTGACAATCGACCTCAAAGGGCTTCAATGGATGTTAATCGACGATATCTGACAAAGTTAGATGCAAACTCACTCAAATATATAACAATTGATGAAATTCGACTTCAAATTAGGAAGATTGACTTTGAAAATTTTCAATCAACACAAAGTGACAATCGACCTCAATGGGCTTCAATGGATGTTAATCGACGATAGCTGACAAAGTTAGATACAAACTCACTCAAATATATAAGAAATGTTGAAATTCGACTTCAAATGAGGAAGATAGACTTTGAAAATTTTCAATCAACACAAAGTGACAATCGACCACAAAGGGCTTCAATGAATGTAAAACGACGATATCTGACAAAGTTAGATGCAAACTCATTCAAATATATGAGAAATGTTGAAATTCGACTTCAAATTAGGAAGATTGAC
This sequence comes from Diorhabda carinulata, assembly GCF_026250575.1. NCBI lineage: Eukaryota > Metazoa > Arthropoda > Insecta > Coleoptera > Chrysomelidae > Diorhabda > Diorhabda carinulata. Next base: position 12,036,013 of record NC_079467.1, read on the forward strand.
TTTGAAAATTTTGAATCAACACAAAGTGACAATCGACCTCAAAGGGCTTCAATGAATGTAAAACGACGATATCTGACAAAGTTAGATGCAAACTCACTCAAATATATGAGAAATGTTGAAATTCGACTACAAATTAGGAAGATTGACTTTGAAAATTTTCAATCAACACAAAGTGACAATCGACCTCAAAGGGCTTAAATGAACGTAAATCGACGATATCTGACAAAGTTAGATGCAAAATCATTGAAATATATAAGAAATGTTGGAATTCGACTTCAAATGAGGAAGATAGACTTTGAAAATTTTCAATCAACACAAAGTGACAATCGACTTCAATGGGCTTCAATGGATGTTAATCGACGATATCTGACAAAGTTAGATGCAAACTCACTCAAATATATAACAATTGATGAAATTCGACTTCAAATTAGGAAGATTGACTTTGAAAATTTTCAATCAACACAAAGTGACAATCGACCTCAATGGGCTTCAATGGATGTTAATCGACGATATCTGACAAAGTTAGATAAAAACTCACTCAAATATATAAGAAATGTTGAAATTCGACTTCAAATTAGGAAGATTGACTTTGAAAATTTTCGATCAACTCAAAGTGACAATCGACCTCAAAGGGCTTCAATGAATGTAAATCGACGATATCTGACAAAGTTAGATGCAAACTCATTGAAATATATAAGAAAAGTTGAAATTCGACTTCAAATTAGGAAGATTGACTTTGAAAATTTTCAATCAACACAAAGTGACAATCGACCTCAAAGGGCTTCAATAAATGTAAATCGACGATATCTGACAAAGTTAGATGCAAACTCACTCAAATATATAAGAAATGTTGAAATTCGACTTCAAATGAGGAAGATAGACTTTGAAAATTTTCAATCAACACAAAGTGACAATCGACCTCAGTGGGCTTCAATGGATGTTAATCGACGATATCTGACAAAGTCAGATACAAACTCATTCAAATATATAAGAAATGTTGAAATTCGACTTCAAATGAGGAAGATAGACTTTGAAAATTTTCAATCAACACAAAGTGACAATCGACCTCAAAGGGCTTCAATGAATGTAAAACGACGATATCTGACAAAGTTAGATGCAAACTCATTCAAATATATGAGAAATGTTGAAATTCGACTTCAAATTAGGAAGATTGACTTTGAAAATTTTCAATCAACACAAAGTGACAATCGACCTCAAAGGGCTTCAATGAATGTAAAACGACGATATCTGACAAAGTTCGATGCAAACTCATTCAAATATATGAGAAATGTTGAAATTCGACTTCAAATTAGGAAGATTGACTTTGAAAATTTTCAATCAACACAAAGTGACAATCGACCTCAATGGGCTTCAATGGATGTTAATCGACGATATCTGACAAAGTTAGATGCAAACTCACTCAAATATATGAGAAATGTTGAAATTCGACTACAAATTAGGAATATTGACTTTGAAAATTTTCAATCAACACAAAGTGACAATCGACCTCAAAGGGCTTCAATGAATGTAAATCGACGATATCTGACAAAGTTAGATGCAAACTCACTCAAATATATAAGAAATGTTGAAATTCGACTTCAAATGAGGAAGATAGACTTTGAAAATTTTCAATCAACACAAAGTGACAATCGACCTCAGTGGGCTTCAATGGATGTTAATCGACGATATCTGACAAAGTCAGATACAAACTCATTCAAATATATAAGAAATGTTGAAATTCGACTTCAAATGAGGAAGATAGACTTTGAAAATTTTCAATCAACACAAAGTGACAATCGACCTCAAAGGGCTTCAATGAATGTAAAACGACGATATCTGACAAAGTTAGATGCAAACTCATTTAAATATATGAGAAATGTTGAAATTCGACTTCAAATTAGGAAGATTGACTTTGAAAATTTTCAATCAACACAAAGTGACAATCGACCTCAAAGGGCTTCAATGAATGTAAAACGACGATATTTGACAAAGTTAGATGCAAACTCATTCAAATATATGAGAAATGTTGAAATTCGACTTCAAATTAGGAAGATAGACTTTGAAAATTTTCAATCAACACAAAGTGACAATCGACCTCAGTGGGCTTCAATGGATGTTAATCGACGATATCTGGCAAAGTCAGATACAAACTCATTCAAATATATGAGAAATGTTGAAATTCGACTTCAAATGAGGAAGATAGACTTTGAAAATTTTCAATCAACACAAAGTGACAATCGACCTCAGTGGGCTTCAATGGATGTTAATCGACGATATCTGACAAAGTCAGATACAAACTCATTCAAATATATAAGAAATGTTGAAATTCGACTTCAAATGAGGAAGATAGACTTTGAAAATTTTCAATCAACACAAAGTGACAATCGACCTCAGTGGGCTTCAATGGATGTTAATCGACGATATCTGGCAAAGTCAGATACAAACTCATTCAAATATATAAGAAATGTTGAAATTCGACTTTAAATGAGGAAGATAGACTTTGAAAATTTTCAATCAACACAAAGTGACAATCGACCTCAAAGGGCTTCAATTAATGTAAAACGACGATATCTGACAAAGTTAGATGCAAACTCATTCAAATATATGAGAAATGTTGAAATTCGACTTCAAATTAGGAAGATTGACTTTGAAAATTTTCAATCAACACAAAGTGACAATCGACCTCAAAGGGCTTCAATGAATGTAAAACGACGATATTTGACAAAGTTAGATGCAAACTCATTCAAATATATGAGAAATGTTGAAATTCGACTACAAATTAGGAAGATTGACTTTGAAAATTTTCAATCAACACAAAGTGACAATCGACCTCAAAGGGCTTCAATGAATGTAAATCGACGATATCTGACAAAGTTAGATGCAAACTCACTCAAATATATAAGAAATGTTGAAATTCGACTTCAAATGAGGAAGATAGACTTTGAAAATTTTCAATCAACACAAAGTGACAATCGACCTCAGTGGGCTTCAATGGATGTTAATCGACGATATCTGACAAAGTCAGATACAAACTCATTCAAATATATAAGAAATGTTGAAATTCGACTTCAAATGAGGAAGATAGACTTTGAAAATTTTCAATCAACACAAAGTGACAATCGACCTCAAAGGGCTCCAATTAATGTAAAACGACGATATCTGACAAAGTTAGATGCAAACTCATTCAAATATATGAGAAATGTTGAAATTCGACTTCAAATTAGGAAGATTGACTTTGAAAATTTTCAATCAACACAAAGTGACAATCGACCTCAAAGGGCTTCAATGAATGTAAAACGACGATATCTGACAAAGTTAGATGCAAACTCATTCAAATATATGAGAAATGTTGAAATTCGACTTCAAATTAGGAAGATTGACTTTGAAAATTTTCAATCAACACAAAGTGACAATCGACCTCAGTGGGCTTCAATGGATGTTAATCGACGATATCTGACAAAGTTAGATGCAAACTTACTCAAATATATGAGAAATGTTGAAATTCGACTACAAATTAGGAAGATTGACTTTGAAAATTTCCAATCAACACAAAGTGACAATCGACCTCAAACGGCTTCAATGAATGTAAATCGACGATATCTGACAAAGTTAGATGCAAACTCACTCAAATATATAAGAAATGTTGAAATTCGACTTCAAATAAGGAAGATAGACTTTGAAAATTTTCAATCAACACAAAGTGACAATCGAACTCAGTGGGCTTCAATGGATGTTAATCGACGATATCTGACAAAGTCAGATACAAACTCATTCAAATATATAAGAAATGTTGAAATTCGACTTCAAATGAGGAAGATAGACTTTGAAAATTTTCAATCAACACAAAGTGACAATCGACCTCAAAGGGCTTCAATTAATGTAAAACGACGATATCTGACAAAGTTAGATGCAAACTCATTCAAATATATGAGAAATGTTGAAATTCGACTTCAAATTAGGAAGATTGACTTTGAAAATTTTCAATCAACACAAAGTGACAATCGACCTCAAAGGGCTTCAATGAATGTAAAACGACGATATCTGACAAAGTTAGATGCAAACTCATTCAAATATATGAGAAATGTTGAAATTCGACTTCAAATTAGGAAGATTGACTTTGAAAATTTTCAATCAACACAAAGTGACAATCGACCTCAAAGGGCTTAAATGAATGTAAAACGACGATATCTGACAAAGTTAGATGCAAACTCATTCAAATATATGAGAAATGTTGAAATTCGACTTCAAATTAGGAAGATTGACTTTGAAAATTTTCAATCAACACAAAGTGACAATCGACCTCAGTGGGCTTCAATGGATGTTAATCGACGATATCTGACAAAGTTAGATGCAAACTTACTCAAATATATGAGAAATGTTGAAATTCGACTACAAATTAGGAAGATTGACTTTGAAAATTTCCAATCAACACAAAGTGACAATCGACCTCAAAGGGCTTCAATGAATGTAAATCGACGATATCTGACAAAGTTAGATGCAAACTCACTCAAATATATAAGAAATGTTGAAATTCGACTTCAAATGAGGAAGATAGACTTTGAAAATTTTCAATCAACACAAAGTGACAATCGAACTCAGTGGGCTTCAATGGATGTTAATCGACGATATCTGACAAAGTCAGATACAAACTCATTCAAATATATAAGAAATGTTGAAATTCGACTTCAAATGAGGAAGATAGACTTTGAAAATTTTCAATCAACACAAAGTGACAATCGACCTCAAAGGGCTTCAATTAATGTAAAACGACGATATCTGACAAAGTTAGATGCAAACTCATTCAAATATATGAGAAATGTTGAAATTCGACTTCAAATTAGGAAGATTGACTTTGAAAATTTTCAATCAACACAAAGTGACAATCGACCTCAAAGGGCTTCAATGAATGTAAAACGACGATATCTGACAAAGTTAGATGCAAACTCATTCAAATATATGAGAAATGTTGAAATTCGACTTCAAATTAGGAAGATTGACTTTGAAAATTTTCAATCAACACAAAGTGACAATCGACCTCAGTGGGCTTCAATGGATGTTAATCGACGATATCTGACAAAGTTAGATGCAAACTTACTCAAATATATGAGAAATGTTGAAATTCGACTACAAATTAGGAAGATTGACTTTGAAAATTTTCAATCAACACAAAGTGACAATCGACCTCAAAGGGCTTAAATGAATGTAAAACGACGATATCTGACAAAGTTAGATGCAAACTCATTCAAATATATGAGAAATGTTGAAATTCGACTTCAAATTAAGAAGATTGACTTTGAAAATTTTCAATCAACACAAAGTGACAATCGACCTCAAAGGGCTTAAATGAATGTAAATCGACGATATCTGACAAAGTTAGATGCAAACTTATTGAAATATATAAAAAATGTTGGAATTCGACTTCAAATGAGGAAGATAGACTTTGAAAATTTTCAATCAACACAAAGTGACAATCGACTTCAATGGGCTTCAATGGATGTTAATCGACGATATCTGACAAAGTTAGATGCAAACTCATTCAAATATATAAGAAATGTTGAAATTCGACTTCAAATGAGGAAGATAGACTTTGAAAATTTTCAATCAACACAAAGTGACAATCGACCTCAGTGGGCTTCAATGGATGTTAATCGACGATATCTGACAAAGTCAGATACAAACTCATTCAAATATATAAGAAATGTTGAAATTCGACTTCAAATTAGGAAGATTGATTTTGAAAATTTTCAATCAACACAAAGTGACAATCGACCTCAATGGGCTTCAATGGATGTTAATCGACGATATCTGACAAAGTTAGATGCAAACTCACTCAAATATATGAGAAATGTTGAAATTCGACTTTAAATTAGGAAGATTGACTTTGAAAATTTTCAATCAACACAAAGTGACAATCGACCTCAAAGGGCTTCAATGAATGTAAATCGACGATATCTGACAAAGTTAGATGCAAACTCATTGAAATATATAAGAAATGTTGAAATTCGACTTCAAATTAGGAAGATTGACTTTGAAAATTTTCAATCAACACAAAGTGACAATCGACCTAAACTGGCATCAATTTGTTGTAAATCGATGATATCTGACGAAGTTAGATGCAAACTCACTCAGATTTATGAGAATTGATGAGATTCGACTACAAATTAGGAAGATGGTCTTTGAAAATTTTCAATCAACACAATGTGACAATCGACCTAAACTGGCATCAATTTGTTGTAAATCGACAATTTCTGACGAAGTTAGATAGAAAGTCACTTAAATATATGAGAATTGATGAGATTCGACATCAAATTAGGAAGATAGTCTTTGATAATTTTCATCAACACAAAGTGACAATCGACCTAAACTGGCATCAATTAGTTGTAAATCGACAATTTCTGACGAAGTTAGATGCAAAGTCACTCAAAAATATGAGAATTGATGAGATTCGACTACAAATTAAGAAGATAATCTTTGAAAATTTTCAATCAACACAAAGTGACATTCGACTTGAACTGGCATCAATTTGTTGTAAATCGATGCTATCTGACGAAGTTAGATGCAAACTAACTCAGATATATGAGAATTGATGAGATTCGACTACAAATTAGGAAGATAATCTTTGAAAATTTTCAATAAACACAAAGTGAATATCGACCTAAACTGGCATCAATTTGTTATAAATCGATGATATCTGACGAAGTTAGATGCAAACTCACGCAGTTATATGAGAATTGATGAGATTCGACTTCAAAGTAGGAAGAAAGTCTTTGAAAATGTTCAACAACACAAAGTGACAATCGACCTAAATTGGCATCAATTTGTTGTAAATCGATGATATCCGACGAAGTTAGATGCAAACTCACTCAGATATATGAGAATTGATGAAATTCGACTACAAATTAGGAAGATGGTCTTTGAAAATTTTCAATCAACACAAAGTGACAATCGACCTAAACTGGCATCAATTTGTTGTGAATCGATGATATCTGACGAAGTTAGATGCAAATTCACTCAGATATATGAGAATTGATGAGATTCGACTACAAATTAGGAAGATATTCTTTGAAAATTTTCAATAAACACAAAGTGAATATCGACCTAAACTGGCATCAATTTGTTATAAATCGATGATATCTGACGAAGTTAGATGCAAACTCACGCAGTTATATGAGAATTGATGAGATTCGACTTCAAAGTAGGAAGAAAGTCTTTGAAAATGTTCAACAACACAAAGTGACAATCGACCTAAACTGGCATCAATTTGTTGTAAATCGATGCTATCTGACGAAGTTAGATGCAAACTCACTCAGATATATGAGAATTGATGAGATTCGACTTAAAATTAGGAAGATAGTCTATGAAAACTTTGACAATCGACCTAAACTGGCATCAATTTGTTGTAAATCGATGATATCTGTCGAAGTTAGATGCAAACTCACTCATATATATGAGAATAAATGAGATTCGACTTTAAATTAGGAAGATAGTCTTTGAAAATTTTCATCAACAAAAAGTGACAATCGACCTAAAATGGCATCAATTTGTTGTAAATCGATGATATCTGACGAAGTTAGATGCAAACTCACTCAGATATATGAGAATTGATGAAATTCGACTACAAATTAGGAAGATGGTCTTTGAAAATTTTCAGTCAACACAAAGTGACAATCGACCTAAACTGGCATCAATTTGTTGTGAATCGATGATATCTGACGAAGTTAGATGCAAATTCACTCAGATATATGAGAATTGATGAGATTCGACTACAAATTAGGAAGATATTCTTTGAAAATTTTCAATAAACACAAAGTGAATATCGACCTAAACTGGCATCAATTTGTTATAAATCGATGATATCTGACGAAGTTAGATGCAAACTCACGCAGTTATATGAGAATTGATGAGATTCGACTTCAAAGTAGGAAGAAAGTCTTTGAAAATGTTCAACAACACAAAGTGACAATCGACCTAAACTGGCATCAATTTGTTGTAAATCGATGCTATCTGACGAAGTTAGATGCAAACTCACTCAGATATATGAGAATTGATGAGATTCGACTTAAAATTAGGAAGATAGTCTATGAAAACTTTGACAATCGACCTAAACTGGCATCAATTTGTTGTAAATCGATGATATCTGTCGAAGTTAGATGCAAACTCACTCATATATATGAGAATAAATGAGATTCGACTTTAAATTAGGAAGATAGTCTTTGAAAATTTTCATCAAAAAAAAGTGACAATCGACCTAAAATGGCATCAATTTGTTGTAAATCGATGATATCTGACGAAGTTAGATGCAAACTCACTCAAATATATGGGAAACTAGCTGACCCGACAGACTTCGTCCTGTCAAAAAGATTTGTAATGTGGCAGTTTTTGTGCCTACGTATTTTAAAAAATTCTCCTGAACAGAACCGTCACCCTGGTGATAGGGCGTTGTGAATAAAAAATAATTAAATAAAACATATATAAGGATTTAAAAGTAAGTAATCGCTTTATTGTTAATCATGTGAATCATAAATAATTATTATTATTATCATTGTAGTGCTTTGTGGTATACGATGTTTTTTGTTTGATTACCTGGCGCATAGATAAACAAATCTGATGGTTTTCCAACACGGGAACAGGCAACATACAATTGACCATGTGAGAAACATGGGTTTTCTAGATTAATACCACAAACACTTAATGATTGCCCCTGGGACTTGTTTATAGTCATAGCAAAAGCAAGCCGCACTGGAAACTGTAGTCGTTTAAACTCAAATGGCACATCAGTCGGAATCATTGGGATGCGCGGTATGAGAACATCTTCTCCTTTATACTTTCCTTTGAGTATAGTTGCTTCTATCACATTGTTTAGTAATTTTTTTATCGCTAACCGTGTACCGTTGCAAAGACGCGGTTGGTTGATAATTCGCAACATTATAACCACCGATCCGACCTTTAATTGAAGATTGTGAGGTGGCAATCCTGGCAAATCCAGCGAGTTTAAAAATTCCGGTGGATAGTTGACTACATCATCTTGATTAGTAGCCGAATCAACTGATTTATATATCCTCAATTCGCCTGTAATTTGTTCTTGAATTTTGAAATTTAATTCATTTACATCTATGTTTTTTGCAGCCAGTATAGCTCGTTCGCTCAACCAATCATGGTTTCTGTAATTTTGAGAAACATCTGGAAACACCTTCTGAATAAGTTCATCTTTTGATTGAGGTAACTGACAAAAACTTTGAGGAAAGTTAATGCAGCCAGTCAACATGTCTATAGGTAATTTGCCATTACCAATGTCAATGAGTTGTTTAGAGAATATGTTTCCAGATTGGTCATTTTGCAACTCGACACGCATATTCTTGCTTAAATGAAGTACTTTGACATGTTTCCACAAATTGGAGGACTTTAGACATGCATTGAGTTCATCAGCTGGCGTTGATCGTGGAATCACTGGCAATGTTTGACGAAAATCTCCTGCTAATAAAATCATTGCACCACCAAATCGGTTATTATTGCTCCGTAGATCTTTTAAGGTTCTGTCTAAAGCCTCCAAAGATTTTTTATGTGCCATCGTGCATTCATCCCAAACAATCAATTTACATTGCTGCAAAACCTTTGCCATTGCAGAGTTCTTCGAAACGTTACAGGTTGGAGTTTTATTGCTTTGCATATTTAATGGCAATTTTAGTGCTGAATGGGCTGTTCAACCACCTTCAAGCAAAGTTGCTGCGATTCCCGACGAAGCGAGTGCAAGTGCAATTTTATTTTGTGAGCGAATTGTTGCTAATATTAATGAAATCAAAAAAGTTTTTCCTGTACCACCAGGTGCATCTAAGAAGTAAATCCCTCCAGTTTCATCATTTGTTACTTTCATAAGAGTTTCAAATACATACTTCTGTTGTTCATTTAACAGTGGAAGATTTGTTTGAATTAATTCTTTCAAAGCGTTGAGATCATACAGTCTTTCCCGATGCAACTCTTGGTTAAAAGCGTCATGCATTGGACGATTGGGTGCGATCAGGCCTAATTGAATTAATAGTTTGTTTGACATTATCAAGCACATGTCCTCAATTGAAATCAATGCTTCATTGTAAATTTCTTCACTGATTTGTATATTTGGATTTCCCATTCTATTCCGTATTTGATACAAAATATCATCACACATATAATCTTTGTACTTGATCCACAAATCAATTGGGTTTGATGGGAAGCATGTAGATATGATTATAGAAAACAATGTTCGTATTTGATGAGCGTGTGATGATATTACAGCATCATTGAGAGTTTGATCCCAATGAGCGTCATTTTCAAGTAATTGCAAACGTTGACAGGCTTCTCTGTAGGATCCACACAATTCACCATCAACAGTTCGTAACTGTTGGAATGATGTTGCGCCACGTACATTGACTAATAGCAGTCCTAAATAAAAACATTCATCATTGCTTGGATGTACTGAATAAATCCGGCCAATCGCATCGATGGAATATACATCTGTATATCCTGGAACTGGTTTTCCTTGTTTCCGTCGTATAAATCTCCTTGAGGATTGATTCCAGGTATAATATTTTGGCATTTCAGAATATAGCAATGTTTGTGCAAAATCATCGTTTTGGCATGTCTCAAAAAAACTGGTTAATGTAGTAGATGGTGGCTGAGCAGCTCTTTGTACTGCGTTCTGTGTTGTAAAATACACTCTTTGTCCATTTTCTAAATGCACAGCTAAGTGAACAACAGAAGGGTGTCTCTCATGAATAGGAAAAGAAAATATTCGCCAAACTGCTTCATTACTACTGACATAGCGGCCCATTTGATATTGGGTAACTTCATCATTGGAATTCTCTGCACCAATTCCAATCACAGCCATATCACTCCCTTTGGTTACATATTTGCAAATGTATTTAATTGATTTCACTGAATGGCAAGATTCAACGTTGATGTGTGCTTTGAATGTCTTTGATAAAATGGGTGAATATGGAACAATCCAACGATTATCTATTTCAATATCTTGTTGATTTAATTTGACAATTGTTGATTTTCCATTGTCTGCTGTCGATCTGCGACGATACAATGGATAACCGTCATTACCAGTAATTGTTTCCGATATTAATGTCCGTGGATATCGTTTTGAACATTTACCATCCATCATACACGGTGAATTTTGATTAAGAGTTCCACAGGGACCATGTATCATGTGTTTGATAACTACCTCATGTAATCCAGGATCTACTTGTACATCAGGGATTTCAGCTGATATCACTGCATCAACTTCATTTGGCCTTATCTTTTCAACCAACCAAACCAAAATGTGTGCATGTGGCAATCCTCGTTTCTGCCACTCCACAGAATACATCCAGCAGCGTGTCTCACCAAACACATTATGTTTTACGATGAAATCCATTAATGATTTCAACTTTTGTCTAAAGACTCTGGCTGTAATATCATGACGATCAATGGGTGATTGCCCAGAGAATAACTCCTGCTTGATTTCTATCCATTGCGGATTGCATGTAAATGTGATGAACAAATCTGCTGTACCATAATGACGAACATACGACATGGCATCTTGAGCATATTCGTGCATATGCCGAGGGCTTCCGATGTATGTTGCTGGAAGAATAGTCATCCGACCGACATTCTGTGCATTTCCATCAGTATTAATCGCATCTCGAAGGTGAATATACTCTTCAGATCGGAGTTTGGTTTGATTCAACCTGATGAATGTTAATCTCTCCGTTTCAATTTTAACATACATGTCAACAACATATTTGTGATATAATCGCCGACATTTCAATATGTGATTATCTTCATTTTCCCGAATCATTAGGCGGTATGAATAATAGTTCATTGAACTGACTTTTTTGTTGGTTTCAGAACCTGTAAATAGATTTTGTTTTAATAACATTCAAATATAAAATTAAAATACATAATATAATGACTGAAATATTATCGCCATAGCTAAACTAATATTTTAGTTACCTGTAATGGGATTTATCATTTTTGTTGAGAAATCGTAGCCATCTTCACCTTGCCAAAATATAATGGGATATTGCAGTGCATCATATGAGCGGTGTGTTTCCTTTATACGTTGTAATTGATCATTCCGACGATGTAAAACAATATCACGGGATTCCAAGTTTTCTCCAACTACAACGATAGCAACTTCATCAATAGTTGGTGCATTAAAACGTCTTGTATGTTGACCTGCAGGTGTTTTATCAGCTCTGATTACAATTTTGTGATTATCGGATGGCATCAGATCCAGGGCAGTTTTAAACAATATAATCAATTGATTGTGTTGATGAAATAAAGTTTGTAATTGTTCTATAATAGAACTCTTTACTAAATTGTTATGTGCACAACGCAGATCAATTTCTTGTGGTGAATTGCCCATAAAATAAATTTGCAGGAATTTGTTGTCGCTATCTGACACTGGTAACAGTGAACCTGCTCTGTGATATATTTGCCCTTGTATCTGTAAATAAGAAAAATATTATGGTGTGGTATAAATTAATGGATTGTCAGTGACCAAACTTAAATAATATTTGATCTTAAAAATATATATTTAGTTTTAACTAATATCTATCAAATATATAAAATATAATAAAAGTGTCACTGAAACTGAATCACCATATAATATGATGACTAAGTGATATATTTCGTAATGATTAAGAAATTGAAGATAAGTGACACATCTTAACTTTCGTGACAGAAAATTTTGTTCGCTAAAATAATTATGAGTAACTGCTATAATACATACCTTGAAAGTTGGCATAAAATTTTCCCGAACTACATTTGTTGCCCCAAATGAAGTCATTTGAAAGCAATTGTTATATTGTTGGATATGTGTCAAAAAGTGTATAGAATCTGTTCCTATTCCTGAAACCAATGAGTACAATGGTTCTGGTGGTGGATCCAATGGTATCAATTTCACTTTACCATTTGCGCAACACAATCCATTGGCTTCGTTTTTGTATTTTAATGCCTTACAGTGTGAGCAAACCGAGTTCATAGAACCAATAACAACACATTGGTAGTTACTGTAGTCAATTGACACATCGTAACTGAAAGCAGCTCGATTCAAACTTGCGCGATTATTAGTTGAATGTCGCGCTCGCGCTTCACGCGTTTGTGATATTCGAATTCTTTTACGTTCATTTCCGTCGTCACGTTCTTGTGCAGTACGATTAGATCGGTAATTAGCTTGGTTTGTAGCATTTCTGGTTCTTCTACCTAAATTGCTTCGTCTTATAGGAGGCATATCAAATATACATTATTTTTTCACTAATCACGAACTAATCAAACACTAACTAACTAAACACTCTGCAAAAAACACGATATACGAATTTGTTTCGTGTATCAGTTGACAAAAGCAAACTCAGTAGATTAGGTAACAGACAACTTTTTTTTTTTTTTTAATTTGATATGATAAGTCAAAAAAATAATAAAACACTGTTGCTAACGCGATTTTTGTTTGACTGATGTAATGACGTGGAAACTGCTGCATTTTATCTCGCGTGCCGAAACTAATACAAAAGAAACGCGAGTTTCGGAACGCGACATTAAACTCCTCCAACTATGTATTCTGTGCTCCAACGCACACACACACATTGTTTTGATAGATATGATCTTTGACGTTAGGAACACACCTACATTGCTTAGACAACAGTGAGTGCTCAAATTGACTACGTTTTAGTTACAAATCATTTGTATGGGAAAAAGAAAAGAGCTATTTTTAGGGTTTTTCCAGCAATAATTCTAATTTTTCTCGCCGTAAAAACCATCCTTGAACTTCAACGAACATTTAAAAAAAAGATTTGGCCAAATTGGTCCAGGCGTTGTTGAGTTTACCAACACATTTTGCGATTCATTTTTATATTATAGATGTTGAAATTCGACTTCAAATTAGGAAGATAGTCTTTGATAATTTTCATCAACACAAAGTGACAATCGACTTAAACTGGCATCAATTTGTTGTAAACCGATGATATCTGACGAAGTCAGATGCAAACTCACTCAGATATATGAGAATTGATCTTCCTTACAATTCAATCTTTCGATTGGTTCAAATCGTGTGGAAATTCGTGTATTGGTTTACGAGTTTTTCGCCGATATATCTTTGATTTTGTATACCTGTTGGATCTCAAAATATTACACACAACCTCAACATATGATATATCTTAATCTTCCTCTTGATTCAGTCTTTCGATTCATTCAAATCGTGTGGAAAAACGTGTATTAGTTTACGAGAATTATATGTTAAAACTTCGAATTTGGATTTTTAAAAACAAAAATTACAACTACATAATATGTTTATTAAGTAAAGTTAGAACAGAGAATGAATAATTAAAAGAAATGCAGTTTTTATTATCTTCCACGTTTCCGCGAAGTCATCACATTTATTATATGTTATCAGCTGTTACTTCATATGTAACTCCTTCCCTCTAAGATGAGAACAATACGGAGTGGTGTTCGATTTTGGACTCTTCTGGGTACTCTTCTATTGAATTTTCTTTCTTTTTCTGGTTTTTGCAGCATTTTTGCAGGGTTTTCTTGATTTTCTTCTAAAAAATCCATCCTAGTATAAATAAAATTATGGCTAGTAAAGATAAACTACCAGAAATTTTGGGATAGTGGTTGGATATTGGGATTTTTAGTGGTATAAGTTGATTCGTCATTCTGCTTATTTCTTGAATGTCTTCTAAATTGATTTTTTCCATTTTGGGTGTTTCGTATTCTGCAATCGTATCGTATTCTTCCGTAATTGGTTTGGGAAGAAGTAATGGTTTTCCTCGTTGTATTTTGACGTCGTTGAAGAATTTTTTCGCGTTGATTTCTATTTGACATGACTTTGGTATTTTTATTAGTGTAGGTTTTTTTACTTCTAGATATTTGTCTGTGTTGCATTTGGAAAAAACTTTTTCCGTTTTTGCTGGAATGATAATTATCTCGTCTTGTGTGATTTGTTCAGTAAGTGATTCTTCTAATTTTGAATTTATTTTTTGGCAACCTTTAGTCGACTGGTTTTCGAGGAGCTGCAGGGTGCAATTGTCATTAGGAGAGTGGTCTTCGATGCAGAAATATACATTTTCTAATAGTGGACAGATTTCTTCTATAAATTGATTATTCCAGTTGTTTCGTGCCAGATAGGAGTATTTTAGGGAGAATATTTGGTTGTTTTGAATGATGGGGAAGAGGTGATATAATTTAAGGACTTCGGCTTTGATAATTCGTATATGTATAGCAAAAATTAATTTATTTTTAGCAACCGAAACTTGAGTGCCTAAAAATTGGTAGTATGTTAGAATGTTTTTAAATTTTGTAATTTGGTTGTCATGGTAAATTTTCCTTAAATATTCTAGTATTTTTTGTAACTCTTGACTAGGGATAATAGAAGGATGAAGTGTGTTTAGTTTTGCGAAAGCTATGGAGTCTTCCAAATTATCTAAGAATGTGATAATATTTTGACAGTCTAAATTTATTTGTGAAATGATTGCTTGAAAGGTTAAATACTCGTGTGATTCAGTGATTGATTTTTGCACGCTGATTTGAAATTTTTCGAGAGAAGTTGCAAATTTTTCTTGATTTTTTGATAAGGTGTGAATTGTTACATTGTAATTTCTTATAAGATTCTTGGAAAGTGAACTTTGTAAGTTTATTTCCGTAATCATGTTTTGTTGGTTTGTTTCTAGAATTTTTATTGCGTTATCATATTTATTACCGTCATCGGTATCAAGTGTACCAAACAACCATTTTTGTAGTTGACCGACCCCGTCAAAGAAACTTCTTTTATTACGTATATGAGGTTGTAAATTATCAAGTTTCGTACGTGTAATTTTGATGAGAAATTCTGTTCTCAACAACATGTCTTGAGATAAGGCATGATATGAGATTTCATTAGTTGCATTTCTTACTTCTAAATTATTTTTTATAATGAAAAAATGTTTTTCAATGTTGAACAATTGCTTAATAATAGGTTCTAAATTTAAATAATGTATAAAGGTATGTTTACTATATATGAGACGGGAGTCTCTTAATTGTATCGGTAGTAAAGGATTATCGATAGTAGTTAGGTCTATGTCTTCCGTAGCGTTACTCTTGTGCAGTTTTTGTATTGCCAGAAGTGCTAGGAATATTATTTTCATCTGCCCCATCTTCCTGAAAAATTTGTTTTTTATTAGTTTTGGGTTTTCTTGCACTTGCTTTTTGATAAATGTTTTTATCTGTTATTAATTTATTTTTTGTCTGAGCTAATATTTTCAATTTTTCGAACTTTGGAAGTTTTTTGTTTCATGTTTTTGTACGAATATAGGCTACTTTTTCGTTTTTGTAGTCAGGGGTTTCGGTGCGCTTTTCGTTCCTATCATTAATAATCTTTTCATTTATGGTTTTATTAGTCTCTGTTATGTTTTCGTAAAGTCTTGTGGTTGCTTGTTTATGAGCTTGTACATAGTCTGATATTATTATGTGATCATTAAGGTCAAAAGGGTTTGTTTCATTTATGTGTCCCTTTATTACCTCGAATGGTGTATATTTGGTGACACTATGAATTGAGTTGTTATACCCAAGTATGGCCCGTTTTATCAATTGATCTGATGTGAGACTTCGATTTTGTTCTCTTAAACTTCGTACATGTTCAATAAGTGTGGTGTGAGCCACGGGGCTATTTGAATTGCTGTTTCTAGCGGTTGTGAAGTGAAGTTCAATTTTGTAAAGTTCACAAAAGTTTTCAAGATCTTTATTTTTAAATTCCGTACCGGAATCTGCTGTTATTTTTATGGGCAATCCATGGTGTGTTATAAAATTAAATAGGCATTCTACTATAGATATTCTGTTTACAGCTGATAAAGGGTAGGCTTGGCCGTATCGAGAAAATGTATCTATTACGGTTAAGTAAGTGTTTCCTGAAATTTGAAAACAGTCAATATGGATATGTTGAAAAAGACGTGAAGTGGTTGGTGTTAGGTGGGTTTCGATCGTATTTGTTTTTTTGACAAATTTCGCAATTATTCACGTATTTTACAATGTCATCGGACATTTTTGGCCAATAAAATCGTTTACCAAGTGCTATTTTCATTTCGTTACTACCGCGGTGGCAAGTTTTAGTTTCATGATAAAATTTGAGTTTCTCTACTTGTGCTTCTTTAGTTTGTAAATCCTCTAAAACGGTGTTACTTTGTATAATTTTAAAAGCAGAATTTTTGAAGTACGATTGCATCGTAGTCGTGAATATTCTAGGTAAATCGCGGTGTTTGAAATAAATAGCGTATCTTTTGTTTGGGGCGATGTGTTCTTTTACGAAATTTATTATATGAAAGGAAGAAATGTTTGAAGGTAGTGTAACATATAATCTAGTATTGTCGAAAATTTTGGCAGTTTTACATTTGATCGATTCTATTTCTCCGGTTGTTATGAATATTTGGTTCTTGTATGTGTTTAATACTCTCTCGGTAATTGGAATAGAAAAGATAGGATTCTCTCTTGACGTATGTTAAATTTCAATGTCAGATTCTGAGCTTGAATCTTGAGGTCTATCTGATTCTTTTTGTATGTCTCGAACTATATTTGTTTCTTGATTTACGGTGTCAGTGGGTCTTATATTATTCAGTATTTCCTCGAGGTCAGGGCTAGAGAGTGGAGGAATTTCGTCAGGATTTTGTAGGAAGTTTTCTATTATTTCATCCGCATCTCCTACGTTATTTATTATTGATTCATTATCCATAGCATTCAATTCTATGCATGGATTTCTACTTAGGGCATCTGCGGCTGAGTTCGACGATCCTTTTTTATATTTGATGACGTAGTCGTACTCTTCTAATTTCAATCTCCATCTGACTAACATAGAATTTGGGTCTTTCATGGAGAAGAGCCATTGCAGTGGCTTATGGTCTGAATATATTGTGAATTTTCGGCCGAAAAGGTATGGGCGAAAGTATTTGCAGCTCCATACTATTGCTAGGAGTTCTTTCTGAATCGTTGAATAGTTTATTTCGGCTGGATTGAGAGTCCTTGATGCATAGCATATAGGGTGGTTATTTTGTGAAAGAACTGCGCCTATTGCGTAGTTGGAACTATCTGTAGTTACTTCAAATTCTTTATCGAAATCCGGATAAATTAAAACTGGTTCAGACGTTAAAATATTTTTACAAGTTTCAAAACAATCTATAAATTCTTTTGTATGTATTACTTTTTCGTTTTTCTTCAGGCATTTAGTCATGGGTTTTGTGATTTTAGCAAAATTTTTTATAAATTTACGGTAGTATCCTAATAATCCTAGAAAAGATTTTATTTCTTTTTGTGTTTTTGGTAAGGGAAAGTTCTTAATAGCTGAGATTTTTTTTGGGTTGGGTTTTATCCCGTCTGTTGTTACTATATGACCTAGAAATTCTACCTCTTTTCGTAGGAATTCTGATTTGTCTAATTGAATTTTAAGTTTCGCTTCGCATAGTTTCGAAAAAACAAGTTTTAAATTTTGAAGGTGTTCTTGAAGTCCGGTACTGAATATTATTATGTCGTCCATATAGACCATACACACTTTATTTTGGAGATCCTTTAAAATTTCATCCATAACACGTTGAAAAGTGGATGGCGAGTTTCTTAACCCAAATGGCATTCTAAGAAACTCATAGTGGCCGTTATCGACAGTGAAAGCTGTTTTTGGTATGGAATTTTTGTCCATTCGGATTTGATGAAAACCAGCCCAAAGGTAAATAGTTGAAAAATAGTTTGATCTTCCCAGTTTGTCGAGAATCGAATTAATATTTGGTATCGGATATCGATCTGGGATCGTTTTTTCGTTAAGTTTTCGACAATCGATGACTAGACGATATTTTTGTTTCCCCGATTGGTCTTCTTTTTTATTGACTATCCAAATAGGGTGAAGTTGAGGGCCGTATTATGCCTTTATCCAGCATTTCCTCTATCTGGTTATTTATTTCTTGTTTATGAATATAGGGATATCTGTACGATTCACAATGTATAGGAATTTCGTCGGTCGTTTTAATTTCATGTTTTGTTCTTGCCGTGAAGGATAATTTATCACCCGGTTTAAAGCTTTAAGATTTCAGCTTTTTCTTCCGCGTTCATGTGGTTTGTCCTAATTAATTGATATATCGATATTTTTTTTTGATTTATTATTGTCTTCGTTATTTAAATTTAGAAACGAATTAACATTAAAGGTATCATAACTAGTTTTTTCAAATGACTCTACCTCTAAAGGTTCTTTAAGATTAACTGAAATTGTTTGATCTGTTTTGTTTTGGATTTCTACAAGAGCAAATCCGTTTCTGGCATCAGTCAAAATTTGCGGTATTTATAATGGTCCTATTTTACCTTCATATATCAATATTTCTCCATTAAAAATAGAAACAGGTAACTTCTTTAGAATTTTTTGTTGTGGTTCTAATGAGAATAATATATTTGAGTTTTCTTTCCGTTTATATCTGAGAGGTATATCAGTATTTGGTCCTATTAATTTGTTATTTATAAGATCAATATTAAAGTTCATATTTCTTAAATCATTTAGTCCTATAATACCATCGAAATATTTTTAAATTAAATAATCCCAAATTAAAAATTTTAATTTGGGATTATTAATTTCTATGTAAGGTAATGCGTTTTTTGTTGAAATGTTAATTTCTACTAAGGTATTCCTTGTTGTTGGCTCGTTTGGATAAAATTTTCATTTTCTGTCTTGTCATAGTTATAGTACATTTGATTTTGGTCATTATCGTCCGTATTTTGGTTCTGATAGTAATGTTGTTCGTCTGATTGGTCGTAATCGTTTGTGAATAGCTCTTCGGAAGTAAAATTTCAATTCTGTCCAGAATTTCGAAATTGTTGATTTCGATTATAATTGTTATTATTTGGCCATCTTTGCCTTTGTGATAATGTGAAAGAATTTCTTGAAGTCGTTGACATAGGTGTTGGTTTAGGAAGTTGGTGCATGGGTTTTTGGTTTGGTCTGAAAACGTTTTGTGGAGGTCCGAATACTTGTTTGTTCATTGGGGGGCATTTGTCTAGGTTGGATGTTAATAGGTTGATTGGGGAATTGATTAACTGGTTTATTATTGTCAACGGAATGATAGGGTTGTTGGAAAGAGGGTTGTGTTTGGTTTTCAGGATAGTATCTTGGTTGTGAATAAGGTTGTCGATAATTACTATTAAATCTGGACGTCGTTGCTCGGTTATTGTCATTTAGATTGCCATATAATTTTTCAAAGTTTTCAAATTCGTTCAGATAGGCCATTGCATCTTCCAGTGAGGCTGGATTTTTAAGATGCAAGTTATTTCTTAAGGTACCACTACAACCTGCTATAAAAGTACTAAGTGCAGTGCAGTGCACACTTTCTCCGCGTTAGTTATGTTAGGATTATTACTAATTTTCTGTGCTATACTACTTCTTAATAATTGAATTCGACTTCCAAAGTTCATCAATGGTTCGTTCCTAAATGGTTTCATTCTAGTGAGTTCTTGTACTAAACAGTCAATATTTCTACGATCAGCGAAACACTGAATCAGGGCTTCTTTCAATCTTGACCAATCTGTTAACTCAGCACGATTACCTACTAATATTTCTGCTTTATCTATAAGTTTTTCTTGAACTGATTGGAGTATGTGTTTAGATAATTGTGCATCATTAAATTGCCGATAATCATTAATAAGGTCTTCACACCTAATTAGAAATTTATTTAACGTGTTACTGTTACCGTCATACGGTTTAATATTATCAATTCTAGATTTTAAAAGATCCCAGTTCATCTCAGGCATATTTAAAGTTGAATTTATTGATTTGAAAGAATTAGTGAATTGTTTATTAATATTCCGTTGAGTGTTAATATTATTTTTGTTGTCTAATCCTATATTTGAAATTCCGTTAATTATTTCATCAATATCGCTCATGAAAATAAATTAAAATTAATTATTATAGTAAGCAATTTATTCGCAATGAACAAAATTTAACTATCTTTACCAAAATCCTTATACAGAAGGGTTTGGAAAGGTAAAAAGGAAAAGGCACTTACAGATTGTTCGTCGATTCGAGCGCTCTACTTTCCTGCTCCTTTTCTTGATTCCCTGCTCCTGTTTCCACAACTTCGAAAGTTTTTAAGTTCGTAATACGCACTTGAGGTGTAGAAACTCCAAGGTCCCGAATTTCACTTCCGGCACAATGCGAAACTGTTCACTTCCGAAACCCGTGCGTATCCTACTGACTGCGCCAATTATATGTTAAAACTTCGAATTTGGATTTTTAAAAATAAAAATTACAACTACAATATATGTTTATTAAGTAAAGTTAGAACAGAGAATGAATAATTAAAAGAAATGCAGTTTTTATTATCTTCCACGTTTCCGCGAAGTCATCACATTTATTATATGTTATCAGCTGTTACTTCATATGTAACTCGAGTTATTCGCTGATGAATCTTGGATTTCTATACCTGTTATATTACACCCAACCTGAACATATGATATATAAAAATCTTCCTCTTGATTCAGTCTTTCGATTGGTTCAAATTGTGTGGAAATAAGTGTATTAGTTTACGAGTTATTCGCCCATAAATCTTCGATTTTGTATACCTGTTGATTCTCGAAATATTCCACCCAAACTCAACATATGACATATAAAAATCTTCCTCTCGATTCAGTCTTTCGATTGGTTCAAATCGTGTGGAAACCCGTGTATTAGTTTACGAGTTATTCGCCGATATATCTTTGATTTTGTATACCTGTTGATTCTCGAAATATTCCACCCAACCTCAACATATGATATATCAAGATGTTCCTTTCAATTCAATTTTTCGATTAGTTCAAATCGTGTAGAAATACGTATATTAGTTTACGAGTTATTCGCCGTTCAATCTTCGATTTTGTATACCTGTTGAATCTCGAAATATTCCACTCAACCTCAACATATTATATATCAAAATATTCCTTTCAATTCAATCTATCGATTGATTTTAATCGTGTGGAAATCCGTCCTTCAATTTACGAGTTATTCGCCAACGAATCTTCGATTTTCTATACCTGTTGAATCTCGAAATATTACACCCAACCTCAACATATGATATATAAAAATCTTCCTCTTGATTCAGTCTTTCGATTGGTTCAAATCGTGTGGAAATACGTGTATTAGTTTACGAGTTATTCGCCGATAAATCTTCGATTTTGTATACCTGTTGATTCTCGAAATATTCCACGCAACCTCAACATATGATATATCAAAATCTTCCTTTCAATTCAATCTTTTGATTGGTTCAAATCGTGTGGAAATGCGTCTATTAGTTTAAGAGTTATTCGTCGATAATTCTTCGATTTTGTATACGTGTTTAATCTCGGCAAATTCCACCCAACCTCAACATATGATATATTAAAATCTTCCTTTCAACTCAATCTTTCGATTGGTTTGAATCGTGTGGAAATCTGTCCTTCAGTTTACGAGTTATTCGCCGATAAATCTCCGATTTTCTATACCTGTTGAATTCCGGAATATTTCACCCCACCTCAACATATGATATATCAAAATCTTTCTTTCAATTCAATCATTTGATTGGTTCAAATCGTGTGGAAATGCGTCTATTAGTTTAAGAGTTATTCGTCGATAATTCTTCGATTTTGTATACGTGTTTAATCTCGGCAAATTCCGCCCATGTTCAACATATGATATATTAAAATCTTCCTTTCAATTCAATCTTTCGATTGGTTTGAATCGTGTGGAAATCTGTCCTTCAGTTTACGAGTTATTCGCCTATAAATCTTCGATTTTGTATACCTGTTGATTCTCGGAATATTCCACCCAACTTCAACATATGAAATATCAAAATCTTCCTCTTGATTCAGTCTTTCGATTGGTTTCAAATCGTGTGGAAATACGTGTATTAGTTTACGAGTTATTCGCCTATAAATCTTCGATTTTGTATACCTGTTGATTCTCGAAATATTCCACCCAACTCCAACATATGAAATATCAAAATCTTCCTCTTGATTCAGTCTTTCGATTGGTTCAAATCGTGTAGAAATACGTGTATTAGTTTACAAGTAATAAGCCGATAAATCTTCGATTTTGTATACCTGTTGAATCTCGAAATATTACACCCAACCTCAACATATGATAAATAAAAAACTTCCTCTTGATTCAATCTTTCGATTGGTTCAAATAGTGTAGAAATACCTATATTAGTTTACAAGTTATTCGCCGATAAATCTTCGATTTTGTATACCTGTTGATTCTCGAAATATTGCACCCAACCTCAACATATGATATATCAAAATCTTTCTTTCAATTCAATCTTTTGATTGGTTTGAATCGTGTGGAAATCCATCCTTCAGTTTACGAGTTATTCGCCGATATATCTTTGATTTTGTATACCTGTTGAATCCCGGAATGTTCCACCCAAGCTCAACATATTATATATCAAAATCTTCCTTTCAATTCAATCTTTCGGTTGATTTGAATCATGTGGAAATCCGAGTTTACGAGTTATTCGCCGACGAATCTTCGATTTTCTATACGTGTTGAATCTCGAAAAATTCCATCCAACCTCAACATTTGATATATAAAAATCTTCCTCACAATTCAATCTGTGGATTGGTTTGAATCGTGTGGAAATCGGTCCTTCAGTTTACGAGTTATTCGCCGATATATCTTTGATTTTGTATACCTGTTGAATCTCGAAATATTCCACCCAACCTCAACATGTGATATATCAAAATCTTTCTTTCAATTCAATTTTTCGATTAGTTCAAATCGTGTAGAAATACGTATATTAGTTTACGAGTTATTCGCCGATCAATCTTCGATTTTGTATACCTGTTGGATCCCGAAATATTCCACCCAACTTCAACATATTATATAACAGAATCTTCCTTTCAATTCAATCTATCGATTGATTTTAATCGTGTGGAAATCCGTCCTTCAGATTACGGGTTATTCGCCGACGAATCTTCGATTTTCTATACGTGTTGAATCTCGAAAAATTCCATCCAACCTCAATATATGATATATCAAAATCTTCCTCACAATTCAATCTGTGGATTGGTTTGAATCGTGTGGAAATCCGTCCTTCAGTTTACGAGTTATTCGCCGACAAATCTTTGATTTTGTATACCTGTTGATTCTCGAAATATTCCACCCAACCTCAACATATGATATATCAAGATGTTCCTTTCAATTCAATCTTTCGATTAGTTCAAATCGTGTAGAAATACGTATATTGGTTTACGAGTTATTCGCCGATCAATCTTCGATTTTGTATACCTGTTGAATCTCGAAATATTACACCCAACCTCAACATATGATATAAAAAAATCTTCCTCTTGATTCAGTCTTTCGATTGGTTCAAATCGTGTGGAAATACGTGTGTTAGTTTACGAGTTATTCGCCGATAAATCTTCGATTTTGTACACCTGTTGATTCTCGAAATATTCCATCCAACCTCAACATATGATATATCAAAATCTTTCTCTTGATTCAGTATTTTGATTGAATCAAATCGTGTGGAAAAACGTGTTTACGAGTTATTCGCCGATGAATCTCAGATTTTCTATACCTGTTGAATCTCGGAACATTACACCCAATCTCAACATATGATATATAAAAATCTTCCTTTCAATTCAATCTTTCGATTGGTTCAAATCGTGTAGAAATACGTATATTAGTTTACGAGTTGATCGCCGATCAATCTTCGATTTTGTATATGTACCTGTTGAATCTCGCAATATCCCACCCAACCTCAACATATTATACATCAAAATCTTCATTTCAATTCAATCTTTCGGTTGATTTGAATCGTGTGGAAATCCGTCCTTCAGTTAAGAGTTATTCGCCGACGAATCTTCGATTTTCTATACGTGTTGAATCTCGAAAAATTCCATCCAACCTCAACATATGATATATCAAAATCTTCCTCACAATCCAATCTGTGGATTGGTTTGAATCGTGTGGAAATCCGTCCTTCAGTTTACGAGTTATTCGCCGATATATCTTTGATTTTGTATACCTGTTGAATCTCGAAATATTTCACCCAACCTCAACATATGATATATAAAAATCTTTCTTTCAATTCAATCTTTCGATTAGTTCAAATCGTGTAGAAATACGTATATTAGTTTACGAGTTATTCGCCGATCAATCTTCGATTTTGTATACCTGTTGAATCTCGAAATATTCCACCCAACCTCAACATATTATACATCAAAATCTTCATTTCAATTCAATCTTTCGGTTGATTTGAATCGTGTGGAAATCCGTCCTTCAGTTTACGAGTTATTCGCCGACGAATCTTCGATTTTCTATACGTGTTGAATCTCGAAAAATTCCATCCAACCTCAACATATGATATATCAAAATCTTCCTCACAATCCAATCTGTGGATTGGTTTAAATCGTGTGGAAATCCGTCCTTCAGTTTACGAGTTATTCGCCGATATATCTTTGATTTTGTATACCTGTTGAATCTCGAAATTTTTCACCCAACCTCAACATATGATATATAAAAATCTTTCTTTCAATTCAATCTTTCGATTAGTTTAAATCGTGTAGATTGATTTTAATCGTGTGGAAATCCGTCCTTCAGTTTACGAGTTATTCGCCGACGAATCTCCGATTTTGTATACCTGTTGAATCTCGAAATATTCCACCCAACCTCAACATATTAAACATCAAAATCTTCATTTCAATTCAATCTTTCGGTTGGTTCAAATCGTGTGGAAATACGTGTATTAGTTTACGAGTTATTTGCCCATAAATCTTCGATTTTATATACCTGTTGATTCTTGAAATATTCCACCCAACCTTAATATATGATATATCAAAATGTTCCTTTCAATTCAATCTTTCGATTGGTTTGAATAGTGTGGAAATCCGTCCTTGAGTTTACGAGTTATTTGCCGATATATCTTCGATTTTGTGTACTCAAGTCTCGAAATATTCCACCCAACCTCAACATATGAAATATCACAATCTTCCTCTTGATTCAGTCTTTCGATTGGTTCAAATCGTGTGGAAATTCGTTTATTAGTTTACGAGTTATTCGCCGATATATCTATGATTTTGTATACCTGTTGAATCTCAAAATATTACACACAACCTCAACATATGATATATCAAAATCTTCCTCTTGATAGAATCTTTCGATTGGTTCAAATCGTGTGGAAATTCGTGTATTAGTTTACGAGTTATTCGCCGATATATCTTAGATTTTGTATACCTGTTGAATCTCGAAATATTACACACAACCTCAACATATGATATATCTAAATCTTCCTTTTGATTCAGTCTTTTGATTGATTCAAATCGTGTGGAAGTACGTGTATTAGTTAACGAGTTATTCGCCCATAAATCTTCGATTTTCTATACCTGTTGAATCTCGAAATATTACACCCAACCTCAACATATGATATATAAAAATCTTCCTCTTGATTCAGTCTTTCGATTGGTTCAAATCGTGTGGAAATACGTGTATTAGTTTACGAGTTATTCGCCGATAAATCTTCGATTTTGTATACCTGTTGATTCTCGAAATATTCCACGCAACCTCAACATATGATATATCAAAATCTTCCTTTCAATTCAATCTTTTGATTGGTTCAAATCGTGTGGAAATGCGTCTATTAGTTTAAGAGTTATTCGTCGATAATTCTTCGATTTTGTATACGTGTTTAATCTCGGCAAATTCCACCCAACCTCAACATATGATATATTAAAATCTTCCTTTCAACTCAATCTTTCGATTGGTTTGAATCGTGTGGAAATCTGTCCTTCAGTTTACGAGTTATTCGCCGATAAATCTCCGATTTTCTATACCTGTTGAATTCCGGAATATTTCACCCCACCTCAACATATGATATATCAAAATCTTTCTTTCAATTCAATCATTTGATTGGTTCAAATCGTGTGGAAATGCGTCTATTAGTTTAAGAGTTATTCGTCGATAATTCTTCGATTTTGTATACGTGTTTAATCTCGGCAAATTCCGCCCATGTTCAACATATGATATATTAAAATCTTCCTTTCAATTCAATCTTTCGATTGGTTTGAATCGTGTGGAAATCTGTCCTTCAGTTTACGAGTTATTCGCCTATAAATCTTCGATTTTGTATACCTGTTGATTCTCGGAATATTCCACCCAACTTCAACATATGAAATATCAAAATCTTCCTCTTGATTCAGTCTTTCGATTGGTTTCAAATCGTGTGGAAATACGTGTATTAGTTTACGAGTTATTCGCCTATAAATCTTCGATTTTGTATACCTGTTGATTCTCGAAATATTCCACCCAACTCCAACATATGAAATATCAAAATCTTCCTCTTGATTCAGTCTTTCGATTGGTTCAAATCGTGTAGAAATACGTGTATTAGTTTACAAGTAATAAGCCGATAAATCTTCGATTTTGTATACCTGTTGAATCTCGAAATATTACACCCAACCTCAACATATGATAAATAAAAAACTTCCTCTTGATTCAATCTTTCGATTGGTTCAAATAGTGTAGAAATACCTATATTAGTTTACAAGTTATTCGCCGATAAATCTTCGATTTTGTATACCTGTTGATTCTCGAAATATTGCACCCAACCTCAACATATGATATATCAAAATCTTTCTTTCAATTCAATCTTTTGATTGGTTTGAATCGTGTGGAAATCCATCCTTCAGTTTACGAGTTATTCGCCGATATATCTTTGATTTTGTATACCTGTTGAATCCCGGAATGTTCCACCCAAGCTCAACATATTATATATCAAAATCTTCCTTTCAATTCAATCTTTCGGTTGATTTGAATCATGTGGAAATCCGAGTTTACGAGTTATTCGCCGACGAATCTTCGATTTTCTATACGTGTTGAATCTCGAAAAATTCCATCCAACCTCAACATTTGATATATAAAAATCTTCCTCACAATTCAATCTGTGGATTGGTTTGAATCGTGTGGAAATCGGTCCTTCAGTTTACGAGTTATTCGCCGATATATCTTTGATTTTGTATACCTGTTGAATCTCGAAATATTCCACCCAACCTCAACATGTGATATATCAAAATCTTTCTTTCAATTCAATTTTTCGATTAGTTCAAATCGTGTAGAAATACGTATATTAGTTTACGAGTTATTCGCCGATCAATCTTCGATTTTGTATACCTGTTGGATCCCGAAATATTCCACCCAACTTCAACATATTATATAACAGAATCTTCCTTTCAATTCAATCTATCGATTGATTTTAATCGTGTGGAAATCCGTCCTTCAGATTACGGGTTATTCGCCGACGAATCTTCGATTTTCTATACGTGTTGAATCTCGAAAAATTCCATCCAACCTCAATATATGATATATCAAAATCTTCCTCACAATTCAATCTGTGGATTGGTTTGAATCGTGTGGAAATCCGTCCTTCAGTTTACGAGTTATTCGCCGACAAATCTTTGATTTTGTATACCTGTTGATTCTCGAAATATTCCACCCAACCTCAACATATGATATATCAAGATGTTCCTTTCAATTCAATCTTTCGATTAGTTCAAATCGTGTAGAAATACGTATATTGGTTTACGAGTTATTCGCCGATCAATCTTCGATTTTGTATACCTGTTGAATCTCGAAATATTACACCCAACCTCAACATATGATATAAAAAAATCTTCCTCTTGATTCAGTCTTTCGATTGGTTCAAATCGTGTGGAAATACGTGTGTTAGTTTACGAGTTATTCGCCGATAAATCTTCGATTTTGTACACCTGTTGATTCTCGAAATATTCCATCCAACCTCAACATATGATATATCAAAATCTTTCTCTTGATTCAGTATTTTGATTGAATCAAATCGTGTGGAAAAACGTGTTTACGAGTTATTCGCCGATGAATCTCAGATTTTCTATACCTGTTGAATCTCGGAACATTACACCCAATCTCAACATATGATATATAAAAATCTTCCTTTCAATTCAATCTTTCGATTGGTTCAAATCGTGTAGAAATACGTATATTAGTTTACGAGTTGATCGCCGATCAATCTTCGATTTTGTATATGTACCTGTTGAATCTCGCAATATCCCACCCAACCTCAACATATTATACATCAAAATCTTCATTTCAATTCAATCTTTCGGTTGATTTGAATCGTGTGGAAATCCGTCCTTCAGTTAAGAGTTATTCGCCGACGAATCTTCGATTTTCTATACGTGTTGAATCTCGAAAAATTCCATCCAACCTCAACATATGATATATCAAAATCTTCCTCACAATCCAATCTGTGGATTGGTTTGAATCGTGTGGAAATCCGTCCTTCAGTTTACGAGTTATTCGCCGATATATCTTTGATTTTGTATACCTGTTGAATCTCGAAATATTTCACCCAACCTCAACATATGATATATAAAAATCTTTCTTTCAATTCAATCTTTCGATTAGTTCAAATCGTGTAGAAATACGTATATTAGTTTACGAGTTATTCGCCGATCAATCTTCGATTTTGTATACCTGTTGAATCTCGAAATATTCCACCCAACCTCAACATATTATACATCAAAATCTTCATTTCAATTCAATCTTTCGGTTGATTTGAATCGTGTGGAAATCCGTCCTTCAGTTTACGAGTTATTCGCCGACGAATCTTCGATTTTCTATACGTGTTGAATCTCGAAAAATTCCATCCAACCTCAACATATGATATATCAAAATCTTCCTCACAATCCAATCTGTGGATTGGTTTAAATCGTGTGGAAATCCGTCCTTCAGTTTACGAGTTATTCGCCGATATATCTTTGATTTTGTATACCTGTTGAATCTCGAAATTTTTCACCCAACCTCAACATATGATATATAAAAATCTTTCTTTCAATTCAATCTTTCGATTAGTTTAAATCGTGTAGATTGATTTTAATCGTGTGGAAATCCGTCCTTCAGTTTACGAGTTATTCGCCGACGAATCTCCGATTTTGTATACCTGTTGAATCTCGAAATATTCCACCCAACCTCAACATATTAAACATCAAAATCTTCATTTCAATTCAATCTTTCGGTTGGTTCAAATCGTGTGGAAATACGTGTATTAGTTTACGAGTTATTTGCCCATAAATCTTCGATTTTATATACCTGTTGATTCTTGAAATATTCCACCCAACCTTAATATATGATATATCAAAATGTTCCTTTCAATTCAATCTTTCGATTGGTTTGAATAGTGTGGAAATCCGTCCTTGAGTTTACGAGTTATTTGCCGATATATCTTCGATTTTGTGTACTCAAGTCTCGAAATATTCCACCCAACCTCAACATATGAAATATCACAATCTTCCTCTTGATTCAGTCTTTCGATTGGTTCAAATCGTGTGGAAATTCGTTTATTAGTTTACGAGTTATTCGCCGATATATCTATGATTTTGTATACCTGTTGAATCTCAAAATATTACACACAACCTCAACATATGATATATCAAAATCTTCCTCTTGATAGAATCTTTCGATTGGTTCAAATCGTGTGGAAATTCGTGTATTAGTTTACGAGTTATTCGCCGATATATCTTAGATTTTGTATACCTGTTGAATCTCGAAATATTACACACAACCTCAACATATGATATATCTAAATCTTCCTTTTGATTCAGTCTTTTGATTGATTCAAATCGTGTGGAAGTACGTGTATTAGTTAACGAGTTATTCGCCCATAAATCTTCGATTTCTGTACCTGTTGAATCTCGAAATATTACACCCAACCTCAACATATGATATATAAAAATCTTCCTCTCGATTCAGTCTTTCGATTGGTTCAAATCGTGTGGAAATCCGTGTATTAGTTTACGAGTTACTCGCCGATAAATCTTTGATTTTGTATACCTGTTGAATCTCGAAATATTACACCCAACCTCAACATATAAAATATCAAAATGTTCCTCTCGATACAATCTTTCGATTGGTTCAAATCGTGTGGAAATTCCTGTATTAGTTTACGAGTTATTCGCCGATATATCTTTGATTTTGTATACCTGTTGATTCTCGAAATATTCCACCCAACCTCAACATATGATATATCTAGATGTTCCTTCCAATTCAATCTTTCGATTAGTTCAAATCGTGTAGAAATACGTATATTAGTTTACGAGTTATTCGCCGATCAATATTCGATTTTGTATACCTGTTGAATCTCGAAATATTCCACTCAACCTCAACATATTATATATCAAAATCTTCCTTTCAATTCAATCTATCGATTGATTTTAATCGTGTGGAAATCCGTCTTTCAGTTTACGAGTTATTCGAGGACAAATCTTCGATTTTCTATACCTGTTGAATCTCGAAATATTACACCCAACCTCAACATATGATATATAAAAATCTTCCTCTTGATTCAGTCTTTCGATTGGTTCAAATCGTGTGGAAATACGTGTATTAGTTTACGAGTTATTCGCCGATAAATCTTCGATTTTGTATACCTGTTGATTCTCGAAATATTCCACCCAACCTCAACATATGATATATCAAAATATTCCTTTCAATTCATTCATTTGATTGGTTCAAATCGTGTGGAAATGCGTCTATTAGTTTAAGAGTTATTCGTCGATAAGTCTTCCATTTTGTATACGTGTTTAATCTCGGCAAATTCCACCGAAACTCAACAAATGATATATTAAAATCTTCCTTTCAACTCAATCTTTCGATTGGTTTGAATCGTGTGGAAATCTGTCCTTCAGTTTACGAGTTATTCGCCGATAAATCTTCGATTTTCTATACCTGTTGAAGTTCGGAATATTTCACCCCACCTCAACATATGATATATCAAAATCTTTCTTTCAATTCAATCATTTGATTGGTTCAAATCGTGTGGAAATGCGTCTATTAGTTTAAGAGTTATTCGTCGATAATTCTTCGATTTTGTATACGTGTTCAATCTCGGCAAATTCCACCCATGCTCTACATATGATATATTAAAATCTTCCTTTCAATTTAATCTTTCGATTGGTTTGAATCGTGTGGAAATCTATCCTTCAGTTTACGAGTTATTCGCCTATAAATCTTCGATTTTGTATACCTGTTGATTCTCGGAATATTCCACCCAACTTCAACATATGAAATATCAAAATCTTCCTCTTGATTCAGTCTTTCGATTGGTTTCAAATCGTGTGGAAATACGTGTATTAGTTTATAAGTAATACGCCGATAAATCTTCGATTTTGTATACCTGTTGAGTCTCGAAATATTACACCCAACCTCAACATATGATAAATAAAAAACTTCCTCTTGATTCAATCTTTCGATTGGTTCAAATCGTGTAGAAATACGTATATTAGTTTACGAGTTATTCGCCGATAGATTTTCGATTTTGTATACCTGTTGATTCTCGAAATATTCCACCCAACCTCAACATATGATATATCAAGATGTTCCTTTCAACTCAATCTTTCGATTGGTTTGAATCGTGTGGAAATCCATCCTTCAGTTTACGAGTTATTCGACGATATATCTTTGATTTTTTATACCTGTTGAATCTCGAAATGTTCCACCCAAGCTCAACATATTATATATTAAAATCTTCCTTTCAATTCAATCTTTCGGTTGATTTGAATCGTGTGGAAATCCGTCCTTCAGTTTACGAGTTATTCGCCGACGAATCTTCGATTTTCTATACGTGTTGAATCTCGAAAAATTCTATCCAACATCAACATTTGATATATAAAAATCTTCCTCACAATTCAATCTGTGGATTGGTTTGAATCGTGTGGAAATCGGTCCTTCAGTTTACGAGTTATTCGCCGATATATCTTTGATTTTGTATACCTGTTGAATCTCGAAATATTTCACCCAACCTCAACATGTGATATATCAAAATATTTCTTTCATTTCAATCTTTCGATTGTTTCAATTTGTGTAGAAATTCGTATATTACTTTACGAGTTATTCGCCGATCAATCTTCGATTTTGTATACCTGTTGGATCTCGAAATATTCCACCCAACTTCAACATATTATATATCAAAATCTTCCTTTCAATTCAATCTATCGATTGATTTTAATCGTGTGGAAATCCGTCCTTCAGATTACGGGTTATTCGCCGACGGATCTTCGATTTTCTATACGTGTTGAATCTCGAAAAATTCCATCCAACCTCAATATATGATATATCAAAATCTTCCTCACAATTCAATCTGTGGATTGGTTTGAATCGTGTGGAAATCCGTCCTTCAGTTTACGATATATTCGCCGATCAATCTTCGATTTTGTATACCTGTTGAATCTCGAAATATTTACCCAACCTCAACATATGATAAATAAAAAACTTCCTCTTGATTCAATTTTTCGATTGGTCCAAATCGTGAAGAAATACGTATATTAGTTTACGAGTTATAAACCCAACCTCAACATATGATATATAAAAATCTTCCTCTTGATTCAGTCTTTCGATTGGTTCAAATCGTGTATTAGTTTATGAGTTATTCGCCGATAAATCGTCGATTTTGTATACCTGTTGATTCTCGAAATATTCCACCCAACCTCAACATATGATATATCAAAATGTTCCTTCCAATTCAATCTTTCGATTGGTTTGAATCATGTGGAAATCAGTCCTTCAGTTTACGAGTTATTCGCCGATGAATCTTCGAATTTCTATACCTGTTGAATCTCTAAATATCACACCCAACCTCAACATATGATATATAAAAATCTTCCTCTCGATTCAGTCTTTCGATTGGTTCAAATCGTGTGAAAATCCGTGTATTAGTTTACGAGTTATTCGCCGATAAATCTTCTATTTCATATACGTGTTGAATCTCAAAAAATTCCATCCAACCTCAACATGTGATATATCAAAATCTTTTATTCAATTCAATCTTTCGATTGGTTTGAATCGTGTGGAAATCCATCCTTCAGTTTACGAGTTATTCGACGATATATCTTTGATTTTTTATACCTGTTGAATCTCGAAATGTTCCACCCAAGCTCAACATATTATATATTAAAATCTTCCTTTCAATTCAATCTTTCGGTTGATTTGAATCGTGTGGAAATCCGTCCTTCAGTTTACGAGTTATTCGCCGACGAATCTTCGATTTTCTATACGTGTTGAATCTCGAAAAATTCTATCCAACATCAACATTTGATATATAAAAATCTTCCTCACAATTCAATCTGTGGATTGGTTTGAATCGTGTGGAAATCGGTCCTTCAGTTTACGAGTTATTCGCCGATATATCTTTGATTTTGTATACCTGTTGAATCTCGAAATATTTCACCCAACCTCAACATGTGATATATCAAAATATTTCTTTCATTTCAATCTTTCGATTGTTTCAATTTGTGTAGAAATTCGTATATTACTTTACGAGTTATTCGCCGATCAATCTTCGATTTTGTATACCTGTTGGATCTCGAAATATTCCACCCAACTTCAACATATTATATATCAAAATCTTCCTTTCAATTCAATCTATCGATTGATTTTAATCGTGTGGAAATCCGTCCTTCAGATTACGGGTTATTCGCCGACGGATCTTCGATTTTCTATACGTGTTGAATCTCGAAAAATTCCATCCAACCTCAATATATGATATATCAAAATCTTCCTCACAATTCAATCTGTGGATTGGTTTGAATCGTGTGGAAATCCGTCCTTCAGTTTACGATATATTCGCCGATCAATCTTCGATTTTGTATACCTGTTGAATCTCGAAATATTTACCCAACCTCAACATATGATAAATAAAAAACTTCCTCTTGATTCAATTTTTCGATTGGTCCAAATCGTGAAGAAATACGTATATTAGTTTACGAGTTATAAACCCAACCTCAACATATGATATATAAAAATCTTCCTCTTGATTCAGTCTTTCGATTGGTTCAAATCGTGTATTAGTTTATGAGTTATTCGCCGATAAATCGTCGATTTTGTATACCTGTTGATTCTCGAAATATTCCACCCAACCTCAACATATGATATATCAAAATGTTCCTTCCAATTCAATCTTTCGATTGGTTTGAATCATGTGGAAATCAGTCCTTCAGTTTACGAGTTATTCGCCGATGAATCTTCGAATTTCTATACCTGTTGAATCTCTAAATATCACACCCAACCTCAACATATGATATATAAAAATCTTCCTCTCGATTCAGTCTTTCGATTGGTTCAAATCGTGTGAAAATCCGTGTATTAGTTTACGAGTTATTCGCCGATAAATCTTCTATTTCATATACGTGTTGAATCTCAAAAAATTCCATCCAACCTCAACATGTGATATATCAAAATCTTTTATTCAATTCAATCTTTCGATTGGTTCAAATCGTGTGGAAATTTGTGTATTAGTTTACGAGTTATTCGCCGATGAATCTTCCATTTTCTATACCTGTTGAATTTCCAAATATTACACCCAACCTCAACATATGAAATATAAAAATCTTCCTCTTGATTCAGTCTTTCGATTGGTTCAAATCGTGTGGAAATACGTGTATTAGTTTACGAGTTATTGCCGACGAATCTCCGATTTTGTATACCTGTTGAATCTCGAAATATTCTACCCAACCTCAACATATTATACATCAAAATCTTCATTTCAATTCAATCTTTCGGTTGGTTCAAATCGTGTGGAAATACGTGTATTAGTTTACGAGTTATTTGCCCATAACTCTTCGATTTTATATACCTGTTGATTCTTGAAATATTCCACCCAACCTTAATATATGATATATCAAAATGTCCCTTTCAATTCAATCTTTCGATTGGTTTGAATAGTGTGAAAATCCGTTCTTGAGTTTACGAGTTATTTGCCGATATATCTTCGATTTTGTGTACTTAAGTCTCGAAATATTCCACCCAACCTCAACATATGAAATATCACAATCTTCCTCTTGATTCATTCTTTCGATTGGTTCAATTCGTGTGGAAATTCGTTCATTAGTTTACGAGTTATTCGCCGATATATCTATGATTTTGTATACCTGTTGAATCTCAAAATATTACACACAACCTCAACATATGATATATCAAAATCTTCCTCTTGATAGAATCTTTCGATTGGTTCAAATCGTGTGGAAATTCGTGTATTAGTTTACGAGTTATTCGCCGATATATCTTAGATTTTGTATACCTGTTGAATCTCGAAATATTACACACAACCTTAACATATGATATATCTAAATCTTCCTCTTGATTCAGTCTTTTGATTGATTCAAATCGTGTGGAAGTACGTGTATTAGTTAACGAGTTATTCGCCCATAAATCTTCGATTTCTGTACCTGTTGAATCTCGAAATATTACACCCAACCTCAACATATGATATATAAAAATCTTCCTCTCGATTCAGTCTTTCGATTGGTTCAAATCGTGTGGAAATCCGTGTATTAGTTTACGAGTTATTCGCCGATAAATCTTTGATTTTGTATACCTGTTGAATCTCGAAATATTACACCCAACCTCAACATATAAAATATCAAAATGTTCCTCTTGATACAATCTTTCGATTGGTTCAAATTGTGTGGAAATTCCTGTATTAGTTTACGAGTTATTCGCCGATATATCTTTGATTTTGTATACCTGTTGAGTCTCGAAATATTACACCCAACCTCAACATATGATAAATAAAAAACTTCCTCTTGATAGAATCTTTCGATTGGTTCAAATCGTGTGGAAATTCGTGTATTAGTTTACGAGTTATTCGCCGATATATCTTAGATTTTGTATACCTGTTGAATCTCGAAATATTACACACAACCTTAACATATGATATATCTAAATCTTCCTCTTGATTCAGTCTTTTGATTGATTCAAATCGTGTGGAAGTACGTGTATTAGTTAACGAGTTATTCGCCCATAAATCTTCGATTTCTGTACCTGTTGAATCTCGAAATATTACACCCAACCTCAACATATGATATATAAAAATCTTCCTCTCGATTCAGTCTTTCGATTGGTTCAAATCGTGTGGAAATCCGTGTATTAGTTTACGAGTTATTCGCCGATAAATCTTTGATTTTGTATACCTGTTGAATCTCGAAATATTACACCCAACCTCAACATATAAAATATCAAAATGTTCCTCTTGATACAATCTTTCGATTGGTTCAAATTGTGTGGAAATTCCTGTATTAGTTTACGAGTTATTCGCCGATATATCTTTGATTTTGTATACCTGTTGAGTCTCGAAATATTACACCCAACCTCAACATATGATAAATAAAAAACTTCCTCTTGATTCAATCTTTCGATTGGTTCAAATCGTGTAGAAATACGTATATTAGTTTACGAGTTATTCGCCGATAGATTTTCGATTTTGTATACCTGTTGATTCTCGAAATATTCCACCCAACCTTTACATATGATATATCAAGATGTTCCTTCCAATTCAATCTTTCGATTAGTTCAAATCGTGTAGAAATACGTATATTAGTTTACGAGTTATTCGCCGATCAATCTTCGATTTTGTATACCTGTTGAATCTCGAAATATTCCACTCAACCTCAACATATTATATATCAAAATCTTCCTTTCAATTCAATCTATCGATTGATTTTAATCGTGTGGAAATCCGTCTTTCAGTTTACGAGTTATTCGCCGATAAATCTTCGATTTTGTATACCTGTTGATTCTCGAAATATTCCACCCAACCTCAACATATGATATATCAAAATATTCCTTTCAATTCAATCATTTGATTGGTTCAAATCGTGTGGAAATGCGTCTATTAGTTTAAGAGTTATTCGTCGATAAGTCTTCGATTTTGTATACGTGTTTAATCTCGGCAAATTCCACCGAAACTCAAAATATGATATATTAAAATCTTCCTTTCAACTCAATCTTTCGATTGGTTTGAATCGTGTGGAAATCTGTCCTTCAGTTTACGAGTTATTCGCCGATAAATCTTCGATTTTCTATACCTGTTGAAATTCGGAATATTTCACCCCACCTCAACATATGATATATCAAAATCTTTCTTTCAATTCAATCATTTGATTGGTTCAAATCGTGTGGAAATGCGTCTATTAGTTTAAGAGTTATTCGTCGATAATTCTTCGATTTTGTATACGTGTTCAATCTCGGCAAATTCCACCCATGCTCAACATATGATATATTAAAATGTTCCTTTCAATTCAATCTTTCGATTGGTTTGAATCGTGTGGAAATCTATCCTTCAGTTTACGAGTTATTCGCCTATAAATCTTCGATTTTGTATACCTGTTGATTCTCGGAATATTCCACCCAACTTCAACATATGAAATATCAAAATCTTCCTCTTGATTCAGTCTTTCGATTGGTTTCAAATCGTGTGGAAATACGTGTATTAGTTTACGAGTTATTCGCCTATAAATCTTCGATTTTGTATACCTGTTGATTCTCGAAATATTCCACCCAACTCCAACATATGAAATATCAAAATCTTCCTCTTAATTCAGTCTTTCGATTGGTTCAAATCGTGTAGGAATACGTGTATTAGTTTATAAGTAATACGCCGATAAATCTTCGATTTTGTATACCTGTTGAGTCTCGAAATATTACACCCAACCTCAACATATGATAAATAAAAAACTTCCTCTTGATTCAATCTTTCGATTGGTTCAAATCGTGTAGAAATACGTATATTAGTTTACGAGTTATTCGATTTTGTATACCTGTTGATTCTCGAAATATTCCACCCAACCTCAACATATGATATATCAAGATGTTCCTTTCAATTCAATCTTTCGATTGGTTTGAATCGTGTGGAAATCCATCCTTCAGTTTACGAGTTATTCGACGATATATCTTTGATTTTTCATACCTGTTGAATCTCGAAATGTTCCACCCAAGCTCAACATATTATATATTAAAATCTTCCTTTCAATTCAATCTTTCGGTTGATTTGAATCGTGTGGAAATCCGTCCTTCAGTTTACGAGTTATTCGCCGACGAATCTTCGATTTTCTATACGTGTTGAATCTCGAAAAATTCTATCCAACATCAACATTTGATATATAAAAATCTTCCTCACAATTCAATCTGTGGATTGGTTTGAATCGTGTGGAAATCGGTCCTTCAGTTTACGAGTTATTCGCCGATCAATCTTCGATTTTGTATACCTGTTGGATCTCGAAATATTCCACCCAACCTCAACATATGATAAATAAAAAACTTCCTCTTGATTCAATCTTTCGATTGGTCCAAATCGTGTAGAAATACGTATATTAGTTTACAAGTTATAAACCCAACCTCAACATATGATATATAAAAATCTTCCTCTTGATTCAGTCTTTCGATTGGTTCAAATCGTGTATTAGTTTACGAGTTATTCGCCGATAAATCGTCGATTTTGTATACCTGTTGATTCTCGAAATATTCCACCCAACCTCAACATATGATATATCAAAATGTTCCTTCCAATTCAATCTTTCGATTGGTTTGAATCATGTGGAAATCAGTCCTTCAGTTTACGAGTTATTCGCCGATGAATCTTCGAATTTCTATACCTGTTGAATCTCTAAATATCACACCCAACCTCAACATATGATATATAAAAATTTTCCTCTCGATTCAGTCTTTCGATTGGTTCAAATCGTGTGAAAATCCGTATATTAGTTTACGAGTTATTCGCCGATAAATCTTCTATTTCATATACGTGTTGAATCTCAAAAAATTCCATCCAACCTCAACATGTGATATATCAAAATCTTTTATTCAATTCAATCTTTAGATTGGTTCAAATCGTGTAGAAATACGTATATTAGTTTACGAGTTATTCGCCGATCAATCTTCGATTTTGTATACCTGGTGAATCTTGAAATATTCCACCCAACCTCAACTTATTATATATCAAAGTCTTCCTCTTGATTCAGTCTTTCGATTGGTTCAAATCGTGTGGAAATTTGTGTATTAGTTTACGAGTTATTCGCCGATGAATCTTCCATTTTCTATACCTGTTGAATTTCCAAATATTACACCCAACCTCAACATATGAAATATAAAAATCTTCCTCTTGATTCAGTCTTTCGATTGGTTCAAATCGTGTGGAAATACGTGTACTAATTTACGAGTTATTCGCCTATAAATCTTCGATTTTGTATACGTGTTGAATCTCGAAAAATTCCACCCAACCTTAACATATGATATATCAAAATCTTCCTTACATTTCAATCTTTCGATTGGTTTGAATCATGTGGAAATCCGTCCTTCAGTTCACGAGTTATTCGCCGATATATCTTTGATTTTGTATACCTGTTGATTCTCGAAATATTCAACCCAACTCCAACATATGAAATATCAAAATGTTCCTCTTGATTCAGTCTTTCGATTGGTTCAATTCGTGTGGAAATTCGTTTATTAGTTTACGAGTTATTCGCCGATATATCTATGATTTTGTATACCTGTTGAATCTCAAAATATTACACACAACCTCAACATATGATATATCAAAATCTTCCTCTTGATAGAATCTTTCGATTGGTTCAAATCGTGTGGAAATTCGTGTATTAGTTAACGAGTTATTCGCCCATAAATCTTCGATTTCTGTACCTGTTGAATCTCGAAATATTACACCCAACCTCAACATATGATATATAAAAATCTTCCTCTCGATTCAGTCTTTCGATTGGTTCAAATCGTGTGGAAATCCGTGTATTAGTTTACGAGTTATTCGCCGATAAATCTTTGATTTTGTATACCTGTTTAATCTCGAAATATCACACCCAACCTCAACATATAATATATCAAAATGTTCCTCTTGATACAATCTTTCGATTGGTTCAAATCGTGTGGAAATTCCTGTATTAGTTTACGAATTATTCGCCGATATATCTTTGATTTTGTATACCTGTTGAGTCTCGAAATATTACACCCAACCTCAACATATGATAAATAAAAAACTTCCTCTTGATTCAATCTTTCGATTGGTTCAAATCGTGTAGAAATACGTATATTAGTTTACGAGTTATTCGCCGATCAATCTTCGATTTTGTATACCTGTTGAATCTCGAAATATTCCACTCAACCTCAACATATTATATATCAAAATCTTCCTTTCAATTCAATCTATCGATTGATTTTAATCGTGTGGAAATCCGTCTTTCAGTTTACGAGTTATTCGCCGATAAATCTTCGATTTTGTATACCTGTTGATTCTCGAAATATTCCACCCAACCTCAACATATGATATATCAAAATATTCCTTTCAATTCAATCATTTGATTGGTTCAAATCGTGTGGAAATGCGTCTATTAGTTTAAGAGTTATTCGTCGATAAGTCTTCGATTTTGTATACGTGTTTAATCGAGGCAAATTCCACCGAAACTCAAAATATGATATATTAAAATCTTCCTTTCAACTCAATCTTTCGATTGGTTTGAATCGTGTGGAAATCTGTCCTTCAGTTTACGAGTTATTCGCCGATAAATCTTCGATTTTCTATACCTGTTGAAGTTCGGAATATTTCACCCCACCTCAACATATGATATATCAAAATCTTTCTTTCAATTCAATCATTTGATTGGTTCAAATCGTGTGGAAATGCGTCTATTAGTTTAAGAGTTATTCGTCGATAATTCTTCGATTTTGTATACGTGTTCAACCTCGGCAAATTCCACCCATGCTCAACATATGATATATTAAAATCTTCCTTTCAATTCAATCTTTCGATTGGTTTGAATCGTGTGGAAATCTATCCTTCAGTTTACGAGTTATTCGCCTATAAATCTTCGATTTTGTATACCTGTTGATTCTCGGAATATTCCACCCAACTTCAACATATGAAATATCAAAATCTTCCTCTTGATTCAGTCTTTCGATTGGTTTCAAATCGTGTGGAAATACGTGTATTAGTTTACGAGTTATTCGCCTATAAATCTTCGATTTTGTATACCTGTTGATTCTCGAAATATTACACCCAACTCCAACATATGAAATATCAAAATCTTCCTCTTAATTCATTCTTTCGATTGGTTCAAATCGTGTAGAAATACGTGTATTAGTTTATAAGTAATACGCCGATAAATCTTCGATTTTGTATACCTGTTGAGTCTCGAAATATTACACCCAACCTCAACATATGATAAATAAAAAACTTCCTCTTGATTCAATCTTTCGATTGGTTCAAATCGTGTAGAAATACGTATATTAGTTTACGAGTCATTCGCCGATAGATTTTCGATTTTGTATACCTGTTGATTCTCGAAATATTCCACCCAACCTCAACATATGATATATCAAGATGTTCCTTTCAATTCAATCTTTCGATTGGTTTGAATCGTGTGGAAATCCATCCTTCAGTTTACGAGTTATTCGACGATATATCTTTGATTTTTCATACCTGTTGAATCTCGAAATGTTCCACCCAAGCTCAACATATTATATATTAAAATCTTCCTTTCAATTCATTCTTTCGGTTGATTTGAATCGTGTGGAAATCCGTCCTTCAGTTTACGAGTTATTCGCCGACGAATCTTCGATTTTCTATACGTGTTGAATCTCGAAAAATTCCATCCAACCTCAACATTTGATATATAAAAATCTTCCTCACAATTCAATCTGTGGATTGGTTTGAATCGTGTGGAAATCGGTCTTTCAGTTTACGAGTTATTCGCCGATAAATCTTCGATTTTGTATACCTGTTGATTCTCGAAATATTCAACCCAACTCCAACATATGAAATATCAAAATGTTCCTCTTGATTCAGTCTTTCGATTGTTTCAATTTGTGTAGAAATTCGTATATTAGTTTACGAGTTATTCGCCGATCAATCTTCGATTTTGTATACCTGTTGGATCTCGAAATATCACACCCAACCTCAACATATGATAAATAAAAAACTTCCTCTTGATTCAATCTTTCGATTGGTCCAAATCGTGTAGAAATACGTATATTAGTTTACGAGTTATAAACCCAACCTCAACATATGATATATAAAAATCTTCCTCTTGATTCAGTCTTTCGATTGGTTCAAATCGTGTATTAGTTTACGAGTTATTCGCCGATAAATCGTCGATTTTGTATACCTGTTG
The DNA here is from genome assembly GCF_026250575.1 of Diorhabda carinulata. Classification (NCBI taxonomy): domain Eukaryota; kingdom Metazoa; phylum Arthropoda; class Insecta; order Coleoptera; family Chrysomelidae; genus Diorhabda; species Diorhabda carinulata. The sequence goes on from NC_079467.1 coordinate 12,078,952, forward strand.
ATTCTCGAAATATTCCACCCAACCTCAACATATGATATATCAAAATGTTCCTTCCAATTCAATCTTTCGTTTGGTTTGAATAATGTGGAAATCAGTCCTTCAGTTTACGAGTTATTCGCCGATGAATCTTCGAATTTCTATACCTGTTGAATCTCTAAATATCACACCCAACCTCAACATATGATATATAAAAATCTTCCTCTCGATTCAGTCGTTCGATTGGTTCAAATCGTGTGAAAATCCGTGTATTAGTTTACGAGTTATTCGTCGATAATTCTTCGATTTTGTATACGTGTTTAATCTCGGCAAATTCCACCCATGCTCAACATATGATATATTAAAATCTTCCTTTCAATTCAATCTTTCGATTGGTTTGAATCGTGTGGAAATCTGTTCTTCAGTTTACGAGTTATTCGCCGATCAATCTTCGATTTTGTATACCTGTTGGATCTTGAAATATTCCATCCAACCTCAACATATGATATATCAAAATCTTTCTCTTGATTCAGTCTTTTGATTGATTCAAATCGTGTGGAAAAACGTGTTTACGAGTTATTCGCCGATGAATCTCCGATTTTGTATACCTGTTGTATCTCGAAATATTCCACCCAACCTCAACATATTATACATCAAAATCTTCATTCCAATTCAATCTTTCGGTTGATTTGAATCATGTGGAAATCCGTCCTTCAGTTTACGAGTTATTCGCCGACTAATCTTCGATTTTTTATACGTGTTGAATCTCGAAAAATTCCATCCAACCTCAACATATTATATATCAAAATCTTCCTTTCAATTCAATCTATCGATTGATTTTAATCGTGTGGATATCCGTCCTTCAGATTACGGGTTATTCGCCGACGAATCTTCGATTTTTTATACGTGTTGAATCTCGAAAAATTCCATCCAACCTCAATATATGATATATGAAAATCTTCCTCACAATTCAATCTGTGGATTTGTTTGAATCGTGTGGAAATCTGTCCTTCAGTTTACGAGTTATTCGCCGATAAATCTTTGATTTTGTATACCTGTTGATTCTCGAAATATTCCATCCAACCTCAACATATGATATATCAAAATCTTTCTCTTGATTCAGTCTTTTGATTGATTCAAATCGTGTGGAAAAACGTGTTTACGAGTTATTCGCCGATGAATCTCCGATTTTGTATACCTGTTGTATCTCGAAATATTCCACCCAACCTCAACATATTATACATCAAAATCTTCATTCCAATTCAATCTTTCGGTTGATTTGAATCATGTGGAAATCCGTCCTTCAGTTTACGAGTTATTCGCCGACTAATCTTCGATTTTTTATACGTGTTGAATCTCGAAAAATTCCATCCAACCTCAACATATTATATATCAAAATCTTCCTTTCAATTCAATCTATCGATTGATTTTAATCGTGTGGATATCCGTCCTTCAGATTACGTGTTATTCGCCGACGAATCTTCGATTTTTTATACGTGTTGAATCTCGAAAAATTCCATCCAACCTCAATATATGATATATCAAAATCTTCCTCACAATTCAATCTGTGGATTTGTTTGAATCGTGTGGAAATCCGTCCTTCAGTTTACGAGTTATTCGCCGATAAATCTTTGATTTTGTATACCTGTTGATTCTCGAAATATTCCATCCAACCTCAACATATGATATATCAAAATCTTCCTCTTGATTCAGTCTTTTGATTGATTCAAATCGTGTGGAAAAACGTGTTTACGAGTTATTCGCCGATGAATCTCCGATTTTGTATACCTGTTGAATCTCGAAATATTCCACTCAACCTCAACATATTATACATCAAAATCCTTATTTCAATTCAATCTTTCGGTTGATTTGAATCGTGTGGAAATCCGTCCTTCAGTTCACGAGTTATTCGCCGACTAATTTTCGATTTTTTATACGTGTTGAATCTCGAAAAATTCCATCCAACCTCAACATATTATATATCAAAATCTTCCTCACAATCCAATCTTTGGATTGGTTTGAATCGTGTGGAAATCCGTCCTTCAGTTTACGAGTTATTCGCCGATATATCTTTGATTTTGTATACCTATTGAATCTCGAAATATTTCACCCAACCTCAACATATGATATATAAAAATCTTTCTTTCAATTCAATCTTTCGATTAGTTCAAATCGTGTAGAAATACGTATATTAGTTTACGAGTTATTCGCCGACGAATCTTCGATTTTCTATACCTGTTGAATCTCGAAATATTACACCCAACCTCAACATATGAAATATAAAAATCTTCCTCTTGGTTCAAATCGTGTGGAAATACGTGTATTAGTTTACGAGTTAATCGCCGATAAATCTTCGATTTTGTATACCTGTTGATTCTCGAAATATTCCACCCAACCTTATTACACCCAACCTCAACATATGATATATAAAAATCTTCCTCTTGATTCAGTCTTTCGATTGGTTCAAATCGTGTATTAGTTTACGAGTTATTCGCCGATAAATCTTCGATTTTGTATACCTGTTGATTCTCGAAATATTCCACCCAACCTCATATATCAAAATGTTCCTTCCAATTCAATCTTTCGATTGGTTTGAATCATGTGGAAATCCGTCCTTCATTTTACGAGTTATTTGCCGATATATATTCGATTTTGTGTACCTGTTAAATCTCGAAATATTCCACCCAACATCAACATATGAAATATCAAAATCTTCCTCTTGATTCAGTCTTTCGATTGGTTTCAAATCGTGTGGAAATACGTGTATTAGTTTACGAGTTATTCGCCTATAAATCTTCGATTTTGTATACCTGTTGATTCTCGAAATATTCCAACTCCAACATATGAAATATCAAAATCTTCCTCTTGATTCAGTCTTTCGATTGGTTCAAATCGTGTAGAAATACGTGTATTAGTTTACAAGTAATACGCCGATAAATCTTCGATTTTGTATACCTGTTGAATCTCGAAATATTACACACAACCTCAACATATGATAAATAAAAAACTTCCTCTTGATTCAATCTTTCGATTGGTTCAAATCGTGTAGAAATACGTATATTAGTTTACGAGTTATTCGCCGATAAATCTTCGATTTTCTATACCTGTTGAATCTCTAAATATCACACCCAACCTCAACATATGATATATAAAAATCTTCCTCTCGAATCAGTCTTTCGATTGGTTCAAATCGTGTGGAAATCCGTGTATTAGTTTACGAGTTATTCGCCTATAAATCTTCGATTTTGTATACGTGTTGAATCTCGAAAAATTCCACCCAACCTCAACATATGAAATATCAAAATCTTCCTTACATTTCAATCTTTCGATTGGTTTGAATCATGTGGAAATCCGTCTTTCAATTCACGAGTTATTCGCCGATATATGTTTGATTTTGTATACCTGTTGATTCTTGAAATATTCCTCCCAGCCTCAACATGTGATATATCAAAATCTTCCTTTCGATTGGTCAGCATCGTGTGGAAATCTGTCCATTATTTTGAGAGTGAAACACCTATATACAAAATGGCAGAAGTAGCAAATATCTTTCATACTGAATATGTGTTGAATCTCGGAAAATTCCACCCAACCTCAACATATGAAATATCAAACCCTTGTTTTCAGTTCAATCTTTCGATTGGTTTGAACCGTGATGAAATCCGTCCACTAGTTTGCAAGTTAATCAATGATATACAAAATGGCAGAAGTAGCATATATCTTTCATATTAATGGTTGGTTCATATTGAAAAACACCGTAGAAATATAGAATACAGGGTTAGATAAAGGAAAATATTGGAAGATGAGTGAGTACGTATCCTTATATCATTTTTATTTATTTTATTTCACATTCATTGATTCCTATTTATAATTACATTTGTTGTCGCTTCACATCCGAAAGTGCATTGAAAATTTGTAGTTTTTTTATCAGTAGTATTTAAATCTCATTGATTATAAATATAAGGAAAATGGTTGCATTGAAGAGGCAAAGAGGGGGTGTAAAAGCCAGTTTAACTAATTACAGTAGGTTTATTGAGATTGAGACATTAAGAAACGTATTTAAATATTAACCGAAGAAAATAATTTAGCTTTGGAATATAAAGAGCAAACTGACTTTGAAAATAGGTATTATAGTATAGTGACTATAGCAAAAAAGCATATTAATGACAATGCTCCAATTAACTCCAATTCATCAGATAACGAAAGTCGCAACGGTTCTGAACGTTCGCGGAAAAATTGATGTATTAAAAAATGTGAAGTTACCGGATATTAATTTACCAACATAGAACCAATTTACCAACAATAGAAGCTCAAGGTAATGAAGTAGAAGTAGATTCAAGTGTTGAAAACATAACAAATAATTAGGGCTAGGCGAATATTCGACTTCGAATTTCCGAACTTATTCGAGCAAATGGTCATACTTTCGAATATTTGCATAAGAATCGAATATTTCGCGAGCTATTCCATATGAATGCATGCTGAAGCGAGAGTGAGATTGTGACGTCTTTCCGCGGGTCGGGAGCAGTCTAATCGTCTAGGCACACATACCAAAAGCGGTGGCGTCATGCCGCTGGCGTTGGCGGGCCGCTTTTACTGAACACATGCAATCAAAGCAGACGCGGCATACAAGCCCACCAGCGAAGACGGCATCGCCTCGACAATATTTTTCCCGCCAACAGTACGCGGGATGACGTTCGGAACGCTGGCGGGAGCGGGTCGCCAAACGGACGATATTGTTGAAAAATAATTAGTAAAGAAGGTGTTGTTGGAATGAAACGGCTCCTGGTCCTACAAAATAGTCGGCGAAATAGTTTCTCACATCAATCCCTACTCCTCGCGGGCTTGACCACATTTTTCTTCATCAATTAATGTATGATTTTCAAGAATATCATATTTGACGCCATCCCGCTTTCTTATAAAATTATGCAGTACACAACAGGCCTTTATAATGCTATGAATGGTATCAGGTTGAACAATGATTGGTGAATGAAAAATACGCCACTTATCGCAAAGAACACCAGAGCACATTTAACTGTACAACTACATCGCGAAGGACGGTAGTTGAATACTCTTTTTCGGGAATCAAGATTACGGCTAGGGAATGGACGCAAAAGATTGGTGTGTAACTGAAAACCTTCATCACCCACCATCACAAATGGTTGAGAATTTGACTCCGTTTGTGGTAGACATTGTGGCTCGGGGAGGTTCAGTTGCCCTGTGTACAATTTTTTGCCTAAAGGGCTATCTCTAAACACAGTCGAATCTCCTTCTTGTCCATATGCGCCCACATCAATAGCTATGAAACTGAGATTTGCATCTGCTACAGCCATTAAAATCACCGAGAAGTATTTTTTGTAATTGAAAAACTTTGAACCTGACCTGAAGGTTTAAAACATCTAATGTGCTTCCCATCGACGACGCCAACGCAATTGGGAAAGTTAGTTTTTTTATAGAATAGTTCAGCGATGGCACACCACGATTCCTTAGTAGGGTTGGGCATTTCAGTCTCTTGTAGAAAATCACAAATCAGTTGACATGTTTCTTTGATTATCAAACCAATTGTAGTCCTTCCTATGTAGAATTCGTACTGCAAGGCACTAAATGTCAAGCCAGTGGACAGATATCTAAGAAAAAAATATCCATGCATCTTCTTACAAAAAAATTATTTTAGACTTATTTAAAAATCTTAATACCCAATTTTTTTCTAAATTTTAGTTGCAGATGTGAAATCAAAGTGGAAAAACGTTCGCGATCATTTTCTCAAGTCCCTAAAAAGACCCAAAAGCGGAGTTACGGCCAAAAAAACAGATATATGTATGCCGATGCTTTGGAGTTCCTTCTTTCAGCTTCCGAGTAAAGAAGGTTTGTATTTTGTTCGCGTTCCTTTCTGCAGCAAAGTATAAATATAATTTTGTTTACAGCACTTCTGGTAACATTTCCTTCGACGAAGAGGAGAATGAATCACAATTGCAAGGACATTCAGAGAACGATTCTTCTTTATCCCAAGCACTACCTACACCCTCACCATCCCCTTCAACTTCTACAACTGTTTATTCCACCTCAACTGGGCCAAGAAAAACTAAAATGTCGCAATTCCAATCCCAACTTCTTGAAAAACCAATGCTACAGCCCAGCCCGAAACAGAACCAGATACTCCAAACAAACTGTTTTTAATGTCCATTTTACCCTTTATGAACAAATTATCCGAAGACGACAATTTAGAATTCCGGTATTATGTTAATAATTTCTTCATCCAACTAAGAAGACGTAAAAGAGTTCCACTGCCCCTAATTTCATGCTCAAGCGCAGGCTCAGGAACCACTTCACCTTTTCCCGTGTCTTCTAGTAACTTAGTGTTCTTCCCAGCATACTAATTACATTCATCGCCCTTCCAATAGGCAAACGGTGCCGGCGTATCATCAACTTCAAACTAGCACTATTCCTTCCTACTACACGCAACCATTAGCCAGCAATCACCCTTCTGAAGATGAATATCTATAATTAACATTTTTTATTTTTTTGAAAAACTGAATTAACCAATATCAAATACATTCGTGTCAACTATATTTTTAATTTTGTTTTATTTTGGAATTTTAAAAAATTATATAGGTGTGATATAGCTTACCTTAATGTAACTTAATGTCTTTCTTCGGCACTAATTGATTTTCTCCACCTCGTGTTTTTTTGTTATGTATGGCCGCATAGTATTTAGCAATTCATCGAATGACTTTTTAGACATCCTATAGTATTGAAAAAATTTATTTTCATATTTTCGGATGTCGGAATAGAATGTTTGAAATATTTTTTTTTTGTTAAGGAAAGGGTGCACCCGGAAGCGCCTTTTCTTCTGGTTTAGGAATCCAGCTGCTTCTGCCACACTAATAACTATCGCTTTTCTTCTTTCGGTCCAAAATATTTGTTGCCGTCTCTTTAAAGTCATATTTAATGTTTCACACTCGTAGGAATACTGAAACAAAATAAACGAAAGATACGGCGTCGCTAGCTGAACGAAAAACCCGCTAGAGTCAAGTGTGTCTCGATTGATGGCGGGGCGAGACCGTCGCCGTCAGCGGCATGCCGCCACCGCTCTTGGCATGTGTGTCAGGCGCCTAATCGTCTTATCGCGCGTAGATAATCGCGGACGCGGGAGATCAAATATCCGAATCTGAGAAGATAAGGAACTTCCCTCGTTACTCGTTTTGCTGACGAGGCGCCGACGCGACGTCGAGACCCGAGGCAGTGCCGTGGTCTTTACATTGTTGTCGGACTGTCTGTAACACGGGAGCATAGATGGATAAAACCATTTACCCTTTGACAAATGAATTCTCTCTTGTATACGATACTTAGGACTTTTTAACCTTTTTGAAAATTATCCGAAGAGGAGTTGACGAAAGAGGGCCCGAGTTGTTTTTTACTTCTAGAGGCAAGATGCCCTCCCCTAGTACTTAGTGACAACTGTCTTTGTTCTTGAAAATATTCTCTATATTATTTGAGTATAAGATCATGTGCTGAGACAATGGCATGTAATGTAATGAGCTTTGCTTCAGTGCCCACAGTAGTGGCTCTTCAAGGAGTGAAAAATGTATGTTTAATTAATTTTAGGCCGTTTACCATCTATTAGTCACGTTGGATACTCGACATTTGTCATGATCAGAAGGTTTACCTACCAGCTTTACAAGAAATAAAAGCTCAATCTCAATTTATGGTTGTAACTTCCTCATTTTCTATATTTCAGGTACCTCAAGCCCCCTCCATAATCATCTCTCAACCAAAGACAAGGATGAATGGAAGAAGTTACAAGAGGTAAAGAAGACCAAAGAGGAAAAAAACAAGGCAGAAAAAGCTAGGAGGACAGAGTTCAAAGCAACTCAACCCACCCTCCCAGACACAGTTAAAAAATTGAAGCAATGCACTGTACAAGCTAGGTGGACAAAAGTCATGTTCAGAAATCTAAAATTTGGTGTCAACATTGAATAAATCAGTTGAATTTCAGACGTCATTTCTATCACACAAATCGAAGTGTTCCTAGTTTCATATTAATTAATTGTTGGACATGGATATTATTTATGCTGGTAAGTGCTGATTTTTTTCTATTAAATAATTTTGATTGATAATCAAACAATATTAAAAAAAATTTAAGACGAACGGATGATTTTTTCCTTGTTTCGTATTTTTAAAGGAAACGTAATGACTTGTACCCATTTGTACCCGAGCTAATTTTTCTATATAAAATAACTGTACCTTCCCCATTTACAATAAGATGTGTTATAGCCAGCACATTTGAGTACAACATTTTTTTTCTATTCTAGAGTACTTTATTTCGAGGAGGGACTTTTTCGAAAAATGGTTGAAGCACTCAAAGGAAGATAAAAACTCTTTCCTCTTTAAGTTCCTTTCGTCCAAATTTAATTTTGAAAACCTTACCAGCGCAAATTAAAATGAGGTTGGCGAGCTACGCCTCCAAAGTTTTTGATAAATGGGTTGCTGCGGGAAAATCAAAGCAGCGTTTTTTGGAAAATAACGAAAATTGGTTGGATAAAGAACTCAAATTCGAGGTGCCGCGACCTTCCACATAATTTCAAGGTTCAACTAAAGTAGGAAGACCACGGAAAAATTTTGACGAAGCATCGTATAAAACAAAAAAACGTATAGTTGAGGACCTCGTTCAATCACGTAGTGTTGCGGAATTAGTGACTGCTTCAGAAGTAGCAATACGTGCAGAAGGGAGAAGAAACATTGCTAAGGCAATTAAAAACATAAACGAATGTCCAGTAGCTGCTTCTTCTTCCAATCGTCAGTCGAGTTCGTTGGAGAGTGCTAGGTGATTAAGTGCGAATGGATTGGATGTTCAGCTCATCAAAAAATTTTATGTAATACTGAGAACATTGTCCTCTGGCTTCGAAATAAATACAGAAGAATTTGAAAACTTCTGTCTAGAAACCAGAGAACTTTATCTTAGCCTTTACTCATGGTACTATATGCCAACCACGGTACATAAAATCCTCATTCATCGCATAGAGGTCATAAAATCTTTAATAGTTCCAATTGGCCAACTTTCAGCCCTAGAAGCAAGGAACAAAGATTGCCGCAGGTTCCGGGAGCACAACACCAGAAAGTGTTCACGTGTTGCCACAAATACGGATTTAATTTCAATGTTGATCATAACATCTGATCCTCTGATCAATAGCCTCAGGGAAATTCCCAAAAAGAAGCAGGGTCAATTGTGCACAGAGGTTTTAAAGTTGATTGTAGCTCCTACAGTAGACTCCTACTGACTCATCTTCATCAGACGAATAAGTTTGATTTATTTATTTATTCTATTTTTAGTCTTTCGTACCACTTTTCACTTGACTTTTTTCTTTGTATCATCAACATCAAGTCTTTATTTATAGTTTAAATGTAATTGAATTGAATTTTGGAGTTCTGTAAAAAAAAGGAAGGAGTTAGTTTGAAATTTGATTATAAATATGTGTTCAATTTCATATTTTTGTTTTATTTGAAGAAATAACAATTATTAAAAGTGAAACTATTACCATTGTTAAAATAAAAGATAAAACAAAAAATTAATAATTGCATATTTGTAATATTTTAGTATCTAAGATATAATTTGGTTGTGCATCAAATAAAGTTATAATTTTGTTTTTACTTTTTCCACTTATTCTCCTGGCAATACTCATTGATTCATTTTTTAATTAATAAAATGGCTTTATTTTACAATTACATGTCTTAATTGGTCGATACAGATGTAAAATGTACGAAAAATAATTTTGTCTAGCTAGATTCGTGAAACGACACACTGTGCAATGGGATAAAGATGATCCCCGACATACAGAAATGAATCGCCGAGTCTGTGAGTTCATCATCCTCATTCTATTGTTGAGGAATAAGGTTTTGTCGATTTGATGAATTATACTGTTCCTCTCTATAAAATGGCATCCAGGAATACAGTTTCTAGAAATCTTATCCCGAAAATGTATGAGGAGCTCAAACCCAAAAAAATTAAGGAATTCCAGAATGATCAACCATCTTTATCATGTTTCTTTCACAACTGATGTATGGTCAGCCCACAGAAATAGCTATTTGTCAATGACAGCTCACTATGTAAATTTGGATTTTAAATATAAGTCGTTTTGTTTGGCAATGACAAATTGTCAGGGTTCCACACAGGCTCTAACATTAGAGAAGCCCTAGAAGCTAAATCCAAAGAATGGGGCCTCAATGAACAAGTGCCTATTTATGTCCTAGCTGATAATGCCAAAAATATAACTGCTGCTGTGGCTGGGCATCCTCGTTGGAATGCTCGGAAATGTAGCATCCACACTTTACAATTATGTGTTGATGATGCAAGCAAGGAGGAAAGAAAATTTGATACAAAGTGCAAAAAAGGCACCAGCATTGTTGGTCATTTCAAACACAGCACTGCTGCTTCAAATGATTTGGAGAAGCATCAAACTGAATGCGGAGAGCCAGCCCTGTATTTGTCCAAGATGTTGATACGAGATGGAATTCAGAGTTTGACATGACAGAACGGCTTGTAAAAGTTAAGAAGCCATTGCGTCGTGCCCTTGAGAACACCAACATTGATGATTTCACTAAAGAGGAGTGGAGTTTATGCGAAGCTTATTTGGAGGTATTAAAACATCTCAAAGAAGGTACTGAAATGCTAGGATCCAACCCATTCCCAACCACTTCTTTTCTGTTTCCTTTTCTCAAAGGTTGTGAGAAGAAACTTTTCACGATCATACAAACATCAATCAATGTTCGTGCAGTTGCATTGGCAAAAAGTTTATTAAAATCTATAAAGTCAAGGTTCACCCAATAGAAGAGAGTGTGGATGTATTCTCAATGATGATCTCTGACATAGATGAAGGTGCTCAGAGCTCAACATCAGAAGCTGAATATCTTCATATCAGCAGAGAACCCAAAAGAATTTGGTAGAAGACGAGCTAGATCTGTATCTCGCCAGGCCCTTGATACCAAAAGATGTTAATCCCTATTATTACTGGGCCAAAGAAGGCAAGCATTCTTTAAAACTTCTGTACAACTGTGCCAATTCCTGCATCAGAAATAAACAGTGAGCGCCAATTTTCAACTGCTGGCCTCATTTTGACAGATCCGCGAGCTTCTTTGGATTCTCAAAATGTAGGAATTTTAACTTCCTTACATGAAAATATGAAACGCTATGTATAATTCACATGGCAAAGGTATGCGTTACATATTTTCTATTTTCATGTAAGAAAGTTCTTTTATTTGGTCTAACATGTTTGTCAATAGAGTTACCTTTTGTTAACTTTTTTTCAAGTATTTATTTGTGTTTTTCTTTTTGTCAATATTCATTTGTATAACTTAGTCATTATCATATCTCATTCTTTTCCTAATTTTTCAATGTTTGAGATTGCTCATTTTTGTTGATCTCATTTTTTATTTTCTTTAATAAATTATTTTAAAATTTATTTTAGTAATTCTGTATTTTTTCTCTCCACAGCAAATCAGACTTTGTACAAAAAGGTTACCCAATTAAATATCTAATGAATTTATTTATTTCTAATTCTGTAATCATCAACAATGATAGTAAATACTAGATTTTCTTTTTAAACTTAATTATTAGTTGCGATTCTATCTATGAACTATACTAAAAAGTTTGCATCAAAAAAACACTTAAAGTGACCAAATTTAAATGCAATGTATTGAACTTGAACCACAAAATAAAACGTGAAGAGAAATTATATACTATATTCATTAAAACAACATCAAAAATTTTTTTGCTTTGAGTTGAATGACGAAGAGGTGTTTCTCAGAAAAATAAAAATATTCGATTCGATTTGAGGCCAAAAATCCATATTCGCCCAGCCCTACAAATAATAATTCGGTCAGTTGCGCTATAAGGGAAGTGTTTCTTTCTACCGCAGAGGTAGATTAGTAGGTTTTGGATAGCGGATCCCAATCAAGCTTTTTATCAGAGCAAGTCTGTAACAAATTGGGGCTTGAAAAACAAAAGTAAATATGTCACTTAATGGTATTAATGGGTCAATTTCACAAATAAGTCATAGATGTAATGCCAACATTTTCTCAAAGAACAATGCATTCTCTACACAAATTTCTTGTTTTTTGATATCTAAGATTACAGGTGCATTATCTGCGTCACAAATAAACGTTAACTAATGAAAAATTCCAGAGAAGTGCAGACTTGCGGATCAGTTTTTTTTAAGCCGCAGCAAGTAGATATGTTAATAGGTGTCGACTTGTTCTGGACTATTCTGTGTAATGATAAAATTTCTTTAGGTCCTAATGCTCCTTTCTTACAGGAAACATATTTTGGTTGGGTCATTACTGGGCCTCTAGGTAAAAATGCTAAAAACACGGTCATGCACTGTAATCTCAGTCTTTGGGTTGAACAACAAATCCAAAATGATTTGAGAAAATTGTCGGAATTAGAACAAACCGAATGTTCACCTAGAATCCTATCGGAAGAGGAAATTGCGTGTGAGAATAATTTTAAAAAACATTTTAAACGTAACGATAATGGGGCTTTCGTAGTGAAACTGCCATTAAAAATGAATATTGACAAGTTAAGTAGCTCACTGTATGAAGCTAAAAAGCGATTTCTTGATCTAGAACGCAGACTAAATAATAATGATGCTTATAAAAAATTATATAGTGACTTTATTGATGAGTATATTCAATTGGGGCACATGTCTAAAGTAAGCAAATCAGAAAGTGATACTCAAATCACAAAGGAATTAAACTTATTCCTTTACTTGTCAGATATTTTTCATTTTAGAAAGGAAATAAACATAGACACGGTTCTTCCACTTCAATCCTTATATTTTCCCTGAGGAAGCTTATGATGCTACCACTACAACTGATCGCCCACAACAAGAAAATACCTCCATATCAGCTACTCCTCTAGACCAAACAACACCATCAACATTTCATACAAGGCCAAGCCCATCTTCTCTTGTTACCATCCCTGAGGATATTCTACCTCTACCAAAAGCAGAAGCTCGAAAAGAAACAAAGAACAGAAGAACTGGATAGACGGCCGTAATAACCGATTCTCCTTATTTAAAAGAGCTTATGGATTCAAAAAATCCAACGACACGTCCGGTTGAAGAAGTTAAAAAAAATTAACCTATGAACCTTCCAGTAAAAGGGTGAAAAAGAACCGTCGCCATTCATCGTCTGATTCCGATATGGATGAGAGGCAGCTCTGCCAGGACTCCTCTAGCTCGGATTGCGAGTGGCATGAATTGGAAACCGAGAGTGGCGAAGAGGATGCAGGGCCAAAACTTTTTGCTGACTATGGGGTCGGTGATTTTGTTCTGGACGAGATTGAAAACGAGAATATAAAAAAAGAATTTGCTGCCAAAATACTAAGTTTGAATAATGCCTCAGCTGAGGTCTCATTTCTAAGAAATTTTAGAAAACATGAAGACAAACATGGAATAAAAGGAAAATGTATGCTGGTTCGATGTTTAGGGAGCAGATCCTTTTAAAATAAAAATGTAAAAATGTATATTGTTATTATATTAAAATATTCGAGTATATTATAAATTGTAATATTACAAAATTTTTTTGACAATAAACTTGAATTTTTGAATCATTTGTCTCTGTTATACTGTGCCCAAGGTGATATCCCACTTTGCCACTATGGGGCAAAGTGAAATATTTATACAGCAATAAAAAAACCTAAAAATTTATAAGTTCCATTCTTGCAAGTCTTTAAAACTTGTGATATTTATTAAAGTAATGTTCAAATAGATTTATAGTTGCTTAAGAACCTACTGACTATTTTTTATGTATGTTAATTAACCCTCACACTTTGCCCCACATTCCCCTATATATATATATATATATATATATATATATATATATATATATATATATATATATATATATACATCTTCCAGCCATCGGACGCCCATACATCACTATCAATCGGACGACCGATTTTCATGGGACGTCCGTAGTATAAGGGACGTCCGATAGCAAAACCATGCTTTTAAGTTTTTCGTAATCTACACTAAAAATGGAGTCGACCCATACCTACATCAAGAAAGACGTCCAAAACTCGTATTATGAACGAAATCGTATATCTTAGTTCATCGATTTACTACTTCGAGCGTGACTATCGAGTTTCTATTACTTTGTATACAAATATAAATTTCGTTCGTACTTTTACCTTAAAGTTATCGGACGTCCCTCGAATTGGCAACAACGCTCTAACGCTCTCGCAACTTAATTCTGTGTATTTCATTTGTGCATCAAAATGAAGAGGTCACAGAAAATTATTGCTGCTGCTTTAAGTAAGTATGAAATTTAGTTATTTAAAGTTATTAATATTCCAATATTATTCAAAATTGCCTTATTTATTTAGAAAATAATAATAATATAATCAATAACTATTGCATCCCTAATCTCTATAAGTTTCTCATTTGTATTCATAATTGTTACTCATTCTGTTCCCGCCAAAATACTTTTTCTATACAAATGAATAATATTGAATTGATTCCAAGTTTTGTACGCATAATTTACTTTTGTATGGCCCTCAGGCACTGCGCTGTGCAAATTACAAAACAAATTATTAATTTTTATTCAAATTTGTATCATATGCAGCCGAAAGCGCCTCACAAGAGATGATCCGCAATTCAAACCAAACAAAATTATTATTTAAAGTTATTCATAAAGAAGGTTTCTTTTTTTGGATGGAAACTGTAAAAGTACGGCATAGATAGGTATGTTTTTAAATATTCTAAAGTCAGTTTCTATAAATCTTGAGTAGACGACACAGATCTTTTTTTTTATGAAGGAAAATAAATCGTTAACGTTAATTCAAAATTTTTGGACAGCTTTCAAGCTGCAATTCAACTGTTTACCAGTTTACGAGATTGTTGGCTCTTTTTTCACGCGGCTACAACACGTTTTATTCACATTATCATGGATATGGATACTTAGGCTAGCACTAAGTTTGACCGAATTTCCGTTGTAGCGCAATTTTCATCAAATATGCTGCTATTCTAAGGCCCCACAGTTTGGAGGAAATTCCGCCAGACTCACGGATTTTTAGTGCGTCTCAGTTTTTCCATGTTACAAATGATACAAAATTGTTTCTGAAGTAAAATTCACTGGTTAATTTATGAAATAGAATAATGTTCCATTTACTTTATTTAACAATGAGAAAACAAGCTAGACTAGATTTGACAAACCTACTTTTGACATTGTTTGTGAACAATATATTCCGAATAAAACATGAGGATTCATTTTTAAATTGAGAGAATCTTATAGAAAATTTACCAAGTATCAAAATTATGCTTTTCATTTATTTCTGTACTGCAAAATATGTTTTTGTATTGAACGACTCGTTTCCAGTATTATCAATAATGGTATAAATTACAATAGGGAATAGGGACTATGTTTTAGCTGATCAATTTATTATTTTGACTATAAATTATTATTTGAAGTCTACAGAATTTATACTTAAATATAATTTTTAGATAATACTTCCGACAAAAAAATTTCAGTTCCTGTAACAGAAGTAGAAATCATTTCATCTAAAGTAAGCAACACTTTTTCTTTATTAACTGAGGCAGTAGTCGTTTTATCGTAGAAATCTATAATCCAGTATTCTATCTTGTTTCTGCATTCATTGATCTACAGCGTGTCCCACCATATAAAAGACATTTGATAAACATTTCATGAGGGTACAGATTTTTTTCTGAATATTCGAAGAAACCATAATTTAAAATTATTTTCAATTGAATAAGTTGTCCCAAAAAATTTCTCTCGATGAGCTTATTTCAACGATGTATCATACTTGATCTCTGTTAGGATCTACAACCAACTGAAAATCACAATTTTTCTATTGCTGTTATATGGGAAAATATTCAATAACGGATTCTAAATGATAAGAGGTATTTAATCATGCTGTATAATTTTTTTTTTTCATGCTATAACGTTCAAGCTGATTAGTTTGAATATGGATATGGTAGCCGTAGTTTCCGATTTTCAACGGTTTCTGTGCTACAGCCAGCTAAATTTTAAAAAATGTGATTTTCTATAACTCATAACTTTTTGTTAATAATACAAAGTCAAAAAACAAAATATTTTTAACACAAGCTATCATTAGATACCCCTTGCTATTTAAAATGTTCATTGGAGCTGCTCCCCTACTTTAGGCATAAGTTGAGGGAGCAATTATTTTTCTTCACAATTTTAGGAGACTAACAGTTTTGGTCTTTACTGTATGTAAGGACGTTTAGGGTAGAAACAACGCAGAAAATGAGATTTAGTGCCGCGGCCAACTTAACTAAAATATTATTAAATATTAAATATTATATGTTTTAGGTTGAGAGTAAAGAAAAACAAATAGTAATTCACGATATAACTATATTAAATCCCGATCTTGAGAAGGTATTTGAAAAAGGGTTACAAAGTGAGAAAAAAGTAGGGCTATCTAATAAAAGAATATTGGGTAATAAAAACAATAATGAAATTGTTGAAGAATTGTTGAATACTGATAGATCCACACTTATTAATGAGAAAGAATTCAAAATTGAAAAAGAGGAACAAACTAGGAAAATAGAGCAGCTTGATGAGGGGATATTAGCTAATAAAGATAATTATGAAATTATTGAAGAAGTGTTGACTACTGATAATAAAATAGACAGTTCATGGTCCGACTTTTCAAATTCGGATTTAGATCCCGATTATTATCCATCAGATATTGAGGTTGGTAAAATTGATTCATTGAATGTAATGCAAAATTAAGTCTCAAGCAAAAATTTTTTTTTTAGGAGGATAATGGAGAATTTCCAATATTAGATTACTACAAAAATAAAAAACAATGGATTGAAAATAAACAGTTGCCTAACTTTGATGACTCGATAAAAATAATAGCGGGTGCTGATGAACGAAAATTAACATCCTCAAGAAAAAAGAAACCTGCAGAACGAGACTATTGTTACTAGTGTGAAAGTTTAGTTCTGAATTTTGCTCGGCATATTACTAGAAATCATGCAGGTGAATTAGAAGTGCAGAAAATTCTTTCAAAACGTAAAAATAGTAAGGAAAGAAAAGATCTTATTACGAGTCTCCGAAAAAAAGGGAATTACCTAAGAAGCTCAAGTACTTACCTAAAGCCTGTGAAAGGACCTCCAAATTCCGCAGAGACAAATCATTATCTGCCTTGTATTTATTGTTATGGATTTTATTCATCGAAAAGCTTATGGCGCCATAAACGTACTTGTCTAGAAAATCCACAAGTATCAGGCGCTACATTAGCCGGTCAACAATATTTTAAAAAAGATAAAGTAGATGAAGAACTTAGGCAAAAAGTATTTCCTAAAATGAGACCCGACAAAATTTCAGTTACAGCTCAAAATGACCCACTAATTTGCGCTTTTGGCTCTCGGTATCTCAAAATTCACAGAGAAATGCATTTTTTGAATGTTACCTCAAGAAAGATGCGTGAATTATCGAGATTATTGTTAAAAGTGAGGGAACTGGAAAAATCTATAACAACATTAAGAGATATGCTACAGCCAAAACATTATGACGTTATTGTACAGGCAACTAAAATAGTTGCTCAATACGATAACGTCAAACAAAATTATAAGGCTTCTACGTTTGCAATGAATATTGCAACAAGTTTAAAACAATGCTGCGATGTAGCAATTGTTTTCGCTCTAAAACGCAAGGATATATATTATACAGTAGCAGCAGCAGAGGCTGAGGCAGCTCTTAAAACAATGACGGATCTGATAACAGCTAACTGGAAATTTGACATCGCTACCGAAGCAATCAATAACCTTCATTCGAATCGATGGAATAAATTGACCATCGTACCATTAGCTAGTGATTTGAAGATACTTAAAGAATATTTAGTTGCGACTGCAGTTGACACCAAAAACAAACTTAGTGAAAATTTGCATGATAAAGCATTATATAAAAAATTGTTGGAAATTGTTTATTGTCGAATCTTATTACTGAACAGAAAACGCCCTGGTGAGCTACAAAGGATGTCAATTGATACTTATGAATCGATAGAAAATAATTCTTTACAAAATTACGAAGAATTTGCTGATGTCCTCACAGTTACTGAACGAATTTTAATGCGCCGATTTAAAAGAGTCGTTATTCGTGGGAAAAGGAATCGAGGTGTACCGGTTCTAATAAGTACAGATGTTCAAAATGACATAGAAATATTGAAGCAAGCCAGGCCCAATAAAATCAATAACGATAATCGATTTTTATTTGCAATTCCTGACAGTAACAGTCACATCGTCGGGTATAAGATATTAGCAAAATATTCAAAAGATAGTGGCACCAAACGACCTGAAGCTTTAACTTCTACAAGGCTAAGAAAACATTTAGCTACTCTTTCCCAAATTTTTAGTATGACTGACACAGATTTGGAGCAGCTGTCCACTTTTATGGGACACGATCCTCGAACACATAAGAGTCATTATCGTTTGCCTGATGATGTATATCAATCTGCGAAGGTGGCAAAAATTTTACTCTTAATGGAAAAAGGAGGTGCTGCAGCATTCAAAGGTAAACGTTTGGATGAAATAGATGTGGATTTGGAAGAAGATCTAAACAGTGACCTCATGCTTGAAGAAAGAGACACTATCGACCCCGAGATAGACAATAATGATGATTTACCTGAATTTACTCAAAATGCTAATGTTCAAGTTAACGAAATTCAAGAAAGGACTGAAGGACAACAATTACCTAAACTAAAAAAACAAATTAAGAGAGAACCTTGGACGCAAGCCCAGTAATCATAGTGGCAAAAATCATCACTCAAAAACTATGGTCAATCAAATTACCATAGGATGAACCTATTACGCAATATTTACTAGTACTATGGACACAATTCTATAATCAAATAACTCAATTGAATCAATTAGAAATTCCTCGGATGGCAATCGGATCAACTCATCAATTATTGAATATGTACTGCTTTTGTGACGCTTCGATGCAAGCTTATGCTAGTTGCATTTTTCTAAGAAGGCGAGATGCTCAAGGAAACTATTCTATTCAACTGCTATGTTCAAAAACAAAGGTTTCTCCTTTAAAAACAACTACGATACCCAGGCTCGAATTATGTGCCTCATTATTAGGTGCACAATTAATGAAAGAAATCTGTCGCACCAATTTTCCGACAGTACCTATATATTATTGGAGTGACTCACAAATCGTTCTATGTTGGCTTCAAAAGGAATCCAAACAGTTGCAGCAATTTGTCGTAAATCGTGTATCCAAAATTCAAACTATGACCAATATTACCAATTGGCATTATGTCAATACCAAAGAAAACCCTGCAGACCTAGCGTCAAGAGGGGTTTTACCAGAAAAGTTAGGAAATTCAAAATTATGGTGGTACGGACCAGATTTTCTTTCTAAATCTATTGATTACTCATTATCTAATGACACTATTCCAAACATAAATTCACCCGATTTAAAGAAAACTAGTAAAATACTGAAGGTCACATCTATTGAACAATTTCCATTGTTTTCTAGATATTCATAACTGAACAAATTGAAGCGTATAACTTGCTATTGCCTCAGATTCATTTCCAACATACAGAAAAGGAAGGAAGCCAGATTAAGTGGCCCTCTTACAGTATCAGAATTAAATCATGCCAATTTCATATTAATTAAAATAGTACAATCAGAATGTTTTCCTGAAGAAATAGCTATTCTAAAATCAAAGCAACAGCTACCATTAAAACATAAATTTAATACTCTTGCACTATTTCTTGACGAAAATAATATATTACGTGTAGGAGGTAGATTAAAATTTACATCACTCTCCATTCATACAAAACATCCTATATTACTTTCTTCAAATCACATTTGTTCGAAACTATTATTTATACATAAACATCATATATTATTACACCCTGGTCCTCAATTATTATTGGCATCCATCAGACAGTTCTATTGGCCTATCGGTGGACGCAATTTAGCGAGGAAAATATCCAAGCAATGCCTAACGTGTTTCAAATTCAACCCAACTTTTGCTACATATGACTACAATTATGAAGATATGGATATAGACGGCACAGTTCACGATAAATCAGTTTTTGAAAAGGCAGAAATAGAAACTTTGAAAATAGAAGTAGATCTACTAAAAAAATTGAACCAAGAATTAGAAGACAAGAATAATCTATTAAAGGAATTACTTAATAAAGAGAAAAAAGTGAAAATAGAAATCTCAATGCTAATACTTTTGCGGAAATTACTGCAGGAAACATATTAAAACCAAAAATAACACACAAAATAACGATAAAGAAAACAAATGAGGAAGGAACATTAAAAGAATTAAAACAAAAAGTAGCAAGATGCCTAATAAGTCAAAAAATGATACAAACAAATAAAATCTATGAAAAGACAGAGAAAAATGAAATAATAGTAAGTGTACAAGATAATCATAGTGTGGAAAAAGCTGTGGAAATTGTAACCTCTAAACTAGCTGATATATTTGATATCAAAATTGAAGAGGTCAACAAACCGAAGCTAAAAATAGTGGGAATTCAAGATTTTGATAAAATAAGCAAAGAGCAAATTCAAGAAGACATCAATCAAAGAAATTATTTCAATGTAGAGAATTGATGTACACTATTACATATGTATACTAATGAGAAAAAAGGAACACAAACAGTTTTAATAGAGGCACCTGCCGAAGTATATAACAGCATTAGAGATAACGGAAACAAATTATACATTGGAAATCAAAAGTGCAGAGCATATGATTATATAGACGTAAAACCATGCTATAACTGTGATATGCTAACTCATAAAGGACAAAAGTGCAAAAACAAAGCCACGTGTCTGAGATGTGCTGAAAATCATATAACCAAAGAGTGCAGAAGTGAAGAGGTTAAGTGCATGAACTGTGAGTATAGCAACAACAGATATAATACAAACTATCAAACAGACCATGAAGCAACGGATCACGAGAAATGTGAAATATTCAAAAGAAGAATAGAAAATTATATTGACAATACCGACTGCAGAGTGAGACCTGATGTGATGACTGCCGTAGGTAAAGTAGGAAACTACTACAACAAGATGATGTATGTAAACAAAGCCAATCTGTCTCCACGTGCACTGAATAACTCAAATAATAAACCAGCAATTGATAACCGACATGATTAATGATATTGTAGATGAAATACAAAATGAAATTGTACAGCAGGCTGTAGCATGCGATGACTTAGAGGCTCTTAATAATAATTTAGATACCAAAGACAACATTTGTATGTATGTTAATATTAGAATCTTAAATGCAAATTTTGAAAAATTACAAATTCTAATTGAGAGCCTCAGAGCCAAACCGTATATTATAGTGTGTGCCGAATCATGGAAATTAGAACATTTTCAATATTATAAACTAAATGGTTATAACAGTGCTATAAACAGGTCGGATGGTGTTGTTATTTACGTTAAAAAGAATATAAGTCAAACGACTGAAATTATAGAAGTAGGAAGATTAAAAATTCTGAACACAATAATTAACCTAAGTAGCAACAGCATATTAGAAATATCATCTTTGTACAGATCTCACGATCTTAGCTGTACAGAATTTATATCAAGTCTGAAAAATTATTTAAGAATTAAAAAGAATGTTAAAAATCATTTTATAATTGGTGATTTTAACATTAATGTATTGAAATGTGATAATATAAGCGAAGAATTTTTAAATAATTTTGTAGATCATGGTTTCCTCCCGGGCTTCACAAGCGTAACGAGACCTTTTGATGTGAATAGCGAAGGTGGAACGTGCATTGACAATATTTTTATTAAAACAAATGAAAAGATTAATGCCAAAACTTTTAAATTAAATATACCAATGCCAGACCACTTTCCACTTTTTGTTGACATCAGGAGATCTCTGACAAAAGTAGATAAGGAGAAAAATGAGAAACAAGTATACAATTACAAAAAACTAGCAAACATAGCAAGTACAATTGATTGGTCACAGTACAAGAAATATGATCCAAATGAAGCGATAAACTTAGTAACACAAGAAATACAAAGCTGTCTTAAAAAATCTGAAATTGTAATGACCAATAAATGTAAAAAAAGTAAAAATTTACCTCGAAAAACTTGGATTACGAAAGCAATTGAAAAATCATGTGGAAAAAAGGAAGCATTATACAAACAGCTAAAATTGGATCCTTTCAATGAATATTTAAAAAGTAAATACAAAAATTACGTCAAAATATTGAATAGAATTATAAAAGACGCTAAAATCAATCACGAAAGAAAAAATATTGAACAAAATATTGAAAACTCTAGGAAATTATGGACAATAATTAACTCTAAGATAGGGAAGAATAGATCTCATGATAAAAGTAGTATAAGTGAAATTAAAACTTCTAGCAATGAAATAGTCAGGGACAAAAAGAAAAGTGCAGACATAATGAATTCTCACTACTGCAGTATGGGAAAAGAAATAAGTAAAAGTATAAAAACTCCAAATAACAAAACAATAACCTTACCGCAAATGAATGCAAATTCAATCTTTATAAAACCAACAAACAAAGCGGAAGTTTTGAAAATAATTGAGAATTTGAAAAACAAAAATGGTGGTATTGATAAAATAAGTGCCAAATCTATCAAGATAATATCTAGTCAAATAAGTGATACGCTTGCAAGTATATTTAATAATTGCATAGATAAATCAATTTGGCCAGATGCACTAAAACTTGCTGAAGTGATTCCTATTTTTAAATCTGGTAGTAAACAAAAAATCGAAAACTATAGACCGATATCTTTAATATCCAATATTGCCAAAATTTTTGAAAAAATTATTTATAACAGAATATCGGATTTCATAACAAAAAATAAAATACTGAGTTCAAAACAATTCGGTTTCATCAAAAATAAAGGGACGAAAGACGCACTAAACTATATTACAAATAAAATATATGAAAATTTAGACAAAAGTACTTCGATAGCAATAACTTTCATTGATCTAGCAAAAGCTTTTGACACTGTCAATCATGAGATACTGCTATACAAATTGTACGCATACGGTATAAGAGGATAAGCCAATAATTTAATAAAAAACTATCTTAATGGTAGAAAGCAAAAGGTCAGAATAGGTCAAGATAATAGCGATTTCGAAAACATAGACACAGGAGTACCACAAGGTACAATTTTGGGTCCTTTGCTATTCATACTATATGTAAACGATCTATTGATAAGTATGCCTGATAATATAGTATCTTATGCGGATGATACCGCAATCTTTTCTATAGGTAAGAATTGGGAAAATGTGGAATCATCAATGAATATATATCTTGAAGAAGTAGCAATATGGCTTGCATTGAATAAATTAACATTAAACATAAAAAAACGGTATATGTTGCCTTTGGAAACTATTGTATAAGTGTTCCAAAATAATTAAATATAACTATAAATAATGAAAAGATACAAAGAGTCGATAAATGTAAATATTTAGGCATCATTTTTTATTTTAATCTCAGATGGAACGAGCATATTGAGCATACTATTAAAAGAACAAGATATCTACTTTTTGTTTTCCATAAATTATCAAAAATTATGACAACAGATACACTATTGATGATTTACTACGCATTTTTTCATAGTATAATAAGTTATGGCAATATTGCGTGGGGTGGTGCATATAAAAGTATTTTGCAACTACTGCAAAATCTTCAAAATAGGATACTTAAAATAATAAGTAAAAATTCTTTTCCACAAAACAAACCAATAAATCTTACACAAATGTTTGCACTAGAAAGTCTCAAGTATCATTATAACGTATTAAAAAAAATATACTTAAACTCGAGCAGTACTACAAGACGTAAATTAATACAGCTTCCAAAAACATACAAAACTGTAAGTAATAAAAATAACAAAATTAAAGCAATAAATATATTTAATATGTTGCCAAATGAACTTAAAGAACTAGATATAAGTATGAAAGCTTCTCACAAAAAATTAAAAGATTGGATTATTGGAAATATATATATGTAATAGCTAATAAAGCAAGAAGAACGATCTCAAAGATTTAGATTATTGATTGTAAAAGATAGATTAAATGGGTAAAGTTAAAGAACTGGGCTTTAGTTTAAACTTATGGGTATTATATTTCGAAAATATATATATTAAGATAAGACTTGATCCTGTTAAAGATATTAACAGATGATCTAGGTCTATAAAACTAAACATGAATTATACCGACGTTGATGAAAATAAGTATTATTGTATTGAAAATTTTTATATACTGTTACACTATACAAAACAGGTTGTATTTAGTTTTAAGTTAGTTGTAAGGGGAACAAACATGGCCAGGAGGGTCTTGCCATGCTTGTCTCGCGTCTCCAGACTGGCGAACAGGAAACTCGTTTTCCTCTGTCGGATTACTTTGTGATTTTGTATTACTTTGTAATGTAATGTACTGTTATTCTGGTAAATAAATAAATAAATAAATAAATATCCAATGTCCAATTTACCTGATCATAGAGTAAAACCATCATTACCCTTTCAATTTACCGGAATTGACTATGCAGGTCCATTTCCAATAAAGGACAAGCAAGGACGAGGATGCAAAACACTGAAATGTTATGTTTGCATTTTTGTCTGTTTCTGCACAAAATCTATTCATTTAGAATTAGTATCAAATTTAACAACTGAATGTTTTTTGTCTTGCTTGAGAAGATTCACGTCCAGGCGAGAAATACCATCCGACATTTTTTTGATAATGGCACTACCTTCATTGGTGCAAACAACCAACTAAAAGAGTTACGTATCTTTTTACATAATAATCAAGATCATATCAATAATCAATTAATCAAAGATAATATACGGTGGCATTTTATACCCCCATACACACCGAATTTTGGTGGTCTTTGGGAAGCAGCCGTCAAAAGTACTAAGCATCATTTACAACGCATAATGTATAACAGACAATTTATATATGAAGAGTTTTATTCATTTTTGGTACAAATTGAAGAAATTTTAAATTCACGCCCGCTTTATTCCCAATCCACCAATCCAAACGGTCTAGAACCTCTCACACCTTCCCATTTTTTAATTGGTCGCCCTATAACCTTACTTCCTGATGCTGATCTTGTAACAACCCCATCAAATCGATTATCACGACTTCAAGATATACAATGGATGTACCAACAATTTTGGACACGTTTCAAACGAGAATATATTTCTCAATTGCACACGCAATATAAATGGAAGGATCCAGCAAAACCATTGCTAAAGACTGGAACTCTTGTACTAATCAAACATTGTAACCAAACTCCATGCAAATGGCCTCTTGGTAGAATCCTGCATCTGTCCCAAGGAAAAGATGGTGTCTCCAAACCACTGCTGGAATTGTGAACCGTTCAGTACGTCATTTATGCCCACTTCCAATGGAAGAAGATACAGACATTTAATTATTTTGTGCAATGTTATTTTATGTTCAAATTTACTTTACACGTTAATGTATTTATTTTGAAGGTACCCTTCAAAGAGGGGAGTTTATGTTCAATTTATTTTTCTATGCTCAAAAAGCACGGCAACGCTGAGATCAAGAATTGTGATCGTAGCAATAGTGCAAAAAGGGAGTCGTAAAAAGGCTCGTTAGAAATAACATGTGTTTAATGTAATACGAATAAATAAACGTATTCGAACGAAATTCTATTTACTTATTCACACTGGCAATTAATAATTCAACATATTCAACAAGAGGCTTTTCAAGACTGTGATATGAGAGGGGCAGTAGTTCATAGGGATGGAAAACTCTTGTCAGCTTTAACAGGAAAAGAAACGGTAGATCGACTCCCTATAATTATTTCAATGGGCGATATTGAACAGCTTCTACGTGTTCCAGCTCATGAAAGCGGCCCAGGAAAAGTGATTGCAGAAGCTGTCTTTAGTGCTCTGTGTGACTGGGGACTGGAAGATTGCGTATTGCTCTTTTGACACAACAGCGACGAATACTGGCATTAAGATTGGAGCTTGTGCACTGCTAGAACAAAAATTAGGCAGACATTTATTATACCTAGCCTGTAGACACCACATTCACGCATTGATTTTGAGAGCTGTACATCCGGTCCCAGTGTCCCGTTATTTAAAAATTTTCAGAGCTCTTGGGAAACGATTGATAAAAAAAGGTTTCCCTCTGGTATTTCTGATGCAAGAATTGCACAATTTTTTCATGATGATAAAATGGTAATAAGTGAATATTTGAAAATTTTGGGAAATCATCAACGAAATGATTACAAAGAATTTGCTGAGTTATGTTTAATTTTCTTGGGCGAACACTCGACTGAAGATATTTTCTTTCATTACCCAGAAGCGATGCACCACGCTAGGTGAAGCAATCTACTCATTGAAAATGTATCTGTTCCGAGAACAATTAGAACTCGAGGATTACCGGAAAAATGCTCTGAGAGATGTATGCATTTTTATTGTCAAAATTTATGTAAGACATTGGTTTTCTAGTTCCTTTTCAACCAAAGCTCCGAGATTAGATTTGCCTAGTATGATCAAAGCTCTATATGAATACCGAAAAACTGATCTAATGACATCGCAAGCTGCTTTAAATAAACTGTTGAATCATCTTTGGTATCTAAGTCCTGAAGCTATCGCGCTATCGTTTTTTGATGATGAAGTTTCACCAGAAACAAAACAACGTATGTATATATATATATATATATATATATATATATATATATATGCGTGAAGAGAAATTTTTTGATAATTATAATGATGATATTATTCACCCGACTCGAATTATAATGAAATATTCACAAGTGAGAGAAGTAGTTAAAAGAGATTTGGACCAATTTGTATCACCAGCTACCCAACAATTTTTCGTTCGTTTTGGCATTAATACGGCGTTCATGGCTGAAAAGCCTTCTGAATGGGAGAGTTATGAAGAGTACCAGAGAGCGAAAACGATTGTTGAGAAATTGCGAGTTACGAATGACACAGCGGAGAGAGGAGTGAAATTAATGCAAGATTATAACGAAAAATTAAGCACGAACGAGGAACAGAAACAGTATATAAAATAGTGTCAGACTACCGACAAAAATACCCCGATTGTAAAAAAAGTACGTTGATGTAAATTAGTAAATAGCATTCCTTGAATAAAATATGAAACCAGCATGAAATTTTTTAAAAGGTTGTAAATAGAAGAATGTACGACTCTGACCGGTAAGCGTAACACCACGACACTCGTTTCGCGGCGCGCTGCAACGAGCGGTTGTCAACGTTCTCCCACCGCGCACGTTGGTTTTACAGAAACAATTAAACATGCATTGAGGCACGTGTTAATGTTAATCAATTGAGCTGAAATTTTTTTATACCATAGAACTATTTTAGGAGGTAGCAAATCAAAAATTCAAACCTTCAAAAATAAGGGCCACCCAAATATATATATATATATATATATATATATATATATATATATAATTTTGTTTGAAAATTATCAAAAGTGATTCGATGCTTTTTGTTTACGTGTAATTATGGAATAGATGAGGTTACATTAGTGCTCCATATGAATTGTATCAGATTTTATCTATTCATTATTACTATCAAGTGTTCTCTCCAGCTTTTATCTTTTTCACCTTTCCTCATTGTATAGATATAGAAGATAAGATAAGATAAGATAAGATAAGTGTTTCTAGAATAAAACTATACAGCGCTACTTTTTTGTTGAGTCTATTTACTGGATACATGAAGATGAGAATAATGCCGAGTACAAATTGTATCAGATTTAATCCATTTATTTTTGGTATCCAGTAATTTCAATACTTATATTTTGTAATCAACTATTTTACATAAAAAATGCATATGGAATCAGGAAGTGATCAAACTTGGTTCGGCGGAAACGTCTACATTCGGAGATATGCCAGTTCGAGTTCGAAATCTTTCACTGGGAGAAGGGCATCATGGAGGGCCCTGATCTTAGGTGGGTCCGATGTAGAGTTTCGTAAAGGGAGTTTCCTTTGCAGATGACGATTCGAACGACCAATAAGGTGCATCACAGAGCAATAGAGCACCGAAAAGAGACAACATAGTGGGCATTCAAAGGCAAAACGTTTAGTAATCTATCTTAACCTAGCCAAACCAAAGCAGCTGTTGTGGCACCACATATTTCACCGGAGGAGGGTTTTAACCCAGTGTATATCTCTTTCCTTACTGGCTTCAAACCTCAAGATTCAACTTCCTTTTTGACCACATTATATGTCGAAGGCAAATGTAATTTCCAACGATGTCCGCCGTTGATATACTATCCGAGGGAGGTGTAAGTGTCTTACTCGTTTCCGTCCACTACCACTCCCCAGACATAAGAGGTGCAGCCATCTCGCAGTGAAAATTCAAATGGAGCTTAAAATAGTTTAGAAATTGAATTCCCTATTTGCAGTTTCCGCAGGATCCAATTCGATCAACAACTCACACCCACTATGCATTATACATATGAAATTACATCAGAATCCTAGGTGGGCGGTATACTGACAATGAGCCAAAAAGGAACCATACAATATCATAAGTGATGCGATACATTTTGGTTGAGTGTATTTACTCAATAACTGGAGATTGCAATAATGCTGGATATTAATTGTATCAGATTCAATCTATTCATTATTACTTAAGAATTACGTTGAAATCAATGTAATGTTCAGATAACAAATATTTTGTAACCAGAGAAAATTTATTTTCCAGTTTTACACTGCAGGGAATTAGGACAGATTCTTACATGAGTCACCTTCATACACTAGAGCAGTGATTCTCAACCACTGTGCCGCCAAATTTTGCAAATATATAATAATGTTAATATTATTAAATTATATCATTTAAAAAGAAAAATATTTTTAACGTGAATAAATATTTAAATCCACAGAAAAATAAATTATTTTATTATTTTCTTTGCAACGCGTTTTTTCTTAGTGCCAAATTATGATGAAGCGGCGTGCATAGCAATAGGAATATATCTCAAGTCAGCGTATACTTGCAACTTCTGCATACAAAACGTGTTGTTTTAGTGATAGTTGGGATTCACAAGGTGTTGAATAGAAGTTACTGCACCTTTTCTTTTGTTAAAATTGGCAAATGTATGTGATTCGGTTTAATATTAATTTACTTGCATGTAGTGTCAATTTATAAATTTGTAAATTTATTAACTTTGCAGTAAACCAATCCCCCGATTTACACGGTACTTGTTTTACACGTTTTCGCTTTTACATGGTTTTCCAAATAAGTTTTTTTTGTTTGTATCGCACTCTACTAAATGCTACTGTGATTGAACACGTGCGCTGTGTACACATCTCACGGGAAATCCCGAGCTTATGTGCTGACTTGCTGCACACGCACACTGTGTCTGTATTTCTTCGCATAAAATTTAAGTTTTATCTACGGAAAAATGTATTTGAGTGAAAGTTAAACAATTTCAGAAAGGTTTGATTTTCCACATTCATAAATTATAAGTGAGTGCATAATTTAGATTATTATAAATTCAAAGGTAATATTTGAACCATTTTTTAAAATGTTTCGACAATATTATTTTTATTTTATTAGATCCTTGGATGGATAAATAGTTAAAATGAAGAAAGTTTAATGATGATAATAGTGATAATGATAACGTTAGGGACCAAGTTAATGAGCCAATCCCCGGCATAAGTAAAAATACTTCTTGCTTAAAAAAATACGTCGTCCATCGGAAATATAATGATGATTTTATGAAATTTGGATTTACCTCTACAATGGAAAGTGACATAGTTGTTCCCGAGTGTGTGATATTTGGTTTTAAATTATCAAATAGTGCTATGGTTCCTAGCAAACTCCAACGTCCCTTGGTGACTAATCATCCTTCGCTTTCAACAAAAGATATAAGCTACTTTGAAAGGTCTTTGTCATCAAAATTTAAGCAAATAAAAGTTTTTGAAAACAAGTATATGTGTCTGAAAAGGCTCAAGTAGCTTCTTACGAAATAGCTGTTAACTTAAAACCTCAAAATTTGGCTGAAGAAATTATTATTATTAATTACCTGCAAAATTGTGAAAACAATGATTGGTGGATCAGCTGATATTGATATTTGCAAAATACCACTTTCAAATGATACAATCCATCGTAGAATTAAAGATATGTCAAAAAATATTGAGCACAATACTGCAAAAACTCTTGCAAATCGAATTTTGCTCTACAAGTCGACGAAACAACAGATATTACAGGAAATGCTCAATTAATTGCATTCGTTAGATTTATTCACGAAAATGATATAGTCAATCAATTTTTATGTTGTCGGGAGTTACCTGATTTTACAACTGGTAAACATATTTTTCAAGTAAATAGTACATATTTAGAAGAAATTAAAGTTTTTTAGAAGTCATGTATTGGCTTTTGCACAGATGGTGCTCCAGCTATGACTGGACATCTAAAAGGATTGGTAGCACATGTTAAAGAACTGAATGAGGATATATTAGTTACCCATTTTTTTGCATCGAGAAGCACTTGTTACAAAATTTTTGCCATCAGATTTGAAAATAGTTCTGGAGCAATGTGTTAAAATGGTTAATTATATCAAATCAAGACCATTAAAAAGTAGCTTATTTAGTAAATTATGCCAAGCTATAGAAGCCAAGTACGAATCCTTGTTACTCCATACAGAAATAAGATGGTTGTCCAGAGGAAAAGTTATATCTCGTTTGCTAAAATTAAAAGACGAAATGAAAATATTTTTTGAACAAAATAAAAATTATGAATTTGTTCATTTGGTAGAAGATAAAATATGGTGTAGTAAACTGGCTTACTTATCAGACATTTTTGTTATTTTTAACAACATCAATTCAAGTATGCAAGGGCCTAATGAAAATATCTTAAACTCAACCGATAAGCTGGTGGGATTCAAAAAACAAATAACTATGGAAAAATTAAAGCTCAGGAAGGCAATTTAGAAAAGTTCCTAAGATAGTTATAAAACTATTAAATTAATTTTTGTTGATAATTTGACAACATTAGAGGAGAGTATTATTCATTATTTCCCAAAATTAGATATTAACCTTCCATTAGGTGCGCGGGTATTTCTAACGTATTTGGTCGCGTTGTATCTAGCAGATACATATATCAAATAAATTTTTTTTGTTGTTTTTATTTTTAATATATTAATACAGCAAATTTTCTATGAATACTTCTTTTCTCTGCTTTTGATTTAACATTTTTTCAAGTAAAAAAAAAAATAATTATTTTATATGGAAAATGTGTAAAATTTTAATTAGGTTATCGACAGAGCTATGTTTAAAGTTACATTATTTATTCAAAATATTTTACAAACTTATGAAATTAATTGGAGTAATCACCCTCTTCAATTTCTTTATTATAACATTTATTACAAATCATATTTGTATGAAGTTTTATACATAAATGAATTCCACATTTTTACAACAATATGCAGGCACTGACGTCTTCTTATTTTCTACATAGTATGGTTCGCATCGCTTTCTTTTACTTGGTCCAGGTGTTGCCTCTTGAACTTCTTGTTGTGCTTCCAAGGTTTTGTAATTTTTGAACAAATCTTTGGTTTGTCGTGGAAGACTTTTTATTTGGGCCCTCACTTTTAGTTGTTCGTCTAGCAAGGCTAGTCCTAATTTTTTCAAATATTCTCTTCTTGTAACAAACGTATTTTTGTTTCCAAGAAATATCACCCGCGAGTTGATTCCAGCTACGTAAAGTAAATGGTAAAAAATTACCATAGGCCACCTCTTAGTTGATCTAGCAACATTATAAGTAGCGCAAAGTTTATCGACCACATCAACGCCGGATTTATTTTTCGGGACATATGAAACTAATGTTTCATTTTTTGTATATCCAAATATACTGTCAAATACTTGACGCCCTTTTGGTAAGACGAAGTTAGCTGGAAGTTTTCTTTTATTCTTCCGAACTGTCCCCACGTACGATAGCTTCTTTTCTTCTAACTTTCTCACCAACTCTACACTTGTGAACCAATTGTCTGCGGTAATATTTCTACCCGACTGAGAAATTGGTTCAGACAATCTCATTATTACGTCAGAGGATAAATTGCTTTGCCGAAAGGGTCCTCCTGGCTGTTGCTCACAATAGATTTCCATATTCGAAGTATAGTAAAGTTTGGCGTCATACAAACAGAAAATTTTGATACCATATTTGTTTGGTTTCGACGGTATGTACAGTCGAAATGTACATCGACCACGATATGCTGGCAGCATTTCATCTATGGTCACGTTTTGCCCAAGATGATAATGTTTTTTGAAGTTTTCAATAAAATTACTGAAGAGATTCCTAACAGCTGCTAACTTGTCAAATTCACGTCTTTCTTCTCTTGTAGACCGATCATCAAATCTTAGACATCTGAGTAGAAATCTGAAGCGCTTTTCAGTCATTGCTATTTTGAAAAGATCAATTCCTAGCCCGTCAGATGCCCAAAAATCTTTCAAATTGCGGTGACCTCCTCGAAATACACCTGCTAGGTATAACAGGCCAAACAATGCTCTTATTTCAATCAAGTCTGTAGGACGACAATTTCTTTCACGGTTGAATTTGGCTTTTATACTTTCTATATATAGATTTGTGGAATCAACTATCATGTTTAGCATATTACTAAAAAATAGATTCCGGCAATCTAATTCAGTTTCGGCGTTTATGGCTGTTTGACCAATTACACCAGGTAACTTCATCATATTATGAGAACGGGCTCGAGTTACTCTTGGTACAATTTTACTCCATCGTGTTCCGTCTTTGCCTCCAATGACAATTTCAATGTAATACAATACAAGTGCATAAAATAGCTCCAGTTTACCCAAAAAAATTACTGTTTTCTTGGTTTCCACTATGATCGTTTCCATCGTCATCGCTTACTTCAACATGATCAGTCTCGGAATCAACTGATCTTGTTTCGACGTGGTCTTCTTTTTCAGATTCATCAGAGTCATTCACATCTTCTTGTAAATTTTCGTCCTCGGAAAAAGCGAGACTAGTAAGATCTTCAATATCTTCTGGTTTTGAAAAGTCGTAAATTTTTGTACTCATGTTTTAATTTGACACTCGCACAAGCACTTTTAGAGTACAGATAAACACTTAAAAACAATAAAATTTACTTTTGAATAATTACAAAACGTCGAAATGAACGAGAACTTATCCCAACTATATCTGAAGATAAACTGACGCTTTTGGTCGCGCTGTATCTAGCAGGTACAAATCCGGCGGTCTGACGGGTTTAGGGTGGCCAGGGATTGTAAAAGTGAAATCAGCCGATTGTACTTCTAGAAAAGGCTTACGAGATACATCTACCGAGAACTACTGCAAATATCCATTTTCTAAGCTATTACATAAATAAATATTTAGCAAAAAGTTAGCCATGTATCTCATAGATACACTCACGACTAATGGAAGGTTAAGAAATTTAATTGGGTTCGTAACCCATTTCTCATAATGGATACTTCTGAATTGGACTTAACTTAGCTTTCCAATAATCGAGATTTAATTTTAAAACATTCGGAAGAATCGTTTAATTCATTTTGGATTAACATCAAATGCGATTATCCAATGATAGCCAAAAAAGCTTTGAACATATTATTGAAATTTTCCACATCTTATTTGTGTGAAGTCGGATTTTCAGCATTAGCCAACATTAAACTAAAAAAAGATCAAGATTGTTAAATGTAGAAGACGATATGAGAGTAGCATTGTCATTTTTACGATCACATATAAATGAAATTATCAAAAAAC
The DNA here is from genome assembly GCF_026250575.1 of Diorhabda carinulata. Classification (NCBI taxonomy): domain Eukaryota; kingdom Metazoa; phylum Arthropoda; class Insecta; order Coleoptera; family Chrysomelidae; genus Diorhabda; species Diorhabda carinulata. The sequence continues at coordinate 12,112,672 of NC_079467.1, forward strand.
ATAAAGCTCAAATTTCGCATTAAAAATATTTTTATTATTAGCTTGTAATTAATCCCTTAATAAACGTTTAGTTATTATTGTAGTATATATTAGTTTATTTCGTATATTTAAAATTTTTGTCATAAACTATTTACGCAGTGTGTGTGTGTAAATAATTTTTATCTTTTTCTTTGTGTGTCACCAAATTTTGAAATCGTTAAATATGTGCCGCAACAAAAAAAGGTTGAGAATCACTGCACTAGAGATATATGTTGTTAGACGCGCATCATTTGAACGATTTATTCGTGTATGCGTAGCTTATTGATATGTGTCACAGCAATAGATATGAAACGTTACATAATACAGCCACGAGTAATTTCATAACCTTACTTTGAACGATATTTGTATTAGGAAGATAATAGCGCCAAATTTGTAAATTGATACGTGAGTAATGATATATATGGTTGGTTTTTATTTCATTTTTTGCGATGGGTCAAGTTCATACAGCAGAAAACAGAGTAAATCATAGTGTATTAATGTGACACATGTTTTTATTTCAGTTTTTAGGTTTGAAATTATATCATCACTTTGTTTTACAGAAAAAATGTAGTCAGAAGTTGAAAGAAAACTATGTGGGAGGAGATAGACAAACAGACAATGTTTAACGTTATTGATGAAGTTTTGAAATATATGTAGCTTCTGGGAAGTCAGTAGCCGAATATAGAGTTGATGCACAAACACTACAAATCCGTATTAAAAAAATTACGTAAATCATACTTGATCGCGAAATCGTGAATTTAAATTTGCATCACATCAAGTGTTTACAAAAACAGAAGAGGATCTTTTAAATATATTTCATTTGTTCTAAGATGCACTATGGACGGCATGTATGGAAGTTAAAAAACTTGCGTATGAATTTGCCAAGGCCAATGATATCAAATATGCAATAAGTTAGAATCATAATAAATAGAAGGAGGAAGCAAGTTTTCTGAAACGCCTTAAAAATTTAAGTTAACATAAATCTGAAAATCTAGCGCTACCAGATCATTAGGTTTCAACAAAACTGGAATGATTTTTTCCTTCTAGATCTTGGAGAATATATACCGTGAACCTAATTTTACTGCCGATAGAGGTTTTTGCTACGACGAATTTGGTATTTCTACTGTTTCGTGCACACCAAAAATCTTTACTTACGAAAGTCAAAAACAAGTTGATCAAATAGTTTCTGCCACATTTGGTGGTATTATTCCAGTGAGTATACTCCTCTTATTATCTTCTCTAGAGTACATTTTCAAAACTTCGTCTTAGAAGGTGCAAGGGGAGGCTCTTCAGGTGTAGCCTCGAGAAGTAGTTGAATAAACTCGAGTATTTTCACTGCAGATCTAGATCACCTCCAAAAACTCACTTTAAGTTTTAACGATAATCACTTTTATATGACAATCATGGAGTCACTACGATCAATGACGAAGATCTCTCTTGTTATAACATTCATTAATATATGTATTCATAGATACTTGCGTTTCAAGTTAATTTTTGTTGAACATTTAAGATTTTTCCAGTTTTTTTCGATATTTTGATAATAATTGTTGATCATTGATATTATTACTATTTGGTTGAGTGTATTTACTAGATAAATATCTCAATAATTCTTGATATTAATTTTATCAGATTTCATTCATTATTACTATTCAGTACTTCATCCAGCTTTCATCTTTCAGAACTATCCTCCATTGAATAAATATAGTAAGAAATTTAGGGTTCAAATAATCCTACTACCTATCTTAACAATTTAAGGCACTTCCATTTCAGTCTTTTGTGTAAATCAAATATTGGCTGAAGATTTGAGGAGCGTAAGTGTTATATCAGTGCATTCAGACGCCTCAAATCACAAAGGAATTAAACTTCTTCCTTTACTTGTCAGATATTTTTCATAATTATTGATGTAAAGGATTTGCCAGGAGAAACGTCTGACACAGTTACCAAATATTTGGTAGAGGTCTTGAAAAAGCATAATTTAGAACGCAAGATATTAGGGTTTTGTTCCAACAACACCAGCACTAACTTTGGAGGCATGTGAAAAGCTGGAAAAAATAATATTTTCACAAAGCTAAAAGTTACTTTGGACGGACGAGAGGTTGTGAAAATTTGTTACATATTTTAAACAGTTCTATACAAACTGCGACGGACTGCCTCCCAACTGATTTATAAACTTTAATTACCACGATTTACTCTTACTTTTACATTTATACTGTGCGCGTCAGTGAATGAAAAGAATTTTGCAATTTTGTAGACATAGAATATCGTCGGTGAGCTACTAATACCCCTATCTGCATTTTAAGCGAAAATGATACTATTAAAATGCTAAAAAAATCAGAAATGTACAAAATCTTTGTATTCTAATATCTCTAGCTATAGCACCATTTAGCGCCATTTTAGTTTGTTAGCGCGCGGCCGAGAAATTTCGACGTTCGGCGCCATTGAGGATTAGAGATAATCTAAATGGCTTCTGACTCATTTATACCTGCCCTGGGGATATATTGCATTATGTATTATTATGTCTCAAGTAAAAAAATCTAATTTGGGTTCATATTGGTCAAAAAGAACTATTATAAATACTCCAATTTTTGCAGCCACTATGCCACGGGATAGATTTTTTGATATCTCAAAATTCCTTCATTTTACAGACAACGAAAAGTTGGATAAAAATGATAGAATTAGGAAAATCAGAAATTTAGTTGATTATCTAAATAATACATTCGATCATCTTTATACTCCAGAGAGCGCAGTATCACTAGATGAATCTCTTATGAAGTTCAAAGGACGTTTGAGTTATATTCAATTCAATCCATCGAAACGAACACGGTTTGGAATAAAAATCTATAAACTTTGCGAGTCTTCATCAGGTATTCGTTTTAAAATCTGATATATCAGCGTCTGAGAGTGTTGTCCTAGAAGTAGCACAACCAATTTTGAAAAAAGGATACACACTATACATGGACAATTGGTATTCGTCTCCACAATTATTTTTAAAATTACTGGAACAGGATACGAATGTAGTTGGAACTGTGCGAAAGAATAGAAAGCACATGCCAAAAGAGCTTGCTTCCCTCAAACTAAAAAAAGGAGGGGCCAAAATGTTATTATCTCACGATTTATTAGCACTAAGATGGAAAGATAAGAAAGATGTATACATGCTTAGTACAAAACATTCAAATATTGATTTAGTTGAGACGGGGAAGCGAAAAAAGAAAGATGACGATTTTGACAAAATTATCAAACCATCATGTGTAATCGAATATTACAGGTATGGGAGGCGTTGATAAACAAGACCAATTGCTAGCATGCTTTCCTGTTATGAGAAAATGCGTGAAAGGTTATAAAAAAATTGCGTTTTATCTAATAGACATGGCTATTTTCAATTCACACGTTCTATATAATCAGTCAATTGTGGAAGCAAAACAGGCATTGTCCAATTTCGTTTAAAACTTGCTGAAGAATTATTGGAGCAAGTGGTCCTGCCAAATTATAGTACCCGTGGGCGTCCTTCAAATGCCAATACGCCACAGCGTTTGCAAGCAAAAAATTGGGCACATTTTCCGGAAAATATTCCGGCAACAGAATCAAAGGAACATCCGACAAAACGGTGCCGCGTATGTTATAAACATAAAATAAGAAAAGAAACCACTTGGCAATGCAAACAGTGCCAGGTATCTTTACATTTACCGACATGTTTTGAAAAATACCACACGGTACAAAATTATTAGATTTTAAGTTAGTTCTTGTTCTTTATAAATATTTCTATTTTGTTACATTTATATATTTATTTATATTTTGTAATTAATATGTACTTTCAAAAATATATTTATATCACCAATATAAGCATATTCCAAATAAAATGTATTACTCTTACATATTAATCCATATAGCAAAAAATTAAATCCGTTCCATACGCATAAAAGTCTCCAAATAATTCCGTACTCAAAGGGTCAAAACAAGATATTTTTCTAATGATAGAAGGTCTTAGAGCTGCCCCACTCAGCGATAAATTGCTAGCAATTGAAAAAGCTATTCAGTAAAATTGAAAGTGCAATATACTCTCTCAAAAGAGTCAGCTGAATCCTTAAAGGGGGTTGTGTATAAACTAAGGGAAAAGTGGAACAATGCATACCGAGATTTATCCAAACTCTATAGTAAAAATACATCGTGGCTGGAACAAGAAATAAAACTGAAAGTAAGTTAAATAATAACTAAAAATGTTTGATTTTATGTTCCATTTTTAATTTTAAAACATTGAATTTTCAGTGGGATTTATCAAGCATTGACGATTTACTGAAAAACACACCTGACGTTACTGAAAAAGCTGCATGTTTAGCATATTACTAAAAAATAGATTCCAACAATCTAATTCAGTTTCGGCGTTTATGGCTGTTTGACCAATTAAAACAGGAAACTTCATCATAATATTATGAGGACGGGCTCGAGTTACTCTTGGTACAATTTTACTCCATCGTGTTCCGTCTTTGCCTACAATGATCATTTCAATGTAACACAATACAAGTGCATAAAATAGCTCCAGCTTACCCAAAAAAAAATTACTGTCATAGGACCCTAAATCGATTACCTGAAATAGTTTGAAAGTGACCCTTGCAGCAGCTGCATTCTCCGCACGCTTGTCGCTCTGCCGATGGAGCACAATTCAATAGTGAATATTTTTTGAAATAGTTGAGCGATTGAAAAAATTCTTTTTGGACGTTATTTATTGAGATAAGAAGATTATTTAATAATCTTAGAATCATTGAAATTTACACCATTGAATACTGAATGCGCATTAGAATACAGCTCGGAAAAATCTTTTTTTTTTCTCCCTAGATAATTTTCAGATTAAAATATAGTTGTCTCTCCTGCCTTCTCCTGGATTAAAATTGTGCGGATTGTTTAGAGGACTAAGTAAACTTTCGATTTATCGCAAATTTAGCCGCTCTTAGGCGTTCAGCGCCATTTTAGTTTGCTCGCGCGCGGTCGAGAAATTTCGGTACGCGGCCGAGAAATTTCGAAGTTCGGCGCCTTTGACGATTAGAGATAATCTAAATGGCTTCTGACTCATTTATACCTGCCCTTTTTAAAGCGCATTCATTCTTGGAAAATTACTTTCAAATTTCATTCATAAATTTTGCCGTTTTATGAATTCTCTTTTATAATTCCATATTTTTAAATAATTTCAGATAAAAACATTCATTATGGATGAAATATCTTTTAACAAAACAAGATATTTTTCTAAAGATAGAAGATCTTAGAGCTGCTCCAATCAGCATAAAATTTAAAACATACAAGATGGATTGAAAAGTAAATTATCGCTAATAGTTGACATTCTGAAGCAAGGAACAGTAACCACGAATGACGGAAAAACTGCTAGACGTTTTTTTGAACCGTCTGAAACAGTTTCAATTTTTATTGCTGTTGATCTGAAATTGATTCAGCGATTCCATCATATTTTGCAAGTACTTGCATGTGGTTTTGCTCGATTATATGCTGATTTATATCACTGGTATAATATGTCGACTAGTGTGTATCAAGTTCTAATTCACGGGTCGCAAATAATCGAAGCTGCCGAGTTGCCAATCGGAGAGTTGTCTGAAGATACACAGGAAGCCAGAAATAAAGATTTTAGAAAATACCGAGAAAGTTATTCTCGAAATATCCCGTGAAAAAACAATGGAAGATGTTTTCCATTGGCTCCTAGTATCTTCAGACCCTGTAATTACGGGAAAGCGAAAAATTCGTGCCAAAAAAAAGGAATCAGTTAAGTAAAGAAGCGCTGAAATTGTTAGCATCGGGAGAGCTTTTGGATATTTCATCGGATGAATCTGATTCGGAATTTTCGGAGAAGGTTGGAGGTTGAAGCATTCAGTCATTATTGTTTAGAAACAACTCGATTATAAAAATATATATATATATATATATATATATATATATATATATATATATAATATATAAAATATATATATATATATATATATATATATATATATATATATATATATATATATATATATATATATATATATATATATATATATATATATATATATATATATATATATATATATATTTTTATAATCGAGTTGTTTCTAAACAATAATGACTGAATGCTTCAACCTCCAACCTTCTCCGAAAATTCCGAATCAGATTCATCCGATGAAATATCCAAAAGCTCTCCCGATGCTAACAATTTCAGCGCTTCTTTACTTAACTGATTCCTTTTTTTTGGCACGAATTTTTCGCTTTCCCGTAATTACAGGGTCTGAAGATACTAGGAGCCAATGGAAAACATCTTCCATTGTTTTTTCACGGGATATTTCGAGAATAACTTTCTCGGTATTTTCTAAAATCTTTATTTCTGGCTTCCTGTGTATCTTCAGACAACTCTCCGATTGGCAACTCGGCAGCTTCGATTATTTGCGACCCGTGAATTAGAACTTGATACACACTAGTCGACATATTATACCAGTGATATAAATCAGCATATAATCGAGCAAAACCACATGCAAGTACTTGCAAAATATGATGGAATCGCTGAATCAATTTCAGATCAACAGCAATAAAAATTGAAACTGTTTCAGACGGTTCAAAAAAACGTCTAGCAGTTTTTCCGTCATTCGTGGTTACTGTTCCTTGCTTCAGAATGTCAACTATTAGCGATAATTTACTTTTCAATCCATCTTGTATGTTTTAAATTTTATGCTGATTGGAGCAGCTCTAAGATCTTCTATCTTTAGAAAAATATCTTGTTTTGTTAAAAGATATTTCATCCATAATGAATGTTTTTATCTGAAATTATTTAAAAATATGGAATTATAAAAGAGAATTCATAAAACGGCAAAATTTATGAATGAAATTTGAAAGTAATTTTCCAAGAATGAATGCGCTTTAAAAAGGGCAGGTATAAATGAGTCAGAAGCCATTTAGATTATCTCTAATCGTCAAAGGCGCCGAACTTCGAAATTTCTCGGCCGCGTACCGAAATTTCTCGACCGCGCGCGAGCAAACTAAAATGGCGCTGAACGCCTAAGAGCGGCTAAATTTGCGATAAATCGAAAGTTTACTTAGTCCTCTAAACAATCCGCACAATTTTAATCCAGGAGAAGGCAGGAGAGACAACTATATTTTAATCTGAAAATTATCTAGGGAGAAAAAAAAAAGATTTTTCCGAGCTGTATTCTAATGCGCATTCAGTATTCAATGGTGTAAATTTCAATGATTCTAAGATTATTAAATAATCTTATCTCAATAAATAACGTCCAAAAAGAATTTTTTCAATCGCTCAACTATTTCAAAAAATATTCACTATTGAATTGTGCTCCATCGGCAGAGCGACAAGCGTGCGGAGAATGCAGCTGCTGCAAGGGTCACTTTCAAACTATTTCAGGTAATCGATTTAGGGTCCTATGACAGTAATTTTTTTTTGGGTAAGCTGGAGCTATTTTATGCACTTGTATTGTGTTACATTGAAATGATCATTGTAGGCAAAGACGGAACACGATGGAGTAAAATTGTACCAAGAGTAACTCGAGCCCGTCCTCATAATATTATGATGAAGTTTCCTGTTTTAATTGGTCAAACAGCCATAAACGCCGAAACTGAATTAGATTGTTGGAATCTATTTTTTAGTAATATGCTAAACATGATAGTTGATTCCACAAATCTATATATGGAAAGTATAAAAGCCAAATTCAACCGTGAAAGAAATTGTCGTCCCACAGACTTGATTGAAATAAGAGCATTGTTTGGCCTGTTATACCTAGCAGGTGTATTTCGAGGAGGTCACCGCAAGATTTTTGGGCATCTGACGGGCTAGGAATTGATCTTTTCAAAATGGCAATGTCTGAAAAGCGCTTCAGATTTCTACTCAGATGTCTAAGATTTGATGATCGGTGTACAAGAAAAGAAAGACGTGAATTTGACATGTTAGCAGCTGTTAGGAATCTCTTCAGTAATTTCATTGAAAACTGCAAAAAAAATTATCTTGGGAAAAACGTGACCGTAGATGAAATGCTGCCAGCATATCGTGGTCGATGTGCATTTCGACAGTACATACCGTCGGAACCAAACAAATATGGTATCAAAATTTTCTGTTTGTGTGACGCCAAACTTTAAATACTTCGAATATGGAAATCTATTGTGGGCAACAGCCAGAGGGACCCTTGCGGCAAAGCAATTCATCCTCTGGTGTAGTAATGAGATTGTCTGAACCAATTTTTCAGTCGGGTAGAAATATTACCGCAGACAATTGGTTCACAAATGTAGAGTTGGTGAGAAAGTTAGAAGAAAAGAAGCTATCGTACGTAGGGACAGTTCGGAAGAATAAAAGAAAACTTCCAGCTAACTTCGTCTTACCAAAAGGGCGTCAAGTATTTGACAGTATATTTGGATATACAAAAAATGAAACATTAGTTTCATATGTCCCGAAAAAAGGAAAAACTGTAGTCCTTATTTCCAGTTTGCATGTGGCGTCGAACGAAGTGAAAGAAGATGCTTCAAAAAAGCCAGAAATAATAACATTTTATAACAACACAAAATCCGGCGTTGATGTGGTCGATAAACTTTGCGCTTCTTATAATGTTGCTAGATCAACTAAGAGGTGGCCTATGGTAATTTTTTACTATTTACTGAACGTAGCTGGAATCAACTCGCGGGTGATATTTCTTGGAAACAAAAATACGTTTTTTACAAGAAGAGAATATTTGAAAAAATTAGGACTAGCATTGCTAGACGAACAACTAAAAGTGAGGGCCCAAATAAAAAGTCTTCCACGACAAACCAAAGATTTGCTCAAAAATTACAAAACCTTGGAAGCACAACAAGAAGTTCAAGAGGCAACACCTGGACCAAGTAAAAGAAAGCGATGCGAACCATACTATGTAGAAAATAAGAAAAGTGTCTGCATATTGTTGCAAAAATGTGGAATTCATTTATGTATAAAACTTCATACAAATATGATTTGTAATAAATGTTATAATAAAGAAATTGAAGAGGGTGATTACTCCAATTAATTTTATAAGTTAGTAAAATATTTTGAATAAATAATGTAACTTTAAACATAGCTCTGTCGATAACCTAATTAAAATTTTACACATTTTCCATATAAAATAATTATTTTTTTTTTACTTGACAAAATGTTAAATTAAAAGCAGAGAAAAGAAGTATTAATATAAAATTTGCTGTATTAATATATTAAAAATAATAACAAAAAAAAATTATTTGATATATGTGTCTGCTAGATACAACGCAACCAAATACGTTAGAAATACCCTAATGGAAATGCAACAAGAATCGCATTCTGCGGTAAATTCAGGATGTTACTTTCCATAGAAATATTCAAGGTAGATGCTTTAAAAACTGCACCATCATTTGATTTTCCATTATCCCCAACATCTATGTATAAAAAAATGTATTCTGTATCAACTAACGCGAACAATTTGATGCTGAATGTACCCTTGTAGTTGTAGTAATTAGAACCACTCTTAGGAGGGCACTTAATCTGGACGTGTTTCCCATCTATTGCCCCTATACAATTGGGAAAGTTCCACTGCACTTCAAATTTGCGTTTCACTGATTCCCACTCTTCCTTTGTACTTGGCACCTGAAACAAATTTTTCCTATAATTTGTCACAATTGTTTAAAATATTTGTATTATGTTGTACAATTAATCTGTTTCATTTCAGGACAAGGAATTACAAAATATACCTACAGTCACTGACGTATCTGATATTGAAGGTATAGAGGATGTGGATTCTCCCATTTTTTTAAAATGTCAACGACAACAAAAAAACAAATTGCTAAATCTGAAACAACTGGAATGCAACCTCCGCGCTCCAAAATGTTTAAAAACCGGCTTGTAATTTAAAATGAAATGAAACGATTTAAAAAATTATATCCTAATTGTAACTGTTAACATGATTGTACAATAAATCTTAAAAATGTGTTTTCAGTTTACCTTGATATATTCTTCAAGTACTTCATAAACGGCTACCAAAACTTCGAGTATGGAAGGAAGACGAAATTGTTGGAATCAAACGTACCAGCACATCGTTATCAAGACAGCCTATTGATCTCACATTAGAGCAGAGAATCGATGCAGATGCTGGGAGAACACTTAGTGATATCGCATATCTGACTAATTCAATTTCTGCTCGCCAACGCTGGGCGCTAAGTCATTCATCCGTTAGAAGAATTGCAGCCATATAACATCAAGAGCAGTTGCCAACAACTTGATAGGTTTATAAACTCGTTCGATCGGTAAGTGAATTCCATCAACTTAGATTTATCACCTGATCAACTGTTCAATAAAGCTCCTCGAAAAGCTGTATCATCTTAAGTGAATGCATTTCTGTTAAATATCGAAAAAATTGGTAAAGAGCTAGGGTTAACGGTATAGTCGTTGGCACTCGTATAGTGATTGGCACTGTGACGATATAAGTGGACTAAATAAGAAAACTACTAAAGCTTTTAATATAGGATAAATCTCGAAATTTCGCGCCATCTATGTCAAATGTGTATTATTAGTTGCGTCATCGTCAATCCAATATGGTATTCGCAGTGAGTGAATGTGTCAGACGCGGTTCCTGTTGTTCCTTATGAGTGCCAAGTTTTCACAAATTGTGTAAGCCCCACCCCATTGTTCGTTGCGGTGTATTCGCGTGCTATCTGAAGTAAAACATAATTACAGGTGGGTTTCCTTTTAATGGAACTTTATAAATTATATTTTGAGGTTAGTTGGGGCTTTATTCACCCATTTTAATCGTAATTTCGGTAGTGCAAATAACTGGATGAAAAAATGTCAACTTTTTAATCATTGGCACCAGGTGCTTTGGGCGGTAAAGTACTTTATGTCAAAACTCATCTTGAAATACCTCAAATTTTATTTATTAATAAATAATAAATTATTGTATTAGGATTTTGTTAAATTGTCATGTCGAAAGTGTATGTAGACAGTTGTTGGCACCAGTGATATTAACTGTCTGGTTGGGTGCCAATGACTATGATTTGTCTAGGTCCGCCATACTCAAAGTGTGTTCCGCGGAACCCTAGGGTTCCGCAAGAATTTAGAACTCAGTAGCCACCCAGCACAGTAAAGTAATTTCATTCTAACTTGAAACAGTGCATTTTACGAGGAGAGTTTATTATCACGCCGCTCTTCAATAAAACTTTATGGCAAACCTATTGCAAGTTCTTTACTCACACCGATCCCTGTACAAAATACGAGAGTCAGAAGATTAAAAAAATATATCTCTACAGTAGCCCAAATATTTATTCAGGACGGCACGCGCCTAGATAAAAAGAATAGACTTAATACTTAAGTTTAAGGTGATTTATTTGTGCTTTATGTCTCACCGATGAGATCCGCAAGCCGCTTTAGCCTTTGTCTTGATGAAAACCGACCGCCGATATCTACTTGTGAGCGCGCAGTCACTTTGATAAAAGCCGCCGCTGAGATTAGACGCTATAGTTGTAAACAAGCGACTTTCGGCTATATAACTTCAAAACAAGTCGGGATTGTTTACACCGCATTTTTTATATTTCTATTTTTGTTTCGGCTTTTTATTTATCAAAGACGCAGACTCGAGTATTTTTAAGAATGTTCGAGATCGAGGCTAGGACTATAAAAGCGACGACCGCGCTTCGACACTCGAGTCAGCCGACGATTAGCGAAGTTTTTTTGTTCTACTGCTGTATTCTGATTGTATCAGTTTTGTACATATCTTCTTTGGACTAAACTCTTCTACTCAGTAACGATCGTGCTTTAATTTGATCCCACCACCCTGACAAGTAATTATTAATAAATAAGAATGGAACGTTGGCTTAAAGGCGTTAAACGTGTTGCAACAACATCTTCTAACGAAGCCGAATGTTCAAAAGCAGTACGCAGTTCCACGGTTTCAAAGGCGAAAAAAAGGGAGTATGATGAATCATATATCAGTTTCGGATTTGTTGATTCCAACGGCTCACCTCTCTGCATGTTATGTAGTAAACTGCTTCCTAATAGTTCCATGGCACCTGCCAAGTTGCGCCGACATTTAGAAACTGTACACCCCGAGCCTAAAGACAAGAATAGAGAATTTTTTGTACGTAAAAAAGAACAGTTATCGGAAAGTCAAAAAACTATGATGCAAGTAACCCAAACTATCAATGAAAAGGTCACAAAGGCATCATATTTAGTTAGCTATCGCATTGCACATGAAGGTGAAGCGCACACTATCGCTGAGATTTTAATAAAACCATGTGTGTTAGACATAACAAAATGTATGCTCGATGAAAAATCTGCAAAGCATCTTTCTACTGTGCCACTATCAAACGATACTGTTTCACGTCGAATTCATCTGGCAAGCTACGTCAAACAAGAGCTAGTTACACGTGTACAAAAAACACGATTCGTCATGCAAATGGATGAGTCTACTGATGTCGCTGGTCTGGCTATCTTGCTGGTTATCGTGAGATATCCATATGAAAGTTCTTTTGAAGAAGACATGCTTATGTGTTCACCGTTGCCCACAAACACTACGGGAGAAGAAATTTTTACTAAAATAAATATATTTTTTGAAGAAAATTATCTCAGTTGGAACGATTGCATTGACATTTGTACAGATGGGGCCAAGGGGTAAAACAGCAGGAGTCGTGTGCAAGGGACATTGAACTGCCTGTTATAATTGCAAGATAATTTCCTGTTTCAATGTGCATGGTACCTTACTTCAGATGTCAGCATATTGATAGGAAATGTAAGTTAATATGTAAGCATTTTTGGTTGGTTCGATCCATCCGGGTCGACGGCTTATTATTATTATAACTAAGATCGTTGTCCAGTACAGACATGTAACGTTATCAATATACGTGTGAGAGATTTTTAAACTTCCATTATTCTAGCGAATAGCTAGATCATGTCCCCCTTTTTACCCTAACGGACACATTCTTCACACGTGTCACGAATACAGAAAAAAGCACCTAATTGTGGTTCCAGTCATTGTCTCCTGCATAGACAAACACTAGCAATGAAGCAAATGCCGTCAAACCTAAAATTAGTAATGGATGAAGCGGTAAAAATTATTAATTTTATCAAATCACGACCACTACAATCCCGATTGTTCTCATTATTGAGTGAAGATTATGGTAGCAAACATAAAACACTGCTACTCCATACAGAAGTGCGATGTAAAGCGGGGTAAAGCTTTAACAAAGCTATTTCAACTTAAAGCCGAGTTACAAATGTTTCTTTCAGATACTTCTTCTAATTTGAAACACCGTTTGTATGATAAAACTTGGTTGTTCCGACTGTCTTTCATGGCGGATATCTTTCAAAAATTGAACGAATTAAATTTATCATTGCAAGGTAAACAGACAACAGTGTTCCAGGCCTGTAACAAAATAACTGCCTTTAAAAGAAAACCAGATTTTTGGATTATTTGCGTTAGTAAGAGAGAAATAGAAAGCTTTACGTTACTCAGTGAGTTTGTTAGCGATAACGACTCAGAAATGTTTCAAGATGATGTATTTGAAGAATTGGTCCAATATCTCACTTCGATGCGCGCATGTTTTGAGAAGTATTTTCCCGAAGAACAGAATACAAAATTGAAACTGAATTCATGGATTCATACTCCTTTTTTACCCACCGTGCAAAAGCCCGAAAGTATGTCAAATGAGATATATGAATCTCTTTTAGAAATGTCATCAGACACAAGTATGGAGTCATTGTTCAAAACGACATCTCTCAACGATTATTGGTGCAGAATCCGTGATGAATACCCAATGCTTGCCAAAATGGCTCTGAATATTCTTCTTCAATTTCCAACAACATATTTGTGCGAAACAGGATTCTCAACCTATGCAGCCACGAAAACAAAATACCGGAATAGACTGGACGCCGAACCTGATATGAGACTTCAACTGTCTTCTATCAAACCTGATATCAACCAATTAATGAAAAATAAAAAACAGTTTCGTACCTCCCATTAGTTATTTTTTTTTCTTTTTTAATATCTTCTATTTCTATTATTATACTTGTTATGTAAGTAAGTAATAAGTATATGTTACATTCTACGTTTATTATGCTTATTAATAAAGAATATACTTTTAGAGACTATTGTTTTATTGTAGGGTTCCGTCAAGTATTTCGCTTTCCAAAAGGGTTCCGTCACTAAAAAAGTTTGAGAACCGCTGGTCTAGGTGATAGTCGCCGTCATGCCAAACGTCATTGAAGGCTCAAGATATAGGAAAACCTATGACGAAGGGATGATATCAAGAGCCCTGGAAGATATATTAAATAATGGCTTAAGCAAGAAAGCTGCCTCGTGGAAATATGGAATTCCACGTTCCACTTTGCAATTTCGCTTGAGTCAAAAATTCAGTAAAACGACATTTGGACCAAGTCCAATTCTTTCAAAAGACGAGGAACAAATTTTGGTTGACTGGGTTCTCCATAGTGCTAAAAAAGGGTTTCCACGAAGAAAAGAACATCTGCAGATCAGTGTCAAGTGTTTTCTAGACGAAAAACCACGAGACAATCCATTTAAAGACAACATGCCGGGTGATGGCTGGTATAGAGCATTTATGAAGCGACATCCTATACTGTCTGAAAGAGTGCCTGAAGCCGTTACTGCTGCTAGTGCGAGGGTTAGTGAAGCAGACATTCGTAAATGGTTTCTGAATATTGAAACATACTTAGAACAAGAGAATTACTTTGATATTCTTAAATATCCCGACAGACGAGACATCTTTCATGTTATGTCCAAAGAACAAAACTGTCTTAGCACCCAAAGGTGCTAGGAATGTTTATGAGATTGATAATGCTCCAGCAAAATCTAATTTAACTGTTTTATTTACTTTGTCTGCTAAAGGTGATATAACTCCTCCGTTTGTCATTTATCCTTACAAACGCGTACCTTCTGCAATTACCAATTCAGTACCAGATACCTGGGGAATTGGCACGAGTTCCAATGGATGGATGGAAGCAGAATTGTTTTATGAGTATAATGCAAATATTTTTCATCCATTTCTAGTTAAAAAGGGCACACAATTTCCTGTTGTTTTATTTGTGGATGTAGCTGAGTGACCTCTGCTCCAAATTATTCTGATTTGCTTGTATGCAAACTCTACACGAATTTTACAACCGGCCGACGTTTCAGCTTTTAAACTACTCAAAACGTATTGGAAAAAAGGCGTATTAGAATGGAGAAGACACCATATTTCGGAGTCATTAACCCAAGAAAAATTTGCTCCTATTTTACAAAAAGTAATTGAAACTTACATGAAACCTGATATTATAAAACACGGTTTTGTTTGTACTGGTTTGTGTCCATAGGATCCAAATGCCATTGACTACTCAAAATGTCTTGGTAAAAATAATACTGATCAAGAGCCCAAAAAAGAAGACGACGTTATGATACCTCGGTTAAAATTTGAAGAAATAGTTGGCGTTAATTTAATTAACAAGCTTAAACAGTCAAATCCAACAACCGAAGAAGAATCTCAAAAATTTTGGGTTTGCATAGATTGTGGAAGGAATATGATTCAACATCGCACATTCGTAGATTTCTAGGAATTAGGCGGCCATAAGTCGAAATTCCAATAATGGACTAATGACAAACAATTTTTTTCCTGGAATAGTAGACTACCTGACGAACAATAGCCAACCCCACCCACATCCCTAGACTGCGCGAGCGCGCTGCCTTACTAGTCGAAACTTGATTGTCGCACTTACTGCACGTGAAAGTTCTTGACGCCCTTTTCGTATATCATTTTCTTCGGTGAATATTTTATGTGTCGTGTCATATTTGCTTGTTTAAGTGATGGATACCAATAATACAGGTAAGCCTTTATTAAATTAATATGAAATTGTATTAAATATATTGTCAATAAATGACTTAATGAGCCGTCAATAATACCCTTTTCTAGAAATTTTTTTTCTTTATTTTTCAATTTCAATCGAAAAAAAACTTTACTTCCGCACCTTTCCAAGTTACATTTTTGATTTCATTATATAGTATAAAGAAAACTGCTCAAAATCAGCTGCTAGTTTTAAAAATAAACGAGTTTGAAATTTTTTTGACAACAATAGGGAAAAATCGGATTTTATGTTTTTGTGTTATGTTTTGTGTTAATTTTTTTATTGTTATAGGTTCACCTGGCATCTCGGGGGTGAAAATGTTGACTCGTAAATACCTCTTTGATAAAATGAACGAGCAACATTCATTATCGATAAATAAAAAAATGAAATATTTAGAAAATTATTATTTACTCGTGTGTTATGGGGACACAGAAGAACATAAAAATGTGATAAAAAAGAAGTTTTCGTATTTTAAATGTGATTTGATAAAGAGGTGGTCTCGGGCGCATAGAATACTTGAAAACTTTTTGGCGGCCAATAATTCTTGGTTGGAAGGAACATTTGAGATCCCCGTAGACACGCATCAAAGGCCAGGACGACCTACCAAATCTTTTACCGAATCTAGCGAAAGAACAAAGAGAAGAAAAACTGAAGGAGTCCGCGAATCTTACGATGAAGAAGAGTAGATATCTAATGCGGGTTCAAGAAGGGTAATAGGGAAAATATGTGTATACTCGTGACGTCACATAGTTGTGACGTATATATATATATATATATATATATATATATATATATATATATATATATATATATATATATGAGTGAGGTATTATCAGAGTTGTGTGCTAAATTTAATTGCAGTAAGTATTTCATCAATATTTTTTTTGAAAATTTTAATTTTCATATTTTTAGATGGATTCAAATGAACTTAATAGAGTATCTCTTATAGAGAAGAAAGAAACAAAAAAACTTAACTTAATGGCGTTAGAAGAGGTGCAAGTATTTTTGCCTAATAGAGTCACAAAAACGTACCAGGAGCAAGTGCAATATTTAATAGACAAAAAATATTCTATAGTTTTTCGAGGGAAAATCGATACTGGAAAATCAAATCAACTTTCATCATTCGAAATAATTAGAAATTAAGTGAGTTTCTTTTTTTTTAAATATATAGTAAGATGAAAAAACTATTTTTTTTTATATTTTGAGCAGTGTAGATAATGTGATTAAATCGAGAAGAAAAGGTATTTCCGATACAGGATATTATATAAAATTAATTGATAAACATATCAGAACTTGTCATCTTGAATTGAAAAAATTCAAATTTACAGTAGGAGGAAAGCGTAAAATTTTCAATAAAATTGGTCTACTTAAACATTTAAGATGTTTATTGAAAGCAAAATATCATATAGGTTTTGGAATTAAACAAATTAGAAAGGTTAAGTGGGAGAATATTAGTACAATTTTCAAAAGTAGAATAATAACTGGAGTTATTATTAATATTAAACATAAAAATATTACAGAAGTTAAGAAAATTCTTGAAGGGCATTTTATAAAAACGCAATTGTATCAAATATCGTAAACATGTATCAGCATTTATTTTATTATAAATAAGACTTTTGTAAACAACTTAACAATGTTTATAGTTAGTTCGTTCTTGAGATTAATTATATTCATTCAACTTCATAAAATATTGTAATTTTATGTAAAATAAATTTTTTAAAAATAAATTCCGAAAACCGAAATTTATAAGTGGCGCAGTCATTCGGATTAGTGCGGTCGCGATTTTTTACGCAAAAGTAAAAGTTCCGACTACGTACTTCAGTACAGCAGCACTAGACCCACGAGCTCTACGAGGGATAGGACTTCAGATAGTTGTAAGTGCCAATTTTCCTTATTTTTATTCCTTTTTTATTATCTATCCTTATCAAACTTTGAATAAGGGAGAGATAATCTAATAATTTTGAATATTAATTTTTATGAACGATTTAGATAATTTATTAAATACATTTTGTAATTTAAACTTAAAAGAGAATTCAGAAAAAATGGCAACTTCAAATCCGAAAACCCTAAATTAAGAATTATTTAAACTTAAATCAGAGATTATCAAACCGTATGATGAAAATAAAAATACTTTAAACAAATTTAAATACTTGGTTTAAATTAAAAGAAGCGTTGATACAATGTTTCGCGGATAGGCGCGATTTAGATTGCATTTTACAGGAATTAACTAGAACAAGACCGCTTAAAAATGAAAATCTGATAGCTTTCGGAAATAGACTTCAATTGTTAAAAAGTCAAACTATACAAATAATTAGTAACAATTTAAATTTAAGTGAAATTGACAAGAGGTGTCAAATAAATCATTGTGAAAAGACAGCCTTGAACACCTTTATAGCAGGATGTTCAGGTATTATACGCAACAATATGTACTTAAAAAAGCCTAACTCTTTAGAGGATGCTATGGCTTTCGTTGATGAGTTTGAAAATTTTGAAAAACTCTACGGCCAATTTTATGAACCCAGAGTTGAAAATTACAATAATAATAATGATGTCCAAACGAATAAAATAAGAAATAATAACCAATATAAAAATAACCAACATAGTAATTATAATTCCTTTTACCGACAATCTTACAATAATAATTATAGCAGATATAATAACAATAATAATTATAATGATGAAAGATATAATAATAAGAAATAATTGATTTCCACCATTTGTTCGAGCGCGATGAAAGTGATGATCGAATAGAAAATTTTCGAAAAGAGCCTCGGAAGAAAAATTAAAAATAATTGAGATAAATATAGCTGCAAATAACCCATTACCGTATATCGAAATTAAAAATCCAAAATTTAAATTATTAATAGATACGGCAAGCAATAAATCAATATTAAAACCTTCAATCGTTGAAAAATATTATCCTCAATGCATATATAATTCAAATGTAGAAATTCGAACATCACTAACTAGTAAAATAATTCGACATCAAACAAAAATCCCCGCATTTAAAGAATTTAACTATAATAACACAATAGATTTTATTTTGTATGACTTTCATGACTTTTTTGATGGAATACTAGGTATAGAAGATATGCTGAAAATGCAAATAAATATCGATTTTACTAATAAACAATTAAATAACAAAAAAGTTTCAATTCCAATAAAACTTAGAAAACCAACTGACATAAAATTCTCATTTGACATTGAACCTACCGAAAAATTATTAAAATCATTACCAGTAAATATATTGAACGGAGAAATATTAGTAAATAAAACACACTTAGGAAAAGCCTATATACCAGAAACATTAACAACATCACAAAATGGATATGCTATAGTCGAAATAATAAACGAAACATTCAAAACAATCTCTATAACTTTAAATGAACCTCTTAAAGTCCAGCCATTTGAAACAAACCAATATGAAATTCACAACTTTAACTATTCAAAAGAAGATAAAAAACTAATTAACGAAAATTATAATTGGCGCAAAAATAAAATAGATATAAGTAAATTAATTCGAACTAATCATATGAATGAAGAAGAGAAGAATAATATAATCAAATTATGTAAGAAATTTTCTGATATCTTTCTAAAACCAGGGGATCCATTAACGTTTACATCTAAAATAAAACATTCGATAAAGACAACTGATGAAATTCCAATACATGTGAAATCTTATAGATACCCATACATACATAAAGAAGAAGTACAAAAACAAATCAACGAAATGTTAGAAAAAGGTATAATAAGAGCTTCATATTCCCCTTGGAGTTCACCCATATGGATTGTAAGCAAGAAATTGGATGCATCTGGAAAACAGAAATGGAGACTAGTAATTGACTACAGGAAACTAAATGAAAAAACTATTTCTGATAGATATCCAATTCCTAACATTACTGATATATTAGACAAATTAGGACGAGCTCAATATTTTACAACATTAGATTTAGCTAGTGGTTTCCACCAAATTCAAATGTCAGAAGAATCAATAGAAAAAACAGCTTTTAGCGTAGACAATGGACATTATGAATTTCTTAGAATGCCATTAGGATTGAAGAACTCACCTGCAACATTTCAAAGAATCATGGACAAAATTCTACAAGAATTACAAAACAAAATTTGTTTAGTATATATGGATGATATTATAATATTTAGTACAAGTCTACAGGAACGTATGCAAAATTTACAAGCAATATTTTATAAATTAAGAGAAGGCCGGTTAAAAATTCAATTGGATAAATGTGAATTTTTATGTAAAGAAGTAGAATTTCTTATTGTTACATCAGAAGGCATTAAACCCAACCCAAAAAAATTAAAGCCATAAAAAATTTTCCTATACCTTCCACTCAAAAACAAATTAAATCATTTTTAGGATTATTAGGATATTATAGAAAATTTATTAAGAATCTCGCAAAGATCACAAAACCAATGACAACATGTTTAAAGAAAGACAAAAAGGTAGAACACACACAAGAATTCATTAATTGTTCTAATATTTGTAAACAACTTTTAACGTCGGAACCTATTGTGGTGCCCTTTAAGTCAATTACTTATTCTTTTATATCTCTATCTATGTATACACCCTGTACACTAACTGTTAATTATTTATAACCAGGTAAACTATATCGTAATTATGAACCAATATTATGTGTCATCATTAATTATAAAAAGGTAATTCCAAACTATTAAGACAATAGAAAAATGGTGAAGTTCAATCGCTGTTTAATTTCTACCCCTCGTTATGGCCCTGCATTACATGGCGATCCTGCCAGTTCGGGAAAGTTCTCAGATGAAAGTTAAAAGTGAACTTAAGGGACTTTTTTCCAATTCGAAATGGGTACTAAAAACTCTAAAGAAAGTGAAGTCGCGAGCAGTGGTGTAGTCAATTTTAACTTCATTTTGGAAGATGACCTTTTGCAAATGCCCACCGAACTAAGGGTGTTTATGTACGTTATTATGTACATGGTTTTAAGATCACAGGCCACTACCGCTGATGTTTAACGGAAGTGTCAGATGGAGCAGTAGCAACCGGGGTGGCAATACATCGTACAAGGAGTAGTAGTATACTTAGGTAATAATCCCAGGCAAAAAAAAAGAGATGCTACACAACGCAACGCTGGAGCTGGTATGTGATTCTAGTATTTTTTATGGAACCTTGACGGATGGACAATTTATCACATTTCAGAATTCTTTTTGAACAAATATAGATTATATATAATTAATTAAAGTTTATGATGTAATATTAGTGCCTGAGCTACATATTTAATAACGCTGTTTTAAAATAAATTTAGGTATCTTTTAAAAATTAATTACGTTTGTTAGTAGTGCTAGGTTATTTTATTGGGCTTTAGTAGTATTTATATAATTATTTTAATTTATGCCTTCTGATTGGGAGTTGGTCTTTACAAGGTTATCCGATATAAAAACAATCATAATTAATGAATCTAAGAGAATTTTAAAGACATTAGTCCCCAAATCAAGTAGAGTAAGAAACGAAGTTTTACAAAATTTAATTTATAACTATAATACATTCATTGAGATAGTAAAGAAAATATTCCCGTCATTGGATGATAAACAAAAACAGTTAGTATTGAAACTATTTACAACCGTTAGAGATAGGATAGTTAGATCATTTCAAGTTTTACGTATAAATTATAAAATCCCTAGCTCTTGCCTTGAATGTATAAACCTCGAAATAAAAGACGAAACTATTGAATTTGATTCAGATCAAGACTTGACGCCTGGCAGAGACTTAAAAGACTTAAAAATGTCTACTTCAATTATCGATTTTTTTAACTTAGCTAGTAAACTAGTATCGAAGGAATTTGACGGTGCAGGCAAACTACAGACATTTTTAGATGCGCTATCACTGCTCAATGCAAATTCGACAGGTCACGAGGCAAATGCAGTGGCTTACGTCAAAACAAAACTTAGCGGTAGAGCTATAGACTTAATTACCGACAACGACGCGACCTTAATCCAAATTATACAAAAACTTAAAAACAATATAAAAACCGAAAGCTCGAAATCAGTTAACTCTAAACTTCTTAACCTAAAACAAACAAATAAAGATAATGTTAAATACGCCGAAGAAATTGAAATCTTGATAGGTAGTTTAAGAAGAGCTTACATTAGTGAAGGAGTACCCGCTGATACAGCAGAAATATATTGCACTGATGCGGTCGTCAAAGCTACCCGACTAGAATTTATGAGGGGGCATGCCTTATATAGCGTGTGGGCCTCATGTGGCAAATGGGGGGCATGCCGATTGAGGGATTTCCCCGCAACTTCCTCATGAGCACCTCACGGAAAAAATTATAAATATTGAAGTGAGGTATGCCGTATGAGTTTCCCATAAGGATATTATAGGGTAAACCTAACACATATATGGTATTTTAAAGAGATGGGCAATCCCCTCGTCTACCCCATGAGGGCTCGATTTGACAAATATCAAATATACTATTTTTGGTAAAATTAAACTTGTCACAATTGTTACTTTACTACTACTACTACTACTACTAATTGTTAATAGTACAATTGTTCATGAATTGTAATAATTGTTAATCGTTGTCTTATCGGATTTACCTTACGAAATTGCAATATTTTAGAACGTATTGCATAAAGTATATCGTTTATGTACATCGTATTGCGCATGCTCAGGTACACATAGTGTACATAGTACATATAGACAAATATATATTTTCATAAGCAGTTACAAATTTACATTAATCTTTACCAGTGTAAATAATTTCAGTTTGATTATTGTTGAAAATTATTATTTATTGAAGTAAATATTGACATAACATCATGAATAATTATTTTAGACAACGCGAGCTTAGGCGTTTGAGAGCAGAAAGATTCAGGCGAATTCGACAAGAATTACTGTCAGCAAATTCCAACCAAGAAAATTTGATGCCTTCTGGCAATGAAGACGTTTTAGAAAACATTGAGAATCAATTACCAGATATTAATGAGTCATTCAACAATACAGCAAGTGATAATAGTTTGAATTCCAATCTAGAAGATCATAGTGCTTCCAATTCAAATGCTGAAGTGGAATTGGAATTAGTGCAAAATTATGAGCAAGAAGCAATAAGTGATGAAATATCAGCTGTGGTAGAAGAAGAGATGAATGAAGAAAGTCATGATAGAGATGATGTTAATCATGAAGAATTTGACGATTTGTTATTATTTCATGATGTTAGCTCAGACGATGAACTAGAAAACGAGACTCATGATGCAATAGATGAAGAAGTAGATGATACTGATCAATCGGTTTATGATGTAGAAGACATTCGCAAGTGGGCTTTAATGAATCCGCCTATACCTCATAGTCGTTTAGAATCATTATTAGCTATTTTAAGAAGAAGATCTTATCCTACTCTACCAAGATGTGCAAAAACTTTCTTGTATACTACGTCAGAAAATTATAATATTGAAGTTTTTGATAATATTGGCAAGTTTGTATACTTTGGCATAGAGAAAACTATAAGAATTCAATTAAACCCAAGTATTCATGAGCTAAATAACATAGAACTGATTTTCAATGTTGATGGTTTACCTTTGTTTAAGTCCAGTAAAAAACAGCTATGGCCAATACTCTGTAAAATCCATCATGATCCAAACATTTACAAACCATTTCCTGTTGCTGTATATTGTGGAGATCAGAAGCCACAAAGTGTTCAGAGATATTTAGATAAATTTATAGAAGAACTCAATAGTTTAATGCAAACAGGAATTATTATAGATAATCGCAAATTCATTGTATCTGTAAAAGCATTTATTTGTGATACTCCTGCTCGCTCTTTTTTAAAGTGCATCGTAGGTCATGGTGGATACTGGGCGTGTGAAAGATGCTTAATAAAAGGTCAACAATACATGAATAGAAGAATTTATCCAATATGTGGGGAATTAAGAACAAATGAGTCTTTCAGGAATCAATCTACTCCAGGTCATCATCAAGGTGTATCACCTCTACTTCGTATATACCCGGAAATTGATTTAGTCAAGCAATTTCCATTAGATTCCATGCATCTGCTTTTCCTTGGAATAATGAAAAAATTGTTGGGATGTTGGATAGACGGTGACGTCAGAGAACTTAAACTTAGTAGCAGGTTTAAGTCACTATTGACTGATATGTTATCGAAAATAAAAGTGCCTAATGAATTCCAGAGGGCTACGAGATCTTTAACAGAATTTCATAAATTCAAAGCCACCGAATTTCAATTTTTATTGCTATATGCAGGGCCAGTCATTTTTAAAAAAGTTTTAAAAGATGAAGTATTTAAACATTTCATGTTATTACATGTAGCATGCAGAATTCTATTTTCTAAACAGTTAGCTATGGTGCAATGGCCATCCGCAAAACATTTTCTAACATTATTTGTCACTATAGCACCAGCTATATATAAACCTGAATTTGTTATAGGAAATGTTCATAATCTTTATCATTTAGCCGATGATGTAGCATATTTTAATTGTCCTCTATATGAAATATCTTCGTATCCATTTGAAAATGCTCTAGGTAAAATGAAAAAACTTATTAGAAATGGCAATAATCCTCTTTCACAGTTGTGTCGGAGATTCAATGAAATTTTTTACGTTTGGAATGAACCAACAGGTATACCTCCGAATGTTGTTATAAAAAGACAACTGAAACCAGATTCATCAGGTCGAACTACCATAAAACAGCTTGAATTTAAAGGAGTGTTACTAACTACAAAAGAGCCAAATAACACCATATTACTGACAAATCAAAAAATTTTACAAATAAATGATATATACATTCCTCCACGTGGTGATATAAGTACTATTGAAATGTGTGGTAAAATCCTAAGAAAAAGAAAACCTCTTTTTACATATCCATGTAATGCTAAATTTCTACAAATGTTTAATGTCTCTGCAAATAATGAGAATATTGTGACGTGTAAAATTATAGATGTGGATAAAAAAATGGTTTGTCTAAATTTAAGTGATGAACATAAAGAAAAAATATATGTGATACCACTACTTCATATGTAAAAGTGAAAAATAAGAATGTTTTATATGGTACAATCTGCCGTTTGTATTGACGGCTTTAAACTTTAAGTCTCATAATCTTATACAAACATCTATTCTACGAAGAGTATTGTTTATGTTTATATTTTCAAGTGGATGGTAATCAGTATAGAAATCTTTTCTACGCGTCAACAGTAAGAATCAGTTTAATTTCTGAATCGTGTTCAGTCGTTCGTGTATACTCTTAACCATATAATTATTGTAGGTTAATAAATAGTGATATAATTAAAATAGTTGATATATTCTCGAAAAATAATCACCATGAGTACTGATAATAGTACATCAAATGATGATGTATCAGAAGTGGTTGCAGATTATAAGTATAGACTAGTTGTTTTTGTTGGTAAGAAAAAAAAAAAAGATATTGACATAGTGCCATCGTCTTGGATTTTTTATGATGAAAAAACAGACACAATCAAGTGCAAATTTATGCCTCCACCATACGATGTAAAGCGATCGGATACGTTATCAAAAATGGTACAGAATTGTGAACAACCGATAAATGATTGGCCAGTTTATTCAGTAGACATCCGAGGAAGAGCTCGTAAGTTGTGAAATTATTCGATTGATTAATTTCATCTCGAATTTATATACTCTGAGAAAATAAGATAAATAGAACAAAGGTATGTTTCTTGTGTTGGATTCATTTTTCTAACAACCTCAATTAAAAAAATATTTCTAGCTTAAAAAAACTTTTAATGTCAATGTCTAACATGATATTATGATTACTATATTATTTTTAGTGATAAAAAATAGTTTTCAATACTGTAATTATTATTTAAATGAAAAAAAACTTTTTCGCAACAATTACAAAAAAACTCCTTTGTTCTAAAATTCTATTTTTTTCAGTTATCATTTTTTATTGATTTTTTTTATTAAGTACATTATTCTAATATTCAGGAACGTTTGAAGAAGCTAATGAATTGGCTATCCAATTGGAATATAAGCCATTTGCTTATTCTACACAAAATGAAGAGACAGCTAAAGTAAAGGCTGCTAATGATGTGCATTTTTTTAAAAATAGAAAAACATTCAGAGATGAATCTTTGAAGATGTTAAATGAAATCAACATCGATTTAGGTGAAAAAACACGTGTGAATAGAGGTAATTTATGATGAAAATATAGATTTTGTTACTTGGAAAACATATATTTGTAAGTACGAAAAGGTGATGATATATTTTAAATTTTTAGCTCAGCCATCATCGCAAAAGTTACCAACAGAAGAAGATAAACAAGATAGATATTATTCTTCCACAGACTCAGACGAAGAACATTGTTACGATGCATCTAGATCAAAAAAAAAGAAAATCATTACCAGAAAAAATATCAAAAGATCTCGCATATCTTCGTCCAGTACATCTGATTCGAATTTAAAAATTGATGAAAATAATCCACAAACACCTAATGTAATGGAAAAGCTAGATAAGAATTGTCAACCAGTATTATTATGCTCGTCAACAAACCAACATTCAATTGAAAAAATCGAAGGTGACCAATTTGGTAGGTATTGAAAGATGAATAGAAACCGCATTATTAATTATAATTATCAACATTTGGGAAACGAAGTATATTCTTTTCTTATGTTACAGAAAAGTTATATCGTATGATTGATGCCCGCTTTAAGACTTTTTCAAATGAAATATCGGAGAAATTCACTAAACTCAATAGTCAATATAATTCATTATCTTTACAAATTGGACAGTTAAGTGGAAAAATTATTGAGATTCAGCATCAATTAACAAAGAATAATATCAATAACACAGATATTGAAGTCGATAGTGATGATGAAAATGCTGAAATAAAACTTCCATGTAAAACAAAAATAGATTTTGATCAGTTCGATGAAAAACTTGAAAAAGATAAGAATTTTCAAAAAAAATTCGTAAGTATTCATGTTTAAAAAAAGTTTTTATTATAATATTAACGATTTGAATACTTACCGAATATTGAATTATACGTTTAGGTTCGGAAATTACTTCAAAAAGTCAATAGACGCTTACCCATAACTAGGAATTTTGGCGAATTATTAAGATATTGTATATCTCGCGATGTAGGTCTCATGTTCGCTCCAGTTAAGACTTCAAAAAAAAAATCACATGTATTCAAGGATACATGTCTTTTTAAAGTTATAAAAGGTTAGTGAAATTAATGTTCAAGTTTCACAAAATGAATACAAATAATTAATAAATATTGTATTTAATATTTATAATTGTCCTAAATTAATGTTTTCTTTTTAGCGACGCTCAGAAAAGTTTTTTCGAAACCAGGCGAAGATGTCCCAGACCAAAATATTCTTGATGCTATGGCTTCAGCTCTACATAATTGTAAAGACTGGGACGGTGGACGAACTGCTCGTTCCAAGAAACCTGCTGAAGCTAATAGTGAAATAGACAATGAGCATTTAGACTAGTATTTCAGATTAGTATTCTTAATTGCGTAACTTTTTTATATAAAGTAAAATATACATTATGTAGTTTATCCCGTGCATTATATTGTATTCTGAAAGTTTGATTTAAAAAATAGTTCTTTATTACTTATTGTATTTTAAGATTGTAATGACTATGAATGTATTGTTTGTAATTGATATATCTATATATATTTTAAAATACATTATTTTTAATGTTGCCAATGAAATTCGGTTAATTTCCCTGAAAATTTTCAAATAGGGTAACAGTTAATTTTCCTTATGAGGTCCACATGCGGTATACATAATGATGCACGAATGAGGCAAGGCGTTATATACCCTTTGTGCGCCCTATGAGGCAGCATCATGAGGTCCCCACGAGGCAGTGTGGCTAGCCTCGTGAGGGCCCTAGCTGAACCCCTCCCAAAATTCTAGTCGGGTATTAAATCTAATACTAGGTCCGAAAAAGTCAAATTAATAATGGAAGCAGGCACTTTTTCTAACACTCGCCAAGTACTAACTAAATTCGTAGGAATAGATGTTCAATATAACGCTAGTGTTCTATTAAAAACATCTCTGCCACATCTACAAAAATTTTCGCTATAACTCGTTCAATGACAAAGCGTACTCCAGATACAAACTCGACCATTGCCGAAAAAACTAGCCCACAAAATAATAGACCAAAAGTGTGTCAAACCACCGACAATTTTATAATGATTAATATCCCTTATTTAAAATTTACTATTAAGCCAGATCTTAGAGTAATTCTGGGTCAAAAGGACAAAATCAGCGCTATGGAAACAATACATTTTGCTAACGACAACTTTTCTTTAGGGAAATTGTTGTCTCGGCTTGAAATTTTAGCTAGCAAAAATAACATTAAGACATTAAAATTAAAAATTAAGGATCCTATATTTACTATGTGCACAATTAATGATTTTAAAGAAAAGAGCGAAACTATGTTGAAAAATTTAAATATAGTACTATATGATGAACCTACAATTATCACAAATAAAGCCGAAAAAGAAAAAATTGTCGCAGAGTACCATGATCATCCACTCCTTGGTGGTCATTGCGGGGCAGAAGCGACTCTTAAGAAAATTAAAGCTAAGTTTCGTTGGAAAAATATGTCTAAGGACGTAGCCAACTATGTCAAATCATGCCAAAAGTGTCACATGAATAAAAGTATAATTGGCCATAGGGAACCGATGGTACTCACACCGACGCCCCAACGGCCATTTGATATTACGTATATAGACACCATAGGACCATTTCCTAAGACATCGGACGGAAATTGTTACGCGGTTACAGCTCAATGCGAATTGACAAAATATGTTGTCATAACACCAGTACCCAATAAAGATGCCCTAACTATCGCAAGTAATTTAAGATTAAGTACTATTTATTAAGTAGGAATAGGAAACGTATTTTTGGGATTTAATATTTAGTTTTAGAAAAAGGGATCCTTATATCATAAGTAAATATTTCAAAAAAAAACGAGCTTTTCATTTTGTTTTGTTGTTTTAGATGTGGAATATGAATTGTATTTCTGATGTGATCAGCAACACATTTCTCATATTTCTTTTTTCCGTGAGACTGAATGTTCTTCATTTACCGGCCGAAATGAAGTCCATTCTTCCGAAAGGGGGAGATGTGGTGCCCTTTAAGTCAATTACTTTATTCTTTTATATCTCTATCTATGTATACACCCTGTACACTAACTGTTAATTATTTATAACCAGGTCACCTGTGTTTTGGTGATATTGCAATTTACTGTCTACGTAGGTAAACTATATCGTAATTATGAACCAATATTATGTGTCATCATTAATTATAAAAAGGTAATTCCAAACTATTAAGACAATAGAAAAATGGTGAAGTTCAATCGCTGTTTAATTTCTAACCCTCGTTATGGCCCAACATTACACTATATTAGCTTACCCAGATTTTAATAAACAATTTTACTTGACGACTGATGCATCGAAATACGCAATAGGAGTAGTATTGTCCCAAGAAGGACACTCAATTTCTTATGCCTCAAGAACATTAAATGATGCGGAAACAAATTATTCAACAATAGAAAAAGAACTATTAGCAATTGTATGGGCATGTAAATATTATCGACCATATTTATTTGAAAGAAAATTCACCATAAATACTGATCATAAACCTTTACAATGGTTAATGTCGCTTAAGGAACCAAATTCAGGATTGGTTCGGTGGAGATTAAAACTGGAAGAATACGATTACGAAATTAAATACTTAAGAGGAAAATCTAATTTAGTAGCAGATCCATTATCAAGAATAAAACCAGATTGTAATGTGAATGCATTAGAAACAGAATCACTAAATGTTAATATTGATGACCTAGATTCGATAATTCAAAGAGAAATTGATAATTTACCAAATGATTTGGAACCGATAAATGATGACCTATTACCTGATTTATCATATTTAGATGATGTCGAAGAAACTATTTAGAATGAAAATATAACAAATGACAAAATAAACATTATATCAGACATTCAAGTACGTCCACCATTAAACAGAGACTCAGATCTAGAAACGATACATTCTTCCTTAGAAAATCCAATATTAGAAATACCAATTTCAAATAGATCATTGAACACCTACAAACATCAAATTTTAATAACAAGTGGCGAAGAAAATAGTATAAGAACAAAAAGAGAAAAATGTTTTGATAATACTCGTATATTATTATATTATATGGTGGCTAAGCACCCCAGATGGGGTAACGCCGCTCTTACGAGCTTTCTAGATCTTTTTTTTTCTTTGTTTCGGGGTAGATCAGTCCCCATTCTCTTCTGTTTATATCTTGTGGCACATATCCTGCCAGGCTCGTCTATCTTTCGTTTTTTCTTGCCAGTTCCACATCCCAATTCTCTTAAGGTCGTCTTTTACCTCTTGCCACCATGTAGACCTTGGTCGTCCTCTTCTTCTAGCACTTCCAGGGGTCCAATCTAATATTGAGTACACTACTGTTTCCTCTCCTGCTCTCCATACATGTCCCAGCCATCTTGCTCTTTGTTGTTTAATTTTTCTTACTATGTCCTCTTTAATTTCTTGTGCTATTTCATGGTTCATTCTTCTTCGGTACTCATTTTCTGTTAGTTTTACTGGTCCTAATATTGTTCTTAATATTTTTCTCTCAACAATTCTTAAGACTTCTTCTTGCTTTTTTGTCATAGTCATAGTTTCTGCAGCATACATCATGACCGGTCTAATAACTGTTTTATATATTCTCATTTTTGTACTTTTTCCTAGTATTTTGTTTTGCAGTAGTTTTTTGTTAGCGTAATATGCCCTGTTAGCTGCTGTTATTTTTTCTTTGACTTCTGCCTCTTTATTTCCGTCACTACTTAAGGTTGTTCCTAAGTACTTGAATGTATCTACTTCCTCAAAATCAAAATTTCCAATTTTTATTTTCTGTTTACCTCCTATAATACGTTTATCTAGCCTCATTATTTTTGTTTTCTTTTCATTTATTTTGAGACCCATTTTACTTCCTTCTAGTACTATTTCCTTTAGCATTTCTTCTATTGTGTTTCGACTTCTTGTGATAAGTGCTATGTCGTCTGCATATGCTACTATTTGTCCACTTCTAGTTTTTATTGTTCTCTTGTCTATTTTACGCATCACATATTCCAGTGCCAAATTGAACAGCGTCGTTGATAAAGCATCCCCCTGTCTTACACCCTGATTTATTTCAAATTCTTCTGTGTTCCCCACTTGTGTCCTTAGTGTGACACATACTTTTATATATTATATAGATTTAGAATTTATTCATAAACAGATTAATAATTTGAAACAATACTATTATAGCTTAAAAAATAATTTATCTCAAGCGAACGCTACAAATCCTATTTCGTTTCATAATCTAGTTAAACAATCATTAAGTAGAACAGAAATTTTAATTAATACTTTAGACAAAAAATCAGAAAACATTTATCCGCATTCAAGATTAAAAAGAGGATTAATAAATGCAGTAGACAAATTAGATAAATGGCTTTTTGGAACTTCAGATTCAGATGATGAAGAAAGATATAATAATGCTATAAATGTTTTACAACAAAATCAAAAACAAATAATTCATGAAGTAAATTTACAAATATCATTACATAAAAAATTAATTGATCATTATAATAGATCGATTACGACTCTATGGATTAATCAACAAAAACTTTCAGATAATTTAGAGAAATTTCACATTTCAATTGAAAATAAAATAATAACTTTGAATAATTTTATAACATTTCAGAGTAAAATTTCACAAATTAATCTGGATTGTCAAAGTTTAATTACACTGATTGATAATATTGAAAATGCAATAACGTTTTCTAAATTAAATACAATTCACAGTTCTGTCATATCAAGTCAAGAAATTTTGGAAATGATAAAATATTTAAGTACTATTTATAATAAAGAACAAATCCCAAAATTTAATAATATTTTGACGTATTATCTCTTTCATGGTTCGCAAGTAACTTTTTCCAAATCGAAAATAATATTTGCTACCCATGTTCCTAACCTAAAACCCAAAACCTATGAATTTTTTCATTTATATCCTGTGATCCAAAATCATACGATATTTATCCCTCCTCAACCTTACTTGGCCAGAAGTCAAAAAGAAGCTAATTTTATTAAAGAAGAATGCCCAGAATTAGAAGGAAAATATTATTGTAAACAGACTTTCAAGTTACAAGATAATTGTACTATTGAACTGTTAAACGGACATTCAGGTGAAAATTGTGTTATTAGTGAAATTAATCTTCAAGAAACCATATTAGAACAAGTAACAAATAATGATCTTTTAGTGATTCCAAGATCAGAAACTGAAGTGATATCTAAATGTGTTTCAGACCGTTATTTTAAAATCAGTGATCCATCAATTGTAAAGATTCCAAAAAACTGTAGTATCCAAATAGAAAGTGAAATTTTCTCAACCAATATACAAATTAAAAAAGGAAAATCGATAATATTACCAAAATTAAACTTCAAATTTTTAAACAATAAAATTTATAAATGTCCTAATTTAACCAATATAGATTTTGATAAATTATATGAAATTAATATAATTGCTAGAAACATAAAACCAATTCATGAAATTTACAATCCGCCAAGCCATGTACCAATTGGATTATTTACTATAGTAATAATAATTTGTATAATTTTAATAATATTTTGGTTAATTCGTAAATATAAAAATAAATTTGTGAGAAAACAGAAAATTGAAGAAACGAAGAAAGAAGACGTCGAATTAGAAGAAAGAAGAAAACAAGAGATGAAAAATACCTCCGTCATTTTTCATTCTTAGGGATGGAGGAGTAGGGATGTAGGAAAATTCTTGAAGGACATTTTATAAAAACGCAATTGTATCAAATATCGTAAACATGTATCAACATTTATTTTATTATAAATAAGACTTTTGTAAACAACTTAACAATGTTTATAGTTAGTTCGTTCTTGAGATTAATTGTATTCATTCAACTTCATAAAATATTGTAATTTTATGTAAAATAAATTTTTTAAAAATAAATTTGATTCATTTGGTTTATTCAAAAACAAAATAAAAAAATGTTTACTTTCAATGTTGATGCTTAAAGTGAATACTACTTTTTGTGCAGATTTTATAAAAATGACAAATGATGAAGAAATTGGTGATAGAAAATATTTCAATACTCCAAACTTTATCATTGATTCGAGCACAGATTTGTTTTATTGGTTTAAAGAACATGTAGTGGATTATATTTTGAATAAATTGTCAGAATTTCAGGAAAAGGATAGTGGATGGGCTTTATCTGAAATTATTTTATTAGAAGTTGCTATTAATAAATTTGAAATGGGTAATGGTACATCTTATATTAAATTACCTGAACAAATCGAAAAGAAGCATGCTTGTATCAATGTTAAAAATAATGATCAAGCATGTTTCTTTTGGAGCTTAGTCAGCTCTTTATGTCCAACAAAAAATAATAAACAATTCACATATTCATATCCGTACTACAGCACTGTTTTAAATGTAGAAAATTTAGATGTTCCTATGAAAATTAATGATATTAGAAAATTTGAGAAAATGAATAATATTTCAATTAACTTATATGCTTTAGAATTAAAAGGAAAAAGTAGCACATCTTTTATTGTTTGTCCAGTAAGATTAACTAATAATAAAGAAGAACGTCATGTTAATTTGCTTAATGTATAAAATAAATATTATCGAAAAACTCATGATAATGAAGTAGAAGAAGATGATGATAATGATGATGATGACGAAATTAAATATCACTATGTCTGGATAAAACATTTATCTAGACTTATTTCCAGTCAAAATTCTAAAACAAAAAGGAAACAATTAATCTGTGACAGATGTCTCAATTATTTTTTAAACGAAGAAAAATTGAGGAAACATTCACTTTTGTGTGCTGAAATTAATGAGTATAAAATGTCATTTCCAGAATACGATTTTGTTCATTTTAAAAATTATGTATATAAACAAAAATGTCCATTTGTAATTTATGGTGATTTCGAGTCAATGCTAGAGAAGTGTAATCATGTAACAAAAAAAACTTTAAAGTATCAAAAACATATAGCATGATAATCTTTCTTATTATAAAAGTTATCGTGAAATGGATTATATGACATGGTTTGCAAATGAATTGACCATAATTGCGAAATTTATCGAATCAAAAATTAGAGATATTAAATCCGTAACAACGAACAATGATAAAGAGGAAGCAACTCATTGTCACATATGTGAGAAACCATTTTCCTCTGCAGATTCCATTGTTTCAGATCATGATCATTTCAGTGGAGAATTCAGAGGATTTAGTCATAGAGCTAGTAATCTAAATTTCAAAAAACTGTTTATATTGTTTGAAAGCGATACCAAAATTAAATTTAGATTCATAGATTCTTTCAGATTTATGAGTGCTAGCATTGATGAGTTACTTTCCTTATTGCTTAAAGACGATTTCTCAATTTTGCAAAAGGAATTTCGTTATTCAAGGAACACTTTGAATTGCTAACTAGAAAGGAGTATATCCATACGATTATATTGACAGTGTAGACAAACTAAATGGAACAAATTTACCCTCGTTCGAATGTTTTTACAATAGATTAAATGATGAAGGAATCAGCAAGGAAAAGTATGTACATGCACTGTAATCTGTATATGAAAACTGACATTGTACTTCTTGCTACAGTGATGGAAAATTTCAGACAGACAGCTTTTGAAATTTACGGCTTAGATCCACATTGGTACTACACTATGCCCAGTTATAGTTGGGATTGTATGTTGAAATACAGAAAATGCAACATTCCAATTTTAAAGGATGTAGATATGATTCTTTTTATAGAGAAAGCAATACGAGGAAGAGTTTCGGTGTGATGTAATCGTTATTCCGAAGAAAATAATGAATATTTGCCTAATTACAATCCTTCAAAACCTTCCAAAAGTTTCCTGTATATAGAATGTAATAACCTTTATGGTTGGGCTATGACTGAAGCCCTACCGTACGGACATTTCAAATGGCTTGAAAATTTTGATAACTTTAATGTAATGGAAATAGCAGACGATGCAGAGGAAGGATTTATTTTGCAAGTGGACTTGGAGTATCCCAAAAGATTACATGATTTGCATAGAGATATTCCATTTTGTCCTGAACATCGTATACCACCCGTATCAAAATTACCGAAATTAATGACAACTTTGTTTGAAAAGAAAGAATATATATTACACTATAGAAATTTGAAGCAAGCTTTGGAACATGGATTGATTTTAAAAAAAATTCATAAAATTCTTCAATTTAAACAATCAAAATGGCTGGAGCCCTACATTGATTTAAATACTAGTTTAAGAGCAGCAGCTACCAACGATTTTAAATGAAATCAATTGAAACTTCACAGAGTCGTATCGATCGTAAATAAATATGAGGGAAGATATGGTGCAAAGAATTTGATTTCTAGACCACGTTTTCAAAGTAGAAGCATTTTTGATGTAGATCTAATGGCAATTGAATTGAGAAAAACTGAAGTAATATTTAATAAACCTATATACATAGGTATGGTTATTTTAGATATATCAAAAATTTGTATGTACGATTTTCAATACAATTTCATGTTACCAAATGTAGGAATTGAGAATTGTAAGCTTATGTACACAGATACTGACAGCTTCATTTATGAAATTACTAATAAAAATATCTATAAAGTTATTACAAAAAAACATATTTCAAAATTTGACACCTCCAATTATGCTCCAAATAATCCTTATGATATTCCATTAGTCAATAAAAAAATTCCTGGTTTAATGAAAGATGAAGCAAATCTCCAGAGACATAAGCATGAGCTAACACCTTACTAGGACCATCAAAATTAAAGGCACAATATTCATTACCTTGAGAATTGGCTCGAAATTGATGTTTTTCATTCACAATAGTAATAGTTATGTCAGGCGAAGGCACAGGAATCAAAACTCGTTTAATTGTAAATTTGGAATTTTGTTGCCATATATTAAATGCCTTTTCAGCAGCAGCAACGTATGGCGGTGTGGCTTGAGGAAAATACCATTTTAGGGTAGTTTTTTTCCATTTTGTTCTAAAACGGTACGAATGTTCACCAAAATCATTTTCCCCTACACTACATCGAGGTCGCTCTAAAAGTTGAATAGTATCAGCATTTAGAGTGCCATCTACAGGTAAATTGAATTACTTTTGAAAATCTCTTAAAATCGATGTCATATCTGTGACATCATGTTCCGACTTGTTAAAATATCCAAATCTTTTCATTTATTTTACGGCATAATTTAAATCAATTTTTTCACTTGCAACTAAATATAGAAATAGTAGAAGAAGCATCCTTCACTTTCGACGTTAGCTTTAATACTGATTCTACATCAGAGAAGTTTTCATTGAAATAACACTTGGATTCGATATTTAAATAAAACAAAGAATATTTTCATAATTTTATAATGTTAAATCATTGATTACATTGATTTTGTAATAGTACAGATACTCTCTAAGTGCTCTCCCTATTAAACTGTTGTCAGAACAAATATCACAACATACATTAAATCTATACAATTGGAAAAGCCACACATTGGATTTGGTATAAATGACTTTAATAAATTAACAATATATAATAAAAATCGCAAATTCTCTTGAAGACGTAAAATTTCCACAACTTCTTCCTCGAGAACAAAAGTTACATCATGTCGGCGAATTTCAAGAAATTTCTGATTATCATAAATGACTTTAGTCATTTGACATAAATCTTAGTACAAGAGATTAGAATCGATAGGACTTTTGTTACCTGGAGAATTGAAATACTCCTCCTTACTCATACGCAGTGCATCTATGACATGTTCCCATTCGAAAGTATTGAAGGACATTTTGATAGGTTCCACAGTTCCGATAAATGTTGATAAAATGATGACAGGTGCAAAATTTCTGGCAGGGCTAAGGCTACACCCAACTATAAATCGACCAACATTGAAAATTATATGTAATAAATAATGTTTTTCTTGTCTTATTGCATTTTCGTAATTTAGTAGAATTTGATTCAAATCACGATCGTAATTTGGTTGTTCTTCATCCGTACATGTAACACTAGTTTCACTATCTTCACTATAATACCCAGAATCTTTATTGATGTTGACCACACTCACTTGTTGACTGTTGATTTTCAAACTAATGTCTTTCAATTTATATATTAGCTCCCGAACTTCTCTGATTGGTTGCCTTTTCTATACCACATCATCAGTGTATATCCAACCGTTATGTTTTTTATCTAAACCTAACCATTTGACGTAAATTGTATTACGATTCCTCTTCAATACTTTTTCAACGAGATAAATGTTAGGATTTTTGGTTTTTTGTGATTCCTCTTCATAGAAACAACCTCTGATAGGTGATCCATTCATATTTTCTATTAAATACGTTACAGGATTCGTTATTTTCACTTTCGTAATTTTGAATAATTCAGTTGTAAAATTGGGGGGGTAACCTTTTTCAAAAGCATGTTTCGCTTTACTTATTCGCAGAATATCTTCTACATTTAATTTTCTAGGTCCGGCGATTTTCAAATAACTGAATTTCTTATTTAAAATCAATTTTTCGTTACTTTGATTCACCTCTGACGGTTTATATTCAATTTTACTATATTTCGTGTTGTTGTAGTCCTTTGTGATTTGAGGTAAGATATCGATCCATTTGTATTTCCCAATTAAGCTGAAATGTTTGTAGAGTTTCGATTTCAGCGTTCTGATAACTCTTTCTGCAATTGCAGCTTTCTTTGTACTAAACGTACTACAATGATTGATATCATGTTTTTTCATCAGAGATTTGAATTTACTATTGTAAAATTCCTTTCCTTGATCTGATTGAAGGTTTTTTGGCGTTCTACGACTGCTCGTGACAATACTTGAAAATGCTCGAGTTATTTCTTCGGCTGTTTTGGTCTTGAGTGGACGAGTCCACATGAATTTCGAAAAACAATCAATAACTACCAAAATCATTTTAAATCCTATATTATGTCTTGCATAAGGTCTCATTTCAGCTAGATCCATCTGCCATAAGTCATCAAGACCTTTAATTATTGTTCGTCGACGGGGATAATTGCGTCGAATCGGTTTATGTAATTCCTTAACAAGTTGAATCCTGTCTGCAGACATGATTTGTAGTGAACAATTAACTTGCCTACATTTGTTATTCCTATTTCGAATAACAAAATAAATTTTCTTGGGCTTATTTGTTTGCGGTTAGTTGATTATTCTTCTAAATTACACCGCTTATCTATTCGCGTCTACACCGCTTGCGGTTGATTATTTATCTAAATTACATTGTACGAGAAGATCCATGCAGAAATAATCTCTACTGTCCAATTTAAATTCGACTTTATCGTTGTTCTTTATGATAAGTCCATTTAACTGATGATACTGATATTCCATATTATTATTCAATAAAACACTCCCATCAGCAGCTTTCAATTTTACAATCAAAAGGGAATACAAACGCCGTATCTTCCGTATGCAAAACATAAAAGTTCTTGTTGAATTTCTTCATGCCTCTGAAGCTGATTAGACATTTTGTACGATACGTTTGTGCGAATTGGTGCATCATTATCAAAATATTTTTTTGTTGCCATTTGTACAATGTTTGTATTGAGAGTAGCAAATCTTGAATCATAATTCCTATGTATTACATCCAATGTATCTTTAATTTTTTTATGTTGTTCAGTATAAATTCACGATTTGATTCTATTGCGTTATCTACATACTTTTGAGTTGATACATTATTCACCAGAGATTTTATTTTATCATTTATTTGCTGTATACTTGTGTTCAATGACAATTCAGCTAAATCGATTTTTTTTAATCGTGCCTCGATTATCAGATTTGTCTTCTTTTTATCAGACGACCAAACTTGTCGAGACTCATTTTGGAATATATATAATCGGCTTCACGAAGTTCCTGTATAATGGAAACAATCTCATTGTCATTCGAAATGTTACCTGCATCCTTGGAAGCTATTAACATTCTAAGTCTTTCAACAATCTCGTTCAAATCATCCCAGTAAACGTACTCTATATCTTTATCATTATAGTTCACAATGTGATCAGCTAAACCTTTACCCACAATGCTAGTGGTAGTGTTAAGTCTTGCAATTAACAACTTTTTAATAATGTTGATATACTTCCACCGCTGTGAAGCTTTTAGGGTTCTATCTCTCTTCAAATGAACCCCCGTTCGTTCCAATAATGTTTTGTATCTAGGTTAATCATCTTCGGTATATG
This sequence comes from Diorhabda carinulata, assembly GCF_026250575.1. Lineage (NCBI taxonomy): Eukaryota > Metazoa > Arthropoda > Insecta > Coleoptera > Chrysomelidae > Diorhabda > Diorhabda carinulata. The sequence continues at coordinate 12,151,798 of NC_079467.1, forward strand.
TGGGATATCCGTAGAAAAGTAATTGGTAAAGACCTGGAGTAGCTGGTATTCTATCCCATCCTTTATTATCTTCTTTTACTAATATATCTCCGTTTTTTATGTCAAAGTTGATGCGATTATTTCCCAAAGTTCACTGATCGTTGTCAACATTATACTTTGGACCATACAAATCATAGATTTGCGGATCTTGGTTAAAGAAATCTATGACACATTGACGGCTCATTTCAGGATATTGCTCAAAGTACTCGTTGACTGTTCGTGGAGAAAAAGTTTCTTCATTCGCTTGAGGTTCATCATCATCATCATCGTCCGTAAATACTGATTCGTTTTTCAGATCATATTTGTATATTTCTTCATCGGGAAGGCTCTTTTTTCTCTTCAGGCTGTGGTGGTGGTGTTGTTGTTGTCTTGGATGCAATTACCTTAGAAATATTGACAATTTCTTTGGTAGTATTTACGATATTTTCGAGTGGACTAGATATGGGTTTGAAAATTCTATTTAGTGTCTCATCTTGCTCGGTTTTGTTCAATTTGAAAGATAAATACTTTTTCCTAATAATTCGTTTCAGATCTGCAATTTTTCGTTTTCGCACAGCATCCACATCTCGTGGTATCATAATGTAAAATGAATGATTGATTGATTAGGATATTTTTATATACATATCGAATCCTTTGCGATATCTACCATCTTGAATTCTTCAAATGACATGTCGGGGGAAACGTGTTCGTTGAAGGCATGTTTGAGGTTGATTTCGTCCTGTTTAAACATGACAATCATATTGCAGTTATCTCGTATCAGCTGCTTTGGTATTTTCGAATAAGTGTGACATAGATAGAAGGCATCGATATCTCTATGTCTACACAGAAAAATATTCTTGAATGGTTTGTTGTTTGTCACATGATACGTCGTCAAAAATGAAAATCGAATTCGGTTTGGATTCTGCAGCACTTACAATTTCATCGTTTTCTTTAAACACCTTTTACGCCGGTCAAAACTTCTTCGAGCAGTCGGTATTTTGGTTGATATAGAGATTTAGAATAAACGTAGACGTTCTTAAATTTCACTCCGTTCACATTGAACAAGGATAGCACAATATTCGTTTTCCCGCATCCGCTGGGGCCGCAAATGATAGCTCGAAACGAATTAGGTAATAAAGGTCCATGTTTTCGTCTCCGCTCCAAATCATCCAAGACGTTATCGAAATTTTCGATCGCTAATGTCTGCTCTTGCTTAACAATCTCCATGTTATGATACTTTTTGAATCAATGTAGCTATAATTATAGGTTCAATCATGAGTAGATAGTCAGTCTTCATGTTGATTCACGAAGGTGAAGGTGTGCTAAATTCGTTCATAAACAATTTGCCTTTTGAGGTTCATCTTCCCGGCTATCAATACTGCGGACGTGAGTTTTTTTTTTCACATTTTTCCGACAATATTTAATCTTTTACTTTACACACACACAGCTGGAACGCATCTGAAAAAAACGACTACTAAGAGGAGATAAAGGTGTCAACCCTCTGGACGCAGCTTGCAAAAATCACAATATAGCATACGCGAATAACAAGTCACTCACAGATCGTCACAAAGCTGATTTTGCATTATAAAACGCTGCTTGGCAACGAACAAAATCGAAAGACGTTAAACTAGGTGAAAAGGCAGCCGCCTGGCTAGTTACCACCGGCATGAAGGTCAAACGCATATTGGGAATGGGTATGAAGAAGCGACGATCTTTTCATCATGATGTTGTGATGAAGGTGAGGAAATCCATGAAAAAAGGATCTTCACTAGCAGATACAGCGAAGTTTGCATTGCGAGCAGCAAAATCTCTTGTTCAAAAGTTTGGAGGGCGAAAACATGTGCCAATACCAAGAATAATACCTGTAGCCAAATCTGGAGGATTTTTACCTCTAATCCCTCTTTTTGCTGGACTCTCAGCTTTAGGAGAGTTATGTGAAGTTATTTTGCTCACTTTATATAAAAATATCTGTGTCAGCTTTTAACGATAAAAGAACTTTATAAATTCATGATCATTCATTTTTTATTCATTCTGTTTGTAGCTCTGAAATTGTAAACTGGTGTAAAAATAAAGTTTATTTTTAAAAAGATATTTTTTATACAAAATATCATAACTGACGCAGTCACAGTAGGATATAGTCGTAGTTTTGTGTTTTCGAAAAGTCACGGCATCGAGACCGCTTTTGTGAAAAAACGGAACGTTTCAACTCTTAGACGACAACGACCTACACCAACCAGAGAAAGCAGAATCACGTAGGGAGAACTTCAAGAAGTACCTGTAAGTACCGAGTTTTCCTATTACACTTCCCTAATTTTAAGATAGGTGTTCGAGAATTATATTCTCAAACCAATGAATGATCATTCGATTTTAGAATCGATGATCTTTCAGAAATGATTAATAAATTTACGACTACCTGACCTCGAAAAAATGTCAGTGAGTTGTCAGTGCATTTAAAAATGAAAAGTCAAATTAATTTCTCTTGATGAATTAACATAGTTCTTTTATTCAATTTACGTTTCAAGTGTTGTTTACTGTATTTGGGCGCAGGACAAGTTTTGTGTTTAACATTTTGTGTAGTGTAGTCATATTTTATTATAACTTTTTATCCTGAAAGTGTCTCAATTTATATCGACAGAAGTCAATAAGGCACCAACTACTGTAGCTTTACGACCTAAAGTAGTTGCTAAATAAAAGATTATTCATAGTGGCGTATGTCTTTTAGCCTTATACTAAAATACCGTTTTGTGCTACCAAAAATCAGCAACTGCTACAGTCTAAGTGCTGTACAGTTAACAAGTACGTGCAGCGCTCCTCACGCTTAGATATAAATAGGCGTGTGGGTAAAGTGGTTGAAGAACACGGTCATTTTCCAACCATCTTTGTGGTCCTTCGAGCCGGATAGCAAAAAAGGTATTTACAGAGCCTTTCTTCATACTATTCTTCGAGATTATATGCAATTGTCACAGAAAATTCAACTTCCTTCAAGATATTCAAGTTCCTGTGTCCTTAGGCAGCAGTAACTTCCAGTATTCAAGGTAGGATCAAACCTTTAATCTTCCCAAGTGCATTGTGTGTTAAAAAAAATCAATATAATGCTAGTTCATTTAATATTTCCAAATATTCGAACTCAATTTAGTATAATTTCAAGTTTCAATTGTAAAATTCCAATCTATTCTATTTCGTACAATTGCAAGTGAAATTTCCAAAAATGTCTCTGGAAAATTTAAAAACACAGAGATCTGTGAAATCTTCTATTACCAGAATGAATAACTGGATAACTTCCCAATTTACTATTACAAATGAAACTGCATTTATGAATGAATGTATAAACAGACGCGACAAGCTTGAAAAGTATTTCTTACAATATGAAAATATTCAAGGTCAAATTGAAATGCTTATTGAAAACTCTCAGGATGAATTATCAGATAACGAAGACATAGACTTAGTTGAGAAAAAATACTCCACAGCTAATTCTGAACTATCTAGAATGATTGATGAATTGACATCGAACGATAATTCAAACTCTCAGAGTCAAACTAATAATAATTGTAATATCGACGTCAAGTTACCTGATATTTCCTTGCCTAAATTTAAGGGTCAGACGTCAGAGTGGCCTTCATTCATTCAACTCTTTGAAAATCTGATTATTTCTAACAATAGCTTAACAAATATCAAAAAATTGCTATATTTAAAAGCTTCCCTTTCTAACAAGCCCTTGCAATTGATAGACGATCTAGAACTTTGTGATGACAATTTTCAAATAGCTATAGATACTTTAAAACAAAGGTATGATGATCAAAGTGTTCTACTGTATAACTTAATTGATCAAATATACCAACAAAAACCTGTGAGCAAAACTTGCCCTACGCTTTTACGTGAAATAACGGCTAAAATGTATAAAATTATACAATCAATGTCAAAACTAAATTTAAATCCAAAACAGTTATTAGATTATATTCTTATTTTCTGGATAGATAAAAAACTAGATCTACCAACTCGTAAATTATTTGAACAAAGTAAAAAACAGGGTGAAATCCCGTCCCTTGAGAATTTTTTCGATTTTTTGAAACAACGTAGTGGTATTCTAGAGCGCACTCAAAATATTCAAGCTTCTACTTCTAATTCAAATGATACTAAACAAAAGTTTAGTCCCAAATATTCGAAAACAACTGCTCACGTGAATTCTATGATTCCTACAAACAGTCAATCAGATTGTTATTATTGTAAAAATGCTTCACATCGTATCTATACGTGTGAATCATTTAAAAATTTGTCTATCAGTGATAAATATAAATTCATACATTCGAATAATCTCTGTAAAAACTGTCTAGGAGGTCGTCACATCACAAGGGATTGTAAATCTCTAAAATCTTGTTCAATATGTCAAAAAAGACATCATACTTATCTCCATTCTGACTCTTTCCGTGCAAATGATAATGCACATAATAATAATAATGGTTCTATTTCCCAAAACCGTTATAATAACTCACAACCTATTCACTCCAATGTACATACGACAAATGGTCAACATCCTCACACCAAATCGATAAATAATCGAAATAATAACTTTAATCGTCAAATTGACGAAAATTCACATTCTCACCAGGCTACTGATAATCGACAAAATCCTTCTAGACCACAGAAGAATTATGATAATGCTGAAACCAACGAAAACTCACAAGATAATAATTCTAACGTATCTGCTATACAAACACAATCCTTATCTGCTCTATCCACTGAATGCCACGTGCTTCTAGCTACGGCTAAAATAATTATGTATGACTCTCACAATAACCCATTTAAAACTACTATTCTGCTAGACAACGGTTCCCAAAACTCATTTGTTTCACAAGAACTAGTAAATAAACTACAATTGAAAACGTTTGAAAAAACACTGCAAATTTCCGGCATATCACAAACAGTATCAACCACAAATAAAATGGTTCATTTAAAATTCTTTCCACATTCCAATCCGATCAAACACTTCGGAATACCTTGTGCAGTATTGCCAAAAATTACTTGCAAATTACCACAAGTAAAAATTAACGTAAGCCAGCTACGTCTGCTTACTGATATTATTCTAGCCAATCCAGAATTTAACATACCATCGGAGATTCACATTCTAGTTGGGGCCGATTTATATTACAAACTTCTTACACCAGGTATCATAGATCTCGGTAAAAAATTACCTAGTTTACAAAATACTAGCTTAGGCTGGATAATTGCTGGAACTATTCCAAACAGTGCTTCTTTTAATTCCGTGAATATTCAAAATAATGATTCCGTGTTTACAAGCTGTAATCATATTTCTATATCGAACAAAGACCTAAGTTCATCTCTTTCTAAATTTTGGGAACAGGAGGAAATTCCTTCTAAGAGTATTCTCTCGTCTGACGACGAACTAGCGGAAACTATTTTTCAAAATTCCACACAAATTCTGGAAAACGGCAGGTTCCAAGTCAATTTCCCGTTGAAATCTGAAAAAGAACACCATAAACTCGGTGAATAATTTCTGATCGCTAAAAGGCGATTTCTCTCTCTCGAAAATAGAATCCATAAAAATCCAGAATTATTTTCTGAATTTAGTAAATTTATTTCTGAATATGTAAACTTGTGACATAGGTCACTCTTAACCTCACTAATTCAAAAAACGAATTAAAATATCTTATCCCACACTTATGCGTAATTCGTGAACAAAGTATATCTACAAAACTTCGTGTTGTCTTTGATTCTAGTTGCCCTACCTCAACAGGTGTTTCTTTAAATGATATAACTTTGAAAGGGTACCAGGTGCAACCAGATCTATTCGATATTCTTTGCCGTTTCAGGCTAAATAAGTTTGCGATAACTTCTGACGTACAAAAAATGTTTCGTCAAATTTCTATAAACACAGAACATCGTTTTTTACAAAATATATTATGGCGAGAAAATCCTCAACAACCCCTGCAGTGCATTGAGTTATCAACTCTAACTTATGGTTGCAATTTCTCTCCGTTTGTAGCGACAAGAGTATTGCAAGAGATTGCAAATAATAATAGTTCCAATTTCTCTTTAGCGGCAAACGCCCTCATATCCGAAACTTACATGGATGATATAATTTCAGGTACACATTCTGAACATTAATTGATAAAATTAATTCAAGAATTAAAAATTGTATTAGGAAATCACGGGTTCAATTTACATAAGTGGGCCTCAAATAACTCAAACGTTCTCGCTGAAATTTCTGATTCAAACAATTCTTCTTTCTTACAAAATCCTGAAAAATGCATTAGTCTTGATTTAGAAAATTCTCAAAATAAAGTTCTAGGCCTAAATTGGATCCCAGCTTCTGATAATTTGAACATTTCTGTCCCCACTACCTTTTCAATATTCCCCGCAACCAAGAGAAAAATTCTCTCAACCATATTGCAATGTTTCGATCCTCTTGGACTTTATAATCTCATAATATTGTCTGGAAAACTTTTGGTCAAACAATTATGGCAAGCTAAACTTGACTGGGACACAGAGATATCAGATCCAGTCATACTGGAAAAATGGCATACATTCGTAAACAACCTTCCTAAGCTATCTCAATTAACTATTCCAAGATTCATTTTTTTGGACAAATCTATCAATCTCATCGAAATGCATGGTTTCTCAGACGCGAGTCTGAAAGCTTTTGGCGTATGCGTGTATTTACGAACCATTTATTCTGACAATTCTGTTTCCTGTAATTTAATTTCGGCAAAATCGCGTGTATCCCCCGTTTCTACCACAATTACACTTCCTCGGCTAGAATTATCAGCCATGCTCCTACTATCTAATTTAGTGGACAAAATTTATAAAAACTTTCAAACAAAGATTAATATTATTTCTGTAAATCTCTGGTCCGACAGCCAGATCGCTTTATGCTGGCGCAATGGTAAACCCAGCCGTTGGACAGTATTTGTAGGCAACAGAGTTGCTAAAATTCAAGCCATAACTAAAGATCATTCATGGAGGTATGTAAATACTATCGACAATCCCGCTGATTTGGTGTCACGTGGCACTAGCGCAAATAATTTAATTTCTAATAAACTTTGGTGCCATGGACCGAAATTTCTATCAAATCCCACTCTCGATTTATCAAAATTTGATAATTTTGCATACCCAAACCTTCATCTTTCTGACATTCCCGAAACAAAAACTGTCGTCATGACTACCCCAACAGAAGAAAATTTTCTTTTAACTTTATTTTCTAAATTTTCCTGTTATATCCATTGCAAAGAACAATGGCGTACGTACATAGGTTCATCAGAAATTGTAAGAATTCGAACAAATTTTCTGGTCCTTTGACAGTATCCGAATTGAGCAAATCTGAAATCTTTATAATCAAGACCCTACAACAAACTAAATTTCAAAAGGAAATTAATGAGATTAAAGAGAATAAAATTTTATCTGATAAGCAAATAAATAAGCTGATACCTTTTTAGACGATAAAGGAATGCTTCGAGTCGGTGGACGTCTTGCTAACGCTGACCTTTCTTTTAACCAAAAATATCCATTACTTCTGCCGTCAAAAAATATAACTGTCAACTTAATGATTAAAGCTGAACATGAAAGGCTTGGACACGCTGGAGCTCAAACAGTGTTGTACAATTTTCGAGTAAATTTCTGGCCATTAAATGGTTTAAAAATTACCAAAAAGCTTATTCGAAGCTGTCATAAGTGTTTTCGTTTTTCAACTAAGCCATATACACAAATTATGGCAGACATTCCACGAGATAGAGTCATCCCTGCTCGACCGTTTCAAAAAACAGGACTGGACTTTGGTGGGCCATTTCTCATAAAATCTTCCAAATTACGAAAAGCTCCCTTGGTGAAATGCTATATTGCGCTTTTCGTATGTTTTGTCACTAAAGCTATTCACATTGAAGCTGTTACTTCTTTATCAACTGAAGCCTTTATCTTGACCCTAAAACGGTTCATTTCCCGTCGTGGCAAACCTACCAAAATTTATTCCGACAACGCCACTAATTTTCAGGGCGCTGATAACACTTTTAGAGATTTAGAAATATTTTTCAAAAATCAAAATAATATTGATTCTATTCAAAATTTTTTATTGCATTCCAAAATTGAATGGAAATTCATACCTCCTAGAGCGCCACATTTTGGAGGAATATGGGAAAGCGGAATAAAAAGCTCGAAAAAGCTCATGTCAAAAATTCTTGGAGACTCCAAATTAGCATATGAAGAGTTCTCTACAATTCTAGCCCAAATAGAGGCAATTTTAAATAGCAGACCTATATCACCATTATCTAATGACCCTTCTGACTTGGAATGTTTGACCCCAGGTCATTTTCTTATGGGCGCTAGCCTAACTTCCTTTCCTGAAAAAGATAATACCACCATCCCTGAAAATCGGTTGTCACTATGGCAACAATGTACAAAGTTACAACAACAATTCTGGCGCCGCTGGTCGACTGAATACTTGAATCAATTACAAAATCGACCAAAGTGGCTTAAGTCTTTCCCTAATCTGAAAGTTGATTCTTTAGTTCTTCTTAAAGAGGATATGCTACCCCCTCTACAGTGGTCTACAAGAAGAATCATCGAAACGATGCCGGGACCTGATGGGAATGTGAAGGTAGTAAAAGTTAAAACAGCAACTGGTATATACACCAGAGCCATCTCTAAAATAGTCCCTTTTCCTGAGTCTGATGAGTCACTTCTCGGTGAAAAGTGACTGATATTCAACATAGGCTTGTAAGTTATATGAACCACCTTGTTGTTTGCATTTTTTTTTAGTAGTTACATTGGTTACTAGAATGTAGTTTCCAATAGGAATCGTTAATTTTTATTAATATTATAAAATGCATTGAATTCCCTTTCTCGATTTTTAATTTTTACCGTGCGATATTGACATGCTTACAAACATTTTAATGCTATTTCAGTCCCATTTATCGAGAGTTTTGAAACTTTTCAAGTTTCAAGGGGCCCAATATGTTCGAGAATTATATTCTCAAACCAATGAATGATCATTCGATTTTAGAATCGATGATCTTTCAGAAATGATTAATAAATTTACGACTACCTGACCTCGAAAAAATGTCAGTGAGTTGTCAGTGCATTTAAAAATGAAAAGTCAAATGAATTTCTCTTGATGAATTAACATAGTTCTTTTATTCAATTTACGTTTCAAGTGTTATTTACTGTATTTGGGTTTTACATTTTGTGTAGTGTAGTCATATTTTATTATAACTTTTTATCCTGAAAGTGTCTCAATTTATATCGACAGAAGTCAATAAGGCACCAACTACTGTAGCTTTACGACCTAAAGTAGTTGCTAAATAAAAGATTATTCATAGTGGCGTATGTCTTTTAGCCTTATACTAAAATACCGTTTTGTGCTACCAAAAATCAGCAACTGCTACAGTCTAAGTGCTGTACAGTTAACAAGTACGTGCAGCGCTCCTCACGCTTAGATATAAATAGGCGTGTGGGTAAAGTGGTTGAAGAACACGGTCATTTTCCAACCAATAGGTAAAATATTTCCCGGTCGGAAATATCAACTACCTTTTATATTTAGGCATTAGTAAATATATATAATTATCCTGTTTATTAATTAATGAATAATTCTGACATAAATATTGAAGAATTGATTTCAAGTTTTAACAAATCAATAAATTTAGAAGAGAACGATAGTTATAACAATAATATTTCAAACAATATGGCTAACAATAATGAACAGATTAATATCCAAATGTTGAAATTATCAGTAGACTTAATTGCACCGTACGATGGCAATACATCGACTCTTATACAATTTATAGAGAATTGCCAATTTCTCATTGATACATATAATAATGTAGGTAATTTAGTGATCAATAATTATATCTTAAGAGCTATCCGTTCCAAATTAATAGGTAGAGCAAATCTTTTAGTTGGATGTAGAACAGAGTTAGATAGTTGGAATTTATTGAAAGATGCTTTAGAACAATGTTTTGGCGATAAGAGATCATTAGAATGTCTAGAACAAGACCTTCTAATGGCACATCCTTTTAAAAATGAAACAACATTAGATTTTGCTAAAAGACTACAAGTGTTAAGAAGTCATCTGGTTCAAAGAATCAATAGTTTTTCTCTAGCAGAAATGCCTGCTAATACTAAAGAAATATATCGCAGACAATATGACCAAATGGCTTTAAAAACGCTCATTAGGAATTTAACCGGTTTGCTTCAACATACAATTAGACTCAAGTATCCAGTTTCAATAGAAACCGCTATTACATTTATTATTGAAGATGAAAATTTCAATTATTCTCAAAATAATTTCAAATTTAAAAGTAATACGAGAACTGTCAGAAAATTATACAGACCAATATCAAATAGTAATAACCGATATTCAAATTATAACACATATCAAAATCAGATGTTCCGACAACAAACACCTCAAATTAATTTCACTTACCGAAACCCAAATCCCACACAAAGTCCAAACGATCAAAACCCAACAAAAAATTTTCCTAGACAACCAATTCCAGTCCAACCTCGACAAATAACTAGACATTACCCGACCAATAGACAAGTATTTGGGCAACAAAAAAACGTCTTTGCACCCACTGGAAAAACTCCGGAAAACAAACCAGAACCAATGTCAATAAATTCAAGAAATACTTTCAGACCTAACCAACCTAATCATTATTTCAGACCTTCAAATCCGAGAAACTTCGTTTCGCAAGAATTACACCAAATTCAATCAGACTCTCATGATTCAAACACCGACTACCCTGATTTTCAGATAAATTACGATTCCGAAAACCCTGCTTATGAAAGCGACCCTGACTACTCAGATTCCGTCATATATGATGCCAATTTTCCAAATGAGAACACAAAAAATTTTCGTATAACGAGCCAGAAAGACAATGCAACATAAATGAAATATTTTCTGATTCTAATAACGTTCAATTACCATACATAAAAATCAAAAACCCTCCAATAAAACTCCTAGTATATACTGGCAGTATGAAATCAATTTTAAATCCTAGTATCGCAGAAAAATTCTTCCCCAATACTATTTATCATAAAACAACCACAATATCGACAACAGTAAGTCATAAAGATGCAAAATTCAAAGCGGATATTCCAGCTTTCCCCGAATTTAGATCACCCTGTACTATACCATTTATTTTATTTAAATTTCATAACTATTTCGATGGCCTCATCGGTCTGAATGTAATAAAAAAACTTAGATTATGTGTTGATTTCGAGAATAATATACTTAAAAATAATAATATTCAAATTCCGATTTTTTATGATTTTGATAAAGATTTTAAAATATGTGTTGACTCCCACGAAATAGCTGCCGTGAGAATTCCAGTCAGTTGTTTCAATGGAGAAGTCATAATACCCAGTCAAAACATAGATAATCTTTATTTCCCAGAAACTATTACAATTGCAAAAAATGGTTTCGCGAAAACTGAAATAATAAACCGCAGCGATAAACGCGTTGAAATTATAATTAAAGACAGACTGAAAGTGATACCTCTTACTAATACTATAAAACAAAATTATAATTTTTATTATACCGAGGATATTTTACAAAATAGATATTCGGAAAATCATGAAGAAAATATACAAAACTTCATTAGAACAGAACACCTGAACGAATAAGAAAAAGAGGCTATTCTTAAATTATGTAACGATTTTTAAGATATATTTCATAAAGATAAGGACAAATTGACTTTTACGAATGAAATAAAACATGAAATTAAAACATTGGACGAAGTACCCGTACACACGAAATCATACCGTTACCCCTATATACACAAGGAAGAGGTTCAACGACAGATAAAGAAGATGTTAAACGATGGAATAATTAGACCAAGCTCTTCCCCGTGGAGCAGCCCCGTATGGATAGTCCCGAAGAAAACCGACGCCAGCAATAAAAAAAAATGGAGAATCGTCATAGACTACAGAAAAGTGAACGAGAAAACTTTGGTAGACCGTTACCCTGTACCACGAATAGAAGATGTATTAGACCGGCTAGGCAGAGGTCAATATTTCTCAACCATAGACTTGGCTTCAGGCTTTCATCAAATCCAGATGCATGAGAATTCCATATCGAAAACAGCATTCAGCGTAGAGAACGGGCACTTTTCAGCATGTCATGGACAATGTCTTGAAAGATCTCCAAGGAAAAATCTGCATGGTTTACATGGACGATATAATTATCTTCAGTTCAAGCCTAGAAGAACATATAGCTAATCTCAAGCTACTCTTTCGAAGACTCAGAGAAACTAACCTTAAAATTCAACTAGACAAATCAGATTTTGTTAGAAAAGAAGTTGAGTTTCTAGGCCATGTCATCACACCGCAAGGCGTTAAGCCTAACCCAAAGAAGATAGATGCCATAAAACAATTTCCTTTACCTAAAACGGCTAAAGAAATAAAGTCATTTCTGGGACTGCTAGGCTATTATAGAAAATTCATCAAGAATTTCGAAAAAATTACGAAACCTTTTACCAAATGCCTGAAAAAGGAAGAAAAAATTTTTCATTCCCTCGAATTTATCGAAACATTCGCACTTTGTAAAAATTTGTTAACAAATGACCCTATCCTACAATTTCCTGACTTTGAAAAACCCTTTAACGTTACAACCGATGCCTCCAATTTCGCATTAGGTGCTGTGTTAAGCCAAGGACCGATTGGTAGCGACCTACCGATTGCTTACGCGTCGCGCACACTCAATCCCGCCGAAATCAATTATAGTACTATTGAAAAAGAACTTCTAGCAATCACTTGGGCTGTAAAGCATTTCCGACCATACATTTATGGGCGCAAAGTGAAACTAATCACTGACCACAAACCCCTTAAATGGCTCTTCAATCTAAAAGAACCCAATTCGAAACTAATACGATGGAGACTTCTACTAGAGGAATACGATTTCGAAATACAATATAAGCCCGGTTCGCAAAACTCTAATGCCGATGCCCTGAGCCGAATAGAAATCAACGCAATGGACATCGAGAACGAATCTTTATTAGGAAACCCAGGAGACATAGACGAAATAATAGGAACATATGCGGACAAAAATACCACTAACAATCAAAGCCTAACGGAACAAGAAATAAGGGACGAATTGGAAAAACTTTTGAATTCAAACGATAAAACTCCCATCGAAAAAGATGATGATGAAACAATACACTCAGCACAAGAAAATCCAATACTAGGTATACCGTATAGCGAAAATATAACTAATTCTTACAACAATCAATTAATAATCAAGCAAAACGTACATAAAGCTTTCAACATAACTAAACAAACTCCATTTGACACAAAAACGCGTATTTCAATTAATTTGACTAATGATTTCGAAAAAGAACTCATACATGTATTCAAAAACTTTATAGATCCGAAAAAACTATATTGTCTACATATCCCAAATTCCTCAACCGATTTAATCCCAAGATTAATAACTACTCTCCAAAAAACTTTTAAAAATCACGCATTCAAATTAGTAGTTTCGTGTAAATTTGTCAGAGATGTAGAAATGGCCGATGAACGCAAAGAAATTTTACAGTATCATCACGAAACCAAAACATGCCACAGAGGAATAAACGAAACGCTAGAAGCTTTAAAATCAAAATACTATTGGCCCGACATGAAAAAGGACATTACTCAATATATAAATGCATGCGACATTTGTCAACAAGCGAAATACGACAGACACCCTCCAGTCATCAAATATTCACTCACGCTTACTCCCACAAAACCATTCGAAATGATTCACATTGATGTATTTCAGATGATGAAAACAAAGTTCTTAACATTTCTAGATTCATTCTCTAAATATGGCCAAGCCTATCTCTTAGAATCAGTAAACGCAATATCAATAATCGAAGGTCTATCTCTTTTTATATCTCACTTTGGCGTACCATCAGCGATAACTTGTGATAGTGGAACTGAATTCCACTGTCAGCTATTACAAGAGTTTTGTAAGCTACACAAAATCAAACTACATTTTACTACACCCAGAAATTCTAACAGCAACAGTCTCGTTGAAAGGTTTCATTTATCATTATTAGAAAATGCTCGCGTTATTCACTTGCAAAATTCAAACATGTCCCCTAAACAGATCATTCAAAATGCTGTGTTAGGATACAATTCTTCTGTACATTCAGTAACTAAATGCAAACCTTTTGACATAATCCTAGGTGACACTAAGGCACTCGACCCTTTCGACCTCACCGAAGAAACTATTATAAATGACTTTTTAGAGAATAGACGCAAACGACTTAGTAATCTTTATCAATCAATAGCAGAACGGTCATTAAACGAAAAGGAAAAAGTAATTTCAAAACGGAACGAGAATCGCGAAGACCCTATAAATTTCGACGACAATCAGACAATATTCGTTAAAAACCGTGAAGCAAAACGAAATAAAATAAAACCTCGACATGTGAAATCTAAAGTAAAACGTGACTTAGGCACAAAAATACTTTTAGAAAAAAATAAAAAGATTCATAAATCTATTGTTAAGAAACCTAGTAATAAGTAAACTCTTTCTTTACAGAACTATGAACAGAACAAAAACAAATCTTATCCTTACCATATTTCTAATCCTAATTCCCATCTCAATAACCTTCGACATAGAAATTCATGAATTGGACACTCCAATTATGCCACTTGACTTAGGACCAACTAAAGTGATTGAAACGAAACATACATTCTTACACTATATTCAAACAAATCAACTAACTAACCAACTACAAAATATAGAGTACTTTTACGCTAAAATTGACAAACTTTTGAATATTCCAAATTTAGGATACAATAAAAAAATGATAATTGATTTATTTTCCCATGCTAACTACTTATTGAAAAGAACTACAGAAAAATTGAACAATCTCACTCCTATTAAACGTCAAAAGCGCGGATTAATAAATGGATTAGGAACCGCTAGTAAATGGCTATTTGGTACTCTCGATCACGACGACGAAATAAAATATAATTCTCAAATAGAGAAATTGCTAGAAAACCAAAATTCTATCAAGCATCAATTAGAACTTCAGACATCATTAAATTTCAACCTTATCGACCACTATAACAGAACCGTTCTAAGCCTAAACAAAAATCAACTCTCAATAAAAGTCAAACTAAAAGAACTCTCTACAGAATTAAGTAATTTTACCGAAGATATATATAACTATGTAAGATTTTTCAACGCTTTAGATCAAATAACATTAAACTGTCAAAATCTTATTAACTTCTTAGACAATTTAGAAAACTATACTAATACTCGGTACAAGCAGCCACCAGTATGAAGACACCCTGTGTCCAAAGCTGAGCAGTCTCTACTTGTGCCAAAATCATGAAGACATCAATGCAGACTCCTGTATTATTCCATTGTTAAAAGCCGAAAAACCCACCTGTCAAGCAAGCCCAGCAGTTTTGACCCATCCAGTCATTGGGTTGACGAAAAATTCATATTAGCATTACCGACCATCGTCCCAGTCAAAATCGAATCAAACTGCGACAAGAGACGCATACTATTGATTAAACAAAACACCCTAATCAAAATTCCTACAGGTTGTCAAATCAATACGGAAAATTCCACGTTTAGTAATACTCAAGAAACAACCGCTGTAAACCCTCTAATACTTCCAAAATTTGATTGGGAATTCGCTGGAACAGAAAAATACACAAAACAACCCATTAAACTAGAAACAATCGACCTTCAATCAATCAAGGATTTGAAACTCCAAGCTGAATTAACAGAACCAATACAAAATCAAACAGTACACCCTGCAATATGGAATATTCCCGGACTTCTAGCAATCATAATACCAGCCATGATAATCTGGATATTTTGGAGACGTTTCAAACTGAAAAAGATGAAGAAAGCCAGTCAACAACCCCAGCGAAACAACCCCTTTGACGGTGTCGTTTTAACTTAAGGAGGGAGGAGTTATGTGAAGTTATTTTGCTCACTTTATATAAAAATATCTGTGTCAGCTTTTAACGATAAAAGAACTTTATAAATTCATGATCATTCATTTTTTATTCATTCTGTTTGTAGCTCTGAAATTGTAAACTGGTGTAAAAATAAAGTTTATTTTTAAAAAGATATTTTTTATACAAAATATCATAACTGGAGCGTTATCGGGTGGTGCTGCGGGAATTGCGAAGACTGTGGTCGATGCAAAAAATGCCCAAAAGAAATTGGAAGAAGATAATCGACACAATAAAGCTATGGAGTCTATAGGTAAAGGACTGTATTTGCGAAAGAACGCTAAAGGTGGATATGGATTATTCTTGAAAAAAAACTATCATTGAAGCTACCCAATAGAGCATTGTTTGACTATGAATTAATCAAGTTTGCCAAATTATTAGAAATAAAATATTTCCGAGGTGTGTACATGTGCGATTCTCTGCCGAAAAGTGTACCGCGACTATGTCAATCGGCGATTTTAAATTTGGATGTGTCTAAAAATCCAGGCACTCATTGGGTAGCATATAGAAAGATAAATGACATCGTTGAATATTTCGATTCATTTGGTAATCTGAAGCCTCCGAAAGAACTTGTCACCTATATCGACGGCAATAAAATATTTTACAATTACGAGCAGTACCAAAATTACAATCAAATTAATTGTGGACATTTGTGTTTGCAATTCCTCTATAATGTCTGAAGCACTGGTGGCGTGGTTAGTTGATGAAAGACAATTGTTCTTTTTTACAAGTGCTGAATTGAAAACTATTCCTCTAAAGTATTTGGTAGAAGGAGTTAGACCTTGGGAGTTATTGGACAACTGGCACAAATTACCACAAGAATATCGATCAGATTTCAACTAGCAAATTTGCTTGCCTTGCTTCGTGCATTACAATAGACCAGATCAACGTACGCATGTCGATGGTCCGGTGAGCTCAGAACGCAACTGCCATACATGTAATTATTTTTTGAAAAAATAAAAGTTTCCTCCTCTGAATTGTATTATTATTTAAATTTATATACTTCTATCTACCTGTGCCTACGAGCATAGTACATCCGACATTGGATTGAAGCATTCAAAGATCATGCTCTCTTTGTAATAGACTGTTCCAAACAAGAGGAGGGAATGAGAACATCGACGGTCGATATAAAAGTGGAAATTGAAGTAGGTGTAGGATTTCCTGCAAATACTCGAGCATATTGTATAATTATACATGATTGTTTATTGGAGTATTACCCACTAACGGAAATTATCAAAACGATCATATAATAAACGGTTGTATGCTGAAACTGCGACAGTAACAAATAAACTACAATGGGAGTAGCATTCATTGGCATTCAAGGCTTCACTATCGAAGGTGCATTTCATCCTAAGGAACTATCCATCGAAATCGGATTTAAACATAGACACTACATATTCACGCCACCACTATCGCTTCATTTGCTTAACAATGAAGATCGAAAAACAATCAAGTTTTTGGAACGTTATATCCATGGAATTAAGTACTCTTGTGGGGATGTTGATTATTCAAAATTTAACGAGATTTTGAAAAGTATAAATGTCGATTATATTTACGTTAGCGGGAATCACAAAGCTGAAGAATATGGAGTTTACACCGCCATGGAAAGTTTCAAAAAAGGTTCGGCTTGCCATGCCGATGGAATTTTCAATTGTACTCAAATTAATGTAGAACGACTACGAAACTGGTTTTTAAGTATGATACCATTGTAACTTTTTTTTGCTTAAATAAATTATATTTAAAAAATTTGTAGTTGGTTTTATTCTATTTAGTGGATATTGTGCTTGAGGTAGTTCTCTATTTTTGAAGACACTCTTTTCCTCCTCAAACAAACGCATTTGATCCAATCCTCTTATTACTTTGCATTTGCATCTATATTCTTCTTCTGATGGCATTGTAATACAAACACTGTCTTTCTCTTCTTACAATTATTTATTATAAAAAATATAGTCGTGCGCATGCTCAAAAAAAATTTTCTGTGTCGCCAGCGGAGTTCCTAACGCTCGTATTACATACTGTAAATTAAAATGTCGATGAAAATCCTACCGTCCTTATTACATCTTCTTTATATACATACTGTATAAACAATGCCCTTTGTTCGATGAAAATCCGACAAATAGCAGCGGAGATACAATGACATCGTACATACTGTATACAATACCGTTTTTTTGATAAAAATCCAACCAGCAGTGCAACATACTTTATGTACACATTGTATATTAAAAAAAAAATGCCGATGACTCAGGAACCCACTCCGCTTAAATGCACAATTTTATACAAGACTTTCATCGTGTCTTAATGGCGGTATCGATAAGGTCGGCGACTGCGAATACAAGCTTCGATGGTTCAAATCCCCAGCTCGAAAATTTTTATTTAAAAAAAAATTAATATCAAACGTTACGTCACGACTATGTGACGTCACGACTATCACGTCACAACTATGTGACGTCACATATCACCAATCTTGAACCCGCATTAGATATCTACTAAGAAGTAATTGTTCACGCGGCATAAGTAATTTTACAAACAGAAGGAAAAAGAAACGCGTCTACTGTTTTAAAAGACATTACAAATTCTTCTGCGTCTGCCAGTGATTGTAAAAACAGACATTCAAAGTTTAAAGAAATAGAGCCCCTTACTCCTCTGCAAGCACTGACAATGTTTGTTGAAGCCGATTTGACCAGAAGACAGTACGAAATTATTCGAGCAACGAACAAAAGATTCTATCCACATTATGAATTATTATTGAAGGCCAAAGAAGATTGCTACCCACCCAAGGAGTCATTACGAGTGACGTCTACCTGCGCAGAAGGAAACCTACAATCTTTGTTGGATCACACTGTAACTAGAGTATCCCTCTTCATAGAAGAAGTCTTACTCACACTTGATGCCATTGAAAGGAACCCGTTACTGTTAATCTGCAAATGGGGTTGTTATGGCTCTCATCAAGCCAGTTTAAACAAAGACTCTCAAACTGCTAATATTTTTATAAGCTCATTTGTGCCTCTACGAATTGTTTGTGGTGAGGATAAAAGTAAAATCGTGTGTCAAAATCCAACTCCATCTTCACCTAGATATTGCCGTCCAATAAGATTAAGATTCGTAAAAGAATCTAAGGACATCGCAAAAGAAGAAATCAATTATGTAAAGAATAGTGTAAACTCATTAAACTTGACGAAAAGTTGACCTCAATGGAGAGAATTTTTTTTTTCAACATAGTTTTAAAATGACTATGGTTGACGGAAAGGTCTGCAATGCAGCTACAGACACTAAATCGATCAGCAGATGTTATATATGTGGAGCTACATCAAAAGATTTTAATGATTTAACAAAAAAAATGATGTATGCCCTGAAGCTCTTGAATTTGGCCTTTCCGCATTACATGCAAGAATCCGGATATTCGAAAGTGTGCTGCATTTAGCATATAAATTGCCCGTGAAAAAATATCGTGAGAGACGAACCGAAGAAGAAAAAAATCTAGAAAAGGAGAAGAAACTTGATATTCAGCAAAGATTTAGAGAGGAGACAGGTCTCTTAGTCGATATGCCAAAAAGTAACACAAACGATGGAAATACCAGCAGAAGATTCTTCGAGAACCCTGAATTGGCTGCAGAAATCACTGGGATAAGTTATGACTTGATTATTAGATTGAAAGTGATATTAGAAGCTATATCAAGCGGCGGCCATAAGATTGACGTAGCAAAATATGATAAATACGCCATGGAAACTGCGAAACTATATGTTGAGTTATATGGCTGGCATCCTATGACTTCAACGATGCATAAGGTCGTAATTCATGGAGCTTCAATAATAGAAAATTCGTTGTTGCCGATAGGGCAACTTTCGGAAGAAGCTGCTGAGGCCCGCAATAAACATTTTAGGTCTTATCGCCTAAACTTTGCTCGCAAGTTTTCGAGGGAAGAATGCAACTTAGATATTTATCATAGGTTACTATTAACATCCGACCCATTTATTAGTTCCTTGAGAAAGACCAAAAAAACCGCTTCAAAATTATTTTTGCCTGAGACAATGCAGCTATTAACCCTTGGCCTTGTTCACACTCTGCTAGTGATTTAGTCTAGTAGCAAGTAATTTAGTAGCTAAATGTGTCTGAACACTAAAAATTTAGTCGAGTAGTTTAGTAAGGAATTTAGTTTAGTCGATCCATTTTACTCTATTCTTCTCGGGCGAGTAGCACCCCCCACCACGCGTCCATGCTCACTGGCTCACCGGCTAAACAAGTGCGAACCTGTTGAGTTTAGTCGAGTTCATTAGTACGTAGATAGTACACATGACGTTTCGCTGGAGTGAAGAAACGACTTTAAAATTTGTTTTCAAATACCTGGAACATGAATGCTTGTGGAATATTAAGTCCTCTAATTATAAAAACAAACTAGTGAAACAATCCGCTTACTCGGATTTAGAAAACACCATGAATATCCCTGGATTTGGTGAAAAGGAAATTAAATTGAAAATAAAAAACATCAGGTTAGTGCATAATTTTATTATTTTATTTCAACAGCATATTTATTACAATAATATAATAGGTTCTTAGTTATTATTACTACTATTGTTTTTAGAATTAGTTTTACCTAACGATAACCATTCCTTTTTAGATCGACCTATTTGCAAGAGTTAAAAAAAATAAAGGACTCCAAAAATTCAGGCGTTGGGACTGACACGGTTTATGTAAAATGGTTCAGTTTATTGGATGCATCCTTGCGAAACTTAACCTCACTGCTGACACTAAGTGACCTACTTATCTACTCATACCTATTATTTTATTGCAGTGCAATACAATATTTTTAAACTCTGGTGTTGGTGGGCTGGTAATTTTCAATGTATCATTCGTGCCTGCCAAGGGACAGATCCGCTTCCGACAAAATAATTTGCATATTTTTCCCGACGATCTATAGATCTTTGGGATGAACGGTTACTTAAAGAAATTGGTAGCGGTTGCATTCCGAGAGACTCTGGTTCATTTCTCCAATTACCAGCTCCTGCTTCATAATTTTCTGTATCTACTGTGTATTCATACTGTTTGTTCTGTGATTTTGTTTGTCGGAGCCAATTATGTAAAGCGCAACAGGTCTTCACTATCTTAACAACTTTCTCAGGGCTATAGGGCATTGGTTTCTCAAACACTCTGAATCTGGCAGCTAGTATACCGAATGCATTTTCCACTATTCTTCTAGCCCGAGATAAACGATAATTAAAAATTTTTTGCTGTAGTGTTAATTGATTTCCTGGTTTTAATAAATATTCTTTCAAAGGAAATGCATTATCGCCAACTAGGACATGACCCTCTGGTAGAACACCGTTTTCTAATTCTTGGTACAAACTGCAGTCACGAAATACGCCTCCATCAGAAACCCTTCCATTACACCCAACGTCTATATAACTAAAGCAATATTTATCATCTACATCTGCCATTAAGACAATGCTGTTTGTCTCTTTGTAATTATAGTATAAACTTCCTGACTCAGGGGGTGCCTTAATGACGACGTGTTTGCCGTCGATTGCTCCACAGCATCCTGGAAAGTTCCACTGTTCTCGAAAACCATTTTCAATTTTTTTCCAGCCAGTAGTAGTAGGAATCTGAAAAAAAAATGATGAATACTTTGATGCTAATAAAATTTTTGGAAGCATAGCATTTTTATCGGAGGCTTTGGACCTCGCGGGAAGAGGAATGAAGGCAGAAAAAACGAGCCAGACGAAAATAGCGATAATTTTGAAATCGATTTTTCACTATCTTCCCGATGAGCTAGAGATTTGAAACTTGGAACATATCGTAGAAGTGGATGAAAATGCAATAATAACAGGAGTGGGGACCGCGCGGCGCATTGCGCAGTCTCTGAGACACTATCGGACGACGCGATTTGATGTTTTCACCCATTCTTTTCCTTGTAACTCTTTGACGGAACGAGCTACGATTTTTGTTGACATAAGGTTTTAAACAGGAAGAGCCCAGCTACATTTCGTTCCCTTAAAGTGTTAATCTAGCACTTTTACTTTTTCAGCAATTTTAATCAAAAACCGTTTCAAAATGAAAAAACTGTTGTTTAAATAACCGAAAGGATTCTCAGAGAGGTTAAATTGAAAACAAAATGACTTGTGCGGCATTTGACATTTGTATCATACTTAAGTTACCATAAACCAATTGTATCTTTCATAGAACATGAGGGAATATCAAAAAATAATATTATTTTACTTGTAAATAAATTATTATACACGATTGCCTACAATTTATTTTGTATTTTCATGAAATAAAATGAATACTTCGTTATAACATTATTTTCTATTTATTTTTTTACGTTTATCTCATTATGCACTTCGGCTTTTGCACGTATAAAATCAAAGCCAAATAAAGCTATGCTTCCCCCCTGGGCCATTCCCAGGGGGGAATGAATTCCATGAGTGCCTCACAGGTTTTTTTGTTTCAGGCATCCAGTACTTCACACACTGATGGTACAGATACTGAAAAAAATAATACTGCGGTGGAGAATTTTCGTGAACTTACATCTCCTCCTCCACCTCCAGCAAAAAAGAAAAAAATTGCCCAGCTCTCCAGCATGGTTAGACAACTAAAAGAAATAGCTAACTCTACCAACTCAACAGTGGTAGAAAATGAGTTTGAGGTCTTCGGTAAGCACGTCGGTCTTCAACTGAAATCTTTGCCTTTACTATCGGCATTAGAAGCACAAGAACATATTCAACTTTATTTAAATAGAATTCGACGTCAGCACCTTACATCTGAACAAAACGGAATCCCCGGGACGCCGCAGTCGTCATATGCTACAGAATCACCATCTAGCGATTCTCCAATGTATTATAATGAGACCAATAACTATAATTTGGAAGAGCGAGCGACTGAATGTATTTCGGCCATTTTACCTATTCATCATGCTGAACATGTTGATGACTATCAGCTTTCCTCAAATATGTTTCCATTTGGCCATATAAACAACAACGAAACTGAGAGTAACGTTACCATTAAGTCAGATTTAATTTCTACAGCAATGCAAAACGCTAATGTCGATAATCAAAATTGATGGAATCAAACAAAGCATTTATTGTATAATAAAAAGTTATATCAAACAATGTTGAAAATTATTGTCTTAATAAATAAATGTTTCATAATGTATCTAGCTATACTTATTTAATCTTACCTTGATAAATTCCTTTAGTGATTCATAGATTGCTTCACAAACTTCAATGATGAATTCGGAAATAGTTGATTTTCCGAGTCTAAACATGTGTGTGAGTGTCCTTAAACTGCATCCAGTAGCAAGAAAGTATAGAACTGCTTGTAATTTTGTAATTGCGGGAATCGCACTTCTCAAAAGGGTATTTTCACGCTGAATTTGAGATTGTATTTTCATTAACAGAAAATTTACACAACTTTCAGACATTCTCAAACTATCGAAGTATTCTTTGGGATCTTCCAATGCTAATTCCTTCAGAACACAATTAGTAACTCCTAGTTTGTCTCTTCTATCGATCCATTTTCTTATCCACAGCTTCTTTTTACCAATGACACAAATTTCCTCTTCTACCACTTTTAAAATCGCTGATAAGATTAACTTAATCAGTTAATTCACTTTATTACGCTGTAGGCTGTTCATCTTACAAGACACCACTCACTTGTAAACTGTACTGAAACTAAACTAAACACTAAAGCGAAGTGCGAACGATTTTGGGCCAGTAGCGAGTAATTTAGCTACTAAATTACTTGCTACTAGACTAAATCACTAGCATAGTGCGAACAAGGCCTTAACCACAGTCAGGAGTCAAATTGACTCCATGTGCAATTTATAATCAAAATCAACATTGTTTTGTTTACGTTATTTGGTTTTAAAGTTTTGCGCGCATCTTTGGAGTCTAATTGACTCCCGTCTGTTGTTACGTGATAAATATTTAATATATAAACCGGTGAGTTTACAAGGTAAATAATAAAATATTTTTAATATTTTTAAAGAATTTATTGTATAGGGATTCTATATTCTATTATTTTTTTATAGAAATATGGATTCTTGTTCGGGACCATCCAGAAAAAGGGTTCGAGTAACTGACAGAGATTTTGAGGAAACCCTAACAAGGTGGTGTGATGAAGTTGAGACGGATCACAACAATGATAGTGATGTCAGTGATTCTGAATACATTCTTAGTGATCATAACAGTGATACTGATCAAGAAGAAAGTGAATATTTAGAGGAAGATGAACAATGTGATGAAAATTTAGAAACGGAAGACAAAAATAAATATTTTTATGGTAAAGGAAAAAAAGGAGAATCTAAATTTCGTTGGTCTAAGACGCCATTAGTAAGTTCATATGTGAGAACACCAAAACATATTATAATAAGGCAACTTCCTGGATTGCGCCATCCTCTGCGCCAGCGAGACAAAATATCCGAAAAAGAATCGTGGACGTGCCTTCTAGACGTAAATATGTTAGAAGAAATTATTAAATGTTCTAATCAAAAGCTATAAAAAATGAGAGATTTATATAAGGATCCCACAAAATCGGATTTACGTGACTTAGACATGATTGAACTAAATGCCTTATTAGAGTTACTTATATATACTGCGGCTTTCAAATCAAATGACGAGAATATCACTTCGTTGTTTTCAACGGATGGGACAGTCAGAGATATTTTTCGCTGTGTTATGAACAGAAATCGATTTGCTATTTTATTACAATGCCTTAGATTTGATGATTCAGAAACCAGACAACAACGAAAGGAGAATGATCCGCTAGCACCTATTTCTGCAATATTTGAGAAATTTGTTGCAAATTGTCAAGCTGCTTACACTATAGGACATTTGGCTTGTGTGGATGAATGCTTATAAGTTTCAGAGGAAGATCCATATTTAAAATGTATATACCTCAGAAACCATGCAAATATGGCCTGAAACTAATGGCACTAACTGATTCAAGAAATAATTATTTTTATAACGGATATCTGTATTGTGGGAAAAAAACTGATGGGAATACGCTACTGAAACTGAAAAAAAATTGTTGATTCCAACACAAGCAGTACTACGTTTATCAATACCTATTCAAGGAAGCAGTAGAAACATAACGGCTGATAACTGGTTTTCATCCATCGAATTGGTTAATGTTTTGAAGACCAAAAACTTGACATACGTCGGTACTTTGAAAAAAAATAAATCGGAAATACCTCCCGAGTTTCAGCCTAATAGGACGAGACAAATTGGAAGTTCCCTTTATGGTTTTTCGGAAAATGTCACTTTGTTATCACATGTACCAAAAAAACAGAAGGCTGTATTACTCGTGTCATCAATGCATTCCTCCGCAGCTCAAGATCCTGATGTCGACAAACCAGAAATGATTCACTTCTATAATACTACGAAGTCTGGAGTTGACAGTCTAGATCAAAAATGTGCTTTATATTCTACTGGCCGTAGAACGCAAAGATGTCCTATGGCAATTTTCTTTAGAATATTAGATATATGTGCAGCAAATGCATATATTCTTTTTAAAAGTACCAAAATTGAAAGAAAAGATACAAGACTGGAGTTTATGAAAAATCTTGGAAAGCAGCTTATCACTGAAGAATTAGAGAGAAGACAGAGTAATTCACGTGTAAGACAGAAAATAAAAGTAGCTATTAGAAACATTTTGGTAAGAAAAGAAGAGCAACCAATAGAACCAGTAGGTAAACTCGCCAATAGAAAATACTGTTCAATTTGCCCCAAGAAACTAAAAAGGAAAACTTCTACATTATGCTCTAGATGCAGGCGTCCAGTATGCCTACAATGTTCATCTCCTATATGTTCAACATGCATTTAAATATATTTTTTTAATCTTTTTTTAGAATAAATTTGTTTTGTTTTAAACGTTTTTAAATTTTAAAATAATTATTTACTCATTATCTTAGAATGTGGTTTTTATTTGTTTTTTATAATTATGATTTTTATAATAAACAGTTTTAAACTTGAAAATAATTTTTAATTAGATAAATCTTCAAGTTTTTCATATTAATTCTAAAAAAAACCCATTTAAAATACAAAGAGTCAATTTGACTCCTGTCGTAATGTCAATCAAATTCATGTCTGTGGTTAAGGGTTAATTCCTGCTGAGCCAAACCGGCCAATGGAAATTAACGAAAGCGGCGAAAATTTAAATGTAGATGAATAAGTCTCCAATGTATGATTGATTATTTTTAGTGATTATCTATTTAGCTTATGTAACTTTAATATTGTATAACGAATATAAAGATCCTTTTAATAATATAATATATTTACTTACTTATTAGAACAAAATGAACTTTGTTTTATTTAATAATACATACTTGAAAGTATTACTAAAACGTAGACAGCTGTCCCTCCTTGGGGAAAGCCGTGAGTATGTCATATGTATTTTCAATATAATATTAAAAAACACTTTGAAATCAACTACGATCTCGAATAAAATATTTTTTGATAAAAAATCACAAGTAGGTGCGCCTAACCACCGTGCACCAACAAATAATTTCGATAAGTTATTCCAAACACAGAATTCTTTTTATGTAACTATTTTGTAATATAAATATCACATAAAATAATTTTGGCCGCCTAAATTCTGAAAAACTATCTATGTACATCGGTTGAAAACGAGACTGAAAACGAAATTGAAAACGAGATTGAAAACGGGATTGAAAACAACTCAGTAGTAGTTGAATTTCAAAATTTTGATGAACCCTTGCCTGTGAATATGGATTTAAACTGTACCAATATCACCAACGAAGACAACCAAGAATTGTCCAACATTACTGACATGCCGATTATATTTGCAAGCACTTCCAAAATGTCAATAGAAGAAGAATTGGCAACAACTTCTTCTGCAACGGGTGAGATTTATTTTATTACTTTTCCATGTTGGTTTATTTATGTATTTAGGTGTTTCAGAAATTACAGAAGTCAATGAATCTAATAAATCGGTCATGAATCCTCCCCTAGAAAAAGAACACGAAGAAGAATTATCAACAAACAATCCTAGCAATGTATCACTCAAAGAGTATTTAGTATGGCCGGAAAGTCCTGCCAGGAAAGGCAACAGAAATTCTGAGCGAATGCCTTGTTCTCACGTCTATGAAATTCGTGGAAAACTAACTTTCCGACAAATGCTTGTGGAATCACAAACACTCTGATTATAGAGTAAAACAAAAAAAACAAGCAGCAATCAATCAAATTGTATTGTCAATGGTAATCCCAAACTTTGGATTCAAGGACGCAGAGGTGAAAATTCGCAACATACGATCTACCTATTCCCAGGAACTAAAAAAATGGAAAGATTCCACAAAAT
The DNA here is from genome assembly GCF_026250575.1 of Diorhabda carinulata. Lineage (NCBI taxonomy): Eukaryota > Metazoa > Arthropoda > Insecta > Coleoptera > Chrysomelidae > Diorhabda > Diorhabda carinulata. The sequence goes on from NC_079467.1 coordinate 12,179,096, forward strand.
CGGGCGCGGGAACAGACGAGGTACAGCTCCCAAATTTAAAGTGGTTTAATTTGTTATATGAGGCGCTAAAAACCATAAACATTGCAGGGCCAAGAAAAACACAAAATAACGAGAGTAAAGTTTTATTTCAATCATTTTTTTATGTTTACAAATTGCATTGGATAATTAACAATTTTACTTAAGGATTAATTAATTTATCATTTTACTCTGCCAACTCACTGATCCTTCACCTACAAAATAATCAGCATAATTATTACGAATCATACGTGCATCACGAGATGAATGGTTCTGAGTTCTTCCATGTAAACTTGCTAGCCCTTCTGATGGGACATCCCTCCAATTCCCGGTAACAATTTGACCATGAAAAGTATCTTCAAAGTCCACTGTCGGAGCGTTCAAATTACTTTTTGTTTTGCGCAGCCAATTTTGTATTGCACAACAAGCTTTTACAATCTTGTCAACTTTATCAGGCCTAACAGAAATAGGTCTTTCAAATATCCTAAAACGGCCAACCAATATTCCAAAAGCATTTTCGACTATTCGTCGTGCTCAAGAAAGGCGGTAATTGAATATTTTTTGTTTCAAATTCAAATTGTTATGGAAAAGCGTTATCAGCAACGATAACATGTTTATCTGGAAGGAAATTATTTTCCAAGACCCCGCTTAGACTGCAGTTACTGAAAACCCCTCCATCCGAAACTCTTCCATTACATCTTACATCTATATAACTGAAACAATAGTCATCATCTACTAAGGCCATTAGAACTATGCTGTTGCTATTTTTGTAGTTATAGTAACAGCTTCCAGTATCTGATGGCGCTTTGAGAATTGGAAAATTCCATTTTCTTTGAAAACCGGAATCTATTTGTTTCCATTCTTCGATTGATGGTACCTGCAAAGAAATATGCATTAATAATAATAATATAATTTATAAATGTAGACTTAAAATATCAAATTGTATGTATTTCATGTAATTTTAAATTATTATTGTTTATTTTAGGATAAAACAGGAGTATATTGCCCGCAAGAAAGAAATAAGACCCCTGCAGCAGATCCTACGGATGGTAGTGAAACGGAATCCCAGAAATTTGTGACACCATTACTCTCAAAATCAACAAAAAAAAGGAGATTGAAAGGCCTTCAAATGATAGCTGAAAAAGTAGAGGACGTCGTTAAAACAATGAATGCCGCCTCATAGAACGAGTTTCATTGTTTTGGCAAAAGTGTGGCAAGCCAGTTACAAGCTATGCCTTTACCTTTGGCCCTTCAGGCACAGCAGCATATTCAAAATTATATTAGCCAACTAAGATTACAAAATTTGAACTACACACTCGCCAACACCATCACCGATTCAAACACCTTCTCCTTCAGCTTCTTACCACAGATCTCCTTCTCCATTACTATCATCTTTACCATTCTACCATATCTAGTGAAATTTTTGTCACCAATGACATTTTAGCTGAAGCTATTTCTTCAATTAGTAATTGACATTTTTACTTGAATATTATTCTTTTTTATAAACAATTAGCTTATTATTATTACTTTTAATTAAAAAAAAATTATAGAATTTGGTTTTATTTATTCAATGAATTATACTTACTTACATTTATGAAATCACTTAATCCTTGATATATAGCTTCACAAACTTCAGGTACCATTAATGAGATGCTGGGTTTAAATACTCTGAAGAAATGGGAGAGGCTTCGATAACTATTGCCAGTTGCAAGAAAATATAAAACAATGTGCAGTTTTAGCTTTGGTGATAGAGCAGGTCGCATCACAGTATTTTTTTTAAGAAGCAAGTTTTCAACTTTGGACAGTAGATAGTTGAACTTCTGACATTCGCAACGCATCAAAATATTCACTCTTATCTTCTCCCGCAAATTCTCTAAGCAAAATTGTACTTGTTCCAAGCTCACTTCTCGTACTGAGCCATTTTCTCTCCCATTGTCTCTTAAATCCAATTCCGCTTATATCTTCTTCCACTTGCTCCAAAATTTCACTCAGTATAACCTTGATGATTGAATTCATTGATAAACGGTTATCCTTCGCGAACCACTTGGAAGATTGGTCCTAAAAACTAAACATTGCATAAAGACTTGTGTCTTAAGGCCTATAAAGTTCAGTTAACACAAGAACTCAAGCCGGCCGATCATCAACAAAGTCGTGTCTTTGCTGATTGGATCTTTGAAATGCATGAAAATGATCCGGAATTTCATCGAAAAATCATCTTTACTGATGAGGCCCATTTCCGTCTTAGTGGTTATGTCAATAAACAAAATTGTCGAATCTGGGGCTCGGAAAACCCAAGAGTTATTGTTGAAAATCCTCTCCATCCTCAACACGTGACTGTTTGGTGAGGTTTATGGTCTGGCGGTGCCATTGGACCTTACTTTTTCGAAAATGAGGCTGGAGCAACAGTTACGGTGAATGGATTGCGCTATCGAGAGATGATTAATGACTTTTTATGGTCGGAATTGGTTGGTATTGATTTGGAAACGTTCACTTTTAACAAGACGGCGCTACGTGCCACACAAGCAACGAAACCATCGATCTTTTACGGGAAAAATTTCCGGATCGTGTTATCTCTCGAAGAGGTGATCACAATTGGTCACTGAGATCTTGTGATTTAACACCTTGCGACTTTTTCCTTTCGAGGCCACGAGAAAGATAAGGTCTACGCCAACAGTCCAGCATCGATTCAAGACGGAAATCGTGAGGCTATCGAGGACATAGGGCAACCGCTTTGCAATTTGGTTACGGAAAATTTCACGAAAAGGATATGGTCCTGTAAGCGCAGTCGTAATAAATAATACATACAGAAATAAACATTCGATCATTTATTTCAAAAAATGGCATTTTTCTTTGAATATTAAAATAAACCTCTTATTGGAAAACCCCTTACATACAGGTAGCCGTTCATGGGCTCGGCTCTTGTACTAATAGAGTGACTTTGCCAAATAAGTGTGGTCCCAATATTTTCATATCCATTACTACCTCGAGTCTCGGATACTGAACCTTTTAAGTAATTTCAGTACCAGTTGTTTTATGTTTTGAAACAAACATTGTTTCAAATTATGGTTTTTCTTATTAGTTTAAGCTTCATCTCGTGCCCGGAGAGGTAGAGTCGAGGAGGCAGGAAGTGAGTCGGCCCAAATCCTCGACGCGAATTCCCTGGGATGAGGTTTAGTCTACCCGACACGACGCGTCCCAATGGCTCATAGGCTCATAGGGTGTCTCCGAAAGGAGTGGTCGGTCCTGAGTCGCTCAACTTTTTGTAAGAGGAAACATTACCGACCAACCTTCTCGGATAGGTGATGAATAAGGAACAAATGCGTTCCCCAATAATTGCTCGCGGACCAAAAAGACATAGAGAAGTAAACCTCGAGAAAAGAATCCGTAAGCCTACGCTGTAAGCTACCGTGGTTATGGGATGAATAGCTGCGCGAAGTCAGTCTTGAACGCGTACCTCTGGGATACCTGGCGACCTCCCAGGGTATCTAGCCTTAGCGGGGTAAGGGCGCACTGCCTCGCCGGACCTATCACACGTCCCCACTCGTGGGATTTAAATGGAATCTTTAAAAAACAAAAAACAGAAGGAAGCGGAGAAGAGGAGATCGGTGGAAGAAGTGAGAAGGAAGGAGGACGAGGAAGAAGGAGGAGAGAAAATTCGAGTGGGAATTGATCGAACGTCAAAGGAGGAGTAAAAAAATAAATAGGAGCTGGGAGAAAATCGCACAATCTACAATAATAGAGGAAGAAGAGGAGGAGGAAAAACAAACAGGAGATGAAAGTAGCGAGGGAGCTCTGCTGAAGAAAATAATATTCGGGGAATCGGGGAAAAAAGGGAAAGAGAGGAAAGTAGGGTAAAGGGAGAAGCGGAAACTAAAAAAGAAAAGAGGGGAAAAAAGGACAATGGAGGGGGAAGGGGAAGAGATGAAGAGAAAAATGGAGGAAATAAAAAATATGATAAAGGGGGACGCGGAATTGACAAAAAAATTTGAGGATTTAGTGGCTTTAATTGAAAAAAGTATAGTAAATAGGGGGAACGAAAAAAGATGTAGGGAATGCAAGGAGGAGGAGGAAAAGATCAGATAAAAAGAAATCACAAAAAACATTATAGAAGAATTGGACAATGGGGAAAGGGAGTATGAAATATGGGAACATATATCAAATGAAGAATGGGAGGAGGAGGTCTTTAAAAAAACAAAGTGGGAAAGGGTAGAAGAAATCTTAAGAGAAAGAACGAGCAGTGCGGTGATAATAGGGAAAGAAGGGGGCGGGGAAACGATAGAGGCGATTAAAACGGGAGGAAATATGGGGGACCCTAGATGAACTGGAGGACGGACAGACAGACATCGTAGAAAATAGGCTAAAAACAAAAAACAGGGAAAGAGTATGGCATGATTACTTGGCAAAGATAGGGAAGGGAGAAAACCTAATATACAGAACCTTGGAGGAGATGGCTAAATTAGCGGTGGAGAGGGGGAAATAGTTAAGGTAGTTATCGGAGAAGGTATTAAGAGGATAAAAATAAGGAAAATACTAGAATGTAGGTAGGAGGGAGGAAATAGAATGGAAATTAATAACAAAGGGAGAGGAAATTAGAGGTGGAGGAAGCGTAGCTGGAGGGGGAGAGTCGCTATTTATCAAAACGGGCGACCAAAAATTTTCAGAGGTATTAAAAAACATAAAAAACGTAGTTAATGTAGAAAAAATAGGAGTTAAAGTCGAGTCCGTCCGGAAGACGGGAGGGGGTGATCTCCTGGTGAAAGTCAGGGGTCAAGGAGCAGCCGAAAGACTGAAGGCAGAAATAAGTAGCAGGGTCGAAACAAAAATGGACATGACGGTGAGGAGAAAGGAAGCAGTCTTCACCGTCATGGAGGTAGATCCTTCAATTACTCCCTTGGAGTTAAAGGAGGCCGTCTGTGAGTGAACGGGCTTTGAAAACAAAGAAATGGAGGTAAAAGGGATGAGGGAGAGCAGGGGAGGTGGACAGACGGCCACCCTAGCAATAAGGGAAGAAAAAGCTGCTGCTCTCAGAACGGCCCAGAGAATTAACTTGCACTGGCAATATTGCACCGTAAAAGAGAGGTTCACCCCCCTCAGATGCTATCGTTGCTTAAAGTACGGCTACCTCACCTACCAGTGCAAAGGTAAAGATCGGAGTAGGTGCTGTTTCAACTGCGTTAAGGAGGGGCACCGGGCACAAGAGTGCCAAAACGAGGCGTGGTGCCTCTCTTATGAAGAAAAGGGCCATAGGACGGACACGGTGGCGTGAACTAAATATAGAAATGCCGTCTTCGGTAAATAGTGACTGGGGATTAGAATTAGGATATAGTATATAGAATAGTATAGTAAGCATCGACACATTGTAGGTTAAAATAAAAATGGCCTCTAGCAAGACCGGCATCAGGGTTTTGCAGATTAACGTGGGAAGGGCCAAACTATCCCATGACCTGACCTACGCTAAAGCTGCTCAACTCGAGGCGGATCTTCTTATAGTTTCAGAACACAATAAAAAACTGACTGAAGGAGGTGGTTGGGTACAGGACAAAAGAAAGGACGTGGCGGTATTCTTCAGGAACAGGGATATTGGAGTGAGGAACATCCAAAATGGGGCGGACTACGTCGTGGTCGAGCTTGTCTGCGAGATCACGATGGTGGCCTGCTACATCTCCCCCAATATCTCTAGTATAGAATATAGAAGAACAGTAAAACAAGTGATGAATACCGTCACTGGTAAAAAGAATTTCTTGATCGTCGGGGACATTAATGCGAAATCGTCTCAGTGGGGATCGCCTTTCAATGATGAGAGGGGTGACTGTCTGGGAAAATATTACGAAATCCTAATTAAAAAAAGGCTAGAAAAATTCCTGGACAGCAGAGTAGGTCTGTCGGATCAGCAGTACGGCTTCCGCAAGGGTCGTTCAGCAGTGGACGCCGCAAAGTGGGTACACGATGCGGCGAAAGCTTCAAGAAGAAGATGGGTGGCCCTTATAATGGTCGATATAAAAAATGCGTTCAATTCAGCCAACTGGGGCTTAATAATAAAAAAGAAAAAGAAATGGAGGCCCCAGGATATTTGGTTAACGTAGTAAAGGACTACCTAACGGAAAGGAGAGTATGCGTATCAAGAGGGCAGCAAATTCAATTGACCGCCGGAGTACCTCAAGGGTCGGTGCTAGGACCGACCCTTTGTAACATACTGTATGACGGGGTACTCCGATTAGAACCAGAGGGCGGCGCCAGATCGATCGCATACGCTGACGATCTAGCTATATTAGCGGAAAGCGATATGAATTGGGGCATCGTAGATATAATAAAAGAAAATATGATTGGAATAAAAAGCTGGATAGAGCAGATGGACCTGCAAATAGCAGTAGAAAAGACGGAAATAATAGTGCTAAGAGAGTTCCGGGATCGAACCCAATTCGATCTCGGAGGCGGCCAACTTATTAATTCCCAAAAAACAGTAAAATACCTAGGCGTAACCTTCGATAATAGACTGATCTTCTCGAAGCACGTGGAAGCAGCGGTAAAGAAAGCAGGGGAAAGAACTTTCGCCCTACAAAGGATGCTACCTAACATAGGTGGGCCCCGGTAGCCAGAGGAGGAGGGTATTATTAGAAAACATTCATTCGATCCTCCGGGAACCGGTATGGGTGGAAGTTATGAATATATAAAAATATAAAAATTTATACACGTATTTCTTCACAGAAGATATGGATCTAAAAGACTATTGGATAGTTTATCTAGTTTGGGATTTGCAGCTTCTTATAGTAATAATGAAGTTTCAGCAGTTTATCACCCACAGCCTCGTATTTTATCATCAGAGTCAGGTGCACTTGTACAATATGTTGTAGACAATGCCGATATAAATGTCCAGACTCTTGATGGTAACAATACTTTTCATGTTATGGGGATTATTAAGATAGTAACTCCAAAAAATGCTGTTCTCTACGATGAACGGATAGAAAAATGTACAACCAAACCAAAAGCGAAAGAGTTGGCAGCCATATCACATGTATCTTTACAAGTTTACGATAAACCAGTCGTACCTGGACCAGTGAAGTTCAAGTTGAAAATCTGCATGACGGTCGAGCACTAACAGAAAAAACAATCAACGGAACTGATTTTTCGTGGTTATACGGAAAATGGAGGGATATTGCATCGTTGCCAGGGTGGAACGGTTATCTTGAGCAGCTCACTAAAAATGAAATTAATTTTTCAACATCTCAGGTTATGTTTCTTCCTTTTATCGATCATCCTGCCAGTAATGTAGACACAATTTACACCACTTTACTTTGTGCTCTCGATATTGCCAAGTCACACGGACAAAAAACGTGTGTAATTACTTTTGATCAACCCCTCTACTCTAAAGCACGCGAAATGGTAGCTGCGTCAGATTCTAGCTCAAACTTATGTAAACTCGTTGTGAAATTAGGAGGATTCCATATGCTCATTTCTTTTCTTGGAAGCATAGGATACATAATGGATGGAAGTGGCCTTAAGGAAGCTCTTGGTAATAAAATATACGCACCAAATTCTGTTGACAAGATGCTGAATGGTTACGCTTACTCAAGAAGCATCAGAGGCCATATATTGGTGCGACTTGCATTATCAAAGATCATATTTGAAGACATGAAGATTGAAAATTGTACGTTGGATGAGTTAATACAGCAAATCACTTCTCGAGATGTATCCTACTCAAACGTAGAAGGATGTACGGATAACTCAATTTTTCTTTCAACATTTCTAGACAAAATGGATGATCTGAAAGCACGAGGTCCAACAGCACAATTGTGGGTGCAATATTTCGAAATGGTTACAATAGCACTTGATTTTGTTCGCGCTGAAAGACTTGGGCTTTTCCAAGAACACCTTGATGCAGTGCGCAGAATGCTGCCATATTTTCACGCCAGTGGTCACTTCTTATAAGCAAAATCAGCCCACCTGTATCTGCAAGATATGCTCAAGCTGGAAGAAACTATGGATGAGCAAACTTGAGATGAGAATTTCAGAAATGGATTTTTCACAGTGAAACGAACAGAAAAATATACAGAAAAATATAATTCATGGACAGATATGGTCATCGAACAAAGTCTCATGAAATCCATGAAAACGGAAGGGGGAATATCTCGTGGTCGAAGTACGAAAGAAAGTGTTTTGTGTAAATGGGTATATGCTATGTACGCCACAAATACTATTTGTGAGGAAATGGAGAAGTTCTGTAATATCTCCTTGGAGTCGACCGAGCAACACGTAGATTCCAGAGACTCAAGAGTGAAAAAAGACAATACTGACGTAAATATACTATTTGATTGGTTTAAACTCCTTTTCCAGTTAATATCGATAGCTTCTGGAATTGTTGGAAATGAGCAAATTAACTGCCACAGAGCTTACGAAATTGGATTAGAGTCTATGAAGAAGATCACCGACTTATCATTTAATGAAATAAAGTTTAAACGCTCCGAAAAAGTAATGCCGCTTTCCAGTGTTAACAAATCTGTAAAAATAAATGATTGTAAAGTTGCAGTGGATCCATTATTACTCTTCCAAAGAATTACTGTCAGCAAACAATTTGAAAGTAATCTTGAAGAATATCTTCAATATGAATTGAGTCCGGATCCAACAGCTCTATTTGATAATGATGGCATGAGAAAAACAACAAAATCGTCATTGCATGACAACATGAGCCCAATTGATTTTGTTCTCAATGAAAATAATGTGACGTTCATTATTGATGGCGGATTTCTTCTTCATCATGTTGTATGGAGCAGAGAAGATACTTTTTCTATTATTTTTGATAAATACATGGAATTATTTATAAAGGCATTACAGTTCCAGAATAATTGTTGTATTTGACGGATATTCAGACTACAGTAAGAACGTAAAAGCTATGGAGCAGCAGAGAAGAACTGCTGCACTTTCAAAAACGTATGAAGTTTGTTTCGATGAAACAATGGTTATACCAGTTACTGAAGAAATCAAATCGAAATAACAAAGATAAGTTCATTAATATGTTAATTGAAAAATTACAAGCTGCAAATATTACTACTAAACAAGCCAGAGATGATGCGGATGTTCTTATTGTTGAAACTGCAATTGAAGAATCAAAGTCTAAAAAAACTGCAGTTATAATAGGACAAGATATTGATTTACTTGTCATTTTAATTGGGTGTACACTGTCTTACGAACAAGAAATTTTCTTTAAAAAAGTTGGGAAAGGTAATGTAAAAACGGAGATATACTCGACTAAAAGTTTTGATAATTATCCTCATTCTAAAAAATATATTTTATTTCTGCACGCATTAAGTGGCTGTGACACAACTGCGCTTTTTAAAAAGGGAAAAAAATCATTTTTAAAAGTTTTTGAGAAACTGACAAATTTGGATGAACTAGCTGCAGCATTTGAGGAAGAAAATTGTTCGGCCCAGAGATTATTAGAGAGTGGAACTCAAACCTTATTGGCAGTCTATAATGCTCCGAAATCTGTGAAAAGTCTCGATCATCTTCGTTATATGCATTTTGACAAGTCTACAAAACTTAATAAACCTGTGCAGCTTTCAAATATTCCACCAACAAGTGCAGCTGCTCATCAACATTTCAACCGTGTATATTATCAAGTTCAAACTTGGTTAGGACATGATTTGGAACCCCAGGTGTGAGGTTGGGCAATGCGAAACGATTTTCTGGAGCTTATCATGACAATTTTACCACCTGCTTTAGAAGATTTGCTATATACAATACAATTTTCTGCAACTGCAAGAGTGGTTGTGGTTCGCGATGCGGATGCAGGAAAGCGGGCTTGCAATGCTCTTTAGCTTGTGGCCAATATAATGGGCAAGCTTGTCTCAATGCTCTACCATATCAGAGCGACATTAACGAAGATGGAACCCCGAAATCATGGAAGAACTTGAGACAAATGTCGTTGAAGACGATAATGAAGACCAGTTTGAAATTCACCAGCAGCCAGAAGACGACGATGAAGAGGAAGAAGATGATTAAAATTATAAATTGTAGTTTTTGTACCCTTTATTCCATTTCTTTACTTTCAATAAAAAAAAATGTATTCAATGATATTTTTTAATAAAAAGATTACTTCATGTAAGAAGTTATTAATATTAATTAGGTTAAAATTCAAATATAATTCCTATATTTTCATTAACAATTCTGCAATTACATGGGCAGGTAAGTGTTGTTAAATAAATTAATACTGAATAAAAAGAGGATAAGTTAGGAAAAAAATGATAAAATATAATATAATAGTTAATAAAATTGACAAATATTTATAATCATTGATTTATCGATAGTTCATCAACTATATATGGCGCGTTTTCGACCGGAGGCACCGGTTGGCCTGAAGTGATGCTGTGACCGCGCGTTCTCCGCCCTCTATCTCGAAAACGGTTCACCGTATAAAAAATTTTTTTAAACAAAATTTGTGGAGAATTTTGAATTCTACAATATTGATAATAAATACAAATAGCAAAAAACCCATATGAAATGAGATATTTCCAAAAAAAGCGCAAAAAACCGATTTTTGTGACCTTTGACCTTGAAATTTAATAGTTGCTTACACCCTACCATATGTAGTTTTTGAGACAACTTTTAGGGTGTCAATATACAAGTATTTACAGACTTACAGCTGGGTATCTCGAATTCCGAGGTGAACTTACTATAATGACTGGACTATTTTATCTATATAATTTTTAGGGTGTAAGTGTGTAGTCTTTAGGCATATTTATATGTTACATGTTATTTATTATGTGCTGTCCCTTGTGTAGTCAGGTTTTTTAAATTACAGACCCACAAGACAAGAAGAAAGAAAAGGAGTCTAGAGTAAAGCCGGCGCATGTGACGCGATGTTCGCTAAAACGGTTCCACATGCGTCGGTGGAGAAGAGGGGGGGTTTTTAGCTTGGTAGGCGCCCGGCTAACGGGTTAATCCACAACAAGCTTCATATATTTTAAAAGTTAAATTTTGTGAAAAAAGATGTTTTTCTGACAGAATTTTGCCCCCCTCTCTGAAGAAATTTCTAAATACGCACTTGGCAGAAGTGGTTAATTGGATAAAATATTTTTCATGAGTTGAAAGTAGCTGAAGCTGAACTATATACAATAATAAAAATACACAAGGCAGGTTCTAAAACATAAATAATAGATAAAATTTTCACTTTTACCACCCTAACCTCCGGAACTAAGCCAAATAGAAACAAATATGGATTTTGGGAAAGAGCGAAGTAGTTGCTAGGAACGTAACTTTTGAATTAGATAATGCGTGCAAATAAACAGGAAAAACATTTTGTTCGCTGACTGAGAACATTGAAAAAATGTTTGCGAGTTATGTGAAGAAAAATCCAGTACATTCTAAAAAGTAAAACGTATAAAGATCAAATCACAACTGTCAGCTTTTTATTAGTATAAATATGAATATTGTAAACATCAAAATAATGATGTAAACATCAAAATAATGAATCTTGTGAATTCAATCGTGAAATTAATTAAGATCATTCGCTTAAAAAATTGTAAATTGTTTTGTAACAATAGAGATTTTTGAAAAAAATATTTTCAAAAGTAAAAGTACGGTAAAAGACTACAAAGTATTTTAATACAGTAGTGCGAATACCTGAATTTCTACGAGGGACTGGAACTTCAAATTACTGTAAGTATTAAGTCTTCTTGTTTTTCTAAGTATTCCTTTTAATCTATCCTTACCAACTTGTTGAGTGAAAAAATGGCAACGGCAAATTCGAAAACTCTTAGCTGGGATTTATTTAACTTAAAACTGGTAAATATAAAACCATATGATGGAGACATTAATAATTTAAATAAATTCATAAATAGATGCGAAAAGTTAATTGAAACATAGCTATTTATAATGATCATAATTTATATCATACAAATTAGGATAGAATCAAATACGTGGCCAAAAATTAACGAAGCATTAATACAATGTTTTGCGGGTAGACGAGTATTCTACAAGAACAGCACCGTTAAAAAATGAAAAATATTAAAAGTCAAATGAACCCCTCAATGTTTATCCTTCCGAAACTACTAAATACGAAATTCATAACTTTAATTATTTAACAGAAATAAAAAAGGAAAAAGAAAAGATTTATAGAAAAATTTATAATCAGGGTAATACAAATGAAATAGTACAAAAAATAGAATAAGTACCGTCACCCGGGGTTAAGTTGGACTTTTATGGTCAAGTTGGACAAAGGACCTATTTAAAATATATATATCTAGGCAATCAAAGAGATACATTGTCTCGTTGCGTGATTGGTTGCAGCGTTAACCATACACATCAGGCTTTGTAAGAACGTGGTTATGTGTGGACGCATTCGGTAAGTTAGAAAAAAAAAATTCTGAAATATTGTTATAAAATTTGTCAATTTTAAAACACTTGTTTTAAAACTGCTGGGGAAAATTATTCTATAATAGTTCATGCATGAAATTTTACCAGCAAAGTCTTTGATATGTATTTAACCAACAATAAGTGTTGAAGGTCACATTTTTAACGTTGATTGAGAAACAGGGCCGTACTATGGAAAAATGTACCTCTTACAGGGTGAAGTTGGACAATGGTGCGCAAGTATAAAAGACCGCTTGGAACAAAGCCTTACCAAAATTATAAACATGAATCAATGGTTAAGGCTGTGGTAGCTGTAAAAAAAAGAAAAATGACTCTAAGAGCGGGCGCCGAAATGTTCCAAAATCTACGTTATATAATCATGTTAAAGGCATTAAATGCACTCAACGATATGGTGGGCAAACAGCTTTAAGTGAAGAACAGGAGAACACATTAGCCGACGGGATTTCAACAGTAGCAAAATGGAATTTTCCTTTACAAATTATTGACATAAGAAAACTAGTGAAGCATTATTTAGATAGACAAGGAACAACTGTTTCTATTTTTAAAAATAATCTACCTGGAGTGGAATGGGCCAAACTTTTTTTACAACGGCATGCTGAATTGAGTGTGAGATTGCCCAGTAATATCAAAAGAGCTCGAGCCGAAGTGACGTCAGAAGTCGTTAATGCATACTTTGATGAACTGCAAGTAGCCCTGGAAAATGTCCCTTGTGAACAAATAGTTAACTACGACGAGACAAATTTTTCAGACGACCCTGGAAAGATCAGGGTTGTCACAAAAAGAGGAAGTAAACACTGTGACATTGTAATGGATAGTTCCAAAACCAGTGTGTCTGTTATGGTAGCTGGATCTGCTTCCGGGAAAATTCTTCCGCCATATATTGTTTACAAAGCTCAGCATTTGTACCCTACATGGATCGAAAATGGTCCTCCCGATGCAGTGTACAATCGCAGCAAAAGTGGCTGGTTCGACCAGTTTTGTTTTGAAGACTGGTTCCTAAAAGTGGCTTTGCCGTATTTGTCAAAATTTGAAGGCAAAAAAGTTTTAATCGGTGACAACCTGTCTAGTCATATATCGTCATATGTCATAAAAAAGTGTAGAAAAAATGATATTCATTTTATATTATTACCACCGAATTCAACTCACCTGTGCCATCCACTTGATGTTGCGTTCTTCAGACCACTAAAAGGCGAGTGGAGAGCTGTTTTACGACGTTGGAAATCATCCAATAGAGGAGTTTTTCAAAAAAGCGATTTTCCGCGTTTATTACACGAGACTTTTGAAAAACTGGGCTTACGGTCAAAGGACAATATTACATCGGGATTCGCATCGGCTGGAATATATCCACTGGATAGAGAGAGGGTGTTAAAAAAACTCCCCGACTACAAAAGTGACACTGGTAATGACACTGATGCTTGGTCTCAAAGTTTTGTCGATTTAATAAAAGAAAATCTAACACCTCCACCAAACAAAACCAGAAAACCAAGAGGTAAAAGACTAAATATATTGCCAGGACGAAGTGTAACTTTACCTGGAGACAGTGACGGAGAAGATGAAATAGAATCAGGAGAACTGAACCGGATTGAAAAAGAAAATTTTTCAGAAGATGAAAGTATTAATTAAAGTAGCAACAATGACGAGACTGATAACGAAAACGATTGTGATATACAACCAAATACGCTTACTGAACCTTCTATTCCTAGTCCCACAACACGTTTCAGTATAAGGCAATACGTTCTTGTGCGGTTCGTCGGAGAAAAAAGACATCTCAATTTTGTGGGCATTATCATTAACGTTGAAGAAAACACATATTTCGTGATATTCCTAAGAAAAAAATATTCGGAGAAAATGGGTAATTTTTTTGTATACCCCAATGTCGAAGACTCTGCCGAGGTTACACAAGAAGAAATTTTCTATATTCTGAAAAAACCCATTGATTTACGAAGAGAACGCATTCAATTTACTGAAGCATTAGATTATGATAGCATCGGTTAAGCCCTTCTTAAAAGCCTACTTAAGAATTTAAGCGGGATTTACATTTACGAGTACTCGGATCCGAGTTACCCTACTTGGAGACAAACTCTTAAATGTAAATGTTTACTTGTACAGTGTTCCCACTTGGATACGAGTTAGTATCAAGTAGAGCGCAAACCGAGTCCTGTCTCCAAGTAAACGTGGTTATTGAGAGTTAAAATGGCGGAAACTAAATTTTCGGCGGAACAGATGGAACAATTTATTGATATTTATCGATCTTTTGATTGTTTATGGGATGTGAAGTGTAAAGAATACCGTGACATTAACAAAAGAAATAACGCCTATGAAGCAATGGCGGATATTATGAACATTACCATAGAACAAGTGAAGAAAAAAATAAATAACATTCGTTCCACGTACCTTCAGGAAAAGAAAAAAGTCGATATATCAAAATCTACAGGTAAAAAACCAGTTAAGCAATATTTTCTTTTCTTTAATACAATAATAATAAAAGCAAAGATAGAACTTGTTTGCATTTTTATTTACAGGGTCTGGTACGGAGGATATTTACACACCAAATTTATCTTGGTTTGGTAGTATGACTTTTTTGGATGATGTCACTACGCAGAGAAAGACAAATTCCACGCCATCAGTTGTAAAATGCGTGAGTTCATAAATGAAAGCCATTATTTAGTGTTTAGTCATTTATTAATAAGTAACAATAAATTATTTTCATATGTTGAAAAATCAAAATCAAATAATTTCTAAATATGTTTCCACTGAAAATCAATTTGGCCTTCATTATAAAAATATTCTGCAAATTCGTTACGTATTGAATGCGCGACTTCACTCGCATTGTTACTTCCTTGATGAGCTATTCCTCTCATACTTGTTGGAATATCTTCAAGCTCGTAATTTAGGGTAACCTCTTGGCATTGTTTTTTTAAGAAGTTATGTAAGACACATGCGGTTAAAACGATTTTATCAATAGTTTCTACTTTTAGACAAATTGGTTTTCTAAATATTCGAAAACGTGATGTCAAAATACCAAAGGCATTTTCTACTACTCTACGTGCACGACAGAGTCGGTAATTAAAAACTTTCTGTTTTGCATTAAGAGGCCTGCTCCTTGGAAATGGTTTTAGAAGATTCTTTGAAAGAGCAAATGCCTCATCCCCTAGCATAACATACGGTACTGGCTTAATGCGATTTGGTAAGCATTTATCAGGTGGTAGATTTAAAGTGGCTTCTTGCAATGCTTGATTTAATGTACAATTTTTGAAGATACCTCCATCTGATATACGTCCATTGCAACCAACATCAATATACAAAAAATTATAGTTTGCGTCTGCTAAAGCGAATAACACTATACTTTGTGTGCCCTTGTAATTGAAATAGTAGGATCCTGCATTGGGCGGTGCTTCTATTACAATATGTTTGCCGTCTATAGCACCAATGGTATATGGAAAATTCCAGTTGTTTTCAAATTCCTTGGCAATTTTTTCCCACTCGCCTTTTGTGCAAGGAAACTAGAAATAAATATATACATTAATTTACAAATTTAATTATTTTATGTGAAAAAATCAACAAATAAAGAACACAATACAACAATCACACAAGAAACTCCCCGAAGTACCAATTCGGAATCACAGTGTGGTAAACGAGCTCGTCGCCAAGAAACAAATGTAGATAGAGGGTTAGAAGATGCCGTAAATAGTCTAAGTGCAATATGTAAGGAAGATTCGACGGAATTTGATAAGTTTGGAGAGAGCGTCGCGGAACAGCTTAAAGAAATGCCTTTAGAAGATGCGTTGCAACTAAAATTGGACATTCAGCAGCTCATCATACATAGAAGATTAAAGATATTGAATCAGCGCAAAATATCCAGTAAAAATAATTCAAATAGGACAGTTTCCCCAGGCTTGACATCTCATTTTTCTCTAGAAGAATATAATATACCGACACCTTCTTCCAGTCATTCTTCTCAGTCAACCTATTCAGCATCACTTGACAACGTCACATATCGTGGGAGTAACGCAATTTTTGAAGCAATGGAAAGTGCCAGTATTACGGAAGACTATTTATCCATCTAATGATTTTTGTAAATTAAAAGATGTTAGAAATTAAGAATTAATTTAAAAAAAAAGTTGTGAAAAATGTTTGGTTATAATAAATATATAAAATAAGTGCAACCTTTTATTAAATACATACCTTCATATACTGGGACTGCAACACTTCATATACATATTCACATACTTGAGGAACAAATAAACTTATTGTGGAAGCTGATACTCTGGTCAGATATTCTAATGACCTATAGCTATCTCCAGTTGCAAGAAATCTTAATGTTATTGCAAGGCGTAATTCAGAACTTATAGCACTTCGTAAGCATGTATTCTGTTTTTTTATATAGGGGGAAACCTAAAATTAAATAAATAATAATTGCTAGGTCATGTATACCCAATCATTCTCTTACCTTTATATGTAACATACAAAATGTTTCGTAGTCCATCCGCATGAAATTCTTAAAATCTTTCCCGTCTTGGGTTAACAAATCTTTTAGCAGATTTTCTTCAATTCCAAGTCTGTGGCGCTCTTGTAAATGTTGTTTAACCCAAATAGTTCTATTTCGTTTAACTTTGTCATATTCTTTCCTCTTTTTAAACACCATAAACAATACTAAAGTTACAGTGGCACGTTTTTTTCTTGAAGGAGCCATTTTTAAACACAATTTGAATTTACTCGGACGTAATGTAAACGATTGAACTCAACTCGCAAATATAACTCGGATCCGAGTACTCGTAAATGTAAATCCCGCGTTAGAAGTGATTTTTATTTTTGTACTGTTAATTTCAGAAGTATTGTTACGTTTTTTAATTTTGTTTTAATTTTTTGAATAATTTTTTAATTTTTTTATTAATAAAACATTTGTTTATTTATCACCGTTGGATATTATTATTTGTACTGAATAATTGCAAATCTAATCAAAAACCTTTTTAAAAATATGTCCTGTGTCCAACTCCATCATTAGAAGGTGGAAAATTGACGTTTAAGCCATTAAACAAGGCTTGTCCAATCCCGCCCCAAAATGCGGTTGAAGTTGGACAAAATTTAAAAAATAAAAACTGATTAATACTATCAAATATTTAATGTGACATTTGCGTTGGGTAATTATGGAACTATCTTACTGATTTTTTTCAAAATTTTTGAAGTTACGATAAAAAAGTTATTTGCCAAAAACGCTAAAAATTGTCTAACTTCACCCCGGTTGACGGTATTAATTCGAACAGACCATATTATGAAAGCCGAAGAAAAAAATAATATAATAAATTAAGTAAAAAATTTTCTGATGTTTTTTTAAAACAAGGAGATCCGTTAACCTTTACATCAAAAATAAAACATTCAATAAAAACAATGAAAATAAAAAAAAACAATGACGATATGTTAAAAGAAAGGCAAAAAAGTAGAACGTACAGAAGAATTTATCAACTGCTTTAATACCTGTAAACAATTACTAATTTCACCTATAACCTATATTAGCTTATCCCTATTTCAATAAACAATTTGAATTGACCACCGATGCTACGGAATAGGTGCAGTTTTAAGTTCGATGTCTTGGTTAATTGTTTTGAATATGTGACAACTTTGTTGTATAGCTCCAGCGGTTGCGGTAGGGAAGCCAGTCTTCCATCAGCTCTGCACGTGGTAGCATGTAGTTAGCACCTTGCCTAAAAAGGCCCCCAAAAGAAACCACAGTTTCTATACAAGAAAGAAAAACTGTTCGAGGGAAATTTCTTGTTGACAATGGGAAGCAAATATCATGGTTTGACAGGACACGGATGATTACACGGTCTTAATCGCTGATAACCTCAAAAAACGCATCAACCGCTTCTTCAGGTGTAGAAAAACGTTGATCTCCCAATTTATTTTTGATCTGCGAAAATAAGAAGAAATCATTGAGGTCTGAGGACTACTAGCGAAGAGTGCGCAGCAAATATGGCGCGCTCATTCCGGCCTGTTCTCTCGTCGGCCTCGGTTCATTCCGGCCTGTTCTCTCGTCTGCCTCGGTTCAACACAGAACGCTATTATTTATTAAAAATAAATATTATGAAGTGTGTAAATTGAGGTTATGTATTGACGTAACCGTGCAAAAATTAAAATGAAAAGTTTGGTACTTACGGTGTGTTCTATTGTTTAATGTAGGTACTCAGTAGTATATTAATATTAAAACTGACTCACTTAAAAATAATTCACATTAAAAAACATTCAGCAGCAGTTAGACTTATTTCCCGCGCCGTTATTCTACGCGCAGAAAGAGTACGATTCTGCGGACCAGCGAAATTTTCTCGCGGACCACCACTTTGTGGTCTAGAGGAGTAGCTGATATGGAGGTATTTTCTAGTTGTGGGCGATCAGTTATAGTGGCAGCATCATAAGCTCAGGGAAAATAAAAGGATTGAAGGGGAAGACCCGTGCCTATGTTTATTTCCTTTGTAAGTTGTCCGTCTATTCTGGCCTGTATTTTGTTGTCCTTATATATGTCTTCAATTTTTTTGATGATGTTTAACGCTATTTGTCTATTATATAAAAGGTGAAACCTTGTTGTTCGTCCTCAAAAGATATTCTTTGATTTATTAGTTGGGTTAAAATTTTGGTTGTCATTTTTAGAGTAGTGTTAAAAAGATTGATTCCTCTATAGTATTCCGAAATTTTCGGCCAATAATATTTTTAGCTCAATGAATTTTTAAGCTCATTAATTCCTCTATGTCCTTTTTTGTTTATATGATAATACTCTAACTTTTCTTTTCGCTCTTCAACGGTTAAAACATCTTTAACAACAATTATACATTGAACGCATTTAAATTAGGGAAGTGAATAAATAATCGATTTATGTTTTAATCGATTATTTCTTTCTTAGTATCGATTTTTTGTAATCGATTTTATTAATTGTAAAAATCGATTTTTAATGAATCGATTACATGAATTAAGCATTTTAAATCGATTTTTGTAAGTAATGCCATCTATGCGATGAATGAAAAAATGAGTAAGTAAGTTTATTAAATGTAAACAGGTCGATAAAAAATCAGCGCCATCTTTATGTACAAATACATAATAAGTTGTGATCTTTTGTATCTTTTTTTATCTCTTTGAAGTTTTGAGGTGTCAAAATATTGTTGTTAACCATAAAAATGTCTTCCATTGGTAAAACACCCAGAAGCTGCTGGCGAAAATATTTTATAATGAAGAAAGATAATACTACCGCAAAATGTAAATACTTTCCAAAAGAGTTGAGAACATGTAGTAATACTACAAATTTGAAACAACACATGGAAAGAAAACATTCTGACATCTTAAAAGCTGACGAGGTAACACTAATCATTTGATGCAGTACTTATTATTGATTATGATTTTTATGACAGCATTATTCTAACATTTAAATAAAGAGCAACATTTTATATGCTTCAATTTCAAACGCATAAACCAACTGACATTAAAATTATATATTTCATTGCTCATTCTAGTGTACTTTATTATTTTGGAGGTTAATAACGTTTTCATGTTAATTTGATTTCGATTTTATTTTTATCGCTGCAGAATTTACATCAAGTTGATATTCAAGATGCTGCCAAGTTGGGACATAATAATTCATTGGTTCAATCTTCAACAACAGAAAGTGATGAGGCTTCATCTTCGACACCAAAACGAGCTAGATCAGATATCGGAGCGGCTTTTTCAAAAATATCAGCATATGCTAAAGATGGTGATAAAAACAAACAAATAACTCAGAGCATTGCGGAAATGATATGCCGGGACAGTCTTCCTTACAGTATGGTAGAAGGAACAGGTTTTAAAGATTTAATGAAGACTTATACAAGGTTCTATGCCGTAAAACTATCACAAATCTCATTGACACTAAATATAAAGAAAAAAAAAATCATAATCAAAGAAAAATTACGGTCTGTTAAAAACGTGTGTCTCACATTAGACGAATGGAAGGATATGCAATTAAGGTGTTTCTTAGGTGTGTCTGTACATTTTATAGAGAACTATAAAATGAAAACAATAAATATTGCGTGTAAGCCACTGCATGATAATCATACAGGGGAATACTTGTCGGAGGTAATTCTTAAAGTTTGTGAAAATTGGGAATTATCTCATGAAAAAATTGTGAGTGTTACTACAGATAATGGTCGTAACATAGTTAAAGCTATTGAAATTACTTTTGGACGAGCAAAACATGTTCGATGCTTAGCACATACATTAAATCTAGTAGTCGAAAATGCTGTGAATTCTTCGGAGGTTAAACTTTTTTTGGATAAAGTCCGAAAGATCGTAACTTGGTTCCACCAAAGTGGTGTAGGTGCTGAAGAGTTGCGACAGATACAAATGCAGCAAGGTGTTCCCGAAGGAAAATTAAAGCATTTAATCGGAGACGTATCTACAAGTTGGAATTCACAATTATTTATGATTGAACGTTTTGTGTCAATGAGCAGTACAATTGGATCTATTTTGATAAATCATCCGAATGCACCCCAAATGCTTCAAGCAAATGAAATTGTTGTCTTGAAAGAAATTGGAAAAGTTTTAAAGCCTTTTCACAATGTTACTGAAGAAAGAGCGCTGAGAAATATGTGACAGCTAGCAAAGCTATACCTATAATCAAGTGTTTAAGAGCATTGTTAGACGCAATACCGACAACCAGTGATTTAGCAAACCAATTAAAATATTCACTACAGACTGAATTAAATAAAAGATTTGAAAACATCCAAAAAGTTCACCTTTTCTCGGTCGCAACGTTTTTGGATCCTCGATTTAAAAAAATTCATTTAGATGAGGCATTGTCTTTGTCAAAAACAATTAATTATACCAACCGATGTTTGAGTATAAATACTAGAACCGATGATACTCTAGCAGTGACCCATTCTGAATCTTCTGTTTCATCAGAAGTGGTCGACGACGGACAAGATATATGGCAGGTACACCATGAAAAAATAATGGCTGCTAATACGTCCATGAGCAAAAAGACAGAATTAGATTTATATATTGCGGCACCATTACCAAATCTTAAAGTTGACCCTCTCGATGTGTGGAGAAGCTCTGAGGAAACTTTTCCAAAGTTAACTGAATTAGCTCTGAAACACCTCTCAGTTATGGCCACTTCTGCACCAGCTGAAAGGTTATTTTCGAAAGCAGGAAATATTGTCAGGAAAACTCGAAACCGTATTTTAGGAAAGCGATTACCAAAATTATTATTTTTAAACTCTTTGACTGAAGATTTATGGCAATAATTTTTTTAAGTTTATTGATATAATTTGATTTAAAATATAGAGTATTCTTTTTTAATGTTTATATCTAATAATTATCATTTTATTAACTACTTAAACTAATCGGTTTATTTTACTTTGATTCTAGTCAAATGTTCAGTGATACAAAACATTTGTGCCAATTATTTATTTTAGTTTTTTTTAATATTTAAACTCAAAGCTTGAAGAAAACTTTGTTTTCTTTTCTAAGTTTGATACTCAACAATTACCATTATATTTACTACTTAAACTAATCGGTTAACTGTACTTTGATTCTAGTCAAATGTTAAGTGATACTAAACATTTGTGGTAATTATTTATTTTAGTTTTTTTTTTATTTTTAAACTCAAAGTTTAAGAAAAAAATTATTTTTTTTTAGTTTTAAAATATACTGAACATTTGTTATGTTAATAATTCTTTTTACTATTTAAACATAAGGTTTAAAGGGTGATTTGTTTTGTAATTGAATTTTGTCATTTGAAACAAAACGATTGCCATTTTATTCATTATTTATCTTCTTCAGTTTATTTTATTTTTGTCAAATTCTGAACGATACTGATAAATAATGAATCAAATTATTTTTTTATTGTCTAAACTTGAATTATAGAAAGTGATTCGTTTTGTATTATATTAATGTTGTGACCAAACAATTGTCATTATATTATCTGTACTGCAATAAAATATTCAAGAGTACTGAAAATTTGTATATGAATCATTCGAATCTGTATTTATAATCTAAAATTCATTCTTTTGGTTAATTTATTATACTTGTAATTAATAATAATTATCTAAAATGATTTTTTTTAAATTAATCGCTCATAACTTTCACTAATATATCGAATAAGCGTTTTTCGTACAAAAAAAATCGAATTATCTACAAAAATCGATTATTTGCTCGAAATAAGTGCTGAGTGGCTTCATAACATTTTATGTGTTTTCTTTGAGCTGATTTTCGTGGGCACTTTAATTTTTTATAATAAAAATCGTGGATTGTATTTTTCTGTATTTATTAACAACTACATGCTACCACGTGCAGAGCTGATGGAAGACTGGCTTCCCTACCGCTACCGCTGGAGCTATACAACAATTTTGCCACATATTCGAAACACTTAATAACAAAGACATCGAACTTAACCTTATGTGTGATCTAAAAGTTCTGGCTTCATTCGTTATCTCGTAAAAATCATCAGTGGGGACCTGTACGCAGGCTCCCAGCACAACATTACCTTTATCATGGTCTTAAGTGAGAATTGGATCTACATTCTACGTCTTCCTTGTATGTTTTTATAGAAGATTTGTTGATATTTATCTTTATTGTCTGTATTGTTTCTGGGATGTGCAAGTCATTTTCAGGTGTCTATTGACAAGTTCGGTGTTCCGGTCCCTCTGCTCCTGCTTTTTCGGTGAGGGTTAGCACACCATAAACATTCTGCTCCTTTGTGTATTTTATTTGGCTTCTATGTTTTGTAATCCTGCTTTCTTGCTCAACACAAAGTTGTATATAACCCGCAATACGAGCAAGGGTCTCTGTTAGCTTTATTTTAGATAAATGTCATTGTAGCTTAGGCTCAACAGCCTATCTTCACTGTGGCCAGTACCTCACCCAGCTTTCTTGTTTGGGGGGGGGTTATTATAGCATAACCGGAGGTTGAAAATTTTATTTGGTTCCACGCCCAAATTACCATGCAAAAGTGGTTAAAAACAAAACGTCAACACAAAAAACTTCCCCACACATGGGGTCAGGTTTTTAGTGTTCGCGGAGTTGAAAATCTACGTTCACCTTCCGCAGTAGAGACAGGTAATACAGTGAAGGTGTCAGGAACGTGTTTTAATAAACTTAAGTCATTTCTGGGTCGCTTTTCATTTGGCAGTCTAGCTATTGCCCTGTCAGGTCATGTTTATAAAATAATATCAAGGACTGGAATTCAATTACGGTTTCGTCTGTGAGGATGGACGGATCATTGGGAAAGAGACTTTGAAATCCGGCCAATATTTGTTTATATTTCAAAAACTTTTCTTTTATGTTACTCATACTCATTTTTTCGTACGATAGTCCAACAGCTCTAAAAAAACAGCAACAGAGTTGTACCTTTCTGTCCACCTAGTTCCGCTAATTTTTCATGGCTAGAAACTACATTTGATTGTACTAAACACTGTCGAATAATAGCTTGTCGTTTTGGAGTGTGAAAAATGTACATTTTTCCTATAGTACCTAAACAGTTTCTTCTTAAAGGTAAGTCGCAGGATATCGAAACATCTAATTTCAAAAAATGTACCGCACAGTGGATATACAAAGCCTTTGGATAAACATCTTGAATGTAGGCCTGAACACCATTAAATATATAAATTAATATAAATATAGTGGAAAATCTTGAATCGATGCGTCGAACACACAAATAATATTACTGTAAAAGTGTAGTAAATACCATTTTATTTACATTTATCAAATAAATATGAAAAATTAACACTTTTAGCGCAAAAAAACTAAATAGCATATGTAATACATATATACTCTTTTCTTTATCTTATAATTATTAATTTATTCTTTAATTTTTCAATTTCATCATCTATGGATGAAATTTCTAGACTAGTTTCGACTAGAGCTTTCTTTGTATCTAAAAGATTTTTCAATTGTTGTTTCTCTAAATATTTATTCTTACTATCAAGGATATCTAATTTTTTTATCTTTTTTCATTTTTTAAAATTTCTTTTCATAACGGCTTCTTGAATTCTTAACTGACTGAAGCAGACCTTTGGGCGATGAGCGAATCTTCTTGAAGACTTTATTAATAGAAAATCCTCGTTCAAGAGATGATATATATATATATATATATATATATATATATATATATATATATATATATATATATATATATATATATAATATATAATATATAATATATATTATGGATAAGTGTTTATACGGGGACAGTATAAGTTTAAACTGTATAACATTTACGGTATAAACTTGTACCGTATATACCTTTCCAGTGACCCCAAATACCCATTTACATATAAAAAATGTCAGGTCCTCAAACAAACTTATACGGTATAAACCTTCAATTGTCCCCAAAGACACAATTACATATGAATAACAGCATCATCAGTACTGTATAACAGCTCCCTAATTTATCCAGTACTTCAACAACAAAGTAGTTCTCATGCGTCGTACTTTCTTAATTACTAGCATGACAGTCAATGAATCCTACCAAACTTTCTTGTGGGTCAATAGAGATTTGTGATGCGTGGCAACATCTGTCGTTTCGTCAAAAATAACGCTATAGTATTTGCTTAGCATAATTCAACGTAATATTTGTTATAGTATTTCATTCCTGTAGGTGCCTTCAATTGATTCCTGACACTACTAATATTTTAAAATGAGTTTGTGCATTCTGTTATTCTTGGGTGTATGTGTATATTAGGTTGAAACTGATTTTTCTTTCTCTTCTAAATTCCATAATCTTACCCCAATACCTACCAAATATCGAATGTTAGCTATAAATTTCAGCCATTAGTTAAACTGTATAAAAAGTTACCAAAAACGTAGCTGAAATGGTTATTTTGTGAATCTGTTTCCGATGTCACAGAGTAAATTTTGTATATATGTGAATTATTAAAAAATTACTTCTTGTAGTTCGTGTTTATAAGAGTATTAGGTATATCATTATTTACAGTGATACAATTGAAATTCTTTGAAATTTTTTTTGGAAATTTTTAGTATCATACAGTTGGTCATTATATGTATTTTTATTTTACATTTTATAGTTAATTTTACGATGAGTCAAACCAAGACTTGAAATTTGAGATTCAAACTTTATACATCTTACACATATCTCTTCTGTACAAACAAAATGAACACAAAATAGGTAATGATACTAATATCATTTTATTATTATAAAAAATATTGAGTAAAACTTGTGTCACAATGACTTTTTGTAGTACTCGTGCTACAAAACGAGTTATTGTGACAGTAGGAACAGTGTTTCACAAAATAATCATTGTAACTTTGTTTTTAGTAATTTTTCATGTCATGCAGTTAGATGGATTAGTTAACTTGAATTTTGACGGACTTTGGTGTTGCCAAAGATAAACTTAAATCGTATGACTTATTAAGTCACAGTTTACAGCAATTGTTCACTCGTGGTCGGCACCTTTGTTCTCTGTTCCAATTTTTCCATTGCGCAACATTACATTGATTCCCACACGCATGGAGGTGGAGCCAACTGATAGGGTAAGTCCGGGACAGATGGCCCAACGTGTAAGATGACCCATTCCAATATTTCCGCAAATTTTAACTTTACGTTTAGCGTTACTTTAGCCACCTTCTAATATTCATGTCGTGCATACCGTGCTCCATTTTTGAATAAATTTAGTGAGTTTTTGGGTAAGTTATTACAAAAATTTTGTTTTGCATGCCTTAAAAATAATTAAGGTCCGTTTTAAGAATAATTGTTAACTCCAACATAGTTTTTTTCGGACTTATTTATGGCAAATCTTAAGTTTGGGATTGTTTGAGGTTATGTTAAGATGACGAAAGTTTCTTTATATCCTAGCACATGCGAGATATAAAGTGGGCCATCACTCCCATGCATTTGGGACAGATGGCCCAATGGACATTCGGGTTAGTTGGCTCACGGGCCATCTATCCCGAAGTGTGTAGGTACTTATTACAGTGCTTATAATTTATTGCAGATTTTAGAATCATGCCAACAAAATATATTAGAAAAGGGACAGTGCAAAGGGGAAAATGGACTGAAGCCGACCTACTCCGGACTGCAGAAGCTGTTAAAAACGGTGTGGTGGGCTTGAGAGAAGCATGCCGCACTTTCAACAACATTCCTTGTTTGATTATGTTTTAATTTTAGTTTAATTTTTTATTTAGAAATTCATTCTACTCTACGCCTCTGGCAGTCTCTCTTTCTTCGTTACTTGTCGTTTTTATGTAGCGATACGAGAACGAGTATGTGT
This sequence comes from Diorhabda carinulata, assembly GCF_026250575.1. NCBI lineage: Eukaryota > Metazoa > Arthropoda > Insecta > Coleoptera > Chrysomelidae > Diorhabda > Diorhabda carinulata. Next base: position 12,205,723 of record NC_079467.1, read on the forward strand.
ATTATATAGACCGAAGTAAGAACGTTTTTGGTTATGGTTTTTGCTTCCAGAAAATAAATGGGACTTTGTTTCATTTAAAATAAATAGAAAATTTAATTATAAAATAAAATTATACAGTCCACATCATTCAATACAACATTTTGGTCCTTCGAGCCGGATGTTTAACAAATTATAAATAAATAAAATTGTGTTGTGCACAAGAAGATCCGTTCAAATTACCGCATCAGGAAGAAGAAACCTGTAAGTCCTTTCCATTTTATTATTTATTCCTCCTCATAGTGTCGTCGATTTCTGATGGAAGAGTTTTTTATTATTGCTTTGCAGTAAATAATATATAGTTCAATACAATTGCAAGATAAAATATTTCAGGTTAACGTTAAACAAAACTATAGGTATTACCTTGTCGGTAAGGCACACTTATTTGACGTAAATTTAAAGGCAAGTAAAAATTGGTTTCAATATAGGAATATAGTATTGTTCTTTACTTTATTATAAAAAAATTGCCTTGTTTTCTTGCTCAAATATTATCATTCAATATTAAGGTATCCAGATGAATTCACAAGTAATTAGCAATTAACATAAATATCGATTAATACACAACAAATTATTTTGAATTATTCATGTTGTATCTTTAGAAAGGTATTTGCAATATTTGCATCCTAGATCCTAGTAAGAAAGTAATATACTCCGTTTTTTTCATTAGCCAAGTAGACAAAACATTCGGACGGCTCCAGCGGAGCGGCTAAGTAGAAAAGGGTCGCAGTTTTTCTGTAAAGTTATTACTAGTAAACAAATCAAAACTCATTCCATAGGCGCGCGATAAAAATAAAATAAAATGGCCGAGTCGGAAAAAATGAAGAATTTATATAAGAAAAGGTCTATTATTAAGGCATCAGTTACAAGGTTTGAGAATTTTTTGAAGGAAATCGAACAAGATCCCTCAAAAAGAATTTACGTAGCCGATAGATTCGAAAGATTTAAAGTATCTTTAGACGATTTTGAAACAATTCAATCGGAAATTGAGGAAAATTTAGAAGATACGGAAAGAAATCAAATTGTTTTTGATAAGGATCGTAGAGAATTTGAAAACAAATTTTATGAGTTACTAAATGATGCTAAAACCTTGATGAACACGAACGATGGTGTATCAGATATTGAATCTTTGATAGTCGATAGTTCTAGGCCGCGATCAGGTATATCTCATAACCTAAGATTACCAAAAATTTCCTTACCATCTTTTTCGGGTGAAGAAAATTGTTGGTCATCATTTCACGACCGATTTAAATCACTAATTCATGATGATTCGAGTTTGTCTACAACAGAAAAATTCTTCTATTTGCAATCAGCAGTAAAAGGTGAAGCTGCAAAGTTAATAGGTGACTTAGAAAGTACTGATTCAAATTATGAAATAGCATGGGATATGTTAAAAGACAGGTACGAGGATACAAAATCTTTGATTAAAATCCATTTAAAAAATATTTTTGATTTGCCTAAAATCAATAAAGAAAATTTTTCTGACTTAAGAAATTTCTTAGACACATTCAATTTAAATTATAGAGCATTAAGGCAACTAAAAGAACCCGTAGATGAATGGGACAGAATTTTATTATTTTTATTAGAAGACAAACTTGACAAATATACACGTAAGGAATGGGAAACTAAAATACATAAAATAAAATCCCCGAAAATTGATTTATTTGTTGACTTTTTAAAGGAAAGATGCAGCATAAATAAAAATATAAATAATAATACCAATGTAAAACAGAATAAAGTGTTAAGTCACGCTTCTTTACAGACTAAAGGTCAATTTTGTATATATTGCAATAAATCTGATCATTTAATTTATAATTGTGAAAGTTTTTTGCGGTTAGATGCAGTCTCTAGGCTAAATTCAGTAAGGAAATTAAAGGGTTGCGTAAATTGTCTTCGCAAGGGCCACTTTGCTAATGTTTGTAGAGGATACAATTGTAGCATATGTAACAAGAAACATAACGTATTATTACATATAAATGAAGCTAGTAATGCAACTAAATTTTTTAGTACTAAAGGAAATTTGTCTAATACAACAAATAACGAAAATGAACTTGAAATTAAATCTACAATCGTCAAAAGTGGTGAAACTGCATCCGAAATTAATAGTTTGAGTTCTACAAGTATTTTTAATAACTGTGTTATTTTATCCACTGCATTGATAGATATCTTCGATGTTAATAATAAACCAGTGCGGTGCAGAGCTCTTTTGGATTCCGGAAGCCAAAGTTCATTTTGTACGACCGAGTTAGCACATGCATTGAATTTACCATATAAATCTGTTTCAATTCCAGTAGTAGGTATAAATGCAACAAATTCTACGAATGTTTCTAAAATTTTTCAGGCAAAAATAAAATCAATTCATACTGAATTTGAAGCAAATTTACCATTTTTAGTCATAGATCAAATTACAGGTAAGGTACCACAGTTTAATATAGATCTTTCAAACATTAAAATTCCTAAAAATTTATTGCTGGCTGACATTACTTTTGATACATCAGCTAAGATTGACATTTTGCTTGGTTGTAATATATTTTACGAACTTTTATTAAGCAATCAAATCAAGTTAGGGAAGAGGCTACCTATTCTACAGGAATCGCATTTGGGGTGGATCATTTCAGGAAATTTTACAGCCCCTTCAATGGCTACATTTTGTAATCTTTCTAAAATAGACGTTCAGGAACAATTAGAGTCCTTTTGGAAAATTGAGGAAGTTTCTAATACGAATCAATCCGTTTACTCAGTAGAAGAAAATAATTGTGAGGAGCATTTCGTAAAAAACTTTTATAGAGAAGGTGATGGCCGATTTGTTGTTAAATTACTTTTCAAAAAAAACCTATTTTTGGCCAAACTAGAGATATAGCTCTAAAGCGACTGAAGTCTGTAGAAAAAAGGGTGCTGAATAATAGTTACTTGAATACGGAATATTCTAAATTCATGGAAGATTATTTCAAGTTGGGGCATATGTCTTTGGTAAACGAATCTTTAGGGTCAGAAGTTAAATTCATTTTACCTCACCACTGTGTACTAAAATCTAGTTCTTTGACTACTAAAGTACGGGTAGTTTTTGATGGTTCCTGTAAATCAACTAATAATATCAGTCTGAACGACGTTTTGATGGTGGGTCCAATCATACAACCTGATATATTTAATACATTGTTAAGATTTAGAAAGCACCAAATTGCCTTTAGAGAAGATGTACCGACAAATAAAGTTACATCCCTCGGATCGACAATTTCAACATATATTATGGCGAGAAGATAAGTCCAAATCGGTTCAAGAATATGAACTTAATACTGTAACTTACGGCTTAGGTCCTAGTTCATTTTTAGCCACCAGATGCTTGAAGCAACTGGCTATAGAAAATTCAAAGGATTTTCCCGAGGCAAGTCACGTTATAGAAAACAATTTCTACATGGATGATTTAATCTCAGGAACCGTCAGTGTAGAAGACGCCATTTATTTAATCAAACACTTGATAAATATGCTAGATTCTGCTAAATTTCCACTTCGAAAATGGACGTCAAATAGAACAGAAATATTTGAAAATTTAAATCTGGATCTCTCTTCCTCTGAATTTATGATTAAGGATGGATCCAGTTTTTGATCCGTTGGGATTAATCGCCCCGGTGACAATAACGGCAAAAATTTTACTGCAAAAATTGTGGTCACTCAAGGTAGATTGGGACGATGTTTTACCGGATTACTATGTTAAATCGTTTTTAAATTTTTATGACAACATATGTGAAATTAATAAATTAAAAATATCACGTTGTCTGATAATCAATAATGCCATTGACTCAGAACTTCACTGTTTCACTGATGCCTCCACAAGCGCTTATGGAGCAGTAATTTATATTTTATCCCGAAATAATATTGGCTATAAGGTAAGTTTAGCTTGTGCAAAATCCAAGGTAGCACCTTTGAAAACAATTACCCTTCCCCGTCTGGAGCTTATGGCAGCACTTTTAGGTGCACAATTAGCTTCAAGGCTACTGGAATCATTGAATTTATCCTTTGATAAAATAATGTTTTGGTGTGACTCCACAATTACATTGGCGTGGATAAAAAGGGAACCTAGTACTCTTAAGACTTTTGTAGCTAACAGAATATCTCAAATTCAAAGCTTAACGATGGACAATGAATGGAGATATGTGCCTTCTTCGGAAAATCCAGCCGATTTCGTATCAAGGGGAGTACAAACTTCAGAAATTAGATCATATAAAATGTGGTGGAATGGGCCCTCCTTTTTGCCGCATTCTAGCCAATGGCCTTTAGCTCCAAATAATGGTATTACATATTTACCAGAAACAAAACTTTCTATAAATTTAACCTTGGGAGCACAGATATGCAATGATTTTGACATAATATCTAAATACTCTAATTACAAAACTTTATTGCATGTGACTGCGTATTTATTTAGGTTTGCATCGAATTGCAAAAAGTCAGTAAAACTCAGAAATTTAGGTGAACTAACTTTGGAAGAAATTAATATCGCTAAATGTACTTTGATAAAATCAGTACAGTACAAGAATTTTAAACCAGAAATAGACAAACTCAAATCAGGAAAACAGATTTCACATAAAAGCAAATTGTTTCCTCTTTCACCATTCTTAGATTCCGAAAACATATTGAGAGTTGGTGGCAGGCTGAACAAATCTGATCTATTTTATAACCAAAGGCATCAAATTATCTTACCTTGTAAGGATTAATTCACAGAATTAATTGTTAATCATGAGCACAAAAGGCTTTTTCACGCTGGTACTCAAACAGTACTAGCTACCATTCGAAATGAGTTTTGGCCTCTTTCTGGTCGCCAAGCTATCCGCAGAGTTTTACGAAAATGTGTAAAATGTTTTCGAGTACAGCCTACTGGACTAATTCAAAAAATGGGTGAACTACCTTCATCAAGGGTTAACCCATCAAAGCCATTTCATACGGTAGGTATTGACTATGCTGGCCCATATTTAATAAAGGACAGCAAGCTGCGTAATAAGAAATACATTAAGTCTTATATATGTTTGTTTATATGTTTTTCTTCCAAGGCCACTCACTTAGAACTAGTTAGGGATCTTACCGCTGATGGCTTCCTTAATGCATTCAAAAGATTTATTTCTCGTCGTGGTTTATGTAGGCACATTTATTCAGATAATGCAAGTACCTTTGTAAAGGCAAATAAGGGTTTATTAAAGTATTTTGAATTAAGCCAATCTCTAGTTGTTCAAGAGTTTATAACCGATAACTTGATTACTTGGCATTTCAATCCTCCTTACTCTCCTCATATGGGAGGATTGTGAGAACGTGCAGTTCGCTCTACTAAACACCATTTGAAACGTGTACTTAACAACACTTACCTTACTTATGAAGAATTTTATACTCTTCTATCTCAAATTGAGGGCATCCTAAATTCTCGCCCTCTCCTTCCTCTTACCGAAGATCCTGATGATCTACAGCCTTTGACTCCAGCACACTTCTTAATCGGTTCTGCGATTCAAACAATTCCAGAGCCAGCTGTTCCTGCTGACCATAAAATTCAGTTATCTCGATACAAGCACATTACTATGATGATACAGCACTTTTGGACTAGGTGGTCCAAGGACTACTTGAACTTACTCCAGCAGCGACCCAAATGGCGAGGTACTCAAATTGACTCTATCCAAGTGGGATCTATGGTGCTCTTAAATGATGATACCCCTCCAATGAGTTGGAAATTGGGACGCATAGTAAAGACTCATCCAGGCAGTGATGGACTTGTTAGAGTAGTGACAGTAAAGACTTACAGTGGTATCACTAAACGTGCCAGAAATAAGATATGTGTTTTACCTATAGACGATTAAGGGTTATTTGGTTGTACTTATTTTTTACTTGTATATAATTTTATGCTATGTTTATTTCTTTAATGTATATTTTTTTTCTTTTTGAAAGCTGGTACTTTCAAGGCCGGCGCTATGTTTGATTTTGTTTTAATTTTAGTTTAATTTTTTATTTAGAAATTCATTCTACTCTACGCCTCTGGCAGTCTCTCTTTCTTCGTTACTTGTCGTTTTTATGTAGCGATACGAGAACGAGTATGTGTATTATATAGACCGAAGTAAGAACGTTTTTGGTTATAATAAAAGAAGCTTTGCTTCTAGAAAATAAATGGGACTTTGTTTCATTTAAAATAAATAGAAAATTTAATTATAAAATAAAATTATACAGTCCACATCATTCAATACAACAACACTTAGAAGGCGACTTAAAAATAATGAATTTATCAAAAGAACTCTTGGACCGCCTTGTATCCTTGGCATCCAGAATGAATTAAAAATTAGGTTTCATATACAAAAGCTACAAAAACACGGATTTGCGCCAACTCGTGAAAATGTCAGAGCAATGGGGTTTCACCTGGCAGATCAGCTTAAAATTAAACAACCTTTTAATAGAGACAGTAAACTTGCTGGTTATGACTGGTTACATATGTTTTTACAACGGCATCCAGACTTGAGTGTTAGAAAAGCTGAGGGTGTATCACTAGCTCGATGCAACGGTATGAATAAAGAAAAGGTCTCGGCGTACTTTAATCTGTTAGAAACAACATTAATGGAGGCCGGTTTAGTAAACAAGCCTGGTCATATATTTAATATGGATGAGACGAGTCTCCAACTTAATAAAAAGCAAGGTTATGTTATTGCTCAGAAAGGCTCAAAAAACGTTGCCGCAATAACATCATCAGAAAAGGGAGAAACAATTACAGTAATCTCATGTTGTAATGCAGAAGGTTTTTACATACCACCAGCTTGCATTTTTAAGGGCAAAAATAAAAAAAACGAGTTTCAGGATGGTATGCCTCCGGGTTCTGTGGTTTACATGAACGAAAAATCCGCTTATATTAATACGGATTTGATGTTTACCTGGTTAAAAGAACATTTTGTTTGTTCCACGTAAACCAGACGGAAAAATTCTACTTTTACTGGATGGTCATGCCCGTCATTGTAATTCGGTAGAAATGCTGGAATATGCCGATGAACATAAAGTTATTCTGTTTTGTCTACCTGGTCATACTACTCAGTTCAACCCTTGGACAGGTGTTTCTTTAAAAGCCTGAAAGCCTTTTGGAATAAAGCTTGCAATACATTTGTAAAAGCAAATCCTGGCAGGAAAATTTCTCGTATGCAATTTGGTCAATTGTTGTCGGAGGCATGGTCAAAAGCAGCAACTGTTGATAACGCTGTGTCGGCTTTTAAATCTACAGGAATCTGCCCATTTAATCCTGGTGCTATACAAGAGTATGCCTACTTGGATTCTGATGATGAAAAATTAGATCCCAATACTTCTGCAGGTTAGTGTAAATTTAGAGACCTCTCTTTAAACTAATTTTTTACCTTTTAGTTTACGCTACTGAATCTAATAATACCACTCAAACAAAAGACGATAAAATGCCCTCTACTTCAGCCTTAGAGTCAGAATCTGAACCGGAGCTGATAAATACCGATAAAAACACTCCCGAAACACTTCTTAACAAATTCTTTCCGGTGCCCAGCTCCTCATCAGCTAGCATTCAGAAAGTACGAAAGAAGGCAGAACAAGTGGCAGCCGTTTTAACATCCCCAAGTCACATTGAAAAAAAAAGATCTGCTTTTAAACAGAAGAAAGAAGAAGATCAGAGAAAAACATCAAAGAGGAAGGCTCTGCATGAAAAAAAGAATAAAAGAAAAAATCGAAAAATTGAAGATGAATCAACAGACGATGATACTGATGCATTAGATGGGTTAGTGACTCAGTCTGATGATAGTCCGGACGAAGATGATGCAACAGAATGCCTTGGATGTGGTGAAAAATATAATGTGACCACGAAAGCCGATGATTGGATTCAATGTCTACACTGCCAGAGATGGTTTCACGAAAGTTGTTCGAAATATTTGAACCTATGTGACCTTTGTGGTAAAAACTTATCAAAGAAAAGGAAGTAGAAATACACATTTCTGTTGGGTCAACTCACCCTATATCCTTGGGCCAACTAGCCCATAGTATGTGGGAGAGTTGGCCCAGACAGTATTAAAGAGAAAAATTTTTTTTTTCATTACCTGTTTGCCTTTTCTTTAAAACTAGTTTATAATCTAATGTTTTATTGGTTCTTATATGTAATACATATTTTGCGTTTAAATATTCGTTTTGATTTTATCACATTTTAAAAAAATCGGAGCCAACTCTCCCGGACTTACCCTACCACAATCGCATGATGTTTTGTTATTATAACAGTCAGTAATAAATGACAAATATTCTGCGTATTGGATTTGTTCCCCAGGAGAGAGAGAATTGGGAGTTTATTCCTTATTCAAAATTATGAAATTTCAGAAACAGTTTCAAACCAGCCAAATATTTCGAAAATTTATTTTCATAACAATGCAAAAAATACTTTATCGTACTCAATAGAAATAGCAGGATTGGAGAATCAATATTCTTTAAATATATGTTTTAAGCTTAACACGTTTTACCAAATTGAACTGATATTGTCACGTTTACATCGCTAAATATCCGTAAATGCGAAAAAAATTACTTCATTTACTACCAATGTTATATGAAAATTAAGTCTGTAAAAATCGGAGATATCGACCACCATTGCACAATAATAAGTACCATTTGCTTCTACCCCCTCCCCCCCCAATTTTTCTCCAGAACCCTTCATATTATTTGGTTTATGTCCCAGATAAGAGCGTATTATATCGTATTGATGAGATCGTAATAAGATCGAAAGTAGTCGGCGGTTACACCTCTCTCCATACGATTGTGAAACATCGAGATGTCTGTCTCGAAAGGTCGATCGGCATCACGTTCTTCTTTGTGGATGGAATTCAATGTTCGGCGTGGTATTAGTCAGGAAAGTAGTTGTCCACTTCGCAGAACGGTCAAATTATTTCGAAAATATTTTTGCGACGGATTTATGAGAAAAATACAATTACTAAAAAATATAATACTCCTCACAGTTTTATAGTTTTAAAATTGAGAAATCAATCTTTTTGGATTATTGAAATTATTTTTTCTAATTTTGACATATAAAATGACACTTTATAAAACTCGTTGACTTTATGAAACGTCTTACGAAAAGTGAAATTTTCCCTAACTGGTGATGAAAAGTAAATTTCGCCTCTAATTGCGAAAAGTACAGAATAATTGTAAGACTAAATTACTTGAACTACCTCTTTATTGTCGTTAAATATGTTGTACTAACATAATATCAAGAAAGTTTTATAGGACAAATAATCACACTTGCTCTTCGACTTTAGGAATAATTGTAAATAATGCAGATTGAGCCGCTTCTTCAATGTCGCTCGGTACGTCGTTCTCTGAATCGGACATTGCAGTATTTATATATTCTACTTTAAAAAATAGTGAATTATTTAGGAAAAAAAACGATTTTTACTTTCTACTTCTTTTGACAATCACAATCACGAAACATGACATTAAACAATACTTCTTGCTTCCATAGTAACAAATAAACGTCTCCAATTTTACTATAGGAGACTTAAAAGGAAATACGAGGGACGCTCGTAGGGACGTTTCAAGTAGTTTAAATTTGAATTCAAATAATCACATCCAAATAAAAATTAGAAAAAATATTATATGAGACACGTTGGAAAACAGTATTTTTTGCCAAATTTTAGAGGCAAATGCAACTCGGAATTGAGTCGATGCTATTAGTTTTTTGTAATATGACAAAACAAGAAATATTTAAAATTCTACCGATTACGAAGATGCCTGTCAATTGATCATTTGGTGACATTCACTCACTTAAACCGCTGTAAAATCGATAAGTTCCACTCTACCCAAATATATAATATGTTTCTAATATATTTATTCTTGATATACCTACCTATTTAAAATTGAAAAATGAATAACTGGAATTCGAACGTTACAGATAAAAACGCGGTCTAAGCGACAACAAAGCTCTTCGATATCGACAAAAACAATACATAAACAGAGGGGAGTTTTTTTTTTATTCGCATTCTTTCATATTTGTCTAGTAGAAAGTAAAACAATCGCCAAGTAGGAATTTTTGGCACTCTTAATTAAACCTACAAAGGAAATACGCCACCAGAAGTTTTATAATTTTGGAGAAAATCGTCTTTAAAATGGATTTAATCATACCGCCTAAAATAATGGTTATACAGAAAAAGTGTGGAGAGATATTTGCCCATTTGCGTTAGGTACTTTTAAATAGAAAATTGTATGTGCTTATAAAAAACGCATATTTCCAAACAACTTTAAAATATGTCTCGTACGAGGGATTATGATAGTTTTGCTTGATAAATAAACTATTATAAGCAATATGTCCGTAAAACTTTATACGGTGAATTTACAATACAAACCCGTAAATTTATGTTACGGTGATTTTGCTCAGCTTTCAGAGTGATAAAGGGAAAACAATAAAAATAATATATTAAATTATGTAGGTACCTATATAAAATTTGTTTTGTGTTTTTGTTTAGCAATTTAGTGAATACGTGAATAGATAAGGAATTGATTCTCATTTCACATATATATTTAAATGTTGTAATTTTATACAAAATATGACGTTGTAGCTTAGTGGCAGTATTAAACACCTTCCAGAAAGCTAGAAGATTCAATAACAAAGAATGAAATTTGCATAGTACTTTAGAACGAAAGTGTTCATAGGTGGATGCAAATTTTTAGGTACAAATTATATTTTGCACAATACTTTAGACTGTAGAGAAATGGGGAGATCACAAGAATTGATTTTGAAAATCTTATAATATATTTGCATATGAAAATAGAATAGAATAGAAAAAGTGGCAACAATGCTGTTGCTTAAAATCGATTATATTATATAGGTATATTAAGGTGAAATATAATATATATCAGAAGTGTTATTGGTGATTTGGCTTTATAGACTATACTTGAACATAAAGCGTATTGTATTTTGCGATTAAAAGTTTATTTTTTAATAGTATTTATGCGCTAAAGGAGAAAAGTGAGTTACCTATTATTGTCGAGGTACCGTATGTACAAGGAGTAGTATGCTTCCATCTGAAACTGGACAAAGATTTACAATATCTCCCATTAAGCAAGAATTATTAGAGAAAGATATTCATTTTCTTGTCCTTTAGTGTTAAAATATATAAATTCTTGCGTTTGCATTATATATTTATGTTTTATAGGGTTATATAAAAAGCAATCCAACCGCAGTCCATACACACACTTTTAATTATTAATAACAAATTCTATTAAGGGCGCCAGCAACCGTTATAAACTTTGGCCGCATAAGGTTATTTATAAAATCTACTCCAAAATCAACCAAAAATGTAGGTATTTATTAAAAATATCATCAACACAATACATTGTCGTTTTCAAAAGCAAATGAACAATCAAAAAAATTCTTTTACCAAAAAAAAATTATCTTTCTATCGGTCTTCATACATAAAAAGGTCTGTCTATACAAAAAACAATATATATGCGAAATATAGGCCAGTTTCTTTAAGCGATTAGGCAGCGTTGCACGATCATGCATCAAAGGAATCTATATCATTACACTATTTTATTTAAGAACTAAAGAAATACTTTAAACGAGTAAAATAGTGACACTGGTCTTTGGTGTGTTCTACAAATGATGGTAATTAGTATATTGGAAATATTTATTTTTCGAATAGGTTTTATCATTATATAGGTAACTGATGAATTGCTTTCAGTTTTAATTGTACTCTCTGTCATTGTACAAATTTTATCTATATCCCTTAAAGGCTTACAAAGACCATCTCGAAGTACGGAAAGTGAAATGTTATAATATATAATAAAACGATTTGGTCTAGAGCCGTAATTGTTCTATTTTTATCTATCCATCCTCTTCATTGTCAATCTACATGTTGAAAGTGTATGTTCTCATACAATATTCCTTTTTTATGATAACAAAAATCGTTCGTCATTTGATTTTAACGTAAAACAATAATCGTCCCACTCTCAACGGAAAATGCAGAGGTTACACAGCATTACCAATGTATTAGAGACATAGTGAGATAGATAATCTAAGTCAGCGTAGATTATTACAGTTAAAATAAGGATAGTGACTATATATCGAATGTATATTTATTTCTTTCTAATACATTGTCGCTTATGGACCGTGTGTTAAATCCTAAGTTACCACGAAATATTCCTAACAATTTATTCTATAACATCATACAATCCAAAATATTTGTATGGTTTTCATGAAATTCTAAATAAAAGTGTTTCTTGGATTTGCATGGTAAATAAGGCTTAAATTGTTCGAAAGACTTTGTTGATTGTAACAATTTTTGTCCAGATTTGGAAATGAAAACTAATATGAGATAATATACAAAAATTTAAATATGCTGAATAAACAAAGTATACAGCGTCATGTAACCAACAATTCAGTAATTAATATTTGTAGAGTTATATGAAATATTTGCTGGATAACTAAATATTTCCTGATCAATTTGGCAACACTTTAAACATCGTCAAACTATGATAACGTGCGCGCCACTTTTTTTGGTTCTTTAAATACATATATAGGTCTTTAGTCTATAGAGAATAGATTATTATTCATTAGAGTTTAGTTCAGTGGATGTTTGCAGTTCAAAATCCGAATTATTTTATTAAGTCGTAAGGTAAGTAATTTTAATACCTATAATTAGATAGACATTTAAATAAAAAATAACGATGCGTTCGAATTCACACCTAGTGTTCGAATTCATGACAAATGACGGTACATTTTAAAAAAAAAACTTTTAGTTTCAGAATAATGGCTAAATACTGCCTGGTTAAATTTGTGGATGATAACATTCTGTATATGGTACCATTCAAAAGTATTACTCTTATAGAAAAAACTTATTCTGGGCCCCATATAAAAGAATGGGATTTTATGAGGCCCGTGTACTTGAATATAGCGATGATAGAAAATTACTGGAAAAAAAATGAGATGCATGAAATTGGAAAAAGAAAAACAAGAAAGGATGTGTTCCCCGGAGAAGGAAGAACGAGAAAAGAAATGGAGAAAAAACAAAGAAGAGAAAGAGGAATCAAAAGAACAGGATAGGATAAGTAAGCAGAAGAAAAAAGATTATGAGATTATGGAAAAACGAAAAGAGAAGAGCAAGGATCAACAAAGAAAGATGGAGATGGTAGGTCAATTTTTTTTATAACATAAATTTTTCTCATTTCGTTCAATGTGTGGCTCTATAAATGAATAATCTAGTTAGTTAATTCTTAAAAATGATCCTTGTCTTGAGTCATTAGGTGATAAAAATAAAAAAGCCTAAATCAGCTTATCATTTATGGAAGGCCGTCACCCCTTAACAATTTAATGATAAAGATAAAATATTGTTTTCTGTAATAAAAAAGGTGACAATGAGTCTGAATTTAACAAAGAAAATTCATTAAAGAGAACAGGGTTTATTCAAGAAGAAAAGTCAGGACATCAAGGTAATCATAATACTCAAGCTTTATGTGAAACCACACTTTTTCTTCTTTATTGAATAGTTTCATTCAACTAAACGTTTCTATTTTTTGTTGGTACTATGTATATTATATCGCGTCAATTGGAACATTGGAAAAATACTCTTTGGTTGAGCAATCTTATCAGCTGTCTCATCTTGTTCTTATTATTTCCATTTTTTTACGTGAAATAGATCAATCACTATTTAATAATAGGGACGACTCAATAAAAGATCCTGACTACAACCCTCATAAAATGCATAGTGGAATTTGTGATATCAAGAAAGTGAATAATTTTCTAGGTAATAATTTTTTTGTTTGGTGTAGCTATTGCCTATTTTACAACAAAGCTCTGACAGCATTTTAGAAAAAATGAACAACCTCACTTGTGGACTGTTGGTTTTTTCTTTAAATTACAGTGTCTTAGATATTTACTAATAATTTGGATTGCTTGAATAATATCCTATTGTAGGTAAAACGGATTCGACTAGATTGAATAATGGTGATTACTCAACAAGAGATTCCTACTATGATACACATAAAGATATGGAATATCAAGGTAAATGGTACACTAAGATTTTGAGTGAATGACCCACGATTCTATGAAAAATAGGAATGTTTTAGTGTGCAGTAAATAGAACCTATATATTTTTCGTCGCACTTTTCAACAATCCTTTGTTTCAATGATATACCAAACAAAAATAACTGTTAGAATTTGCACATATTTCATAAATATTGGTAATACTTGCGTAGAATTGGGTGTTTAACTCCAAATCTAATCTCATTTGTCATCTCATTATATTTCTATTTACTCGTACTTAATAATTTTCTACATAATGGCTAAAAAGTAATAAGAAAAAATATTAGATTTTATGCTCTTAATATAAATACGTCACTGACACGGGTACTGATTTTCTTTACGATAAACTATTAAAAAAAGGAGAATCTATGTCAATATCTTGTTTTGATATATTTGTATAACTATAATGAAACTATACTACTATATACTAACTAAAAATATTAATAAAACACATGTAAATGCAGAACCAACAAAAATACAAAATTTTTGACCACAAAATGGCACAAAACACATTGACAATGATTGACACTGAAATTTTACAATTTAGTTACGTGGCCAGTGACACAGTTTTAAACAATAGGGGAATATTCAAAAGGCACATCATTAAAATTAACAAATTGCTTGTAAAAATTATGCAATTCAGATTAATAAAACATGGTGCTTTTATTTATCCATACAGTAATTATTTATAAGGTTTTAAATAGAGCCTAAAAATTATTTAAACTCCTATTCCATTATTATTGATGAGCTCTGATTTTGACAATATTCATGAAAAAAATACTGGAATTTTTGCAGGATTTCAACAAAGTTTTCTTTAACAAAATTGGACTTTCTTATGATCCCTGAATAATACTGTTCACTTTGACTTCATAACTGGTTGGTAATGATGCTGAATATATCTAATTCTGTCAATTATTTTCAGTAAATGAGAATCAACCTACAGTGGATATCTTTCAATTAGCAAATATGTCACAGCCAGTAGATATTGACTACAAAGAACTGAATGTTTCCTATGCGCATTATAAATCAAAAAAGCATTTTTGTAAATTTTGCCACACACTGCAAACAAAATTTGCAAGACATCTCCAAAATAAACATAATGCAGAAGATAGTGTTAAGCAATTTCTCTCATTAGAAACCGGAAGCAATTTGAGAGCTAAACTCATCAAGGCGATACGCACAGAGGGTGATTTGATGTACAACACAAACAGTAAATGTAATACACACAATAGTGTCATTGTTGTGAGGAGACCTATGTTGAACAGAAATAGAACTGCCTCACATTACAAACCTTGTGGAAAATGTGGTGGAATGTACTCAACATTGTCACTCTCTTCTCATTATAGACGTTGTGAATTGAACAGATTGAAAGGTTCCAAAGACGTTCTCAAAAATAGTAAGAAGAAGAGTATACTAGCTACGATAGCTTGTTCAGTATTGAGAAATGAAATTTTACCAGTCCTCCGTGATGATGAAATAACAAAGGCAATTGTATCTGATGATCTAACAATTGCATTCGGAAACCGAATGTGTCAAAAATATAGATCACCTCACCTTTATAAAATGATCAGAGCAAGATTGCGATGTGTGGCAAAACTTTTTTTAATACTGAAAAAGAAGACCCATGTATACAAATTCGAGCAGTTTTTTGATTCCGAGTATTATGACTGCATAATAAGTGCTATCAATGAAATGTGTCAACTGAATGAGGAAACAGGAAAATATAAATCAGCATCTACTGCTTTTGCTATTGGAAGTTATCTTAAAAAAATTTCTTTTTACTTGTTGTCCGAGTTAATAAAAAATAAAAATAAAGAGAAGCAGAATGATGTGAAATACTTTTTGCAACTTCTACAGGAAGGATTGCAACATGATGTTTACAAAACTGTCGAGGAAAATCAGCAAGAACAGAAGAGGAGGAAGATAATTGAACTACCTAGCTCAGATGATATACTATTGTTGAGAAATTACTTGAATAGAAAAAGAAACTTTTATATGCAATGTTTAAAAAAGGAATATTCATACAACAATTGGAAGAGATTAATGAGTGTTATATTGATATCCCTTCAGCTTTTCAACAGACGAAGAGCAGGAGAAATGGAAAGGGTGAAAATAGAAGATTATTTGAAGTACGAACGACTAAAAGATGATAACGAAATGTTAGGATGTATGTCTGCAGAGGAGAAAAAGAGAAAAAAGGGTTATATACGATTTCTCATCAGAGGTAAACGTTGTAGGGGGGGTAACAGAGAGAATTTTGAAGGTATACAAATGATATCAAAATTTAGGAAGCAAACAAATATATCCGAAAGAAATCCATATTTATTTGGTTTACCTGGAAAAGATGACTTCAATCATCTTCTTGCAACTCGACTATTGAACCAATATTCCAAGCTGTGTGGTGCCAAGAAACCTCACACCTTACGTGGGATTGAACTGCGTAAGCATATTGCTACAAAATGTGGCACAATGAATTTGGGAGATGTCGAATTAAAAGACGTTGCTGATTACCTAGGGCATAATGAAAAAATTCATCTTGATCATTATAGATTGCCTAGCGCTACCAAAGATATAGTAAGGATGTCAAATATACTTGAATGTGCACAAGGAAGTATCAATGAATCATTAGATGAAATTGGGGAGAGATATTCTATTTCCGAAAACAGTTGTAATGGTATATTCGAGGAATCCAAAAATGAAGATAATTTCAATAATCCAACTTCAGGTAAATTTATAAGATACATATCATATGTTTTATATTTTTCTTTTTCTTTGTATAGAAGGCATGCGAAAGAGTCACAAAAAAATATCCTGGACTAACGATGAAAAAGAATGCGTGAATAATCTCTTCAAGACTCATCTTGAAGTTTTTGAATTGCCTTCTTTAGATTTGTGCCATGATGTAATATCAAGTAACGACATTTTGAGTAGAAGTGCCACACAACTAAAAGCATATGTTGCCAACTACATAGAAAAAGGAAAACGGTCTTTAAAATCAGATCAGCATACAAAAGGTAACTTGATTAGCCATAAACTATTTGAAAAATATTGACCAGTATCATAATCATAAGCATGCATTTTTGGATTTCTTTATAGCTAGACTACAGTAGACTATTTTTGCAAGAGTGAAAACATAAAATAAAAATTGTACGGATGTCCATTGTAAAATTGTACGTCCATTTGTATGGACCCTTACTTCCTAGAATCTACTCATGATATGTTACGTTGTGTAATCAGATAGAAACAGTTAGTTTCATTTATAAACATACCCAATACTTATTGTAAATATCATAGTGATATTGGTTTTTTTGTAGTTCAAAGAAAACATTGGGGAAGTGCTGAACGAAATGCAGTATTGACCTTATTTCAAGATGAAATGAAAAATAAAAAACTACCTTCACTCAAAAGGTGTGAAGAAGTGTTGAAAGAAAATTCTATTTTTGAAGGAAGAACACTGATAATGCTGAAGGCATTCATCAATAACACTTTAAGAAAAAAAAGCATGACAAATAATATTCATAGTTGCTGAAATAAATTTGGATAATTTAATAAAATTCAATCTTTAATTTCAGAGTTTTGTAATTTTCTTTTTTTTAATAATATTGATGCAAATACAAAATGATAAAACATTTTTCCTTGCTGTTTTAATTGTCATATCCACATACCTATTCACAAATGGAAATAAATTGACTTATCCATGCAGTTTTCAAAGCGATTTTTACAAAACATTATTATGAAACCAAAACAAAAATTATTGTATTGAGTTGCCTTCCTTGTGCACAGCTGTTATGTGAAACGGGAGTGACTAGTGACCCGTCCAAAATCCGGCCGACAAACAATAACCCAATTCTAAACATAAACTAGATTATTCGGGTACTTATTTAAAATTATGTATTATGTATTGCATGTCATATTAAACGTTAGTCAAGTAATACCGAACGGGTTAATATTAATTGTACGATTTTCAAAGTTAAAATTATTTTTCTTCGTTAGACTGTTGACGTTTGCCGTTAAGATCGATGAATTTTAAGCTTCTTGAAAACTTTCATTATGATTATCTGACTTTGAAGTAGACGGTTGGGTTACAAAATGATGAACCACTTTTAAAGAGAAAAAGAGGAGGTAGAAAAAAATCTGATGCACGAGAAACACGAAAACGTATTAGAAATGAAAAAAGTGGGAGCGAAATATACGTAAGGATAAAAAGACCAAAGGCCAAGCGTATGTTTCAACAAAAGGAGTGTTAAAGAAAGCAAAGATAATGAGTGAACCTTGCACATGTAGAAGGAGATGCTTCCAGAAAATTACGAACGATCAAAGGCAAGCATTACACGAGGGATTTTATAGACTTACATCTGATGGTCAAAATCAATTTATTGCTAACACGGTCGAGAAGACAAGAAAAATCAGAGAACGCACTCACATCGCTGAAAATACTGTTAGCAGAAGAAAATTTTCAAGGAAATATTTCTTAGACTTGGCCTGTGGAAGGTTTGAGGTGTTCCAAAAAATGTACATCAATACATTCGCTCTGTAAAAGGAGGATAAAGAAAAGAGTAAATCCAGTACAAATTATGCTACTGCTTCTTTTGACCTTGAGAAGTGTTTGCCTACGCCTTATTTGAGAAATGGTGTCTCCTTCTATAAGAGACAACTGTGGACGTATAACCTCACAGTCTATCACACGACTGTATTGGGAAGTCAAGGATCTTGTTACCTATGGAATGAAAGTATCGCAAACCGTGGAGGCCAAGAAATTGCCTCTTGCATTCGAAAATTTATAAAATCCATTTCTCCAGAGATAGAAGAACTCCACTTGTACAGCGATTCGTGTTTTGGCCAAAATAAAAATATATATATGGTCGTGATGCTGTGCCATTTAATGATACAAATCAAAAACGAAAATAAAAGTCGATTAAAGTTCATTTTTCATCATATCATGGAACCAGGGCACACTCACATGGAAGCTGACACAATTCATGCTTCCATAGAGACAGCCAAGAAAAGGACCAATGCTGATATTGAAGTACCCCACGACTGGTGCAACTTTATTAAATCAATACCGCGAACACCACCATTGAATGTAATTGAAGTGCCTCAATGTGAATTTCTGGATTTCCGTTCTTTGATTCGTTCTAGGCTGGTCAATAGAAAAACCACCAATAAGGATTTAGAGACAGTGCACTGGGCTAATATCAAGGAGCTGAAATTCGATCGAGACCATGAATATCAGTACTTCTACAGATCGACACATGAAGAAGAATTTAAGTTAGTTGACTTGAGGAAAGGTCCTTTACGAAAAAGACTCTCTGTGCACGAATGTTATGAGTTGCTGCCCTTAAACAATACACCGTTACCGTTGGAAGAATCAAAATTAAAAGATCTGAAGTCTCTCTAAAAGTATATTAGCAGCTACAATCAGCCCTACTATAATAATTTAAGATCTTCCGCAGACTTAGAAAAAGACTATTTACTGTATGGGCCTGAATATGATGAGGGAGAGGAAGACATGTAAGACTTCTCTATTAGAAATCTGTTTCGTTATTGAATTTTGTTAATTTTTTTTTTCAAACAAAATTACAATATTAAGAATTAGCAGTTTGTTTTATATTTCATTACTGTATCATTTCCTACCATTATTATTGATTTTTTGTTATAAATAAAACTATTTTTTCATTAAAACCGTTACTTTTCTTCAGATTTGTATGGCTAAAAAGGCCAATCTCCATTAATCCTAAAATGTCAAGAGGCCAATGTCCATGAAAATGTGGGAAAAATATAAAAAAGTTTAAAAATCAATCTAACATTAGATTGTAGTGAGAAAAACATTACTGAATTAAAAGCTACAACTTTGAAAAATAATAGTACAAAAATTGTGGTAGGATTCTTAAAATTCCTCAAATTTAAATTTTATATATATATATATATATATATATATATATATATATATATATATATAAACTTCTATCATTGTTGCGTCCATAAACATCCCAAACACATACACTATTGCTTCCTTCGAATTATTGCGTCCGAATATCGGACGCAACAATGTCAATCCATGTTTTTGTGGATTTTTGCCAACGTTTGTGAAAAATATTAACAAGAACAGTCAACAAAGGTTCCTACATTTCTATTTCTTTATAAAACTCAACGTCATCTAGTGATCTCTCTATGATTTTATTGGATTTTCTATTTGGAATTGGACGCAATAATATTACTAATATGGATGAAAATGTATATTGTTAGTTCATTGATTTTCCGGCAGAGTACCAAATATTGTATACACACTTAAGTATATATTTTAGAAACGTAATATGTTGTTGCGTCCGAGATATGGCAACACTGCTCTCTATTTTTAGACCCAAAATATTGTGTTTTAACGTTTCTTGTGCTTGTGAGATCGTGTTATTCTAAGACATTGTTGCTTCCAGTGTGCTAATATGACAAGGCGCATTGATAAAATATTCAGTAACTTGAGTTTTGATACTGAAGAAGGTAAGTATTTTTATAATATATATGAAATTATTACATTCGTGATTTTCTTATGACTTTTGTCTTTATAAAAATTTTCAGTTACCTCCAATTACTAATAATTATTGGTATTGTCACTCATTGTCTTTTAGTGAGTAAAAGTGATAGTTTTGAAATTTTGCAATTTAATTTAATTTTGTAGCTACTGAAAAACATGTTGTCATGTGTTAATTTTTCTACAAATATTTTTCAAATTCAAAATAGGTAAAACGCCTTCTCCTTCATTTTGTATTTTGTATTCCCAAACAAAACTAATAATTTCTCCATTATCCAAACGTTTTTTTGCTTTTTATATTTTAGTCAGAACTGAATATTACCTCAAACAAAATATTTGAATATGATAAAATTCAAATGAATACAGAGTCATCTCCATGTACACCGGAAGATCCTTTTAATGCTTCGTCAAGTGAAGATTCTCTATATTGTCCTAGTAGTGACGAAGTAAGTAAAATTTTTTTTCCATTTTCATTAAATTGTGAATATAGGTTTTGGACCTTGCCTGTGAGTAGATAAATATCCAGGCCCATACTGATTTCCCGGAAAACGTTTACTTTGTGTTGGGATTTGAAAGCGTCGAATTCTACTTTGTTAAGGGGTTTTAGAAAAACTAGTATTACTTTTGTTCTTAGTGATTATAAAAAATTGCAGAAATAGTCGATCGAAATTGCGGTGAGGGATCGAAGATAAAACCTTGTATATTATACATGGCATATTCTTGTTTTATAGTACTTTTGTCTGGTAAGAGAATTAGCATACAGCTCGTTCGGCAAACTTCCAGACGCGTACTATAAAACACTTATTATGGCACTAAGAACTTAAATAGCTATTCACTAAATTCTTTCTAGTTTTAGAAATTCTTATACATTTATCACCTAATTGGTTCACGAGATAATTCACGTTACATTTTTTTCGCAGGATAGCTGCTCAGATGTTGATGAGAATCCAGCACCGAAGAAGACTAAGAAACCTAATATAAACAAAAGCTCAACCCAGATGAAGATTACTACTGATTATGTTAATTCGCCCTCTATTGGAGTGTATGATACAGCTAAAGATAACGAATACGATTTAAATGTACCGAATACTTCAAGCAGTAGACAGTTGATTACTATTAAAACGATGGATAAAGACCAAGATTTATGTAACAATTCAAGGTTACCGAGTACTTTAAGTTGTACAAAACCAATTAAAACACCATATAAGAGAAAACCGGATCATTGTTATTATTGCGAAACTAAGGTTCTAAATTTCGGCCGCCATGTGATACGGAACCATTCAAACGAAATAGATGTAGCAAGAATTTTAGCAAAGCCCGTTAAAAGTAAAGAAAGAAAAGAGCTATTCAATGACCTTAGAAGAAAGGGAAATTATTTGGCCGACGGTGGCACTTGTTTTAAGCCTGTTAGGGAGGGTTATGTACCAGAGAGAGATAAAGTACCTTGTAACAACTGTTTAGGATATTTTTCCTCGAAACTTTTATACAGACATAAGAAAAAATGTGTAAAGAGAGATTCTGGTAGCTCTCAAAATAGCAAACAGTTAAAACTATTCCATAATGCCAAAGTAGATCAACGACTGAAAGAGGAATTCCCGCATATGAGAGCGGACAAGTTGTCTTTGGAAGCTCAAAAAGATCCACTTATTTGCGAGTTCGGAGCTAAGTACTTAAAAACGCACCGTGAAAAACATTTTATTTACGTAACATCACGCAAAATGAGAGAACTTTCTAAATTCCTTTTGGAAATAAGAAAGTTGGATCCATCCATAACCACATTCATTTCAGCTTTGAAGCCAAAGTATTTCGACATTTTCGTGGAAGCCACAAAACGAATTGCTAAATATGATTCGGAACGAGATGTTTATCTGTCTCCAACTTTCGCCATGAATATTGTTACGTCTTTGAAACAGTGTTGCGATATTTACACTAAAAATAAAGGTACCACTTTATCTACTGCGGAAATAGAGGCGGACTTGAAAACGTTGATTCGTCTTTTTGAAACTAATTGGAGTTGTGAGATTTCTTCACATGCCAGTTACAACCTTAATCTTAACAAATGGAACAAAGTAACCATTGTACCTCTTGCCAGTGATTTGCGTTTATTAAGGAATCATCTCATCGACTTATCTGGAGAATCTTTAAGAGTCCTAATTAAAGGAGCTGAGGATATGAAATATATCATAGAAGATGATATCGACCATCAGCAATATCAAAAAAAGTCTGATATAATTCAAGCATTTAATAATCTGACATACAAGACAATATCAAAAAAATGTTAGAAGTTAGACACCATTTTGTGACCATGAATAACCCATATCTTTTCGCAATGGCGAATTCAAATTCACATTTGATAGGTTATAAAGTGTTAGCCAAACATGCTAAATTATGTGGAGCACAAAACCCATCATCAATTACGTCAACCCGACTGCGCAAACATCTTGCAACTTTATCGCAATTATTCAACTTATCAGATGGGGAAATAGAACAGTTGGCGACATTTATGGGACACACAAGTGGTGTTCACAGAAATTCCTATCGACTACCCGATGATGTTTATCAAACGGCGAAGATATCTAAACTGTTGATGGTAATGGAAAAAGGCGGAGCAGATCAATATAAAGGAAAATCTATTGATGAAATAAACATTGATATGGAAAAAAATCTTCTAAGTGACCGAGACTCTGATAATGATAGTGACGAGGATGAAAATCCAATAATAAGGGAACTGTTAGATACGTCAAAGCCATCTGCTCAAGATTTTGTTCCAACAAACAACGTTGATGGGAAACCTGTTGCAGGGACTAAAAAGAAAAAAACTCGTAAACTGGTTCCTTGGACAGATGACCAAAAAAAAGTCACACTAAACTATTTTAAAGATCATATTAAAACTAAGAAGCGCCCTAAAAGATTCGAATGTGAAGATCTGAAAACAAAATATGAAAAAATTCTAAACAAAGATTGGCTAAAAATCAAAGTATTTGTTCCAAATTATTATACTAAAAGCAGAAAATAGAGTTTATAGTGCATATAAAGGATTTCTATTATATTTTAAAAAATCAATAAAACTGGTATAAATTTAGCTTCATGATTTATTTGTACTGTTCCCTTTCTGTCCCTAGCTATTGTCTCAATTTCTGTTTTCTCTTTATCAATATCCATATTTTCGATTTGGTCAATCCATTTCCTCCTGGCTATTCTCTTTAAAATACGATCAAAAAGTTGGTAACAATTGACTTTGCACGATTTATGGTTATTGTTGGATTGCGATGTTTCACAAGTATAGTTATCACTTTCCTCTGGAGGTATATTTTAGAGGCATACCTGATCAATCCCCACATGCTTTCCATTTTTTTGAGTCGGAAAAAGTGTATACCAGTAGCTAATTATTAGAGTTATTGCGTATTTTACATTGTCTTTTCCATATTCTTAAAATCAGAGATATATTTCTACAAGGAAACTCTTTTAAGATTATATACATTTCATGTGATATTTAATGATAGTATATTATTGCGTCCTGGCGGTTTGACAACACCGCACGGATGCAGCAATGTATGGTGTAGTCATTATATGGAGCTGACAAAGTTACTTGTTATAAGGAAGCAGCATTGTTGTAGAATGAATGAAAATTTGTATATTTGAAAATTGTGAATATCAATTATCTACATATAGTCCTATCCATCTACTTCATTGGTAAACCAGTATACACAATAAGATCATGGTTAACTCTTGGTTTTCTTGAGGACGCAACAGTGTATGACTTTTGTACGGACGTAATAATGTTTATATTATATATATATATATATATATATATATATATATATATATATATATATATATATTGGATTTACTCATTTTTATTAATACAATTAATTAATCGTTGCGATTACAACAAGTTCAATTATTAAGAATAAGTAAATAAACTCGTACAAGGTTAACTTGATTTAAATACAAACAATATTAATAATATCTTGCGACAGACCAGGACGTCCGTTCGATCTCAATCTCAAAGCAAGACTGTCTTTTTCAAAAATATTCTCGAATAGTCTGCCTACTGTACATTTCTCTTTTCCTTATTAATTTTATGATACCCCCATCGTCCTGGGATCCCGACTACGTTGACAACCATGTGCCTACCTAGGCCTAAGCCTACCGCAATAAAACAATTTCGTTAAACCTTATTTTACAAAATATTAAAGTAACATTTATAGTACCCGCACATTTCTTAAAATTATTAAAAATAGAAATATCCTAAAGAATATTCTCATCACTTCGTCAGAAAATACTCCACTGTACTTTATTCTCCGACAGGG
The DNA here is from genome assembly GCF_026250575.1 of Diorhabda carinulata. Taxonomy (NCBI): domain Eukaryota; kingdom Metazoa; phylum Arthropoda; class Insecta; order Coleoptera; family Chrysomelidae; genus Diorhabda; species Diorhabda carinulata. The sequence continues at coordinate 12,230,618 of NC_079467.1, forward strand.
ACAAAATATTGACCCGACTATTCGCCTTGCGGGAAGAAGTCAAATTATTTTTCCAGCAGCAAAATAATCCAAAGTTGCAAAAATGCTTGTCCGACAATAAATGGCTAGCAAAGCTTGCATACCTGGCAGATATTTTTCCCTGTTAAATGAACTAAACATATCTTTCCAAGGACAATTTAAGGACGTGTTCATACTACGAAGTAAAATGGATGCGTTTCAACAGAAAATATTACTGTGGCAAACGCTGTTGGCTGAAGACGATCTGCAAATGTTTTCTAATTTTGATAAATACATGAAGGAGAATAATGTTAACCAGCAAGTGGTAACCCTAGTTAAAAAGCACTTGGAATCACTTACAGAATATTTTGCTCGTTATTACCCAAAACATGAAGATCCCAGACATGGTAATATGTGGATAATAGATCCGTTAGCAGCGAACACATTTAATTTCATTCATGCTTATCAAGACCTCAGTTTTGGCTTTCCATGAGAAGTGAATACCCTTTGCTTAGTGAAAAGGCGATGAAAATTCTGATTCAATTCTCCACAATTTATGTGAAAAGGCGTTTTCATCTGTCACAGTCATCAAAACACGATACCGATCTCGGGTTGAAATAAATGCAGTTCTCCGTCTTGCAGTAACAACATTGGATCCAAATATCCATAATCTTATTTCAAGTAAGAAGGAACATCCATCACACTAGGAATGTATAACGATAAAGGTTTAAAGGTTTGATTTATTTAAACCATCTTTTTATTTTTAATTGTTTTGATTGTACAATTTTTGTTTATTTTATTATGGTTTATTAATAAAGCTAAATATATATATATATATATATATATATATATATATATATATATATATATATATATATACATATATATATATATATATATATATATATATATATATATATATATATATATATATATATATATATATGTCGGAGAATAAAGTACAGTGGAGTACTTTCTGACGAACTGACGAAGCGATGAGAATATTCTTTAGGATATTTCTATTTTCAATAATTTTAAGAAATGTAAGGTTACTTCAAATGTAATTTTAATATTTTGTAAAATAAGGTTTAACGACGGCAAATATTGGCCGGATTTCAAAGTCTCTTCACAAATGTCAGGACATTGCTCCATATATTAGCTGTATTACCTGTCTACTGCGGAAGGTGAACGTAGATTTTCAACTCCGCGGACACTAAAAACCTGACCCCATGTGTGGGGAAGTTTTTTGTGTTGACGTTTTGTTTTTAACCACTGGCCACAGTGAAGATAGGCTGTTGATCCTAAGCTACAATGACATTTACATAAAATAAAGCTAACAGAGACCCTTGCTCGTATTGCGGGTCATATACAACTTGTGTTGAGCAAGAAAACAGGATTACAAAACATAGAAGCTGAGACAATAAGAGAGTCACAAAAAATCCTCATTTGATAATAAGTATAAGTAGAGAGGAATACGTCCAAATAAAATACACAAAGGAGCAGAATGTTTATGGTGTGCTAACCCTCACCGAAAAAGCAGGAGCAGAGGGACCGGAACACCGAACTTGTCAATAGACACCTGAAAATGACTTGCACATCCCAGAAACAATACAGACAATAAAGATAAATATCAACAAATCTTCTATAAAAACATATAAGGAAGACGTAGAATGTAGATCCCATTTCATGGTGAAATACTTCTCACTTAAGACCATGATAAAGGTAATGTTGTGCTGGGAGCCTGCGTACAGGTCCCCACTGATGATTTTTACGAGATAACGAATGAAGCCAGAACTTTTAGATCACACATAAGGTTAAGTTCCATGTCTTTGTTATTAAGTGTTTCGAATATGTGGCAAAATTGTTGTATAGCTCCAGCGGTAGCGGTAGGGAAGCCAGTCTTCCATCAGCTCTGCACGTGGTAGCATGTAGTTGTTAATAAATACAGAAAAATACAATCCACGATTTTTATTATAAAAAATTAAAGTGCCCACGAAAATCAGCTCAAAGAAAACACATAAAATGTTATGAAGCCACTCAGCACTTATTACCATCATGCTATTACAGGTTGGTTAAGATCACATCCTAGAGATATGGTAACTGTATTCCAGATAAGTGAAATATTTGTTGATGCATACGTTCAGCCGGCTACAATGTCCTCCGCTATAAACGCACTTATAAAATTTGGTATATGGCCTTAACACGTTGACCGCTGTAATGGCAATCATTTTTAACATTTCTTAACCTTCATAAACCTAATTACCAGGCAGGAATTCCATAATAGGATTTTATTTGGTCTGTGAGTATATTTTTTAAGTGCGAAGCAAGTGTGCATCGCGCGGCCCCAAAGACAACATTTCCTGGTGGCGTCACGCGATGCATCCGTGTTTCGCAGCGAACAGAAATAGACCTGCAAGACTTAAATGCGTGTTATAAATAGTAAATAGATAGTGATATTAGTGAGACGGGTGATTATGAGAATGAACAGTTACGTTTACGAGCAATGATGGACGATATTTTATCAGATGAAGAGCCGTTTGAATATTCGTCAGAAAGTTACAAGGCAAGCACAAGTTATTCTGAGTCTTCTGATTCATCTTATTCCATTGTAGAGACAAAAAGACAAAGTGTCAAGAAACATAAGTGCTAATCCGATCTACTGTCTACCGAAAATGTACCTAACCTCACAAGCGCACTTATTAATAATTGCCTCTTACCTAACCTAACCACCGCACTAATTCGTGATTGCCTCTATACCCTTTCGTTGTACAAGTTTAAGACCAGAGCAAATTGGGAGACGTATAGCACGTTTGAGGTAACGCACAGCACGTAATTTTGTAATCTACAAAATTAAATATATTGACGAGCTCACAAAATGACAGAAGAAAAGTTACTAGAGGCGGTAAGGGAATACGGAGAGCTTCACGATACAAAAATCGAGAATATATAAAGACGAAACTGAATTGTCCACCGTTTTTTTCTTCTTCGATAGAATAAATTTATTAGGTGATATAGATATAAATGTTTTGTTCGATTGTCAAATGTCGCGACTGTCAATCAAATCCAAACCCCCACCACTCAGTACGTGTAGCATGTATACGTTTTTCGTGTCAAGCTATCTCACACGTCCTATACGTGTCTCCCAATTAGCGCCTTGCCTAAAAAGGCCCCCAAAAGAAACCGCAGTTTCTATACAAGAAAGAAAAACTGTTCGAGGAAAATTTCTTGTTGACAATGGGAAGCAAATATCATGGTTTGACAGGACACGAATGATTACACGGTCTCAATCGCTGATAACCTCAAAAAACGCATCAACCACTTCTTCAGGTGTAGAAAAACGTTGGCCTCCCAATTTATTTTTGATCTGCGAAAATAAGAAGAAATTGTTTAGTTTCTGAATCATTGCATAGATCCCTGATTCGACGCTTTTCACGATCCTATAAACGTATCACGATTTTTCAGCTAGCTTTCACTAGTTCTTTTTTGACCGATTTCCAAATTATGCGGTATCAAACTCGATCGAAATCTTTTTCGACAACCAAATATTCATGCAATATTGAATGTATACGAATGGAGTGATGCCATATCTCAAAACTTAAGTAGCAACCCTCGTAATGTTGTTGAGCTAATTTGAAAGAACAAATAAGTGAAATTGCTGTAAAGAGACGTTTCCATATTTAGAACACCTTCCTGAAAGACTTTCTGATGATTTGAAAATTGATTGAATTAGCTTATGTAATTCCAGGTAAGTCAAATCATTAAGAGCTTCTCGGACACTATTATTCAGATCAGATAGATCATTTATCGGCTGATTGTGGATCCTAACCTAGAACCAGATTTTGATGACAGTATTTGAACGACGGGCGCGTCCAATATTTGGTGAAAATTTCAAATTTAAAACATTTTTTACAAGAACTTTAAATTTTCATTTAGTAGGATCCTATCATATGATTACGGCCGACATCATGATCGTATTAAACCGAATAGTTTCCAAAAAATCCTAAAGGGATACATCTAACAAATTATGGAATTAGAGTTCGACGGTTTCAAAATAACTTTACCATCTACCATCTACAATCTACCCAAACTTTCAAATAAGTTACGCCATCGAATTTGTCTTGAAGATATACTAATCCATATCACTGGAAATATAATCAAAACCACAAGCATTTCAATACTTTTTCTGGCATAGAAAATTGTGCTATTACCCAAAAAGACAAAACCATTTTGTTAAAACCTTCGTTTGAAAGAATAAGATATTCGTTTTCTGGTCAAATATGAGAAAAATAAGACCACACAAATAGATTTATTTCAAAAATTATTAGCATTCGAATATGAAAAAAGTCCTTACGATCCGACACTACTACGATACTATACTAATTTCTAGAAGCTTGAAATATTAGAAGGATTTATTATACAAGGCAAGATACATTAACTACATGTTTTATTGAAATTAACGGAAAATCATCTATTAATAGTTAAATTTCAAATTAATGCGTAGAGCAGCGATGATTTTTCCATGGTGGATCATGTTAAAATTGAATCAGAAAAATATTTTATGATGATTTTATGATTTACTGACGAGCTAGAATTGTGAGAAAAATAATAGGTGTAATCAAGTGTGGCGAATCATCTATTAACTTATAAATTTCAAGTTAATGCATAGAGCAACGATAATTCTTCTAAAAGGATTACTTTGAAGTGAAACAAATAGTGTAACGTTCTCTCTCCGGGCGCTTCAGTTAGTTCTGCGCATCTTTTGCGTGCATGAAGCATACGCAGTATAGCTAAAGTGTGTCGAACGAGAGAGAAAATGAATATTGTCGGCAGCGTAACGTAGGGACGTTTTTTCCCATACCAACGGTCCATACAGGAGTATTACATATATAACTGATTCATCAATAACACATTTCAATTGTGGTTAGGTTCAATCGTTTCTCGTCTTTTCAGTTGCTATTTTGTAGTCTATCAACAAAATGGAAGTACTAGATCTATGAGAAAGACATTATGTAATGTTTACACAATGCTATAATTCAAAATTTTTGGTTTTGGCACATTAAGTTACAATTTATCACAAATGTGCTTGCTACTGCTGCTGCTTCTTTTATAGTCTATTATTTATACTTCTGTTCCTTCATGTAGTCTTAACCCTAATAATTGACGAAAGACACGCGAACGATTGGAACAAATAACAAAATCAACAATAGTTTTTCTATATTATGGAAGCTGACAACGTTTAGAAAACAAGAAATTTAGGTCAGCTGATTTTATATGTGTCGTCCTTCTTGCTGTTTTGGTTGGTGTTTGGGCTACCTGGCTGGCGTAGCGTTTATTAATACTCATCCTACCTGTTTAGATAATACTGAATTTTTAAATAATTATTGAACGCGTAATTTTAAAATTTTTGTCTTTAGATAGGTCTCACAGACACACATTTTTTGCGTCATTAATGTTTCAAAAATTATATTTTTGTCCGCACGTTTTATTATCGAGTATTCCAGTAGATATTAGTAGAACTATTGCGAAAGACGTGACTCAAATAATGAAATCGCATGTAAGATGGTTTCTTCGGGAGATTCTGAACTGAGTTTAAATAGTGAAATAATACCAGAACATTTTGCTTAAAATTCAAATAACCGGTGCATATCAGGACATCCTAATTATTGTTTCAACAGTGCGGTACTTTCAGAAGATGTTGCTCCAAGTTTAGATAGTCAGTCAACATTAGATGTTGCTATCAGCTCGACTTGTGATTTAAGTATAACGAAAATAATGTTTTTCATGATATTTCTGACATAACATTGAAGATATTGAAACAGTTCCACAACTTAATAATGTTTGTTTTTACTGCAATAAAGATCGTGAACACAATAAAGGTAAACAACAAATTCTTCATTCGTCTAATGATAAAAAACTTTTCCAAAAAATCATTGAGTGAATGGAGAAACTCAATCATGAAGAGTTGTTACAGAAAATTACTCATTTTGAACCCGCAAATAAAAAAAAATTCATCATTTGTGTGAATTAAATTATTCAAATAAGTATAATAAAATAGTTTCAGACATTCCACATACTTCTTAACAAAAAATCGTAATATCAATAAAAAAAATTGAAATAGGAAGTTTTTAAAAAAATTGTGTATTGTTGTCATATCTATGTCGATGCCTTAGTTCACAAATGTGTTAAGAGCAAATTTTTCAAAAACGGGTTTAATGCATTTTTAGATCATTCAAATGGAGGTTAATACAGTGCACAAATGTTTTAAGTAACAGATGATCGGTGACGTCATAAAACCAAGTTTTCAAATGTGTTAACTGCCTAAAAATCAAATGTTTGTGCTGCAAATGTTGTAAGCGCAGTTAACTCATTTGGACATCATACACCTCGTGTACAAATGTGTCAAGTGTCACTTGCAACATTTGGGCATCAAACAACTCGTGCACAAATGTGTCAAGTGTCATTTACAACATTTGGTTTTGTTTTGTTGGCGACATTGGTATTAAGTTTAGTCAACAAAACTGGAAGGTTATCATTAGTTTTTTTTATTCATAACTGTTCATAACCAAGATTCAACACGTGGAGTTGTTATTTGTGGTTACCTAAATTGTTTTAATAATCTCGCAGCGAGTTAATTTTTTCTCTTTTACTAAACGAGACAAATGGAAATAATGATATCGGTAAGTTATTTTATTAGCAATAATTTAAACAAGTTGGTTTACTGTAGGTATGTGATGAGATTTTAATAATTAGTGTAATGTATTAAATTTTTAGATAAAAATAAAACTGACAAGGCCAAAATAGAAGAAAAAAGTGAATTTAAAAATGAGCCACACAATAATGATACATTAGGTAAGCTACCGAATTTTTGGTTTAGTTTTTATTACCTTAATGGTTATTTCTACAAAAATTAATACTAAAACATTTTAGATATCGTACCTGCACAAGTAACCGTGAAACCATCTCAGATTTTTATCGAAGAAAATGACGAAATTGAACAAGACCCAAATATATCTGCAGGTATTTTATTACTAAATAACGTACTATCGATTCAAGGCAGGTTACCGTTGAATATTGTCGGTTGTTCTTAAACACTCTGTTTTATTCTTTCAGAATACGACGATCTATCACTTCCTTCTGAAGACTCTTACCGACCAAGCGGATTAGACGAATCGACGTCTTCTTCAGAAACTGATTCTCAAGCTGGGCCTGAAAACAGGCCAACCGCTGCAGAAAATTTTAACGTCCTAGCAGAAGAGATACTTACTCTAAAAACACGTCGCAGAAAAGCTAACCCCGAATTATGGAAAAGGAATGTAGTTAAAAAAAACGTCTAACTGGACAAGTATACATAAATAGAAGTGCAGAAGAAGGTTCCTCAATTTCAAAACTGCTCCATGTGTAGATTTAAATGCAATTTAAATTTTGCTGAGAGTGAGAGAAAGGAACTCTGCGACGAATATTGGAGTTATGGGGATGCTGATAAACAAAAAATGTTCCTTAGCTCTTTAATCAAAAATGTTGATGTGGAAAGGAGGTCTAAGACTGGCATAAAAAAACAGAAGCACATCAAGACATTTTTATTTGGTAAATGGGGATGGAGAAAAAAACGACTTTATCTAAAATTCTTTTGCAGCACATTTTCTATCAGCCATACGGTAGTTTAGCTGACTATGAGAAATATTGGTCTTGGATCTACCTATGAAGGTCACGACAGGAGATTGGGGAAGTGCCCTATAAACAAAACAACTGATGAGAATTGAGATTTGGTTCTAGAACATATAAATTCATTTCCAACTATTGAGGCACACTACTGTAGAAAAAACTCAAAAAAATTATACTTATCTTCTGATCTAAACCTGTCCATAATGTATCGATTGTATAAAGAATTCTGCGTTGAAAAAGATAAAGCTCATGTGTCAGAGTATGTATAGAGGAAATTGTTTAACGAGCTGTTTCCGCAAAGATCGTTTTTTGTACCGAAAAAGGATCAGTGCTTTTTGTGCAATGCGTACAAAAGCAAAAAAATAGAATAACGCACTGTCCCGATACAGGAGGAGTGGGAACAACTCAAACGAAGGGAAAAGGAGGCTCTGGATAGCAAAGCAAAGGACAAGCAATATTCCAAGGATGACGGAGGTAAAACGTTTAAATCAATTTCATTTGATCTGCAAGCTATTCTCTCTATACCATTTTCTGGGGAAAGTCAAATATACTATAAACGGAAATTAAACGTTTATAACTTTACTATTTTTGAAAATCATAACAACAATGGCCTTTGCTATGTTTGGGATGAGTGTGGAGGTAGCAAAGGTAGTTCTGAGATAGCTACATGTTTAGTAAAATATCTTATAAACTTGCCTCCTACAGTTAAACATGTGACAACTTATTCTGACACCGCAGGGGGGCAAAATAGAAATAAATATTTGGCAGCTGCATTACTCCATACCATAAACAATGGACCCCTTCAAACTATAGATGTAAAGTATATGGAATCGGAATATTTGGAGGCCGATTCTATGCACGCAACTATTGAGCGTGCTAGAAAAAACAAAAAAATTTATACAACCCGGGAATGGGCTTTGTTAATTTCATCTGCCCGGAGAAATCCAAAGCCGTATGAGGTATTTGTACTTGATTATTCTGAATTTTTTGACTTTACTGACCTCTTTAATAAGTTGGTAAAAAACATTTCGCTAAATACCAATAACGAAAAAGTAAAATGGTTATTAATCAAATGGCTACGATTTGAAAAATGTAATCCCAACATCATTCAGTATAAATATAATTTAAGCGACGAAACATTTCAGGAAATTGATACCACTTTCAAGCAACGGAAGAGCAGGATCTTAAACCCAAACTTGAATCATTGGTTGATCCCACTTCAACAAAAGTTCAGTGCCCCGAATCCTATATCGTACCTAAAGAAGATGGACTTGTTGGAATTGTTGAATAAAAATGTAATTCCGCAAGATTATCGTAATTACATAGAACAATTGCCATCGACGTTACGGCCAATCAGGCGTATACACGAGGAAACAACAGATTCTGATGCAGAAAGTGAGTGATTTTCTGCAATGAATGATCTTTTTCTGACAAACTTATTTTTTGGTTTCAAAATAACATTAAAAGCATGAATAAACTTGTAAATATAATTATTTAAAATTGTTTAAAATTTCTACATTAATAAATCGTTTTACTACAGAATTATTGGTTTTATTATTATCCTATTAGACTATTTTTGGTTTAAGTAATATATTATTATTTTACAATATTTTTGGTGTTATATTTTTGATTGAAAATTATTTAGGTATTTTACCACTTTCAATCACTAAAGACACCAAAATTTGATTACTAAAAAGATGGCAAATGAGAGTCAACAGCGTGCCAGATGTGGTAAGTGCACAATTTGATAAAATGTTTAATTAAATTTCGCTCAAAATTGAACCAAAAAACTTATGTTCACCAAATTCTTGTTTTAAGTGCCAGTGTAAACTCTGGTGATTCCGAATAACTCTTGTTCACAAAATAAAATAAAGTTTTAATATTAGTTTTGGAAGTTAAAACTTTCAAATTCGAATCCTGTAAAATCCTGTTTTCGGCACTTAACACATATGTGAACTAAGGCATCGATGTGATATATAGAACTATGAGCAGAATCTTCAGCCTCAGACTGAAATTAGTTTAATAACTAATAATTTTCTCGAGAAAAAAATTCAAAAATATTTCAAGAAAATAATTTTAAGGTAATATCCAGGCAAAAGAAAAAAATATAATTCCCAAAGATCAGGGCCGAGCCGAGCCGGGGGTGCATAGCACCCGGACGGCACTGAAACGAGACGGAAAAAGGTAAAATGTCTAAAAAAATAACAGAACCCTATCATGCAATATTTAGTCGCAAAGCGCAAAGTGTCTTTCTTTGATAGCGATATTTCTCCGAAATATTGTTTTCTTATTATTACAACAATACCAAAATAGTGAGTTGAGCGTTCGGGCGAATCGGGCGACGTAAGAAAGATAATAAAGAATAAGCCGCTTGCCGCAAAAATGACAGAATATATTAATAGATTACTTGAATAAAAGGATCGCGGCTTTTTTTTGGCTTTTGACTCTTAGACTCTTTGCCGACTTTGAGAATGAGGGATTTTTTATTTTTCTAATGCCGTGTTTTCGTGTTTATCTAAGTTTGCGTAGCCTTTTTTTAACTTTTTTAATTCAAGTTCATTAGTTGAAAACCAAAGAGCAAAGAGTAAAGATTGCAATATTACGAATTAGGGAAAGAGATCAGTGTCTATTTGATTTATTTTTATTCAGTGATTGTGAACGGACTGAACGGTAGGTTTTAATTATTTTATATTATACAATTTGCCAAAATTTTTAATCATAATTCAATTATTTAGATGTCTGATGGTCGAAAGAAACTTTCTGGTTCACAATACCGAATAAGGAAGTTATAAAAAGAGAAAGACAAAAAACGATTAGCTGGATCATTAAAAAAGTTTTTTGTGTCCAGGAGCAATAAAGAACCACAACCTCCATGTAGCCAAGACCCACATGTTCAATATTTTGAGTCAAACGAGGACAAAGAAGAACGACTGGAAAAATTGCAAGAAAATAAATCGTACGCCGAAGCGCCCGAAGTAGGGGAAAAGGACACGCTGGAACAGGCTACAACGAACACTCCCTCGCCAGCAAATACACAAACTGAAGTTAGTGGAGATATTCTTAAGGTAAATAAGAAATTATTAAATGATCCAGCCTGTTGGCCACAGGTATTAGCAGATAATATTAGAATGTCAATTTTAGATTTAGGACCAGTACAACTAAAAAATTTTGTATATCCAGTAAATTATTCAAATAGATCTTTTAGCGCCACCTATTTTGAAAAAGAAAAAAAATTAACTTATAATGAAAAAGTTTTTTGTTTTTGTTTTTGTTGAAAATTATTTAAAGTATCTGTTAATAGTTTTAACTATGATAATGGCTACAATGACTGGCAACATTTGTCTCGGAATTTAGAAAGGCATGAAACAAGAAAAGGCATTTTGAGAGTGTTAGAAAATGGGTTGCTTTGAAGAAATCAATTGAGAAAAGTTTTACTGTCGACTCTTTTAATCAAAATTTAATTCAAATAGAAAATAAAAGATGGACACTCAAACACTCTTCAAAAAAAGGTAACGGCAATTTTTTTAAACTTATGGAGACAATTGCAAAATTTGATAACGTAATGGCCGAATATATTGATAAGATTCAAGAAGATAGCAAAAAATGCCACACTATTTGGACAATAAAATACAAAATGAATTAAGTTTCCTGATAGGAGAAGTAAATCGAAGAAGTAAAGAGAACTATTATTGAAACCTTAAAATATTGTAAATATTTTTCAATTACTCTTGATTGTACACCTGATATTAGCCACCAGATAACGATTATTGTTAGATTCGTTTTCATTTATGACAATTCAAAAAGTATAGAAATTCGAGAAGATTTTTTAGGATTTTGCCCAGTTACAAATACTACTGGCAGGGATTATCTGATTTTTTATTGAATTATTTGAAAGAAATGGATATTAATATTGCTGCCATGAGAGGTCAGGATAACGGTGCCAATATGAATGGCAAACACAATGGTCTCCAAAAAAAATTTGGGTATTAATCCAATTATTAATTAAAAAGGTTAAGAGGTAAGCAGATTTACGAAGATATGCTTAATACTCTTGGTGATCAATGTCCTTCGTATGCGACCGTGAAAAATTGGACTGCAAGCTTCAAAAGAGGTAAATTTTCTATTGAAGATAATGACCGATCGGGAAGGCCAGTTTCTGTGTCAATCTCCGAAAATATCAATGCAGTTCAGGACATGATTTTATCAGATCGTTGAATTGGGCTAAAACGGATATCTGCAGCACTGAATATTTCATACGAACGCGTTCATTATATAGTTTACGTCAATTTGGACATGAGAAAAATTGCTGCAAAATGGATCCCCAAATGTTTGAATGTTGACAAGAAGCGTGGAAGGGTAGAGCATTGCGTTTGATCTGTGCTGGATTTGTTACTATGGATGAGACTTGGGTACATTTCTACGATCCAGAAACAAAGTATACTGAATCCATATCTGATTATATATATTTTTAATTAATTACGTAATTGATAAGTAATTTAACAATTTCATAAAATAATTTAGTTATTATTATTAAACGAACTAACGTGACTCGAAAAGGTTATAAAAAGATTTATATTTTAAATTATTAAAATTACTCGAAGGAATTTAAAAACAGTACGTGTTTAGAAACAAATACAGATCGTGTTCACTTTCATTAGAGGTAAACAATACCAGCCTTGTCGAGTACACAATAGCCATGAAAACACATATATATTGCTGACACTTCAATCGAAAGAGAGAGTATTAATGGAAACATGATTTCTCGACATGGTAGTTCGTCGACTTAGTATATTAGGGCGGTTTTACGTATATTATAGAAAAGTGTATTTAGTGTCAAAAGGCTTAGCCGTAAGTACTATGTTAACGTAATAAACACCCAGTGATTTTTGTATATTTTTATTATTACTGTTCCTGACCAAATACCCCAACAACACATGGCGATCCTGCGAAACACAAGGCTACTAATGATCCTGATCAACATACATTGGTTAAGTAAACTAACTGATTCAGCAAAAACATCCTTAATTAAGAAAGAAAATGGGAGGCAAATCATCACAACAAGAAGTCCAAGACAACGGAGCCGTAAATAACAATTTCATAGTCCAGGACGAACAATCAATGAATCAAATGACAGAGCTAATGTACGTAATAGTGATCATTCTAATCCTGAAACTGGTATGGTCCGTCTGGAAAACACACAGAAGATACCTGAGGTCTAAAGGCACCAGTCGCAACCCTAAGTATATAAAAACTTCTACGAAATTCGTGTATGATAAGTTGTACGTGTAATTTATGGTTATATATATTCTTATTCTTTATGTGTCTATATTCTTACATTTTTAATATTTATGTCTATACTAAGGTTACATGGTTATATCCTACATCTAGATTTTATGTATTTATGTATTGTACGATTATACTAAAACGAGCCAAGACACACTAAACTTAATTAATGTCATTAACTTGGGAAGAATTTGATGTAAAGCTAAAAGAAATAGTGTAAGATATAAATAGACAAAGTAAGAGTCTTAAAAAAACAGGTTCCAAAGAATCCCGAAATACATAGGAACGTAATTAGTAATTCAGTAAGCTCTTATAAAAATTCTATATTTCATAATTAATATTAACAATTTATTAATTATAATTTATAATTAATTAAATTAATAATTTAATAAGGAAAAATTTGAATATGTCATCAAGAATTATGCAAACTATATTTTGATAAGATTCAAGATAAAATATCAGGAATATTTGAAATATTAAATTATCAGATCTCATTACCACACTCAATTTTGCAAGAACTAAAGGGTGAAGTATTACAAACAATATACAGGGTGAAATGGCGTTGAGTATGAATGAATTTTTTTAATTTTACCAACAGAATTCAGCGGAGAAGCCAGCAAATTGCAATCATTTTTAGACGCATTGGAGCTTCTGCAATTGAACATACAGGGAAACGAAGCAAATGCTGTAGCAATTGTTAAAACAAGACTTACAGTAAAGCAAGAAATTTAATAACAACAGAAACGTCATTAGAGGAAATAAGCCGAAAGTTGAAAAGTGGAATCAAAGGAGATAATCCCAGTCTCCTGTTAGCAAAACTGAATAAACTAAAACAAAAAGAAAAAAATATAAACAGTTATGCCACAGAACTTGAAAAGTTGACAGAAAACCTGCAAACAGCGTACATATCCGAAGGAATGCCGGAGAACTTAGCGCAAAAATACACGACGGAGGCGGCAATAGAATCAATAATGACAAACGTCACATCAGAATCGACCAAGACACTAATCGCAGCTGGTAACTTGCAATCGACACAAGAAATAATTAGGATATTGGTTTCAGTAGATAACATGACAAATCAGCAAGTACTGTATTATAAGGGTAATCAAAACTATTACAGTTCAAGAAATTTCAGCAGAAATAATAATCATCAAGGGCGATACCAAAAGAATAAGTTCAACAGATACAGTAATGGCGCTAACGCAAACCGCAAACAACTATGTGCCCAAGGAAAATAAATACAACCGCTTTGAAAGACAATATAACACGCCTAAAGGACACAAGACAACAGACCAAAGATATAACAATAATGTCAGAGTGTGTGAGGTAAATAGTGAAACCGTAAATGAAAATCAACAGTTGGGGTTTTGAAGGGTAGAACAAATGATAAAACCACAATTTTAGATAATTATTCGATTTATACGCTTGACTTATCACTTTCAAATTTTGTAGAAATTCAGACTAATATCTCAGATAACACCTACAACTTTATCTAAGATACAGGAGCAGACATTTCATTAATTGAAATATCACAAAATTTTCCGCAACAATTAATTCAGACTAATCAAAAAATAAGCATTAAGAGCATAATAATGCAAGGATTAGCTACAACATTAAGAAAAATTAATATAATTCTTTACATTAACAATACACCTTTTTATCACAACTTTCATGTAGTAGACGAAAATTTTCCTATACCTACAAATGCGATAATAGGTAGAGATTTTATTAGCAACAATAATTGTATATTAGATTATGACCAATGGCATTTGCTTATAAGGAGCAAAAATAGAATTCCAGTATCTGTCCAAATTTTCGAAAACCCAGAATATGACACATTAGCTATACCAACTAGATGTGAAGTATACAGGTTGGCAGAAAATTTCAAAAGGTTAAGAAAAGAAAAAATAGTAGAACATCAAGAGGTAGCACAGGGAGTATTTTTAGCTAGAGCAATCATTTCAAGTAAAAATCCATATGTTTGAATTTTAAACACGAATTATGAGAATGTTGAAATAAATACAAGAAACATTTCTCTATATGAAAACATCACCTAGACAATCTTAGAAAAGTTTTTGATGCTTGTCGAAAATACAATTTGAGACTAAATCCACAAAAATACCGATTCTTCAGGCGACAAGTCACCTATTTAGGTCACAATTTATCAAGTGAAGGCGTCTCCCCAAAGCAAAATATTCAGTAATCGAACAGTATCCAGTCCCGAAAAATGCGAGTGAAGTAAAAATATTCGTTGCATTCTGTAACTATTACAGAAGTTTCATTCCGAATTTTGCAGAGATATGTATACCTCTTATCAATTAAAAGAATTATTAACAATACATTGGGGAATCAACCATTTCAAATGTTACTTGTATGGAAGTTCATAGTGAAAACAGATCTTAAACCATTGACTCATCTATTTTCAATGAAAGACCCTACATCAAAACTGACAAGAATCAAATTAGACTTTTAGAAGAATACTTCGAAATACAGTACGTAAAATGAAAAGAAAATTATGCAGACAGTATGTCCAGAATTTCTATAGCAAAACTTAAGAATATATATATATATATATATATATATATATATATATATATATATATATATATATACAAATATATTTATATATATACATTTAGAAGCGCCTATCCTATATTTTGAAAATAACAGTGTCTCACTAAGGATGAGCGTACGGATCACAAACAGGATAAAATTAAGGCAGGGAAACACAACTTCGATTTAGGACGAACGTTGGAGAAACTCGATAAACTGTCGATAAAGTATGGAATAGAGAAAATGAAAATTTATGAAAATGATTATATTTTTACAAAGTGCACAATTAAAGAACTTATAGAAGAAAGTAAAAGAAAATTGAAAAATATACAAATACATATACAAGTATATGTAACGTTGCAAAAGTAATGGAAGCGAAAAAGAAATAAAGCAGATCTTAGAAAGATATCACAATGACCCGATTTTTGGAGGACATTCAGGAAATAATAGACTATTATTTACTACCTTGAGAATATAAATTTTATTTTCATTACGTTTTTATATATATGTCAATAAATCGGCATTGAATTATACAATTGTACAATTACTCTTATCTCCAATAAGATCTAGACACATTTGCTAGATAGAGACGATTTTTACTAATAAATATTTTCCCGGCGTAGGTAGGTACTTTTCTATCCTACTAGACTAGAAATTTACCTCATATCTCGCCTCACTAATCAAATGTTGACTAGGTACGCTAATAGGGCGGCATATTTTGTTCTTGCACCCGGACGACGGAACCCTAGGCTCGGCCCTGCTAAAGATTCTTATTAGAAGATGATCTTAGTAAACTCAAAGAAAACGACCTAATTGAGAAAGTCGTATTAATCTTGCGAGAAACTATTTTAAAAATTGAAAAATCAAAACTACCAAAAAATAAAACTGGCGATTTAATTGCTAGCGAATGTGAGATTCCAGATAAATTAGATCGTTTCCTCAAAGTTTTTATTGGGGGTGAATATATTAGATGCAAAGACAGTTTAACTTGCTATGGATTGAGTTCCTCCATTGCTGCTGATGCATTTTTTTGGGTAACGTATTACTCTTGGTACGACGATGAAAAGTCCAACAAGCAGTAAAAAAATAAATATTTCAAATAGATTAGGACATTGCAACTACACTACTCTAGAAGAATTGGAAATATAAGCAACAATTGCATCGGTACAAAGGTATCAAGTTTGTCCGCCAGACATCATTATAAATTCCTCACTGTTCCCTGGTGTTGCCTTTGACAATTTTGATAGATACATTGACACCTTGGACGGAAAAGAAACTTGACATGATACTGTGGAGATTTACCAAAACATCGATAATAATTCCCATAGCGAATTGAACTAAGATGATGGGAATTGTTATTCAGAACATTTATCACCAACACAAATATTGATTATCCCAATCAATTGATTAATCAACCTAATTACGCTCGATATTGAGTAAAATATTCAGTTAATTTGAATAATGTCAGTAAAACCTATCCTGGACTAGAAGATGATTTTAATAAAGGATGTTTTGGAGTCAAGATAACTGATAAGCCATTCTCATGAGAACCAATTGATCTCACTTTAGAACCAACTATAAATGCCGATGTGGCAAAATGACTGAGTGGAATTGCTCACTTTACTAATTTTATAGCTGCACGTCAACGCACATGTCTTTTATGTTTGTCTTAAGGTAATATGTTACAGCAAAATTACAACCCAATAGAATAAAAATCTATGGAAAACAAATTGCTGATTTCAGTGAAATAATCGAAAAACATTGATTTGATCAAACATTATATAAGGAGAATTTGTACAAGATTGCTACTTCAAGACCTGCTTCTCCTGAGGTTGCGGATTTTCTACTAAATAATGATAAAATGGTAATGATTTAAGGAACCAATTTGTCAATGAATGCGTTGAAGATGAAAGTAGATTTGTGCAGCCAATAAAAAAACTTAAGTATTTAATTTTGCTAAATCGCCAAAGAAAAATAAATTGATTTAGGGAATAAAATTGTCGAGTTGTGATTCTATTCAATAGAATGTTGGGGATTTCCTTACTCATAATGTTCATATCGAGAAAGTATTGACATTCCCACTTACTCCAATGCCAACATCAATGTGTCATCCGGATGGTTCAATCTGTAAAACTAACAAATCACAGTTAGCTAAGCTCATAGACACTGTTGAGCAACAAATGTCATCTTTTGATGTTTGTCTTGTTGATGTTTTCTTTTTGTTGCATCTAATGAAAGATGTACATATGACGGTATATCTAAAAAATTTCTGAGTACTATCTCCCATAAGAAATCTATTCGGATTGACATTATCTTCGACCAATATTTTTTGCCGTCTATCAAAGATTGTGAGCGTTCACGCCGAGAAGAATCAACTTGTCCAGTATATATTGGTCCAAATCAAGTTCGGCCACATAATTTTGGAACAGAACTCAAAAATATCCAATTCAAAGAAGCTCTTTTTAACTTTTTCATTAATCGCTGAAGATATGTTATACCTTTTATTGTTAATAAAAATATTTACAGAAGTTCTAATAAATGTCATTCTTAAAAAATTGTAAATAACATAGTTATTAAAATTACTGAATAATCATTATCATGTGAAAAACACGAAGAAGCTGATTCTAGAATGATTTTCCACATTTGTCAAATTGATTTAGACGCAGAATTTGTTATATGCTTTTCAGGAAAAATATGGGTGTAGGCAATCATCAGCGATACATCAACGTCAATGAACTGTACCGAATCCTTGGTGTCTCTTTATAGAAAGCTATACCATGTTTCCAAGCGCTTACTGGATGTAAGTACACGCCAGCATTTTTTAGAAAAGGTAAAGTTAGGCCTTTTAAATGTTAAAAAACCAAATGTAATTTTCAATCAATAATCAAATTTTAATGACGCATTTTTCAATTTTCTTCTCTCTAATTGAACTTTATTCCAATTTTATTTCTGTTCCAATGTTTTAATTTCTTATATATAAATTTGTTATAAATAGAACGAATGTAAGTAACGTACTTTTGAAATTATTTTCTCTCATTCTTGATCATATTCTACAACTCTCTCTCTCTTTCTCTCTGACTACTAGCATCATACGGCAATACTTTACATGAGTTTTTAATTTTTTTGGCAAATCATCTTTAGATTATTTTATCTTCAAAGAATACAATATAAAAAATACGGACATTCTGAAATGTTTCGAATTTTTGATTTTAAGAAATAAAAAATTTGCACACTGAAAATGTCTGGCAATAAAAAATATATGTCTGGGAGACCTATCTAAAGACAAAAACTTTAAAAATAACGCGTTCAATAATTATTCAAAAATTCAGGATTATTACTTGTACAGGTAGGACGCGCATTAACAAACGCAACCGCTACTGCTAGCCAGGTAGCTCAGACTCTAACCGAAAGAGTAAGAAGAACGACATATCAAAAAATCAACTGACCTGGAATTCTCTCTCAAAAACGTTACTAGCTCCTATACTGCAACTCTTCAACTGAGTATAGAAATCATTTTCCTGTCAAATAATGAATACAATAATTTGAAGTGGCATCCTACAAATTTTCTTTCATTATTATTTGTGTTTCCATCAATGAATTGTAGTTGACATTCAAAAGATGGAGCATATCAATATTGGAAAGACCTAAAAAGAACACTTTCTTTATTTATGCTCAGATACTAAGCCTTTTGATGTGTTTAAAAAAATATTTATTTAAAAATTTTGTCCTGTTCATTAAACAAATACCAATAACAAATATGCAATAGTTAAATACAGAGTACACACGTAAATATGTTAACCTGTGAAATAGAGTAGCATCATTTTGGATATATAATATCGTCGACAGACCAGCAAATGCCAAATGTAGTTCCAAAGAATATAAAAAAATTGTATATTTTAAACGAGATATCCCCTACAATATTTGACAATTTTCAATTATTTTTTTATTGCCAGATAAAGGCAAATATATATTGACCATTGATGTGAGGGAAGTAGGAAAATGTTTTTATTACAACCGTTGCGTTGATATCAACAGCTGAGAAAATAAAATGAGTCATTTTGTTTATACTGGTTTTATAATGATATAATATTGGTTTTATTTTATTAAATTATTCTTTTCTATGTTAGGCTAAGAACTCATAGACTACAATATGTAAATACTCATTTTGTTTAGATTTCTTTGTTTCTAACATAATGGAGCGCCTCCTCTTCATCTCAGAGGTGTTCTTTGGCTAGGGATGTCCAACCCGCGGCCTGCCTGGGAGAGTTTGGCGGCTTAGAAATTTATCAAACATTTAAAAAAAAATTATTATTGTACCAATAGTCTATTCTGGAATGCCTGAAAACGCGGAATCGCAACAAAAGTAAAAATAATAATCTAATCTGAAAAAAACATATACGAGCAAATAGTATTGTTTTCACTTTTGAGAAATCTGAAAATACAAGCATTTCTGCTGATTTACAAAAGCTTAGTGAAAATTCGAAAAACAAATATCTCACTAAATCACTGAATAGTGAAATTATTAAATACTTATTATTAAATGGTTATTTTATAATAATAATTAATTCTGTTTAAAATGTTAACTCCCAAGTTTTTGGTATTTATTTGTATTAATACTAATATAATTTTATGTGTGGCTCGCCGAAATATCAACACAATAACTTATTGTATTATTTGTATACAGAATGGCTTTTTTTTCTATTTTCTTTAAAAAAAATACGTGGCCCGCGGGATCACGAAGTATTTCCAAAGTGGCCCGCTAGATCATTTGGGATGGTCACTCCTAGGAGAGATAGATTCAAATAAATTTATAAAATGTGAAGATCTGAATAGAATTGAATATAAAAACATAACCTATAAAAATGCTGATTTTTGCAGACGATGTAATGTTATAGTTAATTTTAAAAATAGAATCAAAAAATTAATGGATATCTGATCCTTAGAAATAAGAAAAATGACAAAACTAATTAGTTGAAATAATAAATGTAAATCAAAAGAAATCAAATCTGAAGATAAAACTTCAGGGAGAATAACGACATAAGGATACCTTAGTATGGTACCAATAGAAGACAGAAACCCAGCTAAAAGAACAAATAAATTTACAACAGTACCAACTATAACCTACACAACAGAATATATGACAATAAAGAGAAAACATACCTTAACCCAATGATAATTAAACATTCGAAAGAAAATTAATTAGGATAAGCTGAATTGATATGTATATATTATAAGAATGAAGACATGTACACTACACCATTGAAAACTGAGAAAAAACTAAGATGAATAGAGCTAATGAAAGAACTAAGAATAAAAATATGAGATCACAGGAAATATACTAACCTCCAAAACACCTTCAAACGGTACAAAGGTTATCACCAAATTAACATAGTGAATCCATTTTTTGCTCTCATCTATCGTGATAAGGTCTTTTCTAATCCATTTTAACCATTTCTTAAGCCAACCGGTCAATTCTTTTTCGGTTTCCTTGTGATATGGAGTTCTTGGAGGAAATGAACTTGATTTTTACATAGTGAATCCATTTTTGCTCCTATCTATCGTGTTAATGACTTCTCCAGTCCATTTTAACCATTTCTTAAGTCAGCCGAGCCGGTCAATTGCTTTTCATTGTTCTTGTATTTTGGAGTCTGGAAGGAAATTAATGTGATTTTCAAAAACATCCATGCATCCAAATGGATTCGAAGATGGTTTGGTATAGCAGAAGCTTGTTTCCGATTTCAGATTTTCTATTGAATAACCACTATAGATCTTGTTTTTTTTAAATAAAAGTTCCTTCCACATTAGTTTCAAGTCCATATGTAATTTGTAGTTGTGATATTTGTTTGTTTTTCAACGAAATAAGTATGAAATAGTATGAAAATGCAATTTTCAAATGTTGCTATGACAATTTCACTCTTTATCCATAAGTCTACTTATTTGCACATTATAATTTGCATTGAACATTGGAGCCAACGGGGTATGTTTTGTTACTAGATTTGAATAAGTGGAATGTGTGGAAAACAAAAAAATGGAGAAACGCCAAAATCGTGCTAAATTTTGCGCTTTAACTCTCGACCTCAGAGCGCACTGGAAGAAAAGTGGCTCAACATCACAAAAGAAACCATATCGAACTTGATTCAGCTAATGTCTAATCATATGAGAAATATTATTATAGAAATTACCCATTATTGAAAATTAAGTGATAAATTAGATAATAGTTAATACGCCATGAGGTGTTCAGACGAAGTTATCTAAAATCAAACGAGATGGCAAAAAAAAACAGAATTTGAGGGAAAATACTAAACATTCTGATTTATACATTGATTCTAAAAATACAATCACACTACAAGCTTGTTTTTGGGAGAAACTTCAAATTTCTTCCCACTCACCTCTCAAAATTTTCAAATAGAAACCAAACATAACTTGAAAATAAAAACTCACATCTTTACAAGAGACAAGATGATCACAAATGCTCAGTTTTGGTTAGGTTCCTGGTGTAAAAAAGATCTTTTATTTGGCCCCACAAATAAAAATCTAAGCAAGTTAGGTCTGAAGATCTGGATGGACAAATAAATAAACTTGTCATGTCCACCTGTCAGGGTACGTTTGATCTAAAAAATGCACAACATATATGGAATAATATGCCGGGCAATCATCAGATTGTAAGAACATGTCACTAAGTAAGTAAGGGCATATTTTCTAAAAGAAAAGACAATTCGTTTTTTCACAAGTTTAAATATTTTTCTTAATTAACTATCTATCAAAAAACTGGCCCAACTATTTGTCCGCCTAGAAACCCACACCACTCATTTACAGACCAACGACCCTGATGTTGGATTTCCCGCATTCAACGGGGATTCGTTTTGAACCAGTAGTGTTGTAAATTGTTAGATTTATTACCTAGTTTATTTAATGATACGTTTTCATTCTTTGTAATATTAGCTTCACTTTTAGATAGCGCCATTCATCGGCAATTCTAAGATTATTATAAGAACAGTTTAAATGACTGCAGGTAAGCCAATGTAAGAACTTTCCATACATTCTAATTTTGTTTTTGTAAAGATTATAATAAGAATGATTATTAGTTTTATATAAGACTGATAGGTCTGTTACTTTAATTTCTATGAAAAAGTATCATTTTCCTTCGATTTTCGTAATAATTGCTCTGATTTTTCTTTCAGCCCACAACATTAGATATACTATACAAAGCTCAGTTGAGAGATATTTAATACTGATTTGAACATACCACCTCTGGGATCACTGAGAATACCTTCTTAATATATATTCACCCATGTATCTAAAAGTATAACATCGAATCCAATAAAGGTATATTCATAAAGATTGTATAATCTAATACAGTGCTCCGCAACGTTTTTTTATTCGTGACACACCAAAAGCTTTTTCTGGTTTTCACAGTACACCAAATTTAATAGGTATAAATATAATAAAACAACATGTATACACATCAGAAAATAATACATTAATTAATATTTTAATTCGTTTTATTTTACATATTTAAGGTATTATATGTACATAACATATATAATTAATTACAAAACTACAATAATACAAAAAAATAGGCAAAAAGGGTAATTAATGTGATACTTGAGCTTGTTTCAAGGAACACAAGTATTTTATATTGGGCTCGATATTTGATAGTGCAACTCGAAGTTCTTGATCGAGATTTTTTAAGCAAGACCGCTTATCATTTTGAATTAAAACAAGTGTCGAAAAGCTTTGTTCGCATGAATATGTTGTTGAAAAGGGGATTAAAATTGAAATAGCCTGTTTTGAAATTTGAGGATATTCACTCTTAACCGAAATCCAGAAAACATCCAATGGAACTTCTCCAAAATGTAGTTTTAACGTCCCGTCGTTACTCAGTTCAATAAACTCTTCTTTAAATTTAAGAGAAAATGCATCAACAGATTTTTTTGCATTAGTTGCAAAAGGATTGCGAATCCAATCATATTCTTCACTTTTAATCGAATGAAAATAGTAGTCGAATTTATTTTCCAGTGTTGTTAAATGGGATTGGGCCAGATCGATAATTAATTGCCTATTTTCAATTATTGTATTATGAACCCTTTGAAACGTTTCTAAAGAGTTGTTACTTAGTTCATTCTGCCAAAGTTCCAGTTTATTTTTGAACCCTTGCAATTTGTCGGAACAGGTTAATAAGTTTTCATTCGGACCTTGCATTTTTCTATTAAGTTCATTAAGATGGTCGAAAATGTCAGCCATATATGCAAGTTTGGCGATCCAACTGTTATCTTCGAAGTGCTGGCCAAGTTCGGGCATATTCTGATTTAGTAAAAACTGATGCACTTCACAGCGAAGTTCAAACAATCTAGCCAACACTTTTCCTCGGGATAACCAACGTACTTCAGTATAAAATAATAAAGATTTATGTTCTGAACCCATTTCTTCACAAAGCATTTCGAAAATTCTTGAATTTAAAGCTCTTGATTTAATAAAATTTATAATTTTGATGCATTCATTCATAGTTTTTAAAAGTTGTTCTGGTAAATTCTTCACCATCAATACTTCCCGATGTATGCAGCAATGTGTAAATTGTATTGCCGGATTTTGTTGTTTTACATAGGCAACAAAACCCTTTATGTTACCAGTCATTGCTGCGGCGCCATCAGTACAAATACTCATGCAGTTACTCTATTTTAGATTACATATTTTGAAGAAATCATCAGTTACTCGAAAAATATCCTCTCCAGTAGTTCGTTCGGAAAGTTTTTTACAAAATAAAAAATTTTCTTTTATGTAATCTTCGTCAATAAAACGTACAATTGCAATTAATTGTGCTTGATTTTTAATATCCGTTGACTCGTCAATTTGAAGAGCAAAATTGTTAGCTGCGATCAATTTCAAAATAAGCGTATTCAAAATATCTGTTGACATGTCGCCAATACGTCTTTTAATAGTTTCAGCTGACAGTGAAACCTTACTCACTTCCTGAACCTCTTTAGGTCCAAGCATAACTCGCACAATTTCCATACATGCTGGTTTAATAAGTTTTTCTCCAATAGTATGAGGTTTCTTTTCACGAGCTATTAATTTTGCAATGTAATAGCTAGCTTCTAATGCTTTATCGGAAACAGATACGGTCGACATCATAAATTTTTTTGTTTTAAATTTTGAGCCAAAAGCCTTTGAAAATATGATATATCCTTTTTAGCACAATTCGGATGTTTTGAAGTTAGATGGCGATTTAGTTTACTGGGCACCATTGAGTCGTTTGTTAATTGTTCGTTGCAAATTACACATAATGGTTTCGGAGCCGCTTCATCGCCGCACCAATAAAAGCCATAACGAATGTAGTCTTCGGAGTATTTTCTATTCACAATTTTTTTTTTCTTAGCAATACTGCTTGTGCAAGGTTCATCATCTTCTGCCGGAGAAGTAGATTGTTTTCCAAATAAAAATTTATCCATATTGAAATGGGCACAAAAATAAATCACGTTAATAACAAACACGAATGGTTAATTTATAAACTTCTGCGATTTAATTTATAGGGGTAAGAAGTGATCTGGTTGTATGTGTCCAGTAGAAATTCGTATCTAACACTGACAATATTATATTAGGTTCGTTCTAAATCCTAAACAACGCTGTCTGCTGACTATTGAATTCTGCGCAATCACTATTTTTCAGGAACAGTCGATATAAACATTGTGCAGGTGGTTAGGAGCGTTTCTATTGGTTGTGATGACATTTTTAGCTAGAGCCGTATTCGCAAATTTAATCTACCACAATACAAGTTCGATCTAGTTGCTACGGCGTTTGAGCTCTTGTTGTAACATTGTATTTATGCTTGAAAATGTAAAGTTTTCAGTACGACCCAGACTACAGAGTCCATCTTCTATTTACTTCTATTGACATCCATTTCTTCTATTGTGTGAATACATTATAGCAAGTGCTAAACAATTGTTATTTTATTTATGGTTTTGCATTAAAATATAGTAAGTATATACAATTCGTTTTTATAAATTGTAAATTTGTATTAGAGTACATTGCATTAAAATAAATATGTTGTGTAATTTCAAGCGGCGGCACACCCGTGTTTCAGCGGCGGCACACCGGTGTGCCGTGGCACACCGGTTGCGGAGCACTGATCTAATACATAAAATTCTCGTGTCGTGGTATTTGTTGCCAAACTCCTCCGAAATGACTGGACTGATTTTTGTGATTTTTTATGTGAATATATTGTAAGTCCAAGAATCGGCCAACATCTATTTTTCATATCTCTATATGTTAAGGGTCGCTCAAACCAAAATAATGCCTAAGAAAATATTTCAAAGAAATAATGTTTATGGCAAAACAACGTTTGTCGGGTCAGCTAATATTTATTATAATAATTAGATAGAAGGGTGAATGCTCAATACATTCTTGTATAAAGAAGTATATTACATTTATGTAATTTTGATTACCTATATATTTTGTAAAATATGTATCTTCAATTTTTTCAATAATATATCAATTTAATTATTATATCACTATAATCCTTTGTGAATAGTTCAAGCTTTTTATTAAATTTATTTTTCCAAAAATTAAATTAGAATGGTCAAAAACTTGAATTGATGTTTCCCAAAAATGGATCATAACATAAATTTGAATATAATAACAGAACCAACTTTTGGAAAATATTTTCTAGTTTACAAATTTATGATAAAATTCAACTAATTTGTTTTTTGTGCCATTCTTAAAAAACCGACTCGACAATTTCATCTTAGATGAGAACTTTAGTTCCTTAAAATGGAGTTTTGGATTAAAGTAAACATAAAATAACATCTAATATCTGATGTTAGCAGTTGACAGAAAAGTTTTTGGATATTCCACATTTTCATGAAAATACCCCAAAAAAAAAGAAAAATACTTGGTGAAAATAATAAAATGTATTACACTCACCATTTGTCCTGAAGCTATACAAATAATTATTTGCAGCTTTCTTACTACATATTGAATAAAAGGAGATTAGTAAGATTTTCAAGTCATATTGATCCATTCAAAGAGCAAATACTCATTGCAATTAATCTTGTTTTCTACTATTTGCATTTTAACATCTTAGTTGGCAAATCAGTTTCAAGTTACTACTTCAACCTAAAAACAAGAAAACACTTCCTCAGTTGAGTGACCCAAAATGTATAGTTTGCTTATTACTGGGTATTGTGATAAAGCAAGAAAATTTTTTTCTTTAGTAATAATTTAATTTCTGTCAGCATTCAGGCCTTTTTCTGTTCTCTTTCTTCCCCCAAAATAAAAAAAATTATACATAACATTTAATAATTCAACAGAAAAACATTTTCACACGTATGTTTTTTTGGAAAAGATCACTTTTTCTATTATATTTTTTTCACATTTAAAATTTTGTATTACTCCTCAACATTTGTTACATGACAGTTTTAATAATTCGTATGGAATGCAATAATGTCCTTCAATATCTGATTGAATGTATCAATATTTCTGCGCCTACAAGAATGAGGCTTGTGTGATTTAGATAAATCCAAAATATGGTGTTAAATTATAGAAAAAATCAGCTTTTTAGACAAATACGAATCTAGCATATTCCGATATGTTACTAATTCATACTTGTACCTTCTTTTTGCTCTTTATGTATGTGCTCCAGTTTCCATATTAACAGTGAACTGATTAACAGTGAAGTGTATAAAATTCATCTTCTACTTTTGTAGTTTTGGTATTGGAATTCCATACATCAGACATAATAGTAGTTCCGGATTCTATGTACTGGCCAATAATATAAAGCCACACTTTTTTTTCCTGAAAGACACAGCAAACAAAAACATTTCCCATCCTCTTGACAAATTCCCACAAACACCCAGTGATGCGTCCTCGATTGTATATCGTTTGTGAATAAACAGGACTCAACAATTTATATGGTTTTTCAAAAACCACAAATTTTTTTGGGTCCTTGCAACAATTCCCTAAAATAATTTTTCCAGTCGGTTAACTTATTACTCGACCTTGTGGCCATGCATATATCAATAATGCTAGGGTTTCATAATAATGAACTGCGTTCCAACCAAGTCCCCATTCTCATAAGTTTCTCGAATTGGCAACATCTCTTCTTGTACACCCACCGAACTTAATTATTACTATAAATAGTATGCATCACTTGTTTCTGCTGTTTCTTTTTGAAATAATAAATTTTGTTAAATTCTGGTGTTTCCTTTCGGAATAATACATTTTTTTTAAATTCTACTGCATTTTTTCGACACTGCTTTTTTCAATGAAAACTAATATTTTCAAATTGACTATCAGAACCACTCTATGATAATACTGAGAGAATATTAGTCGATAACGGATAAAATCCCATTTCAAAATCCAATCACACATGTTTATGAATATTACGTCACCTAATAGATTCACACAATAAACATCAACTACAACAACATGTAATAAGGAAAACCTAAATACATACAATTGATATATATAGCTAATACCACATCTATTAAGGAATTCCAAAATCTCTCATATTCATTAAATCATTCTCGCGAGACATTTTGGAAAAACCCAATTAAAAAAATATTACACTAAACTAAGTACTAGTACATATACTTATACTAGTACATATCTTTAAAAGAAAACACTTGTTTGTGCTTTTTATCTTATCCGGCACCGGATATGATATGAATAGACTATAAAAATGTGGAGTCATCAATAGACTAATGATTCCCATAGCCTACACAAGTTTCCTTGTGTTTCCTTAGTTTACTCACGAGAGTGACGGTGAGGCGGCAAACATCAAAACCTTCGATGTTTGCCGCCTCACTCTTTGATAATCACCGCCACTCGGCTTGCTCGATCAAAAAAGATTTTATTTATTGCTTCTCGATTATTCTAAACTAGCTTATTCCAGATTATTCCTTCATTTTGTCTATATAAGCGGGTGGATGGCCCGAAAGTTAGTTCAGTTCTATTTGAGCTACCGAGGTGATAACTCAGACAAGCGATATCCTAGCGAACGGCTAGAGCCGTCAACTTGCTTTGTGAATTTGTGTGCATCTTGAGTGGTTACTAACTATAGTTTGTTATTAAGTTTATTGAACGAAAAGTAAAAAAAAATGATGTCTGGTGGAAAGAAACGAAAAGTAGATACAGAGGGTCGCCGCCAGTTTCAAGAAAAATGGACTGAAGAATTCTTTTTTACCTTGCACAATGGTAAGCCTATTTGTTTGCTTTGTAATGAATCCATTTCAGTAATGAAAGAATTCAATATAAAGAGGCATTACTCAACTAAGCATTCTACACAGCACTCACTGACAGGACAATTAAGAACAGACAAAATCCAGAAGCTTAGAGCAAATATTGAAAAACAGCAACAAATGTTTCATAAACAAAGAACACAACTTGATAATGTTGTGAAAACTAGTTTTATAGTTAGCTCAAAATTGGCAAAGGCATTAAAACCATTTGCCGAAGGAGAATTTATCAATGAGTGTATGTTGAAAGTTTGCGGTGTTTTGTGTCCTGAAAAGAAAAATGAATTTGAAAAAATTAGTTTGTCAAGACGAACTGTTGTTCGACGTATAGAAATGATGGCTAATGATATAAAAACAACATTGACTGACCGTATGGCTGGTTTTGAATCATTTTCCATAGCATTAGACGAGAGCACCGATTTGTCTGACACTGTTACTGAGGAATTGCTAGCTTTACAGCCGCTAAAAGCCACCACTACAGGAGAGGATATTTTTAATGAAGTTCAAAAGGTATTCACAAGTTTTGGCCTGCCATGGTCAAAATTAATTGGAGTATGCACTGATGGTGCACCTTCTATGGTCGGCTTACGAAAAGGTTTCATCAGAATTTTGAATGAAAAAGCAACAGAATTAAATGTGCAAAAAGATGATTTGATAGTCCTTCATTGCATTATCCACCAACAGAACTTGTGTTCTAAGTCCATTAGATTCCACAATGTTATGAATGTGGTAGTAAAAACCATCAATTTTATTCGATCCCGAGAGCTTAACCATCGTCAGTTCAAGACGTTTTTGGATGAAATATCAGCTGAATATAACGACGTAACATATTATTGTGAAGTCAGATGGATGAGCAAAGGAAAAATGTTGAAACGGTTTTACGAGCTTAGAAATGAGATAGCAGACTTTATGAAAATAAAAGATAAGCCACTATCTCAATTGAGTGACCCAAAATGGATATGTGATTTAGCATTTCTGGTCGATCTTAGAGGCTATTTGAATGATTTAAATTTGAAACTTCAGAAACAAAGACAATTAGTAAATGATTTGTACAGCCATTTGAAAGCGTTTCAGATCAAACTACGCTTGTGGGAGTCACAGATGCAGTCTGGTAACAGTTACCATTTTAACACGCTCTCTGCGTATGAAAATATTGCTTATGCTCAATATGTATGTTTTTATTCCTCAATTTTTCATTTTATTTATTAGGAGTTATTTGAAGGTTCACAATAAATGAATGTTTGGAATTAATTTGTTAAACAAAAGAAACTGATTTACAATACATCTTCAAATTATCATCCCTATCACAATCAATAACAATTTTTTTTCACTATTGAACAATAAATATCCAATTATAATTGTTTATTTATATATTATTTTAATTTTCTCTTTGATAGCCTATTTTTCATTTAATTCTTAATTTGATTAGCTAAAACCAACTAACCCTAACATATCTTCATTTTACTCACATCATGAGGATACTAAATATATGAAGGTTTACCTGTTTTATTCTGGTTATCCGCATATGTTCTGAAGCTTCTTTCTGCTACCTTTCACTAATTCATAATGTTGGTGTTCTTTGGATGCTAATACTTTTAAACTCTGTGGCTTTCTTCAGCTTCATAATTTTAACCATTTTTACTTTGAAAGTACCAACTTCATTCCTGTATTTTGCATACAAGTCAATCAACTGTTTCATGTTGTTTATTGTTCAATTTCTTGTTTTTATATGTTTTATTAAAAATATTTATTTACTAGTAGTTTTATTTATTAGCCCTTTCATTATCAGGTTTTCAAGCTACCATGTTTTTTATCACTGTGCTATCTTCTTCTTTTTTCTATCTCTTGACAGGACTAAGGATATTCGATATAAATCGATGCATCGAAAACATCGATGTTTACAATGCGATACATCGAATCGATCCGATAACCAACTCATTTCACAAAAACAAAGACTTTTGACCACTAATATTTTACCTAAAATCTTTTATTTCCAATTTTTGTTTTCAATTTGAAATAGTTAACAACGTGTGTCGTCAGTCGTGTGACGAGTACTGCGTTCTTCAGAAAATCAGAAATGATGTTCCTATGACTGTTATGACTATTTTTTGAGGCCAATTTCGCATCCTCTTTCTTTTTCGCAAATATTGCCTTACTGTCCTCTTTTTTGTGCCTTGGTTAAAGTACGAAGTCACAAGGTAAAAGTACAGAATCGACATTACCATTCTACTCCAAAATTTATATTCTATGTTTTCTACACAGAATATGATATACCTTTCTTTACAAATTTGCAGTCTATGGTTTTGGCTGCATGGCTCAGTCTCAAGCAGGTTAAGAAGAATACGATCATAACCTACAATTTCTGCTTTGTTTTGCTCACGGCCAATGTTTTTGAGGGTGTTTTTGTTGTGGAATGATCATGTAGTAAAAAGGGAAACAATTATTGTTTTACTTTTTTGTGCATAAGTGAGAATTGTTGGCAGGTAAGAGTAAAAGCTTGTTGAAGTTGATAACAGTTAGGTAGGTAGGTTTTTTTTGAATGTCAACAAAAATACAATTCATTTTTTTCAAATTTTTTATTTTTTAAAAATTTCAGATTGCCTGCATCCAAATGCCGAAAAGAAAGTGCAAGTTTAATGATGAATTGAAAGCCAAATATCCCAGTCAAGGCAACAAAATTAGACAGTGAAGTGTTTTGTACACAATGTAGTGCCAGTTTTTCAATTGCAAACAAAGGGAGGCATGATCTAGAGCAACATTTGCCGGCTCAAAAGCATCAGCAAAAAATCAGTGACGCCGCAAGCAGCTCCTCAATTTCAAGCTTTTTCGTGAATCGTTTCACTAGAACTAAAGAACTGGTATCAGCTATGGAGGGAACATTAGCCTTTCAAACAATTAAACATAATTTTAGCTTCAGGTCTAATGATTGCACAATAAAACTCTTAAAAAAAATTGTGCCCGATTCGGATCTAGTAAAAAAAAACGTCTTCTGCTAGAACCAAAAGCGAAGCAATTATAACAGGTGTCTTAGCTCCACATTCATTGGATGCAATGAATTTAGAAAAAATTGAATTTATTGGTGTGTCAACAGACGCAAGCAACCATAAACACATAAAAATGTTTCCAATTTTAATTCAATATTTTGATAAGCAATCTGGAATTAAAGTAAAACTTTTAAAGCTAGGAGAGTTGAAAAATGAAACCTCTGAAACAATTACTGAATACCTTTGTAGCTCATTAACTAAGAATAATCTTTTACAAAACTGTATAGCTTTTGGAGGTGATAATTGCAATACCAATTTTGGTGGGCAGCAAAGAGCTGGTAAAAAAAATATACAGTCGAACTCCAATAATTCAAACTGCAAGGGACCGTAGCAAAAGTTCGAATTATCGAGGTGTTCGAATTATCGGAGTTGTGCACATTTACATACATATGTATATGTATGCATTTCGATGCATCTTTCCATTTTATAAATAAATAAATATGTTATGGGTATATAACATGTTTATTTATTTATTTATTTATTTAAAATAATAATTTGTATACGTTTGAAGAATTTTTGGTCCTAAAAAGACCGATTATTTATCTTAAAATAAAAAAAAATACATATATTTATTTTTTTGTAAAGAAATCAGCTATGCTAGATTGCTTCATGCTGACGATTTTTTCCTTTGAAGCAAATCGAGTGATTTTGCTGATCGCTGCGAAAATATCTTCATCAACATCTTGTCGCGACTCTGCAAATTCCCTCAATTTTGCTTAAAATTCCAGCGCTTCATTGGGAGTTGGAGCTACTGAGGATGAAAGCTGCTCTTGATTTTCTTCTTCGTCGTCTGATAACTCCACAGCCGTAGATCCTTGGACCTCGTTCAAAATTTCAAAATCAGATAGTTCGCCGCAAATGGCTACATTTTGGTCGATGTTGATGAAATCTTGGTCCAGCTTTGCCTCTTCCAGGATGCTTTCCTCGAAATTGATTGAAGTTTCTTCGCCACGGATGAATCCTGCCTTCCTAAATCCATTTTTGATCGTCGTTGCGCTTACTTGTCGCCAGGCATCTGCACACATCCTCAAGGCTTGCAGAATGTTGACCTTCACTTGGTTTTTGCTGAGTGTAACTTGCTCGTCCAACACCTCGCGCACTAGAATTGACCTGTAGTGAATCTTGAAAGAGTTGATGATTCCTTGATCCATCGGTTGAAGAACGGACGTCATGTTTGGCGGGAAAAACACCACTTCGATGTTTTCTAAATCCGGAATGGAATTGTGGGCACTGCAGTTATCCACGAACATCAGTACTTTTCTCTTCTCTCTGTAGAATTTCTTGTCCAACTTAAGGAGCCAATTTTCAAAAATATCTTGAGTCATCCAAGCTTTCTTGTTAGCTTGATACTCGCATGGCTTCGTTTTGACGTTTTTGAAACAACGTGGATTAGCAGATTTTCCAATAACAAGCAGCGGAAGCTTTTCACTGCCGTCCACGTTGGCTCCTACAAGAACAGTTACGCGCAGTTTACTCAACTTCCCACTGCTGCAATCGTCTCCCTTGAAGGCGAAAGTCTTGTTTGGCGTGCACTCGTAGAAAAGAGCAGTCTCGTCAACGTTGAAAATGTTCCTAGGCTCCACTTCTTTTATTTTTTCTTGCAGCGTCGTTTGCATCCACTCTTCCGCTTTTGACATATCGACTTCCGCCTTCTCGCCGCAGACAGCCTTCATCACGATGTCATTGCGATCCTTAAAATTGCGCAGCCAACCATTGCTAGCTTTGAAGTTGTGACAATTCAAACTGCTAGCAAATTGTTGAGCTTTTGCTTGAATAATTGGCCCACTCACTGGAACTTTCTTATCACGAGCTTGCTTGAACCATTTCTTGACACATCCTTCCACGCCTTCATTTTCTGGTCCTCTGCACCTCTTTCTACTTTCAGATGATTGAGAAAAGTCACTGATAATCTTCTCTTTATTCTTCAGAAAAGTCGAAAGAGTATTGCGAGGAATCTGGAACTCTTCGGCTATCTTCGACTTCTTCTTCACGCCCTTTTCAACTTCTCTTATGACAGCAACTTTTTCTGCTAAATTCAGAGTTTTGTACATTCTTTTAGCAGAATCACACATCATGAAATAAACGTAAACGGCAACACGAAGCAAAACTTTTAGAAACTGGCTCCGAAACGCACTCAATGGAAAACCAATTGAGAATGTCGGCTCTGACAGTTTTAACTTTGCTTTATAAGAGGGTGGTGGTAGCCATCAGCGGCGCGAGAGCATCTCTTCTCACCATCTAAATACGCACCTTCTTAAAAGTCGTCAGGTATCAATAAAACTCTGGCGCCCTTCTTTCAGAAAAAATCAGTCACCACGTTTGCTCTTTACTCTACTTTGTCTCTCTCCAATTCGCTCCCTCTCTCTTTCTCTACAGTTTGAAGGTGCAATTAAATCCGTCCCGTGAACTCGTCGTTTTTAATTGCACCTTCAAACTGTACCATCAATAATAAAATCGTCGCACCGGTTTTTGGGGAAAACCCAGCAGCTCTTATTCTCTTTTCAATCGTTTCATACATTCGTCCTCTAATTGCAGTTCGAACTAGAAAACTATTTAGGAATGCTTTCTTAGCTCTACCAGTAATAAAATCGTCGCGCCGGTTTTTGGGAAAAACCAGCCGCCGTCTGCAGTTCACCCATATTTCACACTTACAAAATATCGTCGTCTTACCTAGAATCTGAAGATTCGAATTTTTCAATTATTCGAACATCAAAAATTCGAACTTTTCAATTATTTAAACGCCAAAAATTCGAATTTTTCGGTAATTTTAACACAGAAAATACGAAGTTTTTTGATAATTCGAACTTCAAAAGTTCGAATTATCGAGGTTTTTTTACATGTGTTAGTATGTATAAGAATGTCAAGGGACCGACGCAAAAGTTCGAATTAACGAGGAATTCGAATTATCGGTGTTCGAATTATCGGAGTTCGACTGTATTTACATTATTGAAAGAAAGAATAAATAAAAATATATTAGGTATTGGATGTTCAGCTCATGTTTTGCATAATACGGCACATTATGGCTGTGATGCACTACCAGTAGATGTGGATTATCGGATTTTCAAAATATACAACCACTTCTCAATTTATACCCTAAGGGTTGAAAAATTAAGGGAATTCTGCGACTTTGTTGAATGTGGATATAAAAAACTTTTGTACCATAGTAAAACTAGATGGCTGTCTTTATATCCATGCATCAACAGAATCCTAGGAATTTTTGAGGCTCTGCAATCTTTTTTTTTTATCTGAGCCTGGAGTACAAAACTTTATTAAAACTCTTTTCGAAAATGGAATTAATGAAGCTTACCTCTGGTTTATGTATTTACATTCCATTATGTACATTTTCCAAGAAGGCATAAAAAAACTGAGAGAGGAAGTTTCTATCATAGAAGTTTTAGAATGTCTGCTGGAAGTGTGGGATATACTCCAAAACAAAGTAGAAGAAAGGTATTTACCTAATAAGGTTAAAAGTGTCCTTAGGAAATTTGTTGAAGAAGACCGAGAAAATGAGGTACTTGTTGCGAAAAAAATTGCTTGTTTTTTTATGAAAAATGCATAGAATATTTGGACGCTTAGTTGAAACCTTTACAAATTTTTAAAAATTTGATGTGGATTACGTTGAAAGACATACCGTCCTGGGATTTTATTCAGGATACTATTCCTTTTTTTGAAAACTACAAGGTGAATATCAATGAGGAAAAACTGTTCAACCAATTTTGTAATTTGAAAGTATTTTTGGGAAATGTTTTAAAACATGAAGCTTACTCTACTCTGCTTTGTTCGGAAAGATGGGTTAGGTATTTCACCGAAATTCCATTGGAGGAGAGTCATAGCGAGTTTTTAAAAATATGCAACTTTTATATTGCAATTCCTCCACACAATGCAAATACTGAAAGAATCTTTTCAATTATAAATGCTCACTGGACATATGAAAAAAGTAGATTAGAGTTAAATATAGTGGAGGCGATGTTATGACTAAATTTAATTTAGATTTCACTTGCGAGCAGTTTTATGAGTATCTGGTATCAAAAAAACATCTTCTGAAAGATATGCTTCCTCCCAGAAATATAATATGTAGTTAGTATTTTTTGTACCTGCTTACCAACTAAGTTTTATATTCCGGATTCGTACTTGTGTTTATAATTTATATTTTTTTTATGTTTTTTGTTGATTTTTATTTATAATTTTAGTAAAGATAGGTATAATTTTAGTAGAGATAGGTACAAGATTTGTAAAATTTTTGTTCCTCGGCAGAAACCAAAAAACTGTTTAGTATTAACAATAATAATAATAAAGTGCAATGTTAAAAATTATTAAAAATCGCTCGTTTCTGTACCTGATGTTTTTTTTTTAAAGTCATATTTTTTCACCTCTTTTTAGCGAGTCCTCTTTTTCTGTGAGGCAAATCTGGTCACCCTAATGATATGGTTATGATGGTATCACTGCGCATGTGACAGTAACTAATAAAAGCGTGTTAAAAAAACTGTTTTTCTAAACTTAAAAACATTAAATTGCATTTGGTTTTGTGGAACGAATTCGAAATAAGAATGAATAGTGTATAATTGTATATTAATATACCTACTCATTACAATAAAATCTCAGCACCTAACCTAACCTTTTCAATCAGACTGAGGTAAGTAAGTAAGGATGTAATTATCTTGTAGTTTATTTTTAATAAGATGTCAACAAGAGTAACAGCAAATTTCATAAGTTTCTGAATGACAAAATACCTAAATATTTGTCAGGAATTATGAGATTAGTAAATTATATTACCTGTAACACACACATTGTTTATTTATCTATCTACATCTTATCTCTGAATTCGCGTAAATATGGATGAAATTAGAAAATCTATTCATCATCTAATTATTATTAGTCTGGATCTTTCTCTAATTGTTATGTACTGTTACCTGTTGTCACTATGTTTATTAATGGAATTAAATTTAAAATTTATTTGTCTTTTCATAGTCATGCGACAACAGTTTGACAGGCTGTTTTGAAAATTATGGAAATGATGAAAACTACTGTACAAAATGAGTCCGGCGAATCTGATTCTTCAGGTCATTCTGAAAAACTAGAAGATAAATTTTCGCTGTGGGAAGATCACCACAAATTAGTCCATAAGAGCTGGAAAATGGTGAACTCTGACGATTTTATCTGTTCCAAGTTTTTATGAGATTTTTTTGTATTAATAATTGTGGGAAGAAGTTTTTCTGAAGTAATAGGAAGTTTAATCTTCACAAGGCGATTTAAAAATAATTGGATGGGAACATATGCTAACTAGGTAGGTAGAAGAGTATCAAGATATTCAAGTAAATACTACAATAGTTCATCTAGACGTTTCATTTTTTTAAGCATGTTTTTAGAGATATTCATTCATACTTCTCTACAAAACAATTTGACTGGTGATAAAGAAGGATAGAAAACTCCAAATCAAAATTCCATGATTTAGTAAAATTTCTAAATTCTATACTGTTATAGGGAACATTTTCAGCATAGAAGATATCAGGAACACCAAATTTAGAATCAAATCCTTATGCTAGATCATAGTAAAAGTTGTCTTATTTTAGGTAGGAAAAACTTTCCAATGAGACCAACTGAAACCAGTAGAAACCAATGAGAGTAGCTGTCAACAATTAACAAATAGCTTTTGGACTGGTAATTAAAAAAGTCAGAAAATAATATTTACCACGGTCTTTGGGGGCGTCCATAAATTACGTGAGGTGTTCAAGGGGGGGAGGGGGTCAAGTTAAATCTTTCCAGATCTCACTTGGGGAGAGGGGGTTTTTAACAAATATCACGTATTTTTTTTCAATAGAAAACCATGTAAAATTGTGTGAAAGTAAAGTTAAATTGAAGTAAGAAATTTTTCTAGAATAAAAATATTTGCGAAATTTTACACAATGGTGTTTGTCGTACTAGCCCGAACTCCGCAGAGTAGCACAATAGCTCTCCGATTGTTTAAGTGCTTTCGACCAGCCGTATCGATACGCGCGACTCGATAAACGTCGCAGCGTAAAGAGCCGAGTAACAGCGACGCAAGTACAGGTCCTATAACCTGCTTTGTTGATGCCCGCAAATATTTTATTTAACAACTTTTTTGATACGATTTTAATGATTAAATATGAGTTTTCAAGAATATTATAAGCTTATGTTAAAAGACACATCGACAAGACAAAGAAATGCTGTCAAGAAGAAGTGGTAAAGTTATGGAACATAGCAAAACAAAAGTTTCCAAAGAAAGAAGATTTGGTGAAACATATTCAGCATGAGATTAATCAGCTTCTAAGAGAAGCAGCGGAAAAAAAAGGTCTCTCTCTAAGGTAGGTTAGATACCTCTATTTATTTATGCTATAAATTTAATTTTAATGCATCTAAATGTTCTTGATTTTAGGTCCTTTAGCTATTTTAGAGACCTAAAATCAAGAAAATTTAGATGCATTGATATATCAAAAGGTCTAAGAAATAAGAAATGGGAGAAATTTAATTTTATGTACAATATATTTCAAGATTGTGCTGAGGAGAAAAAAATATAGATTTTCTTACCGGAAAGTTAAAAAATGTATAATTTTGTTCTAAACGTCTCTAATTTGTGAATCTTGAGTCTTTATAATGATACATTTATTCAAGGGAAACACTCGGAGCTCTGATAATGTTTCAACACAAGTTGATACAAGCGCTCAAGGTATGTCAAACTTAGAATGCGCGAGTCAAACTGAAATTAACATCCAGATTATTCAACATGAGGAATCAGTGACTCAAAATGAGATTTCTCACTATAATCAGCGGCTCATGGATCATGATTACGATAATGAACCTCAACAGGCTGTGAAATTGTTCGTTGTGTCCATAGTCTTTCAGAGCTCACTGAAAAACTTATCGAGCTGGGATTTAATATTTCTCGAAGCGCCGCTTACATTCGACTGTTGCCTGGACGGGCAGATACGCGGTGGGCTAAGTGCCACGTAGGTACTGTACCGGTGAAGTTGAGTCGTCCTGAAGCAGACCATCATAAAGCGCACCAAGACCAATACTTTTCTGTAGCTTCCATAAGGTCACTAGAAACTGTAGCCTCAATACTTGGCCCTGATTCTATATCTTTTGACAAAGCATGGGTCCCCCTAGGATTGACAGCAGCAAACAAACAGGCGTCTTTGCTAATGCACGTTGAGTATAAAGTGTCGTTACCAGATCACGACATTAAAATTGCTGCAAGAAATGTCTATGCTTTGTGTGAAGTAAAACCGAATGAGATGGGGCGGTCAGAAGCCGTCTCATATAGTGGACCAACCGCAATCCGAAGTGGTAAGCACTCGTCTTCGACTGCAACTAGTCATGCTGAAGACTTGGACACTCTCTTAATTCTTCAGCCATTTGGTAAATTAATGAAAAACGAAGCCGATAAAGTCAAGCCTGTCCTTATTATATCGAACCTGGAAAACCTGGAGATATCCTTGATTTTTTCGAAGCATCCTTGAAAATCTCTTTTTTATGAAAATCAAAGTTTTACTTTCACATCATAAAATATTCTGAAAAAACTCCAGTTCGATTTCTGAGAATATAAATATATTCATATGTACACATATTGTAGCATGTATAGAAAATGTTATTTTTTAGAAATACGTAGATTGACATGCCTTAGTCACAATACAAAACTGTAAACAACTTTTTTTTCGATTCTCGGAAAATGAGCCGTCAAAACACGTGACATTCGGGTGGACTTGCGGCGACTTGATTCTAACGAGGGGCAAACACTATACTCGTTCGAACTCGAAGACGATCAAGCATAAACAGTCTCGTGTCATTAGCAGGTTGACTTTCGCGAAAGTCACATGCTCATAATTTTGACATGGAGGAATCGTTCTTTTCTTTTTTTTTTTGTTTTTTCGTGTGTAACTAATTCAGTGCTATATCTTTATATGTGAAAAGAAAAATGGGTAAAGGTACGTGTAAGTTTCAAGACGACTGGCTAAATAAGGAGTTACATCCTGAATTTTTCTGGGTAAAAAAGACAAAACTTGATTCTGAAGCGTGCTGTAGACTATGTAATACGGTTGTTGACATATCTCACATGGGTGTTTGTGCTTTGCGTTCTCACGCCAAAGGAAAAAAACAAAGAACGTGTAACCGCAAAAAATACAAGTCAGAATGTTCAAACTTTACTTTCATCGCGGAATCAACGACACCGCCAATGCCGTCTACCT
Organism: Diorhabda carinulata; assembly: GCF_026250575.1. Lineage (NCBI taxonomy): Eukaryota > Metazoa > Arthropoda > Insecta > Coleoptera > Chrysomelidae > Diorhabda > Diorhabda carinulata. The sequence goes on from NC_079467.1 coordinate 12,270,593, forward strand.
CGCAAAACGCGCCAGCAGAAGCTATTCTTAACTCGGAAAACTCATCAAGCTGTGACAAGTGCGGTCAAAATGATTTGATCAAACCAATGAATAATTATGTGTCGAAAGAAAGTGTGTCAAAGGCAGAGATTATTTGGGCGTTGAGTCATGCACATTAAAAAACTTCTGCACGGAGTGACGGTAAAAAAAGTGAATTATTTGGATACATGTTTCCTGATAGTGATATTGCTAAGAAATTTCAGATGAAAAAAGATAAATTGTGTTACTCGATAACGTATGGATTAGGACCTCACTTTTAGAGCGAATTAGCGAACGAAATTAGAAACTGTGAATTTTTTACGCTATCTTTCGACGAGAGTCTGAATAAAGTTGCCCAGAAAGGTCAAATGGACGTTGTTGCACGCTTCTGGCATGAAAACAAAGCTGATATGCGATACTTGACTTCGAATTTCTTGGAACGTGCTACAGCAGCCGACTTGTTTGCTGCTTTTACAGACGATGATATTGAAAAACACGGGCTTCTTATGAAAAAGTTATTGCAAGTTTCGTTGGATGGTCCGAACGTTAATAAAAAGTTCTTGAAAGATCTCGCTGCTTACTTGAACGTCAGTGAAGACGCTCCAAAATTATTAGACATAGGTACTTGCATTTTACATATCGTTAATGGCACTTTCAAAATTAGTCATAAAGATAGCAAATGGTTAATTGATAAGTTCTTACGTGCTTCGTACAATAATCGTTCCATCTCGATGAGGTGCATACACAAAGTGCACTAAGTCCAAAGTTTTTCCCGAAAAATATTGTGCCACTCGATTTTTGGAAAATTCGAAGGCCTTGAAAAGAGCTGATGATATTTTAGATGATTTAACAAAATACTTTGAAACTGTAAAAGATGATGAAGACGGTGATGGCGCAAGTTATACTGATAAATTAAGTAATATCAAAATCATGAAAGCTTCTTTGAAAGATGTATTTCTCAGATCGAAAATTCGTTTTTTACTTTCTATTACTAATGAATTGGAGCCCTTTTTAACAAAATATCAGACTGATTGGCCAATGGTTCCATTTTTAAGGAACGATTTATTTACAATGATCAAAGATTTTATGTAAAGAGTAGTAAAAGGTTCTGTTCTATCTTCTGTGAAAATCATGAATGATATACTGAAAATCGATTTGACTAATAAATCAAATCTTCTGCCTGCTATATCAGTTCACGTTGGTATTGCAACAAATACTACACTTTCGGCATTGAAAAATTCAAAGAAAGTCAGTGATTTGGAAATCTTGCAGTTTAGAGAAGAATGCCGAAAGTTCTTGATAAAGATGTGTCAAATGCTCCTACAAAAAGCTCCTCTGTCATCTAAATTATTGGAGGGAGCTGCTTGTTTTTCACCATTAGTAATGTTACGCGAAAACCAATCTAAAAGACGTGCAGAAATCTTACTCACATATTTAGTGGAAAAAAATCGTCTGAATGCTTTGCATGCTGACAAATTAAAAAAAGAATATAATCAATTAGTCTCAAGAGACAGTGTTAAAAATAGATTGAAAACTTTTGATATACAGAAAAATAGACTGGATATTTTCCTGCGTGATATTTTTATCAGTGAAAAGGTGTCTGAAGAAATGCACCGTATTTTGAGAATTATAATCATCTTGTTTCATGGCAACGCTGATGTTGAGCGCAGTTTTTCATATAATAAAGAATTTTTAGTAGAAAATTTGCAAGAGGACAGTTTAATTGCTTTGGGGAATGTGCACGATGCAGTGCGCGTAGCGGGAGATGTAAAAAATATTCCATTTACAAAAGAAATAATAATAGCATTTAGGAACGCACACAAACAAAAACAAGTTGTATTAGATAAAAAAAATCAGATGTTCAAAAAGAAAAAGTAGCGAAAAAAAGAGCTTCCGAGAAATTGGCTGAAAATAAAATCCAACAAAAAATATTACGAGAAAACTATGAAGAAGATTTGAGCTTACTAACTCAAGAGGCAGAAAAGTTAAGAAAACTAGCAAAAAGCACTTCTGCCCCCGGCAGAAGTGCTTTCAATAGAGTAGAGAGACGCATGGCTTCACTTAGCCGAGAACTATCAGGTGTTGTTCTTCCCCATGATTCTTTTAAGACACATCTTGACTCCACTGTAAAACAATTAATGATGATTTAAAAAAAGATAACTTCAAAAAAGCAGAAGTTTTAACTGAAATATGGTCCGCAATGTACATTGATAGACACGAAGTTATTGCTAATTACATCGACCCAAACGACGACATTTCTAATGTTCCAGATTTTCCAGCTGAAGAATGGTACACCGAGCATTTTAGAGAGAGTCAGTATTTACTTCAGGTAAACAAAATTACCATTTTTCTAAAATATTTTTTTAAGAAGCATCCATGCTGACAAATGCATCTTTATAAATAATCAAAAATAATTATTATTTTAGGTTGTAAAATGCGATGATCAGCAGTGCTGCAGTCCACATCGGAGTTCTTTACATGTACTTCTACATGATCTTTTTTTATTACCTTCATATCCCATTCAAGTTATTTGACATCCGGCAATTCCGTATCCTGAAAAGCACAACACAACATTTGCACCATTCTTAATTCGCCACTGCCTACCTATTCAACCATTACACACATTCACAAGCATGCCTTATGACCTCTATTATCCAAGTTTACGTCACGATATAGAAAAGAGATGCTGCAATACATGTGGTACCTATTTCGCATCCATCACAAAAGTTGCAGTACATCGACGTGCGGCTCATCATCCACGAGCTGTGCAAACACTTAAATTGCGACCATCGCGTATTGTTACAAGACGAGCCACTTAGCTTCTGTGTGCAACGACAACGGTTTGGAGTGGCTCAATCAGAGCGAAGTTGAAGGAGCAGATAATTTCATTGAAAATTATTTGAATATGTTGGTTCTAGTAGTCACTCTTGAGAGTGCACGAGTCTACATGGACTGAATTAGAATAATCTTTTATCAATTTATGTTGAAGTATTTATTATTTAATTTCATCACAGTGATTTTAAACTAAGGCAATATTCTCAAATCAAAAATACATTATAAAAAATCTCACGTGAGAATGGGAGAGAGAAGGTAGTAAAGAAAAATCTTACGAAATCTCATCAGGAGGGTGGGGAGTCGAAAAATCCTAAAAAATGTCTCACGTAATTTATGGACGCCTCCTTTCTGGTGTTTTATGGGGTACAAGAGTCTCTTTTGGGTTAACTGGCCTATTGAATTGACAAGTTTCACAATTTCTTACATAGTTCTCAATATCTTTAGACATTTTGAGCCATATCACAATTTTACGTGTTTGTAATTTACATTTTTACATTCCAAAGTTGGCCAAATGTATTAATTTAAACATACTACTTCTAAGTTCAGAAGGAACAACAATCTCTATGTTGTAAAATAGCAAATTGTCAGAAAAATATATGTTATGTCTCAAGTTAAAGGAATATTTCAATTCAGAAGTCAACTTTTTATCAGTGTTGGGCTATGAGTTATACAACAATGTTTTACTTGTGATGAAATCGAATCATTATTAACAGCACTTTAAAAAATAATTTTCTTTTCTGCAGACATCGGTACAGTTAAAGAGAGTGCATGAACAGTGTATTCTAGTTCTGTATCTAAGGGTTTAATATAAGATCAACTTAATGCATCTGCGACATACATCTTAGAATTAGGTAAATATCTTGTGTCTAAAAGTTTTTCAATAGCCGAAACAGCTTGTACATTTTTTTTTAGAAGGTTGTGTTCCATTTTTTGTTATGATTTGATCTAACAAATTAACACTGCCATTTTATATTGCAGCTTATCAAAGTTAAATTTTATATATTTTAAAGATCTTTTCTAATATTTTTTTAATTTAATTACAGATTAAAATGCTTTTCCTTCCAGCTTAGCTAAAATTTCGCCTAGGAATAATATAATGCTCTCGACAAATTTATTTGTTCAATGGTTTTGGATCTAAACACAAACAAAGTAATCCATTAGAATTCTCAACAATCATCAATGAATTAACCCAATCAGTTGGATACTCAACTTTAGAAATTATACTTTTTTGTTCAAGATCATCTAACGTTGATTTTAGTTTTTCATTAAAGGCCAATAGTACCTTCCTTTGTGTTTGTATAACTGGTATTGCATCTTCTTTTAATCTAATTTCCACATAATCTGAAATTCGTCCGAAGCCCTCAAAAAATTTTTAAAATTTTTATTTACTCCATTTCTTGTTTTTGGCAGTATTATCAATTAACATCTTGGTTTGAACTGCACTCACTCTAGATATCATGTTAAAATGTAAACAATCACCTAACTCCAGTGAAGACCCTGACTCTAAATCAACTATAAAAAATTCAACATTTTTAATTGACTTTTATAAAAACACTCAAGTGTTATGTGACCTAGAGGTTTTGATTCAAAATTTCAATAGGAAATTATTGTCATGGATGTTGAAATAATTTTAGATTTATCAACATTTAGATCATTAAAATATTTCAAAGGTACAACGCTAGATTCAGCTCCTGTTTCAAGCTTAAACATAATGTCAATTGTCAATATTGTTAACAGTAATAGGTTCATACCAGCTATTGTTTTTAATATTTGGCTTATGCTCATTAATAAAAATAGAATTCTCAATACCTGCATTGTCCCTACTTATAATATCTGAATTCTGAGTTTACATGCCCAAAAACCTGATGTTAGTTTCTTAACCTCAGCTTCATCTTGTTCATTTGACCGATATTCTTCTTGCCTCCTGTTTTCTGGCTATTTGGAATTAGAATAATTACCTCGTTCTTACCACTTGTTTTGGTGCTGTTTGTCCTTGAAAAAACAAACCTTAGCAAAATGGCCTTTACGTTGACAAATTGCACAAGTTTGATTATAAGAGGGGCATTGTCTAGGTTGATGACTAAAAACACATCTTCCACATTTGCGTAAAAACTTAAGAGCATCAGCTTGTGTTTTTTCTGTACTACTTTTTAATAACTCAACATGTTTCATTGTAACTTCAATACTCCTACAATATTGAAGCATCTTGTCTAATAACATTGATGGTTCTCTTAATAAGTGTCTTTGAACCTATTTATCCAGAACACCCAGTACTATTCTGTCTCTGCATAGCTGCTTTTACACTGACCCTTTTCACATACAAACGCAAACAAACAGTTTGCTTCTTGAGTCTATATTTTGACCTTCTTTTTGCTGTATGCTGTTAAATTTAATTGTTTTCATACTTACATTTCTTTGGGTAAGAAATGATCATCAAAACTAAATAACACATCTAGTTTTGAAGTTTTGGTTGTTTCAAATGTATTATAGATATACAAGAATATTCAACAGCTACTTTTATATTTTCCTCAGTAGTGCTTTTTCCTGAAGCTAACAAAAATATTTCAAATCTTTGCTTCCATTTGGACCATCCATGTGGCTCCTGTACATTAAACGCTTCCGGGGACTTGAAGTATTCCATTTTTCACTACACTTTTGATACATCCGTACGATTTTCTTATTTTTAACTTCTCGTTTTTTATTATATTTATTGGAGGGAAAATTGCTTCTAACTTTTATTTTTTATTCTTTTTAAGCTGTCGGCGATTTTCGACTACGCTTCTGACACCATGTTTCGTTGTATATTGTTCAATTGCTTGTTTTATTAAAACTATATTTATTTACTAGTAGTTTTATTTATTAGTACTTTCGTTATCAGGTTTACTAGCTACTATGTTTTTATCTCTGTCCCCTCTTCTTCTTTTTTATCTTTTGACAGGATCAAAACTAAATAACTAAAAATGCATAAAACTTAAAAATATAGCCGATTTTAAACGTGTCAAGTAGCTAAAGCAAGTTACCAAATCAAGTAGCTAAATTTAGTTACTTGTATGGTGAAAACAACTTGAAATAGTACTTGCGCAAATACCTAATTTAATAAACTGTTTAGTCAATTGAATAGAAACAATTTCTATTTATTTGAGTAAGTAGTTTCTCCCACCACTGCTTTCCGGCAACTAAAACGCCGACTAAATGAGTGTAGACAGGTTGCCACAGTCTAGTTTTTTAGTACAGAGTGAGGGGATTATTTTTATTTGATTTGGTAGCGTGTTAAAATGTCTCGTTAGGGTGAAGCGACAACATTAAAGTTTGTAGAAGAATATTGCGAAAGGCGATGCCTATGAGGCAGCAATTTATAAAAATAAACAAGCTCGGGATTCGGCGTATAAAGAAATTGAGATCATGGGCATAAAAGGATTCGGAGTGCCTGAAATGAAAAACAAGATACGGGAGTTGAGGTCAACTTAGTCTCAAGAAAATAAGGAATTTGATGAAGTCGGGAGCAGGATCGGAAGATATTTATATTCCCAATGTAAAATGTTTCAAGGAAATGGACGCATTTTTACGTAATGTAGAGGAAAAGAAAAGACCTACACAGGATAATCTCCTTGTAAGTATATTGTAGCATTTATATTAAAGTACAATCAAAAAATCATCCGCTGCTGCCATGAGACGACACCTTCACCCATAAAGTACTGGCAGATTAGGGTACGTACTTCTCTTGCATGTCTTGAAGAATTACTTCATAAAGTTCTTACAGACGACAAATGTACATTAGTCTCATTTCTTCAAGTACCTAGTCTAATTTGGCCGCTTTGTATATCTTCATCGACAGATCCATTTGGGATATAAGTGTTATAAGAAGTTATTTGAAAATGGTTGTGTATTGCGCAACAGCCTTTCATAATTTTATCAACAGTTTCTGGTAAGCATGCTATAGGCTTTTCAAAAACACGAAATCTACTAACTATAATTCCGAAAGCATTCTCTACTATCCTTCTTGCCCGAGGAAAGTGATAATTAAAAATTTTCTGCTCTTCTAAAAGTGATACTTTTGAATATGGTTTCATCAAATACATTTTAGCGGAAATGCATCGTCACCAATAATGAAGCCAACATCTGGCAATAAACCATTCTCTAGGGCTTCAAATAAAGACGACTGTTGGAAAACTCCTCCATTGGATTGTCTTTTAGAACATCCAACATTGATATGGTGAAAACAATAATCATCATGCACAACAGCTAAGAGAGAATAATGCTGTTAGAACCCTTATAATTAAAAAATTCACCCCCACAATTTGCTGGTGCATGAATCGTCACATGTTTCCCAACAATCGGAACGTAACATTCTGTTCAACGGTACCACGCGAAGAAGAAGTTAATAAACAACAAGGAGAAAATCCAGCAAAAACAATAACTCCACCGAAAGAAAGCTCCCATGACCACCAACGAAAAAACAAGTTACTGCAGTAATTAAACAGCAACATCCCTAGACCATCTTTCATCTGTACACCACCAGGGCCGCCCCGAGCGCGGGGCGACTGGGGCGGTCGCCACGGGCGCCGAGATAAGGGGGGCGCCGCGGCAGCGGCACTGTGTAAAGGAAATACGTCCTACAATCCTGTTTATCGTGGGTGCACAAATATATTCTGCGGAAATATTCTTGTGTCCGCTAACTAACTTTCTTTACTCACAATGTTGTTTTATTTCTTCGTTTATGTATAAAATATTATTCAAAATATAATATGCATATAGCTGGGCGCCCCTTTGAAATTTCCGAACTATTCTCTGATCCGGAGTTCACTCTCGGAAAAATACCGGTATTTGATTACAAAATTTGGAAGTATCTGAATAATTTCTGTCCCGACGCAGTAAGCGAGTCGCCATTATAATACATGCTTCTCCTACAATATGATTTATGCCGTCCCGACCTATTCCGCAAGTAATAGGTATCAAACCGAACTCTTGAGCTAACTCCCCCGGGAAAACTATTGAACTCGTCCGTCCACTCATGATATAGAGTTGCACACTGCCGACTACGCACGCGCGTCCCTACACACATACGTCACACACTACACTAATGGGAATCGCCATTTCTAATCGTGTGTGCCTGTTGCAGTTGTCTTTCGACTTGTTTTTTTGTCTTTTCGAATTATAATTTCTTTTCTGATTCTTACAGTGACACATTATAGTAATTTTCAGCAGTGTGGGTTACAATACCCATAGTGAAGTAATTTACCGCTGATTATTCAGTTATTAGTGCTGTACAGTACAATGTCTAAAAAACTGTCAGGGGGGCAAAGACGTAAGATAGCCAGAGACGAGGAGGCTACAACTGAAGCGCTGCTTAAAAAAGTGCCAAAGCTGACATCAAATTTCGTTCCTACTTCTTCATCTGTGATGAACGTGAGTAGAACTAATGAACAACCATCAATCTCAGAATCAAATCCTATTGATGAGATAAATGTGAGTGAAACTGATAAAACATTACCAATCTCTTCACCAATTTCTTCTCCTAAAACAACTGTTGACCAAATCAATTCAGATCCATCCTCTTGTCCAGAATTTATAAACAAAATTCAAAAAGATGAGCTTGTTTTAAAAGGGCCCTTGCCATTAAAAGCTGAAAATAACCAAAACCAAAAAATGCCCAAAAGAGACATTTTTCTAACGATTACCAGTTTCGCTTCGCAGAAAAAGTTAAACGTAAATGGCTAGTATATTCTGAAGGCTCCAACTCAGTCTACTGTTTTTGTTGTCGACTTTTTGAGCCTAACTCAAAATCACAACTTGGGCAAAAGTCAGGTTTTAATGACTGAATACACTTCACATGAATATTTTAAATATATGACTATTTGGCTTGAAGCAGAGTTACGGCTAAAAAAAAATGTTTCCTTTAATCAAGAGCTAATTGAACAGATTATGCGTGAGACCCAAAGATGGAAGGATGTTTTTAAGCGCCTTATAGTTATAACCTTGTATTTGGCATAACATAATATCACTTTTCGAGGTTCACCCTCAAAGTTGTTCACAAAGAATAACAGCAATTACTTACAATTTGATGGTGTAATGTCAGATCACTTGCGGAGAGTAGCTAATAGCTCCTCCCATGTGACTCTTTTGGGAAATAACATTCAAAATGAACTTATTTGTCTTTTGGGGTCCGAAGTAAAGCAAGCTATAATAAAAAAAAATTACTAAATCTAAGTACTTATTTGTAATTTTGGACAGCACACCAGATATAAGCCACAAAGATCAAATATCCCTGACAATATAATATGTCACTGAAGAAGATGATGTAAGTGGCAATATAGGCGTGAAAGAAAGTTTTATTGGCTACAAAGCTGGAAAAGAATCAACTGGGGAAGCTCTCTCATAACTGTTGTTTCAAGAGATTGAAAATTGCAATTTGAACATGAATGACTGTCGTGGATAAGATTACGACAATGGAGCTAATATGGCCGGAATTAACAAAGGTGTTCAGGCTAGAGTCTTGAAAGAATATCCCCGGGCTTCATTTACACCGTGTACCAATCATAGTTTGAATCTTGTAGTATCCGATGGTGCAAGGTCTTCTGTGAAGTCAACCTCATTGTTTGGAGTAATTCAGCGGATTTACACAATTTTTGCAGGATCAACGAAACGGTACTGCATGTTCAGTCATTATCTCTAAAACAAGTTTGTGAAACTCGTTGGGAAGCAAGAATTTCTTCAATCCAAGCTATCAGGTACCAATATGCTGAAAGTTAGGCAAGCACTCATAGAACTTGCGGACAGCGTTGACGACCCTAAAACAGCATCAGAAGCTCAATCTCTGATTAAGTATATGGAAGACTTTTCCTTTTTGACATGCCTGATTGTTTGGCATGACCTTTTATTTCAAGTAAATCTAGTTAGCAAAACATTGCAAGAGAATATGGCTAACTTAACATCTGCCATGAAGCTGTTGATAATTGTCAAGAATTCCTCTCATCCTTCAGAGAAAAGGGTATTTTAGACGCAATGATATCCGCTAAGAAAATTGCCGAAGAATTGCCGGTTTCACGGCCGAAAGATTGAGGAAGTAATCAAAACAGTATGAAGATTCAGACGAAGTTAGTGGTACCATGGAAGAGCTTTTTAAAAGAGAAATTTTCTTACCTCTTGTTGACAGTGTGACTACATCTCTTACAGAACGAACTGCCCAGCTAAACAAACACCATTCTCTATGGGGTTTTCTGTACGACTTAAGAAAGCTGCCAGAAAAAGAAGAAATGATGAAGAATTCCCTAAACCTTCAAGAGTTTCTAACATTCCAAAATATCAATGACATAAATGGAAAAGACTTGTACAATGAAATTATTCATGTTGAAAGTATAGTGAACTATGAAGAAGAAAAATCGAGTAAAGTTTTGTCTACTATCAAGGTATTAAAAAGTTTAGAATCACATGACCAAAAGGACCTATTTACTAATTTGCGGATTGCTCTACGTATCATGTTGACCATCCCCCTGATTGTGGCGAGTGCTGAGCGAAGTTTTAGCAAACTAAAACTTATTAAAACTTACCTTCGCTCCACTATGAGTCAGGAAAGGTTAAATGCCTTGGCTATTATATCTATAGAAAATGAGGATGCCAAATAGTCGGAGAGCTAGTAACGCACGTTTCATGAAGTGCTTGATGCACCTTGAAATTTTTTCATTTAAAATCTATTGGATTGAAAAGCAGATATACCTGTGTTGGCTTGACCCACCTTAGGACACCAGGCAGTGCGCGTCCTAAAAAGGTGTAAAAAAATATGACCCAAAAAAGTGCTTGATTCATAAGCCAACAACCAGTAATTGAAAGTTTAGGTAATTTTAAAAATACAACTATTTAGGCAGACACTTTTGAGGGGATTTATATTTAATAAATCCGCCCCAAATTTGATTTTTTTAAAACACCATTTGAAGTGTTTGATTCATGCTGCAATTTTGATAGCGTCTTAATTAAATATAAAAAAAATTATCTACAAAAAGCCAGACACTTTTTCCGGGGTTTAATTGTCGGCAAACATCAAAATAAATCTTATTTATAATAGGCTGCACATGGCGGTAGATGTGAGTTAGAGCGCCGTTGCTGAGGTCTTTCTCTATGCTCCCATTGGCTATTGGTCACGTGTCTTGTACAGCTGTACCGGCAGTAAGTCCCTATTTTCAGTTAACCTGCGTTGTTGTGAGCACATGTTATAAAGTTTTCTTTTAATTCATTCATAAATTTGAAAAAGTGTCTGGCTTTTTGTAGATAATTTTTTTTTTATATTTAATTAAGACGCTATCAAAATTGCAGCGTGAATCAAACACTTCAAATGGTATTTTAAAAAAATCAACTTTGGGGTGGATTTATTAAATATAAATAGTTGTATTTTTGAAATTACCTGAACTTTCAATTACTGGTTGTTGGCTGATGAATCAAGCACTTTTTTGGGTCATATTTTTTTACACCTTTTTAGGATGCGCACTACCTGGTGTCCCAAGGTGGGTCAAGCCAACACAGGTATATCTGCTTTTCAATCCAATAGATTTTAAATGAAAAAATTTCAAGGTGTATCAAACACTTCATGAAACGTGCGTTACTAGCTCTTGGACTAAAAAAATTGGACTTTAAAGACATTCTTTCATCATTTGCTAGAACCAAGGCCAAAAAGTTCGCTGTAAATGCTTAAAGAAAGAACTATAAACATTTGGTTTATAAATTTAAGAAGTTCATAACATAAATGTTTTTAAGAAAAGTTTAGTTTGTCATACTTACAACAAAATATGTATCACACTTCGTAAATATAACAAAAACAAAATCAGTGGTTTTTTGTAAAATACTTTCTTACTTAGAAATACAACAATTATAGCACTGCAGAAGTAAATGCAAAAATATAAAGAAAAAGGTCATGTAAATTAAAATTGTATAAATAATATTTCTTAAAAATAATTGATGTTGAAACAACCAGAATGACCTTTTATTTTCATAATTGTATTAGCATATACTGCCACGTGTTTCGAGAATTAGTCCATGTTCACCGTGAAAATAATATTAGGATCTAAAATTAATAATATCTATTATTATTAATTGTTTTAAAGTTTTTCATTGAAAATCTCACCCCGGGCGTCCTCTGACCTCGGGGCGGCCCTGTACACCACTACAGTTCCCTATAGATTCCTACTTACATTCCGGTGATCGTAGCGATGTATCGGCAAGTATTAGTTGTGAAGAATCAATTGGCGACGATATTTCCCAAGCAGATATTATAAGAAAAGCTTTTGCCAACATTTAATATGCTTTCTCATCGATAACTCAAATAAAAATACATATTTTTTAAAAATACATACCTTTATTTATTTTTTACTATTTTCATAAATAACATCACGAAATAACCTCTGCAACGTTCTATAACTATTTCCTGTGGCCAAATAGGACAATATAATTTCCAGTTTTATCCTAGCTGAAATAGCCGAACTCATTACCGTGTTGTTTTTCGTAATTTGAGGAGCAATTCGAGCCAGTAGTATTTCAAACCGTTCTTTACTCATTCTCAACCAATTTCTATATTCTGGTGCGTCTTCAGCTGATAATTCTCTTAACAAAGTAGAAGAAGCACCATATACATCTCTTCAACCAATCAATTTTCGTACTCATAGTGCGGGATCCCGCTGCAAAATTATGATATGAAGAATGTACATAATCAAAATCTGATTTGGAGGTATTTTTACAAGTAGGAGAATGTATTTTTCATAAGATGCCAATTAAAAATTACCCGCGAGTACTATTAATTAAAATCTAATTAATTGAATTTTATTAATACATTTCCAGGTATTGGAAATAAAGTGACAAAGAGTGAGTGCACGACGTTACTGATTAGACAAGGACGCTAAATGCCAGCTGTACGCGTTTTTTGAGCTATTGCGCATGCCTCGATAAATAGGGTTTTCATTAAAGTAGCTGAGCTAAGGTTTATATTGATTATAAATCCTAACCATACTCTTTTGCTGCTCGTAATACGTATTGCTTTTATTGTTGTTGTTCAATAAATATTATTATTGTTTATGTAAAGCTAAAATTAACAAAACGTCCAAGTGTTTTTGTGCACTAAATCCGATAATGTACTGAAATTTAGCGATGCATCATTTAAAAAATGTTTCTCCATGTTGTCATTTCGGCGGAAAAAAAATATAAATATTCTGATATAATGTTAACAGTAGAATCAACTGATTATTTCGGTTATAATACTGATTGTATCAAGAAAATTACAGTATTAAAACAAAAAGATGAAGAAGACTTCGAAAATTTTTGTATAAGTTTAATTGTAAGTATAAATGTTTATTTTTTAATAATAATTTTCAATTACGCATAATTTTGTTTTCAATTATTAACAATCAATTTATTTCTATTAGATTAATATTTGTATAACCTATAATTACCTTGGAGAATTTCTATGTCAGAGTTTTCTTTTATTTTTAGAAACGTAACGGTTGATTGCCATTTATTCCTTCTAAAGGTTAGACATTTTCCAAACAGGTAGAATTTATCAAGTAGATGCACCTTTTTAAATCTTATTTGATACGTGATAAAAATGATCACCACCACAGAAATTCTCTATTTATTATATTTGAAAAAGATTAGAAAAGTCACAGTTGCTGCTGACTGCTTAGCCGCAACCTCTACGCAGCCAGGTGTAAACAGGTATGATTTTGTAAAAACTTCTCGTTCATTATGTATATTAATTTCATTTACACCAAATTTTTTTCTGTATTTAATTTTATATAGGTGCTTGTAAAAAGAAAACCGCAAATTGAAGTTTCCTTAGTTTAAAGATGCCAGGTATGCCATTCTCGAATCAGCTACTGAGGAGATAACACGAGTTTAACGATTGTTTTGTAATCCGTATAGTGATATATTTTACGATCAGTATAAACCTCAAGCAAAGTGTACCCCCCCATAATTATTACTATTCAATATTATAGTTAATCTATTGGTCTAATTGAAAACCTACGCATAGATTTACTAAGTCTACCTTCGCCCTCCACCACGGGGACTACACCGTACCCCACCGAGTATACACGAAAGTTGAGGGAAAAAATACAAAAACTAAATGTGCAAAAACCAGAAATATTATCTAGCGAAAATCTCAATATTGATAATAATGTGCGTGTTAATAGAACAATAGTGTCAGTGAAAACGTCACCGAAAAGAAGATATAAAGGTACGTTAAAACATAAGACAATAACAAAAACTAATAAAATAAAAAGACTTACAAAAACCAACACACATAAAACGGTCCCTAAGATAAGTGTACGGGAATCTAGTCGTAGTTTTGATCCCGACGTTCCACGTCACAGTGCCGATACTACAGATGAAAATTCACTGTCAAAATACTCTTCAGAAATCAATAGAATAAAAAAGAAAACTTCAGAATTAAAATTAAAAAACAAAAACTTTCTAAAACTAGTTTATATTGATGAAGATTTTTTGATTGAAGATAAAACAAATAAAACTGATAGTTCGGAAACGATAATTATTCCAAAACAGTGTTTAGACACAATCGACGTATCATCGCTATCTAAATGTATTGAGTTGACCAACAACCAACCATCTAAAGCAAAGTGTTCAGAAGTTAACATCGAAAAGTGTCCAGAACAAATAAACAAAAACATTAACAAGTGTTCAGAAAACAAAAATATCACTAGCGATAGTGATATAATAGGGCTGAAGTCTTTCAACTCTGAGTTGTCAATTCCTGTGTGTAGAGGCAGTTCGGCCAATAATACCTCCACACCGGATAGATCATTAAACAAAGTAACACAAACAAAAGTACAAATGGAAGAAGATACTATAGGATCACAGCGCAGTGACTCATCAGAGGAAGACATAAGCCCAAAGAGATCGACAAACGTCCCTGAAACAACAACAATTCAAGCACAAATACATAAACCTGCTAATCTCTCATGGGGGCAGGAAGTTGAAGACGCTGAGAATACTGGCGTTGGAATAACAACCGACAATTTCACGTCGCAATACGAGAAAATTGTTAAGAAAAATTCTAAAATAACTGCTAGAAAACTAAATATGTCTAGTGCGGAACAACAAAAAGTAGACATAAACGCAATCCAGACAATCACTACAAGGGTGATTCCGTTCTAACTGTGATTTTTTGTATTCAAAATTTCAAGATTTTAAAATTTAACTTTTCTAACTTTTTTATGCATATTATTCATCTATTTTACTGTAAAAATAAAACTCTAAGAGGAATTTACTACAACTTCAAAGTATCACGAGCAAGACACAAATGTCGGATTTTGAGTTCCACGGTACTGACTCATTTATCCACGGTACTGACATGGTAACTTAAGATATTAAACAACAAGTGCATCAATTTTCCTCAGTTTGATCATAAACATTAGAATTTATAAGGTAATTAGTTTAAATCATTTGTTACGACAAAAAAAATTAATAATTTATCGGTAAATTCTAGGAATGGACATGACACGGTACTGACATGGTAACTTAAGATATTAAACAACAAGTGCATCAATTTTCCTCAGTTTGATCATAAACATTAGAATTTATAAAGTAATTAGTTTAAATCATTTGTTACGACAAAAAAAATTAATAATTTATCGGTAAATTCTAGGAATGGACATGACACGGTACTGACATTCAAGTGATGTAGTATAAGTTTTCTTTAAGTGGCAAGTTATATTGTATGAAAATAATGTTTAAATATCTTAAGAATTATTCAATTAACACAAAATTTTTATTAATTGATTATTAATTAATGACTAGTACAAAAAAACAATACAGGACATTGATTATCACAGTTAGAACGGAATCACCCACAAATGAACCCATGGACACTAGAGACGTCACGCCACCGGGATTCGAAAAACCCAAAAAATGTGTATCTTTCAATAAAATACTGAGTCAGACAAACAAACAAGCCACAATCGAAACACACAACAATTACGATACGCTATCTGAACTCTCTGAAGACGAGAAACAAACTACATTCAAAACACAAAAGAAAAGGAAGAAAACTCACTTCAGAAAGTTCAATAACTCCGGTGTTACCAGCGATGATGACGACACAGGCATCCAAGAGAATAAACGTACAAAAGCAGCCTCCAAAATCTCTAAGAAACTCACCGCATGCCCACCAATAGTAATTGACGGAAACGTTTCACACCACAGGCATATGGTAAACAGAATAACAGAAGAAGTCAAAAACCCATTCGAACTTAAGTACACAAACAATTCAACAATCGTATTCACCAAAGATGCTAGCGACTTTGAGAATTTGAAAAAAACACTGAAACTGGAAAAAATTCAATATCACACCTACTCCAGACGAGAAGACAAAACACACGCATTCGTACTAAGAGGCCTAGCAGAAGGGCTACACATCATTGACATCCGAGAAGAGCTTGAAAAAATTCATAAAATTCAAATTAAGGACATTTATCGTATGACAACGAAGGGTCGCCCCCTTTATTTAGTTATTACAGACTCCAAAATTACTCTGGACTACCTGAATAAAACGGTGAGAGTAATCGAACACACAAGGGTTGTATGCGAACATAGAAGACAAAACAAACCAATCATACAATGCCACATCTGTCAGCTCTGGGGCCACGCTACCTCAAATTGCGGCAGAACGCCGAGATGCCTAAAATGCGCGGGGCAACATCTTACATCAGAATGTGTTAAAGAAAGATCGCTTCCTGCCCGGTGCGCCAACTGCAGAGGAGACCACCCTGCAAACGCAGAAATTTGTCCAGAATTCATAAAAAGGAAAATATGGCTTGAAGAAAAGAAATCAATCAATCTAAAATCCAAAACCACCACCACCACAAAATATATCCCAGCTCCTATTCCAACAAACAACCCATGGACAAAAAGAAACAACAATGAAGATTTTCCCAGCCTCCCATCCAAAAACATTCCCCAAACAACCCCCCAAAATGAACAGCCTCAAATACAATCAAAAACAACAAACGTTCAACCCAGACCACCCAACAACGATATAACCAAATTCACCGAGCTGAACAACATGTTCAAAGAACTTCACTCCTTGGTAAACTTGGACGAACTTAGCAGAGCCGTTGCTGATCTACTAGAGGAAATGAAGAAGGCAAACAATAAAATGGAGAAATTCACGATCTACAATAACTTTGTTACTAATATAGACAACTATGACATCTAGGCAGGTAGGTGGTAGAACAGTATTTCAAAAACGATTTAATCTTAAAATTATATTCTGTAATGTACGTGGAGTTTATAGCAAACTCCATCTCATCAGACATTTTCTCGACATTCTCAAACCAGATATTTTCTTTCTTATCGAGACACCTCTTAAACCAAATAAATCAATTAACTTTGGAAACCCAGAATATCGTCTCATTAGACAAGACCGCCCCGTCGATGCCAACGGTGGTGGTATCGCATTGTTAATCAAAAAAGGCATAAATTTCCAACTCTTGCAACAAAATAATACATCAATTGAGCATATCCCAATACTCTTAGATAATAAAATTAAAATAGTCGGTGTCTATAATCCTCCCGGTAATACGTTAAAAGAATTGGACTTTCACAATATCACAAAAACACACAACAAAGTTCTGATAGTAGGTGATCTCAATTGTCGACATCCACTGTGGGATCATTACGCTAAACTCCCTAATAAAAACGGAAATACTCTTTTGAAATTTTGTGACAATTCTGATTGTATTATATTCAATACTGATGAACCAACGCATTTTCCATACGCAAACTTCACTCCCAGCACACTCGACATAGCCATAGGGAAAAACATTAACAACATACACAAAATAAAAACCCTAACAGACTTCAACTCCGATCACGATCCTGTCCTTATCCATCTGAAACTTTCACACAATATACATAACCCTGTCATTACAAAAACATACGATTACAGCACTACAAGCTGGGTAAAATTTAGAAAACACATAAATGAAAACATCACAATAACAGACAAAATAGAAAATACACAACACTTAACAAAGATAATTGGAAATCTTCAAAATAATATCATCACAGCAAGAAATCAATCAACTATATTAAAACCAAAAACCCAATTCCATAATACTCTCCCAGATCACATCATACAAACAATACACGAGAAAAACAAAATAAGGAGAAAATGGCAACAAACTAGGCATGATAACGATCATTCACTACTAAAACACTATCAACACACAATAAACAACTTGATAAAAGAACACAAAAACAACGAATGGTCCAATTTTTTGAACACCTTACAACCAGAAAACAACTCGCTATGGAAAATCGCGAAACGTCTCAGATTCAAACAAAATAAATTTAATAAAATTATTAGTAACGGACATACGTTTACTAATGAAATCGAAATAGCGGAAAAGTTCGGAGAGTATTTTCAAAACAACTTTATAAATTATTCACAACACACACAATACCACCAAAATATCACACAATCAGTTCATCAATACCTGAATTCATTAAATACTTTAAATACACAAAACTTAACAACTTGTACAGAAGTTTACAACACAATACAACAATTAAAAAATAAAACAGCCCCGGGATCAGACGGGATACCTAACATTTTACTCAAAAATATACCAAAAAAAGCAATAGTACAACTTACATACATAATAAATTTCATTATTAAAACTGGTCAATACCCGGATATGCTCAAGATTGCCAACATCATACCAATAATCAAAGCTAACAAACAACCAAGTTATGTGGATAGCTACAGACCAATTTCCCTACTGAATAATATAGCAAAGGTAATTGATAAAATAATCCTTAAAAGATTACAAAATTTCATAGATAAACATAATACTATACCTTCCGAGCAATACGGATTCAGAAGCGGTCACAGCACAGTGGCTCAAATCATCAGAGTTTTAAATTATATTAGAGAAGGCTTCCAAAACAAAGAAAAAGCAATTATGGTCACTATCGACATACAGAAAGCATTTGACTACGTATGGCCCGAGGGATTAGTTCACAAATTAATCAAATTAGGTATACCAAGCTATTTGATTAAAATTTTAAATTCATACCTAACGAATCGTAAATTCTTCACTAAAATAGAAAATCACACAGCTGGACCATTTTCAATACAAGCTGGAGTACCACAAGGCTCTGTGTTATCTCCTTTGCTATATTCCATATTTATCCATGATCTACCAACTTCCCCGCAACTTCTTACCGCCATATATGCCGACGACACCTGTTTTGTATCGACAGCAAAGAATCCAGATCACGCATTAGACATCGCACAAAATCACATCAACACAAAAATTATACCATATTTACACGAACACAAATTAGCCATTAATGCATCCAAAACAGAGTATTTATTACTCAGGAGAATAGCTAGAAAAAACTGCTCACTGCAATCTCAGCTATATGTAGATGGACACCTAGTAACACCCTGAAATATTTGGGGTATACTGTACAAGGCAACACAAATGCAAAAGCACATATCATGCAACAAATACATAAAGCCAAGATTGCAATGGGCAAACTGTACCCACTCATATGCCGACACAGTAATCTCACAAGCCAAAACAAAATACTTATATACAAACAGATTACATACGTCCAATACTCACATACGCAGCCCCAGTTTATTATAACGGCTCCAAACACAATTTCAACTCCCTGCAAGTGATACAGAACAAGTGTTTACGGATGGCGATAAAATATAATTGCTATCCCAAACTACCCAGAAACACGTGGTTACATGACAAAGCCGATATACCCACTATTAAAGACTTTATAACAAAAATCTCTACAAATTTTTACAATTATTGTCTGCCAAACGATCTTCGTAAGAGCCTCAAAGACGCAAATCGCGCAGAAGACATCCGAGATAGTGGGTGTAGGCTTCTGCATGGGTCGCTAACCATATAACAAGGTTGTTCAACTCCAAACGTTTATTCATCACAAATGTATAGAATATTTCAAAAACAACGTCAGTCATGTTGCCTTCTCGAAAAATATTCCCCCAGTCGATTTTGAAACTCTGTTTTTCAGCTGCTTTTCAGAGATAACCCAGTCGAAAGATGCTAGGAATCATAAACATATATTAGGGACAAAGTTATTTTTAGAGCGAAAATGTATGGATAATGTTGAAGAAACAAGGAGCCAGCTTAATACTTCAGACGCACACAATACATGTAAAGATCGCCAGACCATCGGCATACACATTTTATATTGTTATTTTTATATGTATTGTTAATTTGGGAATCATAAACAGAATAAAGAACCTTTTTAATTAATTAAATGCCAGGTATTGGAAATAAAGTGACAAAGAGTGAGTGCACGACGTTACTGATTAGACAAGGACGCTAAATGTCAGCTGTACGCGTTTTTTGAGCTATTGCGCATGCCTCGATAAATAGGGTTCTCAACTAGCGGTCTAAATAGTCAAAACGACTCTAATTAAATGCTCTGAAAAAAATAATTAGATAAAATATTAATAACATTAAAAAAAATAATATTAAATAATTAAATAATCATAATAATAAAGTTGGATACATAATCTGAAAAAAATTGGACTTTATGAAGTTTTGTTTAGTAATTTCCAAAACCATATTAAGTAACAAAACTTTTATTTTAAAGTAAAAAATCTAATTCATTGAAAAAATCACAAGAGCATACTTATCAAAAATAAAATCCGGCACTCTAACCGCACAAACGCCGAAAACTGAATTGTTCACGATCACTGATACAGTAAAACGTCAAACATGATATTGTCAGATTCAAAAATGAGAAATGAATGACGTATGCAACGGTACATGAAATTTTATATGAAAAGTAACGAGTTTTGACAACTAACCTCTTTCGGAAAATAAATGAGTTATGGAGTCAAACGCCGTGATAAATTAATGACTTTTGCAACCAATTTCACTTTTGTGATTGATTTTGTAGGAAATAAGCGGGTTTTGGCGCCGTATATAGTAGACAGAACGATTTCATCTTTATGATAAATCAACTTTAAGTAAACAATTGACGTCCAAAATTGACTCGGAAGATGAAATTTGTGTTAACTGTACGGAATTATCGAAAAAATTAGGCCAAACTTTGTGTCAAGCGTTTCCGGCATTTCACGCATTTACGGGAAGCGATTACACTGCGGCTTTTTTTAACAAAGGCAAAGTTCGTCCCTTGAAAATATTTATGAAGCATCAAAAAATTCAAGAAGTTTTTGCATCATTAATTTATCCACATGACGTTCTACTAAGGGATAAAAAGAAAACGGTTCAAGAATTTACTTGCCTTATGTATGGAATACCTGATTGTCAAGATGTGAATG
This sequence comes from Diorhabda carinulata, assembly GCF_026250575.1. Taxonomy (NCBI): domain Eukaryota; kingdom Metazoa; phylum Arthropoda; class Insecta; order Coleoptera; family Chrysomelidae; genus Diorhabda; species Diorhabda carinulata. The sequence continues at coordinate 12,291,780 of NC_079467.1, forward strand.
AAGCTAGATTTATAATGTTTAATAAAATGTATGGCTCCAAAAATAAGAATGAAAAATTTTCAAAAAATATCAAGGGCTTCGACTTTACACATATTCTGCCGTGTTGGAAGTCTTTAGAACAAAAAATTTTGAGGACTTGTTATGTGAATTCTATGTGGTTAAATGCTACTGAAGCAAATTGTATCAAATTTAGCGCAGAGAATAATGGCTGGCTGCTATTAGATGGTTTTCTGAAACCAACATGGTTTGTAGGAGATGCAACACCTGTAGAAATAGATAGTGTCATTCTACGTAATTCTCAGAACGAATCAGCTGATAAAGAAGAAGACTCGGATATTTGTAGCGATGAAATGAGTAGCAGCGATGATAGTGAAAGCAGCGAGGAATCTGACTTTGAATAAATGACAAGGAATGAGATTTCATAATTTATTAAAAAAATTAACCTATTTTTTCTATCTGATACTTCTGTTTTATCTGTACAAAATGTTGATTATTCTGTAACTTATTATTAAAACTCTACAATCATCTGATATTGAGCGTCAATAATTTGTCATTTGTGACTGCAGTAAAAATATAAATAAAATCTTAGAGCTTAAACAAAACTTATATATTAAAATTTTCTTTCAGATGAATGATCTAGATTTTATTTTTGATAAGTATGCTCTTGTGATTTTTTCAATGAATTAGATTTTTTACTTTAAAATAAAAGTTTTGTTACTTAATATGGTTTTGGAAATTACTAAACAAAACTTCATAAAGTCCAATTTTTTTCAGATTATGTATCCAACTTTATTATTATGATTATTTAATTATTTAATATTATTTTTTTTAATGTTATTAATATTTTATCTAATTATTTTTTTCAGAGCATTTAATTAGAGTCGTTTTGACTATTTAGACCGCTAGTTGAGAACCCTATTTATCGAGGCATGCGCAATAGCTCAAAAAACGCGTACAGCTGACATTTAGCGTCCTTGTCTAATCAGTAACGTCGTGCACTCACTCTTTGTCACTTTATTTCCAATACCTGGCATTTAATTAATTAAAAAGGTTCTTTATTCTGTTTATGATTCCCAAATTAACAATACATATAAAAATAACAATATAAAATGTGTATGCCGATGGTCTGGCGATCTTTACATGTATTGTGTGCGTCTGAAGTATTAAGCTGGCTCCTTGTTTCTTCAACATTATCCATACATTTTCGCTCTAAAAATAACTTTGTCCCTAATATATGTTTATGATTCCTAGCATCTTTCGACTGGGTTATCTCTGAAAAGCAGCTGAAAAACAGAGTTTCAAAATCGACTGGGGGAATATTTTTCGAGAAGGCAACATGACTGACGTTGTTTTTGAAATATTCTATACATTTGTGATGAATAAACGTTTGGAGTTGAACAACCTTGTTATATGGTTAGCGACCCATGCAGAAGCCTACACCCACTATCTCGGATGTCTTCTGCGCGATTTGCGTCTTTGAGGCTCTTACGAAGATCGTTTGGCAGACAATAATTGTAAAAATTTGTAGAGATTTTTGTTATAAAGTCTTTAATAGTGGGTATATCGGCTTTGTCATGTAACCACGTGTTTCTGGGTAGTTTGGGATAGCAATTATATTTTATCGCCATCCGTAAACACTTGTTCTGTATCACTTGCAGGGAGTTGAAATTGTGTTTGGAGCCGTTATAATAAACTGGGGCTGCGTATGTGAGTATTGGACGTATGTAATCTGTTTGTATATAAGTATTTTGTTTTGGCTTGTGAGATTACTGTGTCGGCATATGAGTGGGTACAGTTTGCCCATTGCAATCTTGGCTTTATGTATTTGTTGCATGATATGTGCTTTTGCATTTGTGTTGCCTTGTACAGTATACCCCAAATATTTCAGGGTGTTACTAGGTGTCCATCTACATATAGCTGAGATTGCAGTGAGCAGTTTTTTCTAGCTATTCTCCTGAGTAATAAATACTCTGTTTTGGATGCATTAATGGCTAATTTGTGTTCGTGTAAATATGGTATAATTTTTGTGTTGATGTGATTTTGTGCGATGTCTAATGCGTGATCTGGATTCTTTGCTGTCGATACAAAACAGGTGTCGTCGGCATATATGGCGGTAAGAAGTTGCGGGGAAGTTGGTAGATCATGGATAAATATGGAATATAGCAAAGGAGATAACACAGAGCCTTGTGGTACTCCAGCTTGTATTGAAAATGGTCCAGCTGTGTGATTTTCTATTTTAGTGAAGAATTTACGATTCGTTAGGTATGAATTTAAAATTTTAATCAAATAGCTTGGTATACCTAATTTGATTAATTTGTGAACTAATCCCTCGGGCCATACGTAGTCAAATGCTTTCTGTATGTCGATAGTGACCATAATTGCTTTTTCTTTGTTTTGGAAGCCTTCTCTAATATAATTTAAAACTCTGATGATTTGAGCCACTGTGCTGTGACCGCTTCTGAATCCGTATTGCTCGGAAGGTATAGTATTATGTTTATCTATGAAATTTTGTAATCTTTTAAGGATTATTTTATCAATTACCTTTGCTATATTATTCAGTAGGGAAATTGGTCTGTAGCTATCCACATAACTTGGTTGTTTGTTAGCTTTGATTATTGGTATGATGTTGGCAATCTTGAGCATATCCGGGTATTGACCAGTTTTAATAATGAAATTTATTATGTATGTAAGTTGTACTATTGCTTTTTTTGGTATATTTTTGAGTAAAATGTTAGGTATCCCGTCTGATCCCGGGGCTGTTTTATTTTTTAATTGTTGTATTGTGTTGTAAACTTCTGTACAAGTTGTTAAGTTTTGTGTATTTAAAGTATTTAATGAATTCAGGTATTGATGAACTGATTGTGTGATATTTTGGTGGTATTGTGTGTGTTGTGAATAATTTATAAAGTTGTTTTGAAAATACTCTCCGAACTTTTCCGCTATTTCGATTTCATTAGTAAACGTATGTCCGTTACTAATAATTTTATTAAATTTATTTTGTTTGAATCTGAGACGTTTCGCGATTTTCCATAGCGAGTTGTTTTCTGGTTGTAAGGTGTTCAAAAAATTGGACCATTCGTTGTTTTTGTGTTCTTTTATCAAGTTGTTTATTGTGTGTTGATAGTGTTTTAGTAGTGAATGATCGTTATCATGCCTAGTTTGTTGCCATTTTCTCCTTATTTTGTTTTTCTCGTGTATTGTTTGTATGATGTGATCTGGGAGAGTATTATGGAATTGGGTTTTTGGTTTTAATATAGTTGATTGATTTCTTGCTGTGATGATATTATTTTGAAGATTTCCAATTATCTTTGTTAAGTGTTGTGTATTTTCTATTTTGTCTGTTATTGTGATGTTTTCATTTATGTGTTTTCTAAATTTTACCCAGCTTGTAGTGCTGTAATCGTATGTTTTTGTAATGACAGGGTTATGTATATTGTGTGAAAGTTTCAGATGGATAAGGACAGGATCGTGATCGGAGTTGAAGTCTGTTAGGGTTTTTATTTTGTGTATGTTGTTAATGTTTTTCCCTATGGCTATGTCGAGTGTGCTGGGAGTGAAGTTTGCGTATGGAAAATGCGTTGGTTCATCAGTATTGAATATAATACAATCAGAATTGTCACAAAATTTCAAAAGAGTATTTCCGTTTTTATTAGGGAGTTTAGCGTAATGATCCCACAGTGGATGTCGACAATTGAGATCACCTACTATCAGAACTTTGTTGTGTGTTTTTGTGATATTGTGAAAGTCCAATTCTTTTAACGTATTACCGGGAGGATTATAGACACCGACTATTTTAATTTTATTATCTAAGAGTATTGGGATATGCTCAATTGATGTATTATTTTGTTGCAAGAGTTGGAAATTTATGCCTTTTTTGATTAACAATGCGATACCACCACCGTTGGCATCGACGGGGCGGTCTTGTCTAATGAGACGATATTCTGGGTTTCCAAAGTTAATTGATTTATTTGGTTTAAGAGGTGTCTCGATAAGAAAGAAAATATCTGGTTTGAGAATGTCGAGAAAATGTCTGATGAGATGGAGTTTGCTATAAACTCCACGTACATTACAGAATATAATTTTAAGATTAAATCGTTTTTGAAATACTGTTCTACCACCTACCTGCCTAGATGTCATAGTTGTCTATATTAGTAACAAAGTTATTGTAGATCGTGAATTTCTCCATTTTATTGTTTGCCTTCTTCATTTCCTCTAGTAGATCAGCAACGGCTCTGCTAAGTTCGTCCAAGTTTACCAAGGAGTGAAGTTCTTTGAACATGTTGTTCAGCTCGGTGAATTTGGTTATATCGTTGTTGGGTGGTCTGGGTTGAACGTTTGTTGTTTTTGATTGTATTTGAGGCTGTTCATTTTGGGGGGTTGTTTGGGGAATGTTTTTGGATGGGAGGCTGGGAAAATCTTCATTGTTGTTTCTTTTTGTCCATGGGTTGTTTGTTGGAATAGGAGCTGGGATATATTTTGTGGTGGTGGTGGTTTTGGATTTTAGATTGATTGATTTCTTTTCTTCAAGCCATATTTTCCTTTTTATGAATTCTGGACAAATTTCTGCGTTTGCAGGGTGGTCTCCTCTGCAGTTGGCGCACCGGGCAGGAAGCGATCTTTCTTTAACACATTCTGATGTAAGATGTTGCCCCGCGCATTTTAGGCATCTCGGCGTTCTGCCGCAATTTGAGGTAGCGTGGCCCCAGAGCTGACAGATGTGGCATTGTATGATAGGTTTGTTTTGTCTTCTATGTTCGCATACAACCCTTGTGTGTTCGATTACTCTCACCGTTTTATTCAGGTAGTCCAGAGTAATTTTGGAGTCTGTAATAACTAAATAAAGGGGGCGACCCTTCGTTGTCATACGATAAATGTCCTTAATTTGAATTTTATGAATTTTTTCAAGCTCTTCTCGGATGTCAATGATGTGTAGCCCTTCTGCTAGGCCTCTTAGTACGAATGCGTGTGTTTTGTCTTCTCGTCTGGAGTAGGTGTGATATTGAATTTTTTCCAGTTTCAGTGTTTTTTTCAAATTCTCAAAGTCGCTAGCATCTTTGGTGAATACGATTGTTGAATTATTTGTGTACTTAAGTTCGAATGGGTTTTTGACTTCTTCTGTTATTCTGTTTACCATATGCCTGTGGTGTGAAACGTTTCCGTCAATTACTATTGGTGGGCATGCAGTGAGTTTCTTAGTGATTTTGGAGGCTGCTTTTGTACGTTTATTCTCTTGGATGCCTGTGTCGTCATCATCGCTGGTAACACCGGAGTTATTGAACTTTCTGAAGTGAGTTTTCTTCCTTTTCTTTTGTGTTTTGAATGTAGTTTGTTTCTCGTCTTCAGAGAGTTCAGATAGCGTATCGTAATTGTTGTGTGTTTCGATTGTGGCTTGTTTGTTTGTCTGACTCAGTATTTTATTGAAATATACACATTTTTTGGGTTTTTCGAATCCCGGTGGCGTGACGTTTCTAGTGTCCATGGGTTCATTTGTGGTGATTGTCTGGATTGCGTTTATGTCTACTTTTTGTTGTTCCGCACTAGACATATTTAGTTTTCTAGCAGTTATTTTAGAATTTTTCTTAACAATTTTCTCGTATTGCGACGTGAAATTGTCGGTTGTTATTCCAACGCCAGTATTCTCAGCGTCTTCAACTTCCTGCCCCCATGAGAGATTAGCAGATTTATGTATTTGTGCTTGAATTGTTGTTGTTTCAGGGACGTTTGTCGATCTCTTTGGGCTTATGTCTTCCTCTGATGAGTCACTGCGCTGTGATCCTATAGTATCTTCTTCCATTTGTACTTTTGTTTGTGTTACTTTGTTTAATGATCTATCCGGTGTGGAGGTATTATTGGCCGAACTGCCTCTACACACAGGAATTGACAACTCAGAGTTGAAAGACTTCAGCCCTATTATATCACTATCGCAAGTGATATTTTTGTTTTCTGAACACTTGTTAATGTTTTTGTTTATTTGTTCTGGACACTTTTCGATGTTAACTTCTGAACACTTTGCTTTAGATGGTTGGTTGTTGGTCAACTCAATACATTTAGATAGCGATGATACGTCGATTGTGTCTAAACACTGTTTTGGAATAATTATCGTTTCCGAACTATCAGTTTTATTTGTTTTATCTTCAATCAAAAAATCTTCATCAATATAAACTAGTTTTAGAAAGTTTTTGTTTTTTAATTTTAATTCCGAAGTTTTCTTTTTTATTCTATTGATTTCTGAAGAGTATTTTGACAGTGAATTTTCATCTGTAGTATCGGCACTGCGACGTGGAACGTCGGGATCAAAACTACGACTAGATTCCCGTACACTTATCTTAGGGACCGTTTTATGTGTGTTGGTTTTTGTAAGTCTTTTTATTTTATTAGTTTTTGTTATTGTCTTATGTTTTAACGTACCTTTATATCTTCTTTTCGGTGACGTTTTCACTGACACTATTGTTCTATTAACACGCACATTTTTATCAATATTGAGATTTTCGCTAGAGAATATTTCTGGTTTTTGCACATTTAGTTTTTGTATTTTTTCCCTCAACTTTCGTGTATACTCGGTGGGGTACGGTGTAGTCCCCGTGGTGGGGGGCGAAGGTAGACTTAGTAAATCTATGCGTAGGTTTTCAATTAGACCAATAGATTAACTATAATATTGAATAGTAATAATTATGGGGGGGTACACTTTGCTTGAGGTTTATACTGATCGTAAAATATATCACTATACGGATTACAAAACAATCGTTAAACTCGTGTTCTCTCCTCAGTAGCTGATTCGAGAATGGCATACCTGGCATCTTTAAATTAAGGAAACTTCAATTTGCGGTTTTCTTTTTACAAGCACCTATATAAAATTAAATACAGAAAAAAATTTGGTGTAAATGAAATTAATATACATAATGAACGAGAAGTTTTTACAAAATCATACCTGTTTACACCTGGCTGCGTAGAGGTTGCGGCTAAGCAGTCAGCAGCAACTGTGACTTTTCTAATCTTTTTCAAATATAATAAATAGAGAATTTCTGTGGTGGTGATCATTTTTATCACGTATCAAATAAGATTTAAAAAGGTGCATCTACTTGATAAATTCTACCTGTTTGGAAAATGTCTAACCTTTAGAAGGAATAAATGGCAATCAACCGTTACGTTTCTAAAAATAAAAGAAAACTCTGACATAGAAATTCTCCAAGGTAATTATAGGTTATACAAATATTAATCTAATAGAAATAAATTGATTATTAATAATTGAAAACAAAATTATGCGTAATTGAAAATTATTATTAAAAAATAAACATTTATACTTACAATTAAACTTATACAAAAATTTTCGAAGTCTTCTTCATCTTTTTGTTTTAATACTGTAATTTTCTTGATACAATCAGTATTATAACCGAAATAATCAGTTGATTCTACTGTTAACATTATATCAGAATATTTATATTTTTTTTCCGCCGAAATGACAACATGGAGAAACATTTTTTAAATGATGCATCGCTAAATTTCAGTACATTATCGGATTTAGTGCACAAAAACACTTGGACGTTTTGTTAATTTTAGCTTTACATAAACAATAATAATATTTATTGAACAACAACAATAAAAGCAATACGTATTACGAGCAGCAAAAGAGTATGGTTAGGATTTATAATCAATATAAACCTTAGCTCAGCTACTTTAATGAAAACCCTATTTATCGAGGCATGCGCAATAGCTCAAAAAACGCGTACAGCTGGCATTTAGCGTCCTTGTCTAATCAGTAACGTCGTGCACTCACTCTTTGTCACTTTATTTCCAATACCTGGCATCTTTAAATTAAGGAAACTTCAATTTGTGGTTTTCTTTTTACAAGCACCTTTATAAAATTAAATACAGAAAAAAATTAGCTTTAATTTGGTGTGAATGAAATTAATATACATAATGAACGAGAAGTTTTTACAAAATCATACCTGTTTACACCTGGCTGCGTAGAGGTTGCGGCTAAGCAGTCAGCAGCAACTGTGACTTTTCAAATCTTTCAAATACACTGTTTTAAAGTGCTATAGGTTGAATTTCCATAAGATGTAAACGAAATGTATTAATAAAATTCAATTAATTAGATTTTAATTAATAGTACTCGCGGGTAATTTTTAATTGGCATCTTATGAAAAATACATTCTCCTACTTGTAAAAATACCTCCAAATCAGATTTTGATTGTGTACATTCTTCATATCATAATTTTGCAGCGGGATCCCGCACTATGAGTACGAAAATTGATTGGTTGAAGAGATGTATATGGTGCTTCTTCTACTTTGTTAAGAGAATTATCAGCTGAAGACGCACCAGAATATAGAAATTGGTTGAGAATGAGTAAAGAACGGTTTGAAATACTACTGGCTCGAATTGCTCCTCAAATTACGAAAAACAACACGGTAATGAGTTCGGCTATTTCAGCTAGGATAAAACTGGAAATTATATTGTCCTATTTGGCCACAGGAAATAGTTATAGAACGTTGCAGAGGTTATTTCGTGATGTTATTTATGAAAATAGTAAAAAATAAATAAAGGTATGTATTTCTAAAAAATATGTATTTTTATTTGAGTTATCGATGAGAAAGCATATTAAATGTTGGCAAAAGCTTTTCTTATAATATCTGCTTGGGAAATATCGTCGCCAATTGATTCTTCACAACTAATACTTGCCGATACATCGCTACGATCACCGGAATGTAAGTAGGAATCTATAGGGAACTGTAGTGGTGTACAGGGCCGCCCCGAGGTCAGAGGACGCCCGGGGTGAGATTTTCAATGAAAAACTTTAAAACAATTAATAATAATAGATATTATTAATTTTAGATCCTAATATTATTTTCACGGTGAACATGGACTAATTCTCGAAACACGTGGCAGTATATGCTAATACAATTATGAAAATAAAAGGCCATTCTGGTTGTTTCAACATCAATTATTTTTAAGAAATATTATTTATACAATTTTAATTTACATGACCTTTTTCTTTATATTTTTGCATTTACTTCTGCAGTGCTATAATTGTTGTATTTCTAAGTAAGAAAGTATTTTACAAAAAACCACTGATTTTGTTTTTGTTATATTTACGAAGTGTGATACATATTTTGTTGTAAGTATGACAAACTAAACTTTTCTTAAAAACATTTATGTTATGAACTTCTTAAATTTATAAACCAAATGTTTATAGTTCTTTCTTTAAGCATTTACAGCAAACTTTCTGGCCTTGATTCTAGCAAATGATGAAAGAATGTCTTTAAAGTCCAATTTTTTTAGTCCAATAGCTAGTAACGCACGTTTCATGAAGTGTTTGATGCAATACATTCTCCTACTCGTAAAAATACGTCCAAATCAGATTTTGATTGTGTACATTCTTCAATCATAATTTTGCAGCGGGATCTTAGACTATCAACAACGCTTATTTCTATTTTTCTTCATTTCTTCTGCAAGTGTTTTTGATAATTCACCACATATGTTCAATATACAATGCCGTATTGCTGCACTATTTTTTCAGCCATGTTTAATTCCACAGTACTAAATGACAACTAAACTGGAATACTTATCAAAATGTAGACACTCGCTAAAAATCCGGACTCAAATTTTAGTTTTTGGCTTTAGTAACTTGCTATAACTACTTGATACGTGTAAACTTGGCATAAGGAACAATTGAGTGGAAGAAGCGATAAGGAAAATCAAAATAGGAAAAGAGAGCGGAGGTAACAAAATGTAAGCGAAAATGATAAAATATTTAAGGCCAGGGTTAGCTATTGAAGACATCCCATTTATAATGGAACTCAAATAAAATATCCACCCTGGGAAAGAAAATCAATTGATACCATTGCATAAAAACGAGAATGACCTAATGTGCGAAAACTAAAGAATAATATGGTAATTTTCGATTGAGTAAAAACATATATGACAATCATAGAGACACAAAAAATATGGAAATACATTGATAACGAAATGGAGCAACATTGGAACAAAAAAGGAAAACAAACAGTAGATAACATACACATATTAAGGTGATTAATAGAAAGGGAAATAGAACAGGGGAGTGAATTACATATTACATTCATCGATTTGAAAGCTACATTCGACTCAATAGATACAATAGAATATCAAAAGAGTTTAGGATGGAGATGGCGGTAAAACAAGGAGATATTCTTATTTAATCCTCTTATATTTATTGTAATAGATAGGATCATAAAAATAATTAAAGGGAAGTATAAACTATAAACTAAAGATAATAATTGGCTACAGAAAACTAAAACTAGTAAAAATAGTTGAATGAGAGATATGCAGATGATATAGTAATAGTAACAGATATATTTAAGAACATAGAAGAAAAACTAGACGTATGGATAAAGACAATAAAATACATAAGAATGGAAGTAAATATCAAAAAACGCAAAAGGATGGTAGTTAATTTGTTTTTCCTAAAAAACTTGATTTTAGGTCTATTCTGATTTGAAATTATTTTTTAATATTTTTGAAAACATGAAAAACTTTGACGTTCAGACTAGCGTCAATTTTCATCAAAATATGATGTGACACTGACAATTTGCGTATTTATAGGTATTAATCAATAGATCAACTACATCATGAGTATTAAAATGAAAATGACGAAACGACAAATTTTCACCTGTCTTCCAAAAATATGAAAAAAAAATAGTTTTAAATTAGAAGGATCTAGAATCAAGACGATTTAGAAACATTAATATATCAAAAGGTATAAAAAATTGAAGGAATCTTTATAGTGACAACATTTGAATACCTAGGAGTCATTTCACATAAGATGAAAAAATACATATAGAGACAGAAAACAGGAAAAAAGAAATTAAGAGGACATGAAAATAAAAGTAGGAATGAAACCTTGGTAATGAGTAAAAAAGACACAGAATAGCAGCAGAGATAAAACAACTAAGGAAAATAGCAGGATGGATTTATGAGAAATTATATAAAAGCTCAAAAAGAAACCAATAGGAAACAAAATAGTTAAAGATGTTCAAACTGGTACGGATACGTGAAAAGAAAAATATCACAAAGCCTAATGAAAAAGTGACTAGCAAAAAACATAAGAATAGAAGGAAAGGAGTCATTAAATTAAGTAAAGAGTTAAATATTGAAAAATAAAAACTGGAGAGACTATAAAAATTATATGAATCAATAAGTTATTTTCTATGTAAATTTTTAATTCAAATGATTCGTGAAATTCCAAAGTGTCGGGTGCGGTTAGTATTTTGAGAGTGACCGTTTGAGAATACCGCATATTTGTTACCTTTTTTATTTCATTTTTATTAAATCTTACAATTATAAATATTAGAATTAACATTTATTTTATTGAATTTTAACATAATTTCCAAACATACCTAGAAATTGATGCATTAAAGTAGAATTAAATAATAAAAGACAAAGAATTATTTTGTTTATCCGCAACTGTCATACCAGGGGCTACAGCTTAAAAACTGCGGAAGAGTTTTCTTGTTAAATAATTTAAAAATTATGAATACTTTAATTTCAAATCTACATTTCATTAAAATTATTATGTACGGATAGATACTAATTTTCATAATTTACCAACATATTTATCTGACGTGAAAAAATGTACTATAACTGGTTCAATCCAAATTTATTATTTTCCGTTGAAAATACTGGCAATATAAATTAATATCATATTGTATTATAGGTTTTTACCGTTTATTCGGGAAAAGGTCATCTAAAATGAACAACTGAGTTACAGTTTAAGAACTAAATTTTATTCAAGAAATTTCTGTTTTAAGCAGATTTAACAAATCAATTACGACTTTGTAAAACTGATGTGACATATTTATATTAAGGTGTTAAGTCTTTTAATCAGTCTCTTTGAGGCTATATATTAAAATTGAACACTATGTTACCAAATAATCAACTTTGCTTTTCCATATTCTGAAAATTATATATGTCCGAATATTATGAAAGTAACATGAATTAGGGTTAACTTCTCCCAATCAACCAACAACAATCAAAATTCACTAAATTAGAGAGCAATAAATTATGTAAGAATCAAGAGACTTTTAATACTATATCTTTGTAATTTGCAAACAGAAAAGTCATAAAATGAACACAAACAAAATTTTTATAATAAAATTATATTTTCAGTGAAACACCTTAACCTTTGTGGGGACCAACTAATTATTAGGCCATTGTGTACGAAAATTAACAATCATAAAAGTAATTACTTTTTTTAATTTCATCGATATCAATAATGAAAAGGTACAATATAGAAACAAAGAAATTGTAATATCATACTAAACTATAAATTTTATTGTATAATTTATCAGTTCTAAACGATTCATCCTGAACTGGAAATTGGGTGATTTTGATTCTGATCAAATGTAAAATAATATGGTCACTACTACGTGACTCTGATTATAATAATAATTATTATTCTATAGGTAACATGTTTAGAAACTCACTCATCAGCTCCTGATATTCAACACGTTACTACATGAAATGTGAACATAGTTATCACCTTGCGTTATATCAATTTCTCAATATTATTTAATAAAGGATCTAAAAACATTTTCACAAATATTAACATTGAAAACTGCATTTACTGTAGTTGAATGGTCGGGGCAGTCGAATAATAAATATGGCACTATTTATATTAACATTTATATAATTGAGAAAAACTCTTATACATTCACTCTTTACAAGAAACGACAAAAGAATTGAGTCATCATTAGCATTATTCTATGGTTGAGTCAACATGTTTTCTATATCTGTTTGTCATATGCGTGCCAGTGACGCATATCGTAAGGGTTTACCGCACGGCCATTCTGACCTGTTGTTGTTCTCAACAACTTATACTCAAGGGCTTATCTGTGAACAAATGAACAAATAAAAAAAATTAATATCTTTTTGTGAGCTATCCATGAAAGCTTACTTTCTTGCCATCGAGGGCTTCTTTCTGCCAGTAACGGGCTTATTGTGCAATTAAAGTTCTCATTTTTTAATCAGAGTGCTAGTTCTTACTTCAACATGTTTGAAATTCAAAAGGTTTAATGTGTTCTGCTATTACTACTACTTCATATGGCCGGTTGTATCACCTGTGTGAATGTCCTCCTCAACTTTATACCTGTCGTTTGATAGAACTTCCACTATTATAAAAGGTCCTCTGAACTTAGGCAACAGCTTTTTTACTTTCTTCGGTTTCTAGATTCTTAATGACCTTCGTTAGCTCCAAATCTCCAATCCCAAACATTTTTGTTGGTAGTCTCTTCTGATTAAAGGTAACATTTTGTTTCAGTCTATTTTTCTCTAACCTTTCGAAGTTTATTTACGAATATTGGTGACATCGGTGATGCTTTCGGCCCTTTCAGTATGCATGTCGTTATCCATTTTCAAGAGAAATCCAAATAAAAGTTTTACAGGCGTACGTTGTGTAATTCGGTGTTTATTTCAGGAGTACCAAAAATAGTAAATATTTCATTTACTACTTCTAACACTGACTTGTTACATACATTCCCAAGACACCACCAATGTCTTGGGAATGTAAATTTCGAAAAACCGTTCACAATTACTAATTTATTTTTATCATGGGTTTCTATAAAGGGTTCCAAATAATTGATATGAAGAGTAGGGTGTGATCTGGCTTATTTGGGTAGGGAGTGCAAATAACCCCTTTTTACCGCTATTGTTCTATTATTGGTAGTTTTGGATAAATATTATTTTTTAGAATATTTATAACTTCCGTAAGTGATTCAGATCATTTCCAGGAAATTATAATTTTCGGTACTCGAAAATTATTTTAAAAATTTATTTTACACAAAATTACAATAATTTTACGAAGTTGAATGAATACAATTAATCTTACAAGCGAACTAACTAATATTCATTGAATGAACTATATTCAAGAGCGATACATATATTCATTTCTTGAACTATATATTCATTGCCAAGTGGTTTACAATAATTCGTATTTATAATAAAATAATTGCTTATGAAGTGTTTACGATATTTAATACAATTGCGTTTTATATAAATGTTTATAGAATTTTCTTCATGTAACTCCTCCATCCCTAAGAATGAAAAATGACGGAGGTATTTTTCATGTCTTGTTGTCTTCCTTCTCCCAATTCGATGTTTTCTTTCTTCTTTTCTTCAAATCTCTGTTTTCTTACAAATTTACTTTTATATTAACGAAGTAACCATAATGTTATGAAAATTACACAAATTATTATTATTATAGTAAATAGTCCAATTGATACATGGCTTTGCGGATTATAAATTTCATGAATTGGTTTTATATTTCTAGCAATTTTATTGATTTCGTATAATTTGTCAAAATCTATGTTGGTTAAATTGGGAGATTTCTATCATATTTATTTTTTTGGCATATTTCACAATTATTAACAAAATTTTCTATATCTTGTAACATTTTAGGGCAAAAATATTTTTCAGTTAATGATTTTTTTAATTCGTTAATTCCTCTGTGTCCTCTTTTGTATATGTGATAGTATTCTAGTTTTTCTTTTTGTTCTTCTTCGGTTAAAATATCTTTGGCTACATTTATACAATGAATAAATTTAAATGCTGCATTTTTAAAATATTTTTGTACTGTAGCTATAAATCGTTCTGGTTTTAAGGGTTCTCTAAAGTATAATGCGTAAAGTTGTTCAGGATCAATATATTCTTTAACAAACTGAATTATGTTATTTTCTAAATCTCTCTTAGATAAAATTACATATATACGAGTATTATCAAAGCATTTTTCTCTCTTTGTTCTTATTTTATTTACTTCGCAACTTGTTATTAAAATTTGATGTTTATAAGTGTTCAATGATCTATTTGAAATTGGTATTTCTAATATTGGGTTTTTTAAGGAGGAATGTATTGTTTCTAAATCGGAATCTCTGTTTAATGGTGGTCGTATTTGAATGTCTGATATAATATTTATTTTATCATTTGTTGCATTCGTTATATTTTCATTCTGTATGGTTTCTTCGACATCATCTAAATATGATAAATCAGGTAATACATCATCATTTATTGGTTCAAATAATTTGGTAAATTATCAATTTCTCTTTGAATTATTGAATCTATATCATCAATGTTAACGTTTAGTGATTCTGTTTCTAAGGCATTTATATCACAATCTGGTTTTATTCTTGATAATGGATCTGCTACTAAATTAGATTTTCCTCTTAAGTATTTAATTTCCTAATCATATTCTTCCAATTTTAGTCTCCATCTAACCAATCTTGAATTTGGTTCTTTGAGCGACATTAACCATTGTAAAGGTTTATGATCTGTATAAATAGTAAATTTTCTTCCAAATACATAAGGTCGATAGTATTTGCATGCCCATACAATTGCTAATAATTCTTATTCTATCGTCGAATAATTTGTTTCTGCATCATTTAATGTTCTTGAGGCGTAAGAGATTGGGTGTCCCTCCTGAGACAATACCGCTCCTATTGCATACTTTGATGCATCAGTTGTCAAGTCAAATTGTTTATTAAAGTCTGAATAAGCTAATATAGGTTCTGACGTTAAAAGTTGTTTACAAATGTTAAAAGAATTAATGAATTCCTGTGTGTGTTTTACTTTTTTGTCTTTCTTTCAACATGTCATTGGTTTTGTGATTTTTGCAAAATTTTTAATAAATTTTCTATAGTATCCTAATAGTCCTAAAAATGATTCGATTTGTTTTTGCGTGTAAGGTATAGGAAAATTTTTTATAGCTTTAATTTTTTTTGGATTGGGTTTAATGCCTTCTGGTGTAACGATATGTCCGAGAAATTCTACTTCCTTACATAAAAATTCGCATTTATCTAATTGAATTCTTAGACGGGCTTCTCTTAATTTGTAAAATACTGCTTGTAAATTTTGCATGTGTTCTTGTAGACTCGTACTAAATATTATAATATCGTCCATGTATACTAAACAAATTTTGTTTTGTAATTCTTCTAAAGTTTCATCCATGATTCTTTGAAATGTTGCAGGTGAGGTTTTCAATCCGAATGGCATTCTAAGAAATTCATAGTCTCCATTGTCTACGCAGAAAGCTGTCTTTTCTATTGATTCTTCTGACATTTGAATTTGGTGGAAACCACTCGCTAAATCTAACATCGTAAAATATTGGGCTCTTCCCAATTTATCTAATTTGTCGGTAATGTTCGGAATTGAGTATCTATCATTTAACTTCCTGTAATCAATTACTAGTCTCCATTTTTGTTTTCCAGACGCATCTAATTTTTTACTTACAATCCATATGGGTGAACTCCAAGGGGAATATGAGGCTCTTATACCTTTTTCTAACATTTCATTAATTTGTTTTTGTACTTCTTCTTTATGTATGTACGGGTATCTATAAGATTTCACATGTACCGGAATTTCGTCAGTTGTTTTTATTGAGTGTTTTATTTTAATGTAAAAGTTAATGGATCCCCTGGTTTTAAAAAGATATCAGAAAATTTTTTACATAATTTAATTATATGATTTTTCTCTTCCTCATTCATATGGTTTGATCGAATTAATTTACTTATATCTATTTTATATTGATTATGTTTTTGTTGGTTACTAATTATATTTTCGCTAATTATTTTTTCATCTTCTTTCAAATAGTTAAAATTATGAATTTCATATTGGTTCGTTTCAAATGGCTGAACTTTAAGAGGTTCGTTTAAAGTTATAGAGATTGTTTTAAATGTTTCATTTATTATTTCGACTATAGCATATCCATTTTGTGCTGTTGTTAATGTTTCTGGTATATAGGCTTTTCCTAAGTGTGTTTTATTTACTAATATTTCTCCATTTAATATATTTACTAGTAATGATTTTAATAATTTTTCGGTAGGTCCAATGTCAAATGAGAATTTTATATCAGTTGGTTTCCTAAATTTTATTGGAATTGAAACTTTTTTATTATTTAATTGTTTATTAGTAAAATCAATATTTAACTGCATTTTGATCATATCTTCTATGCCTAGTATTCCGTCAAAAAAGTCATGAAAGTCATATAAAATAAAATCTATTGTGCCATTATAGTTAAATTCTTTAAACGCGGGGATTTTTGCTTGATGTCTAATTATTTTACTGGTTAGCGATGTTCGAATCTCTACATTGAGGATAATGTTTTTCAACAATTGAAGGTTTAAATAATGATTTATTACTTCCTGTATCTATTAATAACTAGCTGACCCGACAGACTTCGTCCTGTCAAAAAGATTTGTAATGTGGCAGTTTTTGTGCCTACGTATTTTAAAAAATTCTCCTGAACAGAACCGTCACCCTGGTGATAGGGCGTTGTGAATAAAAAATAATTAAATAAAACATATATAAGGATTTAAAAGTAAGTAATCGCTTTATTGTTAATCATGTGAATCATAAATAATAATTATTATTATCATTGTAGTGCTTTGTGGTATACGATGTTTTTTGTTTGATTACCTGGCGCATAGATAAACAAATCTGATGGTTTTCCAACACGGGAACAGGCAACATACAATTGACCATGTGAGAAACATGGGTCTTCTAGATTAATACCACAAACACTTAATGATTGCCCCTGGGACTTGTTTATAGTCATAGCAAAAGCAAGCCGCACTGGAAACTGTAGTCGTTTAAACTCAAATGGCACATCAGTCGGAATCATTGGGATGCGCGGTATGAGAACATCTTCTCCTTTATACTTTCCTTTGAGTATAGTTGCTTCTATCACATTGTTTAGTAATTTTTTTATCGCTAACCGTGTACCGTTGCAAAGACGCGGTTGGTTGATATTTCGCAACATTATAACCACCGATCCGACCTTTAATTGAAGATTGTGAGGTGGCAATCCTGGCAAATCCAGCGAGTTTAAAAATTCCGGTGGATAGTTGACTACATCATCTTGATTAGTAGCCGAATCAACTGATTTATATATCCTCAATTCGCCTGTAATTTG
Organism: Diorhabda carinulata; assembly: GCF_026250575.1. NCBI lineage: Eukaryota > Metazoa > Arthropoda > Insecta > Coleoptera > Chrysomelidae > Diorhabda > Diorhabda carinulata. The sequence goes on from NC_079467.1 coordinate 12,309,713, forward strand.
TTCTTGAATTTTGAAATTTAATTCATTTACATCTATGTTTTTTGCAGCCAGTATAGCTCGTTCGCTCAACCAATCATGGTTTCTGTAATTTTGAGAAACATCTGGAAACACCTTCTGAATAAGTTCATCTTTTGATTGAGTTAACTGACAAAAACTTTGAGGAAAGTTAATGCAGCCAGTCAACATGTCTATAGGTAATTTGCCATTACCAATGTCAATGAGTTGTTTAGAGAATATGTTTCCAGATTGGTCATTTTGCAACTCGACACGCATATTCTTGCTTAAATGAAGTACTTTGACATGTTTCCACAAATTGGAGGACTTTAGACATGCATTGAGTTCATCAGCTGGCGTTGATCGTGGAATCACTGGCAATGTTTGACGAAAATCTCCTGCTAATAAAATCATTGCACCACCAAATCGGTTATTATTGCTCCGTAGATCTTTTAAGGTTCTGTCTAAAGCCTCCAAAGATTTTTTATGTGCCATCGTGCATTCATCCCAAACAATCAATTTACATTGCTGCAAAACCTTTGCCATTGCAGAGTTCTTCGAAACGTTACAGGTTGGAGTTTTATTGCTTTGCATATTTAATGGCAATTTTAGTGCTGAATGGGCTGTTCGACCACCTTCAAGCAAAGTTGCTGCGATTCCCGACGAAGCGAGTGCAAGTGCAATTTTATTTTGTGAGCGAATTGTTGCTAATATTAATGAAATCAAAAAAGTTTTTCCTGTACCACCAAGTGCATCTAAGAAGTAAATTCCTCCAGTTTCATCATTTGTTACTTTCATAAGAGTTTCAAATACATACTTCTGTTGTTCATTTAACAGTGGAAGATTTGTTTGAATTAATTCTTTCAAAGCGTTGAGATCATACAGTCTTTCTCGATGCAACTCTTGGTTAAAAGCGTCATGCGTTGGACGATTGGGCGCCGTCAGGCCTAATTGAATTAATAGTTTGTTTGACATTATCAAGCACATGTCCTCAATTGAAATCAATGCTTCATTGTAAATTTCTTCACTGATTTGTATATTTGGATTTCCCATTATATTCCGTATTTGATACAAAATATCATCACACATATAATCTTTGTACTTGATCCACAAATCAATTGGGTTTGATGGGAAGCATGTAGATATGATTATAGAAAACAATGTTCGTATTTGATGAGCGTGTGATGATATTACAGCATCATTGAGAGTTTGATCCCAATGAGCGTCATTTTCAAGTAATTGCAAACGTTGACAGGCTTCTCTGTAGGATCCACACAATTCACCATCAACAGTTCGTAACTGTTGGAATGATGTTGCGCCACGTATATTGACTAATAGCAGTCGTAAATAAAAACATTCATCATTGCTTGGATGTACTGAATAAATCCGGCCAATCGCATCGGTGGAATATACATCTGTATATCCTGGAACTGGTTTTCCTTGTTTTCGTCGTATAAATCTCCTTGAGGATTGATTCCAGGTATAATATTTTGGCATTTCAGAATATAGCAATGTTTGTGCGAAATCATCGTTTTGGCATGTCTCAAAAAAACTGGTTAATGTAGTAGATGGTGGCTGAGCAGCTCTTTGTACTGCGTTCTGTGTTGTAAAATACAATCTTTGTCCATTTTCTAAATGCACAGCTAAGTGAACAACAGAAGGGTGTCTCTCATGAATAGGAAAAGAAAATATTCGCCAAACTGCTTCATTACTACTGACATAGCGGCCCATTTGGTATTGGGTAACTTCATCATTGGAATTCTCTGCACCAATTCCAATCACAGCCATATCACTCCCTTTGGTTACATATTTGAAAATGTATTTAATTGATTTCACTGAATGGCAAGATTCAACGTTGATGTGTGCTTTGAATGTCTTTGATAAAATGGGTGAATATGGAACAATCCAACGATTATCTATTTCAATATCTTGTTGATTTAATTTGACAATTGTTGATTTTCCATTGTCTGCTGTCGACCTGCGACGATACAATGGATAACCGTCATTACCAGTAATTGTTTCCGATATTAATGTCCGTGGATATCGTTTTGAACATTTACCATCCATCATACACGGTAAATTTTGATTAAGAGTTCCACAGGGACCATGTATCATGTGTTTGATAACTACCTCATGTAATCCAGGATCTACTTGTACATCAGGGATTTCAGCTGATATCACTACATCAACTTCATTTGGCCTTATCTTTTCAACCAACCAAATCAAAATGTGTGCATGTGGCAATCCTCGTTTCTGCCACTCCACAGAATACATCCAGCAGCGTGTCTCACCAAACACATTATGTTTTACGATGAAATCCATTAATGATTTCAACTTTTTTCTAAAGACTCTGGATGTAATATCATGACGATCAATGGGTGATTGCCCAGAGAATAACTCCTGCTTGATTTCTATCCATTGCGGATTGCATGTAAATGTGATGAACAAATCTGCTGTACCATAATGACGAACATACGACATGGCATCTTGAGCATATTCGTGCATATGCCGAGGGCTTCCGATGTATGTTGCTGGAAGAATAGTCATCCGACCGACATTCTGTGCATTTCCATCAGTATTAATCGCATCTCGAAGGTGAATATACTCTTCAGATCGGAGTTTGGTTTGATTCAACCTGATGAATGTTAATCTCTCCGTTTCAATTTTAACATACATGTCAACAACATATTTGTGATAATCGCCGACATTTCAATATGTGATTATCTTCATTTTCCCGAATCATTAGGCGGTATGAATAATAGTTCATTGAACTGACTTTTTTGTTGGTTTCAGAACCTGTAAATAGATTTTGTTTTAATAACATTCAAATATAAAATTAAAATACATAATATAATGACTGAAATATTATCGCCATAGCTAAACTAATATTTTAGTTACCTGTAATGGGATTTATCATTTTTGTTGAGAAATCGTAGCCATCTTCACCTTGCCAAAATATAATGCGATATTGCAGTGCATCATATGAGCGGTGTGTTTCCTTTATACGTTGTAATTGATCATTCCGACGATGTAAAACAATATCACGGGATTCCAAGTTTTCTCCAACTACAACGATAGCAACTTCATCAATAGTTGGTGCATTAAAACGTCTTGTATGTTGACCTGCAGGTGTTTTATCAGCTCTGATTACAATTTTGTGATTATCGGATGGCATCAGATCCAGGGCAGTTTTAAACAATATAATCAATTGATTGTGTTGATGAAATAAAGTTTGTAATTGTTCTATAATAGACCTCTTTACTAAATTGTTATGTGCACAACGCAGATCAATTTCTTGTGATGAATTGCCCATAAAATAAATTTGCAGGAATTTGTTGTCGCTATCTGACACTGGTAACAGTGAACCTGCTCTGTGATATATTTGCCCTTGTATCTGTAAATAAGAAAAATATTATGGTGTGGTATAAATTAATGGATTGTCAGTGACCAAACTTAAATAATATTTGATCTTAAAAAGTATATATTTAGTTTTAACTAATATCTATCAAATATATAAAATATAATAAAAGTGTCACTGAAACTGAATCACCATATAATATGATGACTAAGTGATATATTTCGTAATGATTAAGAAATTGAAGATAAGTGACACATCTTAACTTTCGTGACAGAAAATTTTGTTCGCTAAAATAATTATGAGTAACTGCTATAATACATACCTTGAAAGTTGGCATAAAATTTTCCCGAACTACATTTGTTGCCCCAAATGAAGTCATTTGAAAGCAATTGTTATATTGTTGGATATGTGTCAAAAAGTGTATAGAATCTGTTCCTATTCCTGAAACCAATGAGTACAATGGTTCTGGTGGTGGATCCAATGGTATCAATTTCACTTTACCTTTTGCGCAACACAATCCATTGGCTTCGTTTTTGTATTTTAATGCCTTACAGTGTGAGCAAACCGAGTTCATAGAACCAATAACAACACATTGGTAGTTACTGTAGTCAATTGATACATCGTAACTGAAAGCAGCTCGATTCAAACTTGCGCGATTATTAGTTGAATGTCGCGCTCGCGCTTCACGCGTTTGTGATATCCGAATTCTTTCACGTTCATTTCCGTCGTCACGTTCTTGTGCAGTACGATTAGATCGGTAATTAGCTTGGTTTGTAGCATTTCTGGTTCTTCTACCTAAATTGCTTCGTCTTATAGGAGGCATATCAAATATACATTATTTTTTCACTAATCACGAACTAATCAAACACTAACTAACTAAACACTCTGCAAAAAACACGATATACGAATTTGTTTCGTGTATCAGTTGACAAAAGCAAACTCAGTAGATTAGGTAACAGACAACTTTTTTTTTTTTTAATTTGATATGACTTGAAGTCAAATCCTTTTAAGCCGTACGAATTGTTTTTGTTTGGATATTAAAAATAATAAAACACTGTTGCTAACGCGATTTTTGTTTGACTGATGTAATGACGTGGAAACTGCTGCATTTTATCTCGCGTGCCGAAACTAATACAAAAGAAACGCGAGTTTCGGAACGCGACATTAAACTCCTCCAACTATGTATTCTATGCTCCAACGCACACACACACATTGTTTTGATAGATATGATCTTTGACGTTAGGAACACACCTTACAAAAGAAACGCGAGTTTCGGAACGCGACATTAAACTCCTCAAACTATGTATTCTGTGCTCCAACGCACACACACACACATTGTTTTGATAGATATGATCTTTGACGTTAGGAACACACCTACATTGCTTAGACAACAGTGAGTGCTCAAATTGACTACGTTTTAGTTACAAATCATTTGTATGGGAAAAAGAAAAGAGCTATTTTTAGGAATTTTCCAGCAATAATTCTAATTTTTCTCGCCGTAAAAACTATCCTTGAACTTCAACGAACATTTTAAAAAAAGATTTGGCCAAATTGGTCCAGGCGTTGTTGAGTTATGCGCTTACCAACACATTTTGCGATTCATTTTTATATTATAGATTTTAATTTTGGATTTTTAATTTCAATGTATGGTAATGGATTATTTGCCGCGATGTTTATTGCAACTATTTTTGATTTGTCTTCCGAGGCTCTTTCCGAAAATTTACGGTTTGATCATTAATTTCGTCTGACTCAAATAAATGTTGGAAATCAATTATTTCTTCTTCTTCTTCGTTATCGTTACAATTATTATTATATAACTCTTCTGATGTAAAATTTGGTTTCTCATTTCGTGATTGGAAATATCTAGTATTATTGGCATTATTATTATAATTAATATTTATGTTTACACGTCTACTAGGTTTATCGGAAAAATTTCTCGATGTCGTAGACATCGGTTCTGGTCTTGCTAAACGGTTTACAGGTATTTGGTTTGGCCGGAAAATATTTTTCCTGGTGCCAAATACTTGTGCATTTGTCGGATAGTTTTGCCTTCTTTGTGGCATAGGATTTACATTTATCGGTTGACTAGGAAAATTATTATAATTATTATTGTTACTATTATATCTTCCTTTATTATAAAATTAGTTTCTATTATAATTATTATCCTATTGCTGATATTTTTGATAGTAGGGGTTGTTATTATTATATTGATTATTTCTATTGTTTTTCATTGAATTAGTTTTAAAATTATTATTATTATTGTACTTAACTCTAGGCTCATAAAATTGGCCATAGAGTTTTTAAAAATTTTCGAATTCGTCGACATAAGCTCTAGTGTTACAGGCTTTTTTAAATACATGTTATTGCGTATGATGCCTGAATATCCTGCTATAAAGGTGTTCAAAGCTGTTTTTTCGCAATGATTTATTTGACATTTTTTGTCAATTTCCCCTAAATTTAGATTGTTACTAATTCTTTGGATCGTTTGACTTTTTAGTAATTGTTATCTATTTCCAAATGCTATTAGACTCTCATTTTTAAATGGTCGTGTTCTTGTTAGTTTCTGTAGTATACAGTCTAAGTCGCGTCTGTCTGCGAAACACTGTATTAAAGCTTCTTTTAGTTTAAACCATGTATTTAAATCGATCCTATTCCCTACCATCATTTCAGCTTTGTCAATTAATTTTTCTTGGATACATTCCAAGACATGATTATTGATATCCTGATCATTATAGACCGAATACGTCTCTATTAACTTTTCACATCTGTTTATGAATTTATTTAAAGTATTTAGATTTCCATCGTACGGTTTGATATTTTCTAATTTTAATTTAAACAATTCCCAATTTAGGGTTTTTGGACTTGAAGTTGCCATTTTTTCAGAATTATCTTTTAAGTTTAATTTACAAAATGTATTCAATAATGTATAAAAATCGTTCATATGATTAAAAATTAATAAATTAATAAATTATCTCCTTATTTGGAATCGATAAGGATAGATAATAAAAGGAATAAAAATGGGAACTTGGCACTTACAGTTATTTGTCCTGTCCCTCGTAGAGCTCGTGGATTTAGTGCTGAGGTACTGAAGTACTTAGTCCGAACTTTTATCGCACTTTGCGTAAAACCGCACTATCCTACTTTATTTTACACAAAATTACAATAATTTTACGAAGTTGAATGAATACAATTAATCTCACAAGCGAACTAACTAATATTCATTGAATGAACTATATATTCAAGAGCGATACATATATTTATTGAATGAACTATATATTCAAGAGCGATATATATATTCATTTCATGAACTATATATTCATTGCCAAGTTGTTTACGATATTTAATACAATTGCGTTTATATAAATGTAAATGTAAAAAGAATTTTCTTCATGTAACTAGGAAGAATTTTTTTTAATAATTTTGTAAGAGGAGCCGGTATATTGGCAAAATATTTGATGAATTTTATAAAGAATCCCATTAATCGCAAAAATTGGCTCAACTGATGTTGGGTTTTGGTAAAGGAAAGTACGGCTTGAGTATTGACTGTTGATGGGGCTATTTGATTGTACGGAATTTCGTATCCCAAATAAGTTATTTTTTTTATTAGAAATACTGATTTTGTCAATTTCAATATTCTGTTAATATTTTCAAACCTTTTTCCTACATACTACATCATTCTTCAATTGTTTTGGATGGTTTCAATATATCGTCCAGGTATTGTATCACATTGAATCAATGGTTTAAAAATTAAGTTCATAAATTGTTGAAATACTGAGGGAGCATTACAAGGGTGAAATGAAAGGAATCTGATGATATCCTGATGCCAGATCGGTACTAGTAAAATACTTATATTCACCGAAATTGTCAATAATATCTTCTATGAGCTGCATAGGAAAACTATTTTTTTGTAATTTTATTCAATGCCTGGTAATCTACCACTATTCTTTTCTGATCGTCTTTTGTATTAACTAATAGAGCTGGGTGAATCACTTTCTCGAATTATTTGAACATCCAACAATTCCTAGACGGCGGTACAAATAATTTGTTTATCGTTTTCGGCAAAACTGTGTGAGTCAATGGTGTCTTTGTTACCAATTCTATAGTCAGTGAGGCTGAATGTGCTTTACTATATTTCATGTTTATTAATCATAAGGGAATATCCGACCTATTCTTGGAAGTTAACAAGTCGTCAACCTAATAGTATATGTTTTTGTTTTCCATAAAATTAGCGCCAATTAATATATCACTGTCGATACTATCGTTGGCTGTCACTGTATATTTTGTGAAACATGTTTGTTCCAACCTGCTAATATAGACCTTTCTCGTCACCCAATAAACATTTTTTGTTATACATATAACAGTTGCCGTAAATATTATATCAATTCAATAAATAACTTAAATGTATATATGATAGTAACCGTAATATTTCTGTTACTCGTATAAACCCCTTAAAGAGGTTAAATGGGGAGTATATAAAGGTTACGGAAAACTTAGGTTAGTAACGCTATATAAACTTAGGTGTTTTAACCAAAAGTAACGGAAACATTTTGGCAACCACTATATAACTACTTAAAAATCCACGGTTGGAGCCTTTTAGTGGTCAAATGTAGCGTTATATATGTTACTGTTACCCTTATAAACATTGCCTATAAAGGTTTTGATAATATTTCTGTTACTCTTCTCGCTGTCAAATATATGTTTTCTCTCACTTGGACACACATTTTCGTTGTTCGCTATTTTTCTTATTGCGTTATGTTCGATTATTATCAGCAAAATAAAAATTTATAGGATGGCAGATAAATATATATATATATATATATATATATATATATATATATATATATATATATATATATATATATATATACACACGTTACCTATAATGTCGTACGTATAACATTTATCTTAATTAGGTGTTTTTGGCATTGCAGTGACTTTGCAGTAATTTCATTAGAGAAACGGTTTTTACTGCTAACGTGGACAAGATGCCTTGAAACAACGCACGGGCCTTTCAAATATCCAACAATAAATAATTTTATTTCATAAAAAAAATATTTTTTATTTTATTTTTAATATAGACGCTAAATAATGTGGCCAAAGATATTCGTATAACCACTATTTAACGGGGTGATATTAATTTTGGATTCCATGTTGTTCAAATAAGTTTAATTTTCGTTTTTTGAAGACATAATGAATCGTCCCTTTTCATTTGAGTAAACAATCATGGCGAAATCATTGTATAGTAATTTTATAAATAATGGAAACCTAAAAATCACTTGTTGTGATCTTGTATAACCAATAGTAATGATATATAACTTTGTGGGTTATATAGTAGTGTTTAGAGTTACTAGTAGTGTTAAAATAAAACTTAAAGCCTCCAAGGATCTCGTATATAATTAAAAGTAACATACGTTACTGAAAGTGTTGTTAACCTTAAAGTTAGGCAACCCGCGCATCGCGTTTTCAATAACTGACGTGCGAGCAGCTGAGTTGTAAAGTTTTCAAGTCTGACAATGGTTTAACACATGTTTGGTATAAAACATAACCTTAATTTAACTAAAAATAAAACGTTTGCTATTAAGAGTATTAAGTATAAGTTTTAAATATTTTAAAAGACATTCAAATGTCTTTTAAAATTGTGCAAACTAAAGAGCCGGGGCACAAGTTGCCATCTTTAACAATTGTGCCTGCAGCTTGGGAAAAAGATGGCACTCTTTTCTGGCCCCCTGTCCAAAAGAGAAAGCTTATTCCCAAATTAATATGTGACGGCAATTCGAGGCCCCAATCAGATTGGGTGCCTCAGCCCTGTATCAGAAAAAGGAAATTCAGTAATGGTCCAAAATTCGTCCCTTGAACTTTTATAAATTGGCAAACCATCCATACTTAAGTTGATTGAAATATCTGAAAAAGTCTGCAGACTCTGATAACACTGCTTGGTGGAACAATATTCAAGACCTTGATGCCAGTAGTAGCCATCGCCCACTGGTTGTAGTAGAATATTTGTAAGAGTCTCCAGTAATGTTCTCGTTCCCGTAAAATGTTTGGTAAACAATTATTAATTATTTTTATCACTTCCTTCAAAGCCCGATGTGTTATCTTAAATTCACAACCCCAGTTTTTTAAATCATATCTTAACTGTTCATTTTTTGTGCATTCTAAATCCTCCTCGGAGAGAGGAGACAAATCATCATCCTCAGCAAGTTCTGTCAACCACTTATTAAGTCTGCATTCGGCGGTAGTGCAGTCATTCAAGGGCCGAAGATCATTTTCTGCCGTCGTTGGCGTTGGACTGCTATCATTTTGTTCTGTAATTTGAGGGATATCTGGTGGCGGAAAAAATTCATTATTTATCTGTCTAACAGTAGCAGTTACCGATACACAATCTACGATTCGTTTAAAATTTTTTGTCACTTTCCGTTGAAACGCAGAGCTGTGCTTTATTTTTCCAATTTCGTAACATAGCGATATTTTACAATAATAAATTAATGTTTATTACACTGCGGCTGCTCACTGCTCACAAACAACTGGTGTTAGTACTGTTAGTATTAACTTTGTATCTTAATAATATATTCTTATTCGACGATCGACACCGGCAACCATTTTGTCAATCGTCATCTGTAATAAGTTTATATATATAAGGGCAATTGATTTTACTTAAGGTAACCGATGTATATAAAAGAAATGGTTGTCCCTAACTTGGTTACCAAAAGTTTTTTAATAGGATATACAAACACTAATAATCCCCAATTTTTTTAATTGTGCTTAGAAACCCTATTATATAACTCAGAGCCTATATAGTTATATAATTTAGGTAACGGAAAACCTTATATAAATTTGTTATAAACACATTGGTAACAGTTACTACATGTTTTATTAAATGGTGATGGAAACAGTTATACCACTTCTTTATATACTCACAAGTTACAGAAATTTTATAAAACCGTAATATAACTGTGTTACTAAAAGGTGATCTTACAAAACTTCGTAACCTTTTTATATAATTTCATTGCCTTTATATAGTCTTTATATAACTAGGAATCACCATAAGTTACAGAAAATGTTCATTGGGCACGGTTATTGGAATTGTTTGAATGATATTATCGCGCAATCGCCGACTATGCACGGTTTTTGTAACGATCCCCAACATGCAAGGTTGGAACGGAATTATTGCAGTTTTAGAATCGATTTTAGATAACTCACAATACAATATGTCAATTGTCTACTGATCTAAGCTATATGTTGATTCATTTGTTCCTGTAACGTATATATATATATATATATATATATATATATATATATATATATATAAAAATTTCAAATTTCTTCAATTTCCAATTTCCTTAGACCTTTTGATGTATTAATGCATCTAAATGTTCTTGATTTTAGGTCTCTACTGTTTCAAAATTATTTTTTATTTTGATAGTTTTTAAAAGAAACGTCAAAATTTATCTTCCTTTTAAAATCGAAACGAAAATTCGGTTTCCTTTGAGCAATATATCATCTTCAACAGTGTATTGACATGCTAAGGTTGGATCGCTTTCGATTTCAGCAATTATCTTTTGAATTTCACCATCAGAGAATGAAGCCGTTTTGATGGTTTCAGCATTCACAATTTGAGATGAAATTTGATTGACGTTAGTCATGCAAATGTGAGAAATTTCAAGATTGAGGGCGGCGTTGGCTGAAATTGTCGCCTGATGAACTGGAGCTCAGGAAAAACAATCTGCGTCGGTAATTAGACGACTTCGCTTGAATACTACGTGTAGTTGAGCGCAGAAAGATATGTAGTATACCTCAAAAGTCTATCGGAAGTTATATCAAAAAGTTAAGCCTTAGGACTGATGATTTTGCTCAACGGTTTGTTATCAGTTTCGATTTTGAAATTTCTACATAATAAGTAAATGAAATAATGGCCAGCTGCAAAAACGACAGCAAGAGCTTCTCTGTGTAATTGAAGGTAACTCTGCTATGTTGGGGTAAGTGCCCTTAAAGCATAAGAAATGGGGCGAAAATTACCGTCTATTTTATGTGATAAGACGCCAGCGACCCCTACAGAGCTTGCGTCGTGAGACAAAACTAAAGGTAAGGTTGGATCGTATGGCGCCAGTACTCGGTCGGTAGTCAATTTCGTTTTTCAGGTTGATGAAGTTGATGAAGATGTGACGTATGGAGAAGGTAATAGTCGAGTGTTAAGGTATAAAACGAGCATAATATGTGATCATGCCTAAAAATGTTTGAACATCGTCTTTGGAAGCAGGTCTAGGCATATCAGCTATAGCCCAAACCTTTTCAGCGCTTTTAGAAGTCTTGTTGTGTTCAACAACGTACCCAAGGTATTCGATTTTTTCCTGGAATAGTATGCATTTTTGTTTCGTTTAAAAAATGCAGATCGGATTTTTGTAAGCGCTGGAGGTAGAGTTCAAGATTTTTAATGCACTCTTCTTAGGTGGAGCCATGGCACACAATGTCGTCAAAATACGATATAGTATTGGGTAGGCCTTGTATAAACTCAGAGTTCTTAAACAAAAAATCCGGTAATTGGACCATATAAAAGTATCAGATTGATTTGTCCACCTCATACATGCAGCTTGTGTTTTACACAATATAGCTCTAGATGACCTGAGATGAGATGAGTTTATTGTTTATTATGCCAAATCAGGAAATGCTATTGCATGAAAATTTAGGTGATAATGATGCAGAAGATGACCCTGGAGCTGCTGCCATTAGGACCAGGGTAACTAATGAATTGTCAATGTAAATATCTAATATTTGATAAAAAAGATATAACTCATTTTATTACCTAAATGCCATGATATTGTTTGTTTAATTTGAAGTATCAAATGCTCAAAGAACACATTTTCACAATAAATTTTTTTGTAAAATCTCAAGTATTTTTTAACCTATTGTACTTCGTTCCATCAACATTATTAAAAATATATTTTTCAGACTTATTTTTTTAATTTAATTTCCAAGTATCCATTGAGAGTATGTATTCTCAAGTCTTGCAAAATTAACTTAAAAAAATATTTCCAATAATTTGAAGATTTTTTAGGAAGTATAATAATGATTTTTTTCTAAGTTTCAAGTAAGTGTATCTATCTAAATAACGACGTATAATTAAAAATGATTCGATTTCATTTTAATGAATACTTTCTCGCATATGGCAGATTAAAAAAAATTGTCAACAAGAGTTTTACAATCTCCTAATTGATATTGGAAGAACTATACAATGATCTAACTATGGTGGTCAACTTAATATTTTGGGTCTGAATGGCCTATTCTATTTTTAAAATTATACCTGGTTTTATGACTTCTATCTTGAAAACTTTCAGCTTTTTTGATTAACAAAATTCTCTCTTCCATGACTTCAATTTTTCATTTTTCCAACAGTAATTTTGCATCTTGGTATTCTTTCTTTTCTTATGTGTCCTAAAGTTGTTGTTTTCTTTTGTATTTTTTTCTTACTTAGGTTTAGTTCTGGCACTATTGACCTTGAAACCAAATTCTCTTTCTCCTCAATCTAAAGTTTCTATAGATCTATCAATAAATTTGTTATCTAGAATAATTTCAGGATGCACGTGTGTTTTTTTTTCAAAAATTATATTCATTTCATCCTCATAGTCAAAGAATTTTCTTCCTCTTCCTAAAAATTCAACATATTTACTTAACTATATATGAAAGTACAATAAACATTAAGAAACATTAAGTACAGTCATAATCAGTATGAATGGAAGAATAGTAGTAGAAATGGTTGGTTTGTTTTATACTGCATGTTTTTCTCAACAGTTAACTGAGGAAAGGCTCACCTGTTTTATTTTGATTATCTACGTATTCCTTATAATTCATGCAATTATTGGATGTCACCTGTACATTGAGTTTTTTTTAATTCTGTGGAAATTTTTACCCACATCATTTTGATTGTTTTTATTTCTAATGTGCTAACTTAATGTTCATATTTTTCATACAAATCTAATAATTTTTTAGTATTTTGTACGCTCAATTTATACTCTGCATTTGTCGCTCATTTATTGGGAGTGTTTTGAGATGAAGCATGTGATACTGAAGGCATCACAAATCGGAAAATACTAATAAAATCTAAGCATGTCATATATACTTACCACTGAATAAATCAGACATTTTTAGAGTATGGTACAATGAATAAATATATATATATATATATATATATATATATATATATATATATATATATATATCAAGGTCAATAGTGCCAGAAATAAACCTAACTAAGAAAAAAATACAAAAGAAAAGAAAGAATACCAAGATGCAAAATTACTGTTGGAAAAAAGAAAAATTGAAGTCATGGAAGAGAGAAATTTGTTAATCAAAAAAGCTGAAAGTTTTCAAGAAGTCATAAACCAGGTATAATTTTAAAAATAGAATAGGCCATTCAGACCCAAAATATTAAGTTGACCACCATAGTTAGATCATTGTATAGTTCTTCCAATATCAATTAGCAGATTGTAAAACTCTTGCTGACAATTTTTTTGATCTGCCATATGCAAGGAAGTATTCATTAAAATGAAATCGAATCATTTTCAATTTCAGCCGACGCCGCTCTCAATCTAGAAATTTCTCACATTTGCATGACTAACGTCAATCAAATTTCATCTCAACTTGTGAATGCTGAAACCATCAAAACGGCTTCATTCTCTGATGGTGAAATTCATAAGATAATTGCTGAAATCGAAATCGATCCAACCTTGGCATGTCAATATACTGTTGAAGATGATATATTGTTCAAAGGAAACCGAATTTTCGTTCCGAAATTTCTATAACAGGCAATCTTGGACGAAATTCATCGGACTCATTCAGGCACAACTAAAGTGAAACAATTAGCCCGTGGACATGTGTACTGGAAAAGATTTGACAAGTATATTGACAAGTTCACCTATGGAACGAACCAGAATCAAACTGGGAGCGTATTTATATCGATTACGCTGGCCCGTTTCATAGTAACTAATTTCTGATTGTGATTGATGCTAAGTCAAGATGGGAGGAGGTGAAACTTTGTAAAAATTCGCTTACTCCGGAATCAACGATCGAATTGTTGAAAGACATATTTGCCGCTCATGAATTCCCACCCCTGATTGTCTTAGATAATTCGTCAATCTTTGTGAGTGAAGAATTCAAGGAATTTTGTTCCCAGAGTGGGATTTTTCAAAAACTCAGGGTCGCTCAAAAACTATGGCTGATGATCCAGACCCCATGTATGCAAAAGTCCGCCAGATCTTGTTCAGATACAGGTCCACTCCACTGGCTTGTGGAAAATCACCAGCAGTGCTCTACCTTGGAAGGAACATTAGATGCCAACTGGATGTACTTTATCCAATCAATCACAAACCAAACGTCGCTCATGGTTTCCAGAGTCGCTAATTAAGCATGGGAGATCGTGTGTGTTGTCGAGGTACTATGCCAACAACCCTGAACCAGAGGGAGATGATTTGCAACCTACCTCGACTGCTTATTTTCCTCCAAACCTACATGACTTTCAACTTATTCATGATTCAGATTCTGACCGTACTCAACGGAGAAGACCTTCAAGTTCCGGCCCGAGTCAGGCTTCAACACCAAAGGGGCCGCTCCAGAGCCTCCGACTACTGATATCAGGCGTTCCCACAGTCCTCGCAAAGCGCCCTCGTACTTGAAAGACTATAATATCGTCTTAATAAGCGTGAGAGACTGTTGTGACTGTCATGGTGAAAGCAGTGTCATTGTGAAATTAGAACAATAACAAGATGATACCGCGCCTGCGTAGTTTGCAGTGACTTTTTTTATTACTTCACTTTTTTTCAAGTTATCTAACCTTGTGTCAGATATAAAACGTTGTAAAGGATATCCGCTATCCCCTAGAAGAAAGTGCCCTCTACATTTTACCTTCATACTATTAGCCAAAGGAAAGGCTCGAAACACCCGGCTGCCATGCACAGATCCTGGATATCCTATAAATATATTAATAATCTTTCTCCTATGATCACAAACAGCTTGCATCATGAATATTTTTTTAATTTTTCATCTATAAGTAGCTCGCTATTGTTAACACATAATCATGTATGTATGTAGCGAAAACTAAACAAACTGAACTTCTCTGAATTGAATAGAATCTCTTTCGATTAATATAGGAATCAGGATCATTTGCAGATTCATCTATTTTGATAAGACATCCATCAATGGCTCCTATAAATTTTGGAAATCCATTAATTCTAAAATGTTTTTCACTAACTATCCTTAGATCTTCATTTGGCCATTTTATTACTTCAACAGACAAATTACTCAAAAGGTGTAAGGCGTTTTAAAATTCTATGATAGAACTAATCGTAACATCAAACCGATCAGCCACATCCAGAAAGCTTGCAGTTTGGTGACCTACATACCATAAATATATAAGGACCTAAAATAATTATATTATTATTGATTAACCATAATATCCGTTAATCGCAATAGAAAAAACTACACAATAAATATGAAACTAGAAAATTAAATTTAATTTAAATTAATTTAATTCTCCATTCAACAACATAACTCAATTACTTACTTGGTCCAAAGAAGAAATATAACCATACTGTCCAGTTTGTTTATGAAAATGAGGACTGATTTCAAACCTTTGACTTATTAGAATTGCAACATTTCTAGATCTGAAATGTTGGAAGAAAATTTCATCTGAATATTCTCTAACTGTATTCTCTAAAATCAATATTTATGCAAATGATTATTTCTATCCCAATTTCGAATCTGCTATTGACTTCACCAAAGCATTTGATAGAATACGTCTGGGAGATGTGATTAGGAGTCTTGAGAAAAACAATATAGACTAGACTATGTCTATGTAACGAGTCATCAAAGAACTTTATACCGGAACCGGAACAAGAATCAAAACTAAGGTAGGACTTTCTAAAGAAGGTCAAATTAATACTGGTGTTCGGCAGGGAGAGAGACTACCTTAGCCCAAACCTATTCAACATCAGAATGGATCAAATTATCAAGGATGCCAACAAAGTCAATGCAGAATACAGAAGGGGTCACCGCTCTCTTAAGGTATTGATTTATGCAGAGTATTGCCGTAGTAGTAAATGAAGACGACTTATAACGTCTACTATATAAGATGAAAATTTCTGCCGAAAAATTTGATATCAGTCAACAAGATACAATCAATGGTAATATCAATAAATACTATTAGATGGAAATTGGTAGTCGATAGCGGAATAATACAGCTGGTATCAAGATTCAATTACCTAGGAGTGAATATAACTAGTGAAGGAAACCTGACAGAGGAGGCACGAACATAAGCGATGAAAGCATCAAAAGTCAGCGGCTTTTTGAGAGATATAGTATGAAGAAACAAAGCGATGAGCTCACAGAGCAAGACCAGAATCTATAAAACGTGTGTGTGACCTATTCTCACATATGCCTCAGAAATCAGAGCAGAGACATCAACAATAAAAAGAATAATGAGAACCACAGCAGACATAAGAGAAGAATTGGGCGTACAGGATATGGTGAGATGGGTCAGGGCACGAAAAAGATTCTGGAGGGATCACGTAGAAAGAATGCCAGAAGATAGATGGGCAAAATGGGCTAAAACTCAGACACCGCACACTCGCAAACCTGTAGGTAGACCACCAAAGAGTTGGTACGTGAGCTGGAGTTCAGCTTCTCAGGAAGATTCAAAAAGAGGGCCAAACGTAGAGTATTGAATAGGACCTGGTCCTATTGAAAGAGGAAGAAGAATTTCGAATCTGCAGAGTATTACCCAAGTAATTCTCATTGTTAATTCTAGTTTCGTTAACCAGAAGTTTCAGATCATCATCACTCGTCACTCATTTTATTTGTTTACACAAAGTTGAAAGGGAAAGATGATAAAATTTTCTTAAACGTACACAAACAAATCACAATTTGACTACAGATGCTTCGCCAACGTTTAAAAAGTCAAATAGATGATAACTGCCTCATAAACAGTTCGCAAACGATACCTTAGTCGGTTGGAACACGAAACAGAATCGTTCATATAACCGTAACTGCCCGGTTGGATCGCTAAATCTCATCATCAATTTGCGTAATATTTTCTGAAAAATGCGTGACTACTACTGTTCCGATACCCAAAAACACTGACAACGTAACATTATTTTCAAGAGGTTTTATTTTTTTGCAAAAATCAATTTTAACAAATTTATTTACGTAAATAGTTTCATAAAATTTTTGTTACCAATTATTTTTACATTTTCTACTTTTAATACATTTCATTTGTTGATTTTAAACAACCCATAAGCATAAATGTGCTGTACATAGTTTAATCAAAATTGATGATTTATCTTTAAAAATATTCCCAATATAGATAAATATCATATTGTATATAGGTAATTATTGGACTGATGGAAAGGATTTCAAAAAATGTTCCACTACTATAGGTATTTCATTGTTATAAGACAAACAAAGTGATAGAATTTATACTTTGCATCTACATATACATATATATATATATATATATATATATATATATATATATATATATATATATATATATATATATATATACACTTTGAAGAAAATGGTCATTGCAAATGGCAGAAAATAGTTATTTACCATACCAAGATGCATTTACATTCTTTGTAAAGAGTAAGCTCCAACCATTAAGTTTCTTCAGTAAAATATTTGTCGCCCCTACCAAGATGTGTCTATTCGACAACTAAGTTCGGTCCTTTGTCTTTTTCTTTAAGCATTTCGTCTACGTCGCAATATTTAATATATTAACTCGAGGGAAAATTAAATTCAGTTTCTTCATATTTTTCACGCTAAATATATTATTATAAATTTTCAACACTAAACAATGATATAAATGTACTCTCTAACGATGACATTTTCCTCCTCTTTCGCCATTTTTCATTCAAAACATAATTCCCTCACTGCAAAACTCATGAACAAGAGCTCAACCAAGTGTTTATCACAAACTTCTTTCGAATCCGGCTTAATATCATTAAGACACAGGAACAAATGATAATCGACTGTACTGTACTGATAGAGCAGTGTAGCAACATAAAAGATAATGTAGTCTCCTCTCTATTTGTAATTGAAAATCAAATCGATTTAGAAACTGCGAATTAATTTAAAATAAAAAAAATCACACACTTTTTTAAGTAGACTGAACCTTTAATTGTTGTTTTATTTTTCTGTAACGTAAGCAATGTGAATAATGTTTATTTAAATCTATGTATTTTATTGAACCAATCATTCTGACACATTCGAGTAACAATAGGAACAAGGGTACATACGTACATATGTACATACCTACCTCTGTATGAACCTCACAAAGGTTCAAGTATAGGAATATTATTCGTCTTCTTTTTCGATCTGAGAATGTGGGAAAAGGCCTATATGATACCCTAACCTACATTGAAAAGCCTATGGAATACATTTCTTAATATGATCCGAATGAAATGAATGAGAGATTGAAATTATTGATTGCTTCTAAAGAAACTGGCAATACATCTGACCAACGATGTAGTAGTAGCTATTATAAACGGAAATAAGCAGATATAATGAAATGATGTATTGAAATTTGTTGATTCTAATCATGTCTGTCGATAAATTCAGATATCATCTTCCAAATAGGTGGTTATCTTATTTGTAATGTGAATGATCTGACAAACAATAGTGATGCAATTACGAAAAAATATCTTGATGAATAATTGAACGAACTACCTAAAGAACCTCAATAACAATTGGAGCAACAACAAGATGATATATAGGTTTTGGCGATAGGACTTAATGATATTTGGAATTTACTCAAAATAACAGAAGAATACAACAATACGAAAATTCAACAACAAAGTACAAACCATCCCAAGTAAAAAAATTCTACGAAACGAGTATTTTAGATCAAATCTATAGTCATCTGAAAATCGCTAGGCCACGAAAATTTGAAGTTGGCGATATTGTACAGATAAATTTTTTGAAAAAGGCTACATGCCCAATTGGACTACAGACCTATTCAAAATTTTCAAAGTCAAAATAACCAATTCCGCTACGTATTTGCTTGAAGACTTGAAAGGTGTGGAGATGTTATGAGAAAGAGCTACAGAAAACGACAAAATGTACGCCAAATGGCTCGGTTTGAATAGCAAACATAATAGTTTGATAGAAAACACAGATATTATATAGGAACTAGTTTTTGATACGCTGCTTATGAATACAGTTTTGAAGAAAAGCGTGGTGTTGGCCCGAACTATAAATTTAGGTGAACTCCAATCTAGATGACAGGGCTAAGTTTACGTCGAGACTTCATCGAGTAAACATCTGTGACGGTGAAGTGCAGTGAAAGCGGACTCGGCTAAGACCCTGATAAAACTTTCTATTTCAGGTTGTGTCATTTAGGTACAGTCTTCATTTTATATGTTTTGAGATTTTTCTTCGCATGAAGAAAGTTTTTTAACAAACCAAATTTGATGGTGCGGAGAATTCCGTTATTTAAGGTAGCCGTAAGGTAGTACGGCTCAATATTTAATTGTAGGTTATTTTAGGTAAAAAAAAAGAATAAGATTCAGACAAGAGTTACAGGCATGGAGCCTGACAACTCAAGAAGTAGGGATAACCCCAAGGCAGAGGAACATCGAAAGACAGATTAACGAAAATGTTCGATGCCAAACTAAGGAAAAAAGACGAGGATTTTAATACAGTGAAAAAGGAAAATCAGAAGGTTTTAACAGAGAATGCAGATTTGCATACGCAAGTTATAGTGCTAACCGTAAGAATAGGACAACAAAATGTAGCCTTTCAAGAGCAACTCGACAAGCATGATATACTTAACAAAAAAATGGAAAAGCTTGAGAAATTCCAACTGGAAGCAAGAGCAAAGGAACACGAAATTAGCAAGGATGACAGGAGATGGGAAAGGAGATGCGAAAGCACTACGATCGAAATTGAAGAAATAGACGGAGAAGACAGTCAAATGGACGACAGTCCAGCACAAGACGAATTCACGCAAGTGGAAAATAGACGAAAACGGAAAAAAAGTGGAAACAAAAACTTCAGAAGAAGACAAAAACGGAGAAAGTATTGAAATTCAAGAAGAGTTGAAAAAAATAAAAAGGAATGAAGAACAAAAACAGGCAAAACCAGAGGGGAGGCCACCTCCAATTATTCTGAAATCTCAACTGATATGGATAGTTATCAAGAAACAACTGATACAAAGAAAAATCAACGCCCAGTGGAAAATGGGCAGTTTTACAGGAAAGATCACCACGCAGTCAGTGGATGACTTCAATAAAATGAAGATGCTCCTGAGCGAGCACAAGGAAATAGAGTGTTATACGTACGCACTCAAAGAAGAAAAATAAAGAAAGCTGGTGATAAAAGGGCTAGCTGTGAACACCCCCGCATTGGAAGTAGAAATCGAGCTGAGGGAAAACGGTCTGAAGCCTAAAAAGGTATGGCAACTCACCAGCTATACACAGAGAAATAATGACAATACAAGAAAATTGCTACCTATATACATGATAGTTATCGAGCCCGCTGAGGAGCAAATTTACAAGAAACTGAGATACCTATGCCACAAAAAATAAGTGTGGTAGAGCAAAAGAAACATGGACATGCACTGTGTAAGATACGCAGGAGCTCACAGGGCTGTGAAAAATCCTAAAAAAGAAGAAATGAGAAAACAAACACTAAAAACAACGACCCCAGGAGTCAGCTACGCCCAAACGGCCAAGAAAACGCCAGTTTCAACGGCACAAAAAATACAAAGAACGGGTGAGATATTGAGTATGCTGCAGAACATGCAGATACTCATAGCGACACTCAAAGCACAGCAATCAAAATAAAATGGCAGACATCCTTCCCAGTCAAATAAAGATCGGATCGTGGAATACAGGAGAACTGAGAACAAACCAAAACACCATGGGAGTGATCTTGGAGGAAGAAGACTACGATATCTTCGCGCTACAAGAAACGAGATTGCCAGGTGACACATACAGACTCGCTTGGCCAGGCTACAACGTTTATAGAGACGATATAAGTAAAAAATGAGCTGTGCCAACACCGAATAAACACACTGGACGAACTACTTAGCATGGAGGCGACAATAGTAGTCATTAAAACAACACACGGCAATATTAGAATAATATCAGCGTACGTACGGCCTGACACCACTATACACGAAGAAGACTTGTTAGCGGTACTCCCAGATGGAAAAAAGGCATTATCATAGGAGCTCTGAATGCCAAGTCCTTGCGTGGTACAGCACAAGAAGAAACAGACAAGGAAGAAACTTGGAGAAGATCATAGAGGATCACCCACCCTTTCAAGCGATAGCACCAGTAAGACCGACACACTACCCATCAAACGGAGAAAGGCCTGAGGTTATAGATACCGCTGTGTTGAGAGACATGACGATGCCTATAGACATCGGGATCACAGACGGCGGCGACGCTCACGCACCAATCGTCGTCACCATTGGTAGCGGCAGCAGACAAATAGGAAGAACCATGTAAAAAAACCGACTGGGATAAATTCAGAAGGCTAACAGGACAGCTGTTAGGACCAATCACGGAAATAAGAAATGAGGATATACTAGAAGAACAGATCCGTTTCTTCGAAGAAGCACTATCAGAAGCGTAGTACCACAACGACCGTAGCAGATAAATACGGCAGATACAGAGCTAGAAGAGCCCAAAGGACACAAAACCCACAAGAAAAAAGGAGAGTCGGGAATTGAAACAAGAAATTCAAGAAAAATTACAGGAACATAGGAGCGAGGAATGGAACAGAAGGATAAACGAATTAGACCCGCAAAAACCCGGAATATGGAACATATCCAAAGTCTTAAGAGAAGAAAGGAAAACAATCCCTCTAATACACGTAAGCAACGGTATGGCGTATACAGATAAATAGAATGTAGAAAAGCTAAAAAACACAATGGAACTTCAGTTTACACTGAACGAACATCCTGACGAAGACATGGATTTCTCAGACATGATAGAAGAAAGCATAAATGAATACCTAGAAGACGAGGAAGATCAAGAAACCCTAGGATTCACAACACCGATGGAAGTGAAGGAATTACTCAGGCTCGCATCAGCAAGAAAGGCTCCGGAAATAGACGAAATTTCGAACAGAGCGCTGAAAAACATGCCGAAAAAAGGTATGGCATACCTTTCGAACATAATAAGCGGCATGTTGAAGACAAAACACTTCCCATCCAGATGGAAACAAGCAGATATTATCATGTTGAGAAAATCCGGTAAAGATCCCACTTTCCCGCAAAACTATAGACCGATAAGTTTGCTACCTGCCATAAGTAAAATCGCAGAGAGAGTGATACTAAGGATTCTGAACGCACAAACAAGGACCTTAATACAATACCAGAGGAACAATTTGGTTTCAGGAAAAACCACAGCACCGAACAACAAATCTTGAGATTAGTAGAATATACTACTCAAGGTTTTAACCAGAAAATCGCACATAAAACTTCTGAGTACGTACCTCAAAGACAGGAAGTTTCAGGTGAAGGTTGCAAACGAAAAATCGGAGATCGGAGAGCAACAGGCCGGAGTACCGCAAGGAGCAACGTTGTATAACATATACACAGCAAACATCCCTAAAACGGAAAACACCTTGACAGCGCTTTATGCGGACAACACCGCAACAGCAACGAGGTGCGTGAAGGTGAAAAGCATCACAAAAGGACTCCGAAACGCTGCAAATGAGATTGACGAATGGTGCAAAACATGTAAAATACAATTCAACAGCGAGAAAAGCCAAGCAGTTCTCTTCAAGAAAAAAACGAGCCACCAACCCGACCGGAAAATAAAAATCAACAACGAAGAAATCCAGTGGACAAAAAAGGCCAAATACCTAGGAGTAACGCTAGACCAAAGTTTCACTTTCAACGAACACGTGGAAAACACTGTCGACAAAGTGAAACAAGCGAGAATAAGATTAGGCGGATTAATCTGTAGAAAAGCAAGTTAAATTCGGAAACAAAACTCAGATTTATCATGAGTATAATAATACCGATTATAACATACGCCTCGGTTGCTTGGGAACACACGTGCAAAACAAACAGGAAGAAACTACAGGCTCAACAAAACATAACGCTAAGACAAACACAAAATGTTCACTGGACAACAAGTAGCGAGGAAGTATACGGTGAAACGTACACACACACACACACACACACACACACACACACATGTGTGTGTGTCTAGATGACAGTTACTTTCTAAGAGCACTACGAGAAGTTCGTCTGTACGGATTAAAGGACTACTGTATAGTCGGTCACTGTTTTATTATAAAACACACCGATAAACGCAGGGTCGCCTACAGCGATTCAAACTCTCGCTTACAATGAAAATATTTACAGCGTTATGCAGTTATATAGTGAATAGTGCCCACAGGTCGCGAAAGTTCCTCTTTTTTTATAATGAAAAACCTCTATTTAGGGGCAAGTGTGTTCAAGTGCCATTGTGTGCCCTAGGATAACTCCAGGTTCAGGTGAATATTATTTTATTTGCCAATAATACTAACAGGCAATCAAAGGGGTCAGGAATTCTTTAACTGGGGAGGGAACTCCCTCCGCAGTGAGTCCGATGTCGGCTTTGATAGCCAACCCTCTCGTTAGTTACTAACTAAGGAATTCAATATTCGAATTCCTGATTCAGTCCAACAACAAAAATCTCATTTGACCTCTCCTCTTCCGTTTCTTTTTTTTCTCTCCCTGTCTAAAAAATTAAAAAAAAATGCCTAGATTAGTAAGGTCACCCATACAAACCCGAAGTAAACCAGTTTCCACCACTTCAGTAGACGAGTTTCCACCTCTGCCCACCAAACTCAATTCTTAGGAGGAAAAGTTCGCAAATGTACTCCAAGAAATCTCTCAATTTGACTCTTCTTCCATACAGAAATTATCCGAAACTTTCCAATTTGCAATCAAACAAAAATCTCTCCAAAATAGCAGCAGTTCATCTCCTGCAATAAAAGCGGACATACAGAGAAGAGGGTCGACCTATTATTTACATGGATGGAACTTATATTTATGCTACACACACGCACCAAAAAGGCTGAAGTGATAATACCGAGGAGGTATAAAAAAACTTGTTAGTAAAGAGCAACGTTTAATCATAATACATGCAGGTGAAGAAAATGGATTTGTGCCTAATGCTTATATAAGATGGAAATTTTGATAATCCTAAGAAATGGGTTTCAGAACAATTGATTCCATGATCACTTGGCTCAAATGTAGCAAAAAATTTACTATTGAAAAACTTTAAAACAATTAATAATAAATACTATTAAGTTTAAATCCTAATAATATTATTTTCACTGTGAACACGGACTAATTCTCGAAACACGTGGCAGTATATGGTAAAGCAATTATGAAAATAAAAGGCCATTCTGGTTGTTTCAACATAAATTATTTTTAAGAAATATTATTTATACAATTTTACTTTACATGACCTTGTTCTTTATATTTTTGCCTTGACTTCTGCAGTGCTATAATTGTTGTATTTCTAGGTAAGAAAGTATTTCACAAAAAACCACTGATTTTGTTTTTGTTATATTTACGAAGTGTGATACATATTTTGTTGTAAGTATGATAAACCAAACTTTTCTCAAAAACATTTATGTTATGAACTTCTTAAATTTATAAACCAAATGTTTATAGTTCTTTCTTTAAGCATTTACAGCAAACTTTCTGGCCTTGGCTCTAGCAAATGATGAAAGAATGTCTTTAAAGTCCAATTTCTTGGCAACCTCATTTCTATAGATATAATAGCCAAGGCATTCAACCTTTTCTGACTCATAGTGGAGCGAAGGTGAGTTTTAATGAGTTTTAGTTTGCTAAAACTTCGCTCAGCACTTGCCACAGTCAAGGGGATGGTCAGCATGATACGTAGAGTAATCCACAAATTAGTAAATAGGTTCTTTTGGTCATGTGATTTTATACTTTTTAATACCTTGATACGAGAAAAAACTTTACTCGATTTTTCTTCTTCATGGTTCACTATACTTTCAACATGAATAATTTCATTGTACAAGTCTTTTCCATTTATGTCACTGATATTTTGGAATGTTAGAAACTCTTGAAGGTTTAGGCAATTCTTCATCATTTCTTCTTTTTCTGGCAGCTTTCCCAAGTCGTACAAAAAACCCCATAGAGAATGGTGTTTGTTTAGCTGGGCGGTTCGTTCTGTAAGAGATGTAGTCACACTGTCAACAGGGGGTAAGAAAACATCTCTTAAAAAGCTCTTCCATGGTACCACTAACTTCGTCTGAACCTTCATACGAAAACTGCTTTGATTTCTTCCTCAATCTCTCGGCCGTGAAAACCGGTTCAATTTCCAATACTTCGGCAATTTCCTTAGCGGATATCATTGCGTCTAAAATACCCTTTTCTCTGAAGGATGAGAGGAATTCTTGACAATTATCAACAGCTTCATGGCAGATGTTAAGTTAGCCATATTCTCTTGCAATGTTTTGCTAACTAGATTTACTTGAAATAAAAGGTCATGCCAAACAATCAGGCATGTCAAAAAGGAAAAGTCTTCCATATACTTAATCAGAGATTGAGCTTCTGATGCTGTTTTAGGGTCGTCAACGCTGTCCGCAAGTTCTATGAGTGCTTGCCTAACTTTCAGCATATTGGTACCTGATAGCTTGGATTGAAGAAATTCTTGCTTCCCAACGAGTTTCACAAACTTGTTTTAGAGATAATGACTGAACATGCAGTACCGTTTCGTTGATCCTGCAAAAATTGTGTAAATCCGCTGAATTACTCCAAACAATGAGGTTGACTTCACAGAAGACCTTGCACCATCGGATACTACAAGATTCAAACTATGATTGGTACACGGTGTAAATGAAGCCCGGGGATATTCTTTCAAGACTCTAGCCTGAACACCTTTGTTAATTCCGGCCATATTAGCTCCATTGTCGTAATCTTATCCACGACAGTCATTCATGTTCAAATTGCAATTTTCAATCTCTTGAAACAACAGTTATGAGAGAGCTTCCCCAGTTGATTCTTTTCCAGCTTTGTAGCCAATAAAACTTTCTTTCACGCCTATATTGCCACTTACATCATCTTCTTCAGTGACATATCATATTGTCAGGGATATTTGATCTTTGTGGCTTATATCTGGTGTGCTGCCAAAATTACAAATAAGTACTTAGATTTAGTAATTTTTTTTTATTATAGCTTGCTTTACTTCGGACCCCAAAAGACAAATAAGTTCATTTTGAATGTTATTTCCCAAAAGAGTCACATGGGAGGAGCTATTAGCTACTCTCCGCAAGTGATCTGACATTACACCATCAAATTGCCCAATCAACTCGATTATACCTAAGTAATTGCTGTTATTCTTTGTGAACAACTTTGAGGGTGAACCTCGAAAAGTGATATTATGTTATGCCAAATACAAGGTTATAACTACAAGGCGCTTAAAAACTTCCTCCCATCTTTGGGTCTCACGCATAATCTGTTCAATTAGCTCTTGATTAAAGGAAACATTTTTTTTTAGCCGTAACTCTGCTTCAAGCCAGATAGTCATATATTTAAAATGTTCATGTGAAGTTTCACGTGAACCTAATCGTTCAGAGAGGTGTATCCAGTCATTAAAACCTGACTTTTGCCCAAGTTGTGATTTTGAGTTAGGCTCAAAAAGTCGACAACAAAAACAGTAGACTGAGTTGGAGCCTTCAGAATATACTAGCCATTTACGTTTAAATTTTTCTGCGAAGCGAAACTGGTAATCGTTAGAAAAATGTCTCTTTTGGGCATTTTTTGGTTTTGGTTATTTTCAGCTTTTAATGGCAAGGGCCCTTTTGAAACAAGCTCATCTTTTTGAATTTTGTTTATAAATTCTGGACAAGAGGATGGATCTGAATTGATTTGGTCAACAGTTGTTTTAGGAGAAGAAATTGGTGAAGAGATTGGTAATGTTTTATCAGTTTCACTCACATTTATCTCATCAATAGGATTTGATTCTGGGATTGATGGTTGTTCATTAGTTCTACTCAAGTTCATCACAGATGAAGAAGTAGGAACGAAATTTGATGTCAGCTTTGGCACTTTTTTAAGCAGCGCTTCAGTTGTAGCCTCCTCGTCTCTGCCTATCTTACGTCTTTGCGCCCCTGACAGCTTTTTAGACATTGTACTGTACAGCACTAATAACTGAATAATCAGCGGTAAATTACTTCACTATGGGTATTGTAACCCACCCTGCTGAAAATTACTATAATGTGTCACTGTAAGAATAAGAAAAGAAATTATAATTCGAAAAGACGAAAAAAACAAGTCGAAAGACAACTGCAACAGGCACACACGATTAGAAATGGCGAGTCCAATAGTTTTCCCGGGGCAGTTAGCTCAAGAGTTCGGTTTGATACCTATTACTTGCGGAATAGGTCGGGACGGCATAAAACATATTGTAGGAGAAGCATGTATTATAATGGCGACTCGCTTACTGCGTCGGGACGGAAATTATTCAGATACTTCCAAATTTTGTAATCAAATACCGGTATTTTTCCGAGACTGAACTCCGGATCAGAGAATAGTTCGGAAATTTCAAAGGGGCGCCCAGCTATATGCATATTATATTTTGAATAATATTTTATACATAAACGAAGAAATAAAACAACATTGAAAGAAAAGTTAGTTAGCGGACACAAGAATATTTCGGCAGAATATATTTGTGCACCCACGATAAACAGGATTGCAGGACGTATTTCCTTTACACAGTGCCGCTGTCGCGGCGCCCCCCTTATCTCGGCGCCCGTGGCGACCGCCCCAGTCGCCCCGCGCTCGGGGCGGCCCTGGTGGTGTACAGATGAAAGATGGGCTAGGGATGTTGCTGGTATGTGCAAATGTATCGTATGTATACCATGGAGATCCTGAAACTTATAACTTGTAAGAACAGACTGTATGCGCTCCTGTGCTTGTATTGCAGAAATCAGAGTTAATGTCATTAATTGTGCAGCAACGCTACTACCAAAAACTGTATATTGATTCTCATTCGTATTCGTAGGTTCACGTGTGACTGTTTCGCTTATTCGTTTTAGATCTTTAACTACTGCAGTAACTTGTTTTTTCGTTGGTGGTCATGGGAGCTTTCGTTCGGTGGAGTTATTGTTTTTGCTGGATTTTCTCCTTGTTGTTTATTAACTTCTTCTTCGCGTGGTACCGTTGAACAGAATGTTACGTTCCGATTGTTGGGAAACATATGACGATTCATGCACCAGCAAATTGTGGGGGTGAATTTTTTAATTATAAGGGTTCTAACAGCATTATTCTCTCTTAGCTGTTGTGCATGATGATTATTGTTTTCGCCATATCAATGTTGGATGTTCTAGAAGACAATCCAATGGAGGAGTTTTCCAACAGTCGTCTTTATTTGAAGCCCTAGATAATGGTTTATTGTCAGATGTTGGCTTCATCATTGGTGACGTATCACTTTCAGAAGAGCAGAAAATTTTTAATTATCACTTTCCTCGGGCAAGAAGGATAGTAGAGAATGCTTTCGGAATTATAGTTAGTAGATTTCGTGTTTTTGAAAAGCCTATAGCATGCTTACCAGAAACTGTTGATAAGTGACCAGACTCCGGACCAGAGAATAGTTCGGAAATTTCAAAGGGGCGCCCAGCTATATGCATATTATATTTTGATTTTGAATCATATTTTATACATAAACGAAGAAATAAAACAACATTGTAAGATAAGTTAGTTAGCGGACACAAGAATATTTCCGCAGAATATATTTGTGCACCCACAATAAACAGGATTGCAGGACGTATTTCCTATACACAGTGCCGCTGCCGCGGCGGCCCCCTTACCGCGACCCTCGGGGTGGCCCTGTTCCGAATTTACCGCCAAAGAGCGTTGTGGTTATCGATAATGCACCTTATCATTATAAACAAATCGATAAAGTGCCAACGACATTGACCAAAAAAGCCGAGATGGTTATCAGAGAAAATATTCTATTCAATAAAACAATGCTGAAACCTGAATTATATGCCCTCATAAATAACTATAAGCGGTATAAAATAGATCAGCTTTTTCTAGCAGCAACTCATAACTTTGTGCGACTACCACCATATCATCTGGATTTGAATGCAATCGAATCGATTTGGGCCAAACTCAAAGACTATGTTGCAATTAAAAATGTATATTCTAATTTCAACGATGTTATGCAACATTGCGATGATTTCTTCAAAGATTTTTTTCCAGAGCAGTGAAAATCTCTTAACAAAAGAGCGAAGAAATTTGAGGACGATTTCATGACGAATAAACCCATAATAGACATTATCGTAGATGATCTGGTTATTGATTTGAATGATGAGGATAGCGACACTAAATCAGAAGAGGAAGATCAAGATTGTATTCAATCCGGAATCAAAGAACTACCTGACGAAAACCAATCTGAGAATGTGTCAACAGTGGGCGAAAAGTCGTATTATAAAAATAAAATATTGTTAATTAATCATTTAATCATTAAATTATCATCAATTTGAATGTTATCCATTTTTCCCAAATACTTGCTCATAATCCGATATTAACTCAACTTTTATTCAAATTAATTTTGACTAGAATTACAATATAGAACATTCAATCAGGTGGAAAGAATATCACTATGTGTTGTGACTATTAATCCATCTACAATAAACACTCTCTAGGGATTACAATATTATGCATAATTCCTTTAATTATATTCTACTTGCGAATGAATAAGGATGTTGTCATTCCTATCCTCTACTGTTTTATCATTATCGTCAACCGATACCAAATTTGTTTCGACGTTGATTCAATCAACAGTTTCGAATAAAATTCGGTCTTTGTCGCACACTAACCCTCTCTGTCTATCGTTCGCGCATCTCAAAGGCAAAGCTATGTTGGCCGACCTGTACATAATGTGCGTTTTTTGTATTTATTGAAAATGTAGAGGGAGAGGGAGGCTTATGAAAAAAATATTAATAGTCTGGGGAGCTTCAACAAAACAAAATTTGGGAAACCGTGATCTAGACAATAAAACAGAAAATTTGAACTAATCAAGACTTGAAATAAGATAACCATTCAAGACATTAAGTTGATTAGGTAATCAACCAAACGTCTTGTTATCCCAAGCCTTGACATCGCAACAACAAAGACTCTCCTTCAAATAGAAAATGGTGACTTAATCAAAATCAACAATCTACATCTACAATCCCAACCCAAATTCATATATCACCGAAGAATTTTTTAATATTGAATTAGAATACGACGAGCAAAACCTATACAAAATGGAACAAATGACTTATCATTCGACCATGTACAAGACATCCAGTGCTAAGATCAAGAAAATTTTCCTCTAGAACCATGGACAGAAGAAAAAACATAATAAAGTTTCTCTTTTTCTAAAAAATAAGGGAGCTTCCATATATTGACCCTTCTTTGAAACTTCTAAATGATACAGGCCCTACAAAATATTTTCTCAATCCCAAAATAGCTCCCACTCACTATCAAAATTTCATAAAATACGATCCTTCATCCCTTCATCGTCACTTCCATATTTCAAAATTATTCACAAAAACATAGTGTCGCAATCCCTGAAAAACTGAAATTTTATCTTCTCAAATTCTACAAAACCTTTGATGGTCTTATTGGTCTTGATATCTTAGAACTTTTCCATGTTGAACTTAACTTCCTCAAATCAATTACGCAAAATTCAACCTTTCCGATGAAATATTTTCAAACAAAGAAGTCAGTCAGGTATCAATAAAAGAAACTTTTTCTTGTAGATTGAAGAATTGATAATACCTTGGTGACAGCTAATACAGAAACACTGCAACATGACAGTAAGATAAAGTTGGTAGAGATACCCTGGCGGTAGAAATAGCCAGCAGTTCCAATCCGAGAGAGTCAGTTGGTTATATTTTTAGTGTATAGTGTGTTATGTTTGAAAATACCTCAGTTTTTACAAGACATTATGATTTTTCTAAGGAAGGTACAAATAGTGTCTAATTTGTAGAAGCATTAATCTCTATGCGTTTTATTTCTGGTACAGATGTCCCAGTCATAGCAGGTAGAAATGGCTAATATATTTGTATTATTTTTTTTTTTGATGTACCATACAAGGAGGTAACCAGAGAAAGGAAAATTTATTAGCAGTCATCCAGGCGAGCTTACAAAATAGGAAGAATGGGGCCAGCGAGCAGTCTTGATGTCCCAAATGAAAATAAGCTAGTGGACCATATAGTGAAACTGCAAAGCTGTAGAATTGCACCTCATTATTTGGATCTTCGACAAATGGCGTACGAATTGCTCAAAATATTACATATAATGAAACTGCCGCAAAAGACTGGTTACGATTTTTCCTTAGAAGAACTCAGGAACTTTCCACAAAGAAGGCTGAAATTGAAGGTTCCATTTTGAAGTTGAATAAAAAAGTCACTATATTCAATACAGAATAGATTTCGTGCTCCAAATAGGTACTGTAATAAGCCGAAAGTATTAGTGGCATAGAGGGCAAACCGGAAAAATAAAGAAAAAGAAGAAATTAAAAATAATATTTTCATCTATTTAATCATACAATTCAATTATTATAAATGTTTTCATAGTCAGAGTAGACATGCTCGGGAAAAGGATTATTTGAAATTACACCTTTATCCTCTAAGAGTTAAATTTGTTTGATAAGCCGGGTCATATTTTCAATATGCATATGACCGGGTTACGAGTACAGATCAATAACTTCCCTAGAAAAGTATTCGCTAAGAAGGGTTCTAAAAACGTGACTGCCATTACATCTGGTAAGAAATGGGAAATCATAACAGTGAAAAATGAAATGGAAATATAAATATAGGCATGTCTTCTGCGTATAAAATATGCTTGAACGATAAATCGACCTACATAAATACTGAGTTGTTCTTTAGAT
Organism: Diorhabda carinulata; assembly: GCF_026250575.1. Taxonomy (NCBI): domain Eukaryota; kingdom Metazoa; phylum Arthropoda; class Insecta; order Coleoptera; family Chrysomelidae; genus Diorhabda; species Diorhabda carinulata. Next base: position 12,341,978 of record NC_079467.1, read on the forward strand.
AGTTGAAAACCAGTTTTTACCGCGCAAACCTGAAGGTACTTTTTACTTATAGTGGATGGTCACACATCTTACTGTTGCGTGGAAATGCAAAAATTTGTCAAGCAAAACAACATTGTTATGATCAGTTTTTCAAGTCATACTAAACATTGATTACAACCGTTAGATAAAATCATTTTTACATTGCTAAAATCAGCGTATGTTGCTGCACAACTGGCTTTGAGAAAATCCATCCAGAAAAGTTAGAAGTCTTCGATATGGTCATCTATTAAATGTAAGACTGTAAGTACATGGAAATGCAGTTTCTGCCTTTAAAGCTACTGACAACTTATATTGAATGTTGTGACCCTACTATACTAGAAACCAAGCTCCGTTGTGAAGAAATGAAACAGAATTAGAATGTGAACAGTTGAGATGTTACTGAGGCTCAAAATTACCATTATTATTTTTGGAAAAGGTGAGAAAGTTAGGTAACAATTTATCATTTCTCGTTGTCAATATGTTTGATTTTATTCCGTCCTCTTTCTTATTTTTCCGTTAAGAGGATGGAGATCCTGAATCTGATCATAACGATCAAGAAAAGGAGAGAGAGAACAATGAAAGTTATCATTCATGTTATACATTTTCACGATATTTCAATAAAACTTGTTTAGGTATATTCTGATTTGTTTCTATTAAAGGTACTTATTTTCATGTAAAACAGTACCAAAGTAACAATTTATTCAATAAATTCTTCTTAATCGATTTCTGGTATGAAAATATTGCATTTGAACTTTGAGGAACGTTGTTGTCAATTGTCAGAAGTCAAATATGTGATAAAGTTAAGTTAATATTTTGAAAGAATTGATAATTTTTGACTTCTCTGTCCCATTTCTATCAATAGGGTATATGCTTTATAAACCTTAACACAAGAAGAACAATGGACTAATTAAGTTACTTTGACTTTTTTACTTTGGTCATCAGATCCATAACATAAAAAAAGTTATGTAACATAATAGCCGGAATACACTCATATAAACTAAGATAACACATTAAGAACAAATTCAACGGAGTCATACAGAGAAAGTACTGAACATCTTGCTATTAAATAATATGTATTTGGCTGTTCTTCTTAGTGAGCGTAGGATGGTTAATTAAGAAAGTACTCATTAAGTGTGAGGAATTTAAGCTGCTCACGTTTGCTTCGTACAAGTGAACTGATGAGGGCAAGAAAACTGATATGTCTAACAAGAGGGAACCATCAGAAAAAGTATCAACTATTAAATTTGAAGTTGATGCGTTTAGAAGCAATAATTCTTCCACATGGGTTAATTTTGAAATTTGATTGTTCAAAGATACTTAAGAAAGTATTTATGGAGGATTATGTAGAAGCAGCCAATAGTCTCTTGTTTTTGTACTTTTTTAGCTAAACCAACTTTAAGTATTCTTCATCAGGATTTATTCGTTGCATTTTTACTCCTGCTATTTGGAATCCAATAAAAACTTATATAGTAACTAACCAAGTTAAAACTATGAAAAAAAATCTAAAATTATGAGATACGTTTTATATAAGATGTAATTTTTGTGCAGAGAATCACATCAACTTTTGAATTTTAGTTGATGCGTTTAATAACAATGATTCTTCCGCACGAGTTAATTTCAAAGTTTCTTCAAGGAAGTGTGCAGGGAAGGTTATTTTGGAACCACTCTGTTGTCAAAATTTTTCATTTTCATTTTCGCCGATACTGAAGAGATTAACAATCCACACTGTTGTTATTTAGAGTCTACTTACAAACAAAAATTGTTACAAATAGCAGTTATACGAGACAAAATGCAATAACGGTAGATTCAAATAAAAGGCTTAAATGAATGAGTAGAGAAATAAGATCATTTTAAATGGGGGTTTTAAAAATTTCTTTCAAAAATTGATGGTGTAAGAATTGGTTTGGTATCAGTTTTTTAGTTTCTATACAGTTTCCATTCTCTCTTCTGATACTGCTACTTTTAATTTACCATTTATATTTGCATCTCATCATATGTTGTCCAAAGATCAAATTTGGAGAAAGACATATTGCATATTCAAGTGAATAATCAAAAAAATTTATTTAACAGTAATACTAAAACTATCCATTTATTTCTCAACTGCCTCTAACTATTCAAATGAAATGCATTATTTAAATTTAACAGCCTTACAAAGTTTGATGTCATGTTACTAGTATTCATGTATTTACACTAAGGAATTTTTACATCCGAAAGATTAACATCTTCACTGGCACACCTAAAAAAATTTTTAGTTATTACAACAAATATTTCATTTGTGTAGGACGGAAGTTGAATGTAAGTGAAGGTTTCGGTAGAAGCCGCAATAATCAGTGTATCCAGTTGGATGCCAATTTAACAGTGGAAACCATCAAAAACTTTGTGCTCAGCCAAACTCAATTCGTAGAAGATATGTTTATTCGCTATTAAAATCAATAGTTGAGTCTTATTAGTATCTAAAATCTAATCTAAAATCCTTCGATCACTAGTCAATGCACCAACCTATAGGACCATTGTCAACAGAATAATTCATAGAAAATTTATTTCTGATTGTTGTTAATAGTACAAATAAAAATCTTCTGTGCTTCCTAAAAACTGTCACTCGTTTTATGATAACTTGCCCTATTTGGGAGAGTAAAGGAATACCTCTCTTCAATTATTTTATCAAAATAATCGTTTTAATATTTAGGTTTAAGTCAGCATTAAGAAGCAATGGAACAATTGTTTTCGTTTTCATTAGTTTTTTATGTAATATTAACATATTTTAATATTTTTAAAAATTGTTTTAGTTTGCACCTCTCACATTATAGAGTAACTACATTTTTATATAATTTTTGAAACGTGATAGCTCGTATGTGCATTAAAAAATTTTGACTGTCTATATTCTAATGTATATACCTGAATATAAGTGCCCACGAGTAATCACAAGAACTACTTTTATCTTTGACTTCAATTTTTTGACCCTGTATAATATGTATTACTATACATTTTTTCGATAAATCTATCCTGTCTTGGATATATGTAATTAGAAATAATTTAGAATCTATGCTTGAAAATATCTAAAATCTAAATCCCATTTAAAACCTATTATATCAGCTGAAAACAAAAAAGCGTAGAGATAATCCAGGAAATGTAGCACAACTGATTCTTCAGAAGGATGTGAAAAAACGCTCAAAAAAATGTTAATGATTGAATCCAAACTATTCTAGAATGCATATGAACTAAAGGTGCCAAAAATATCACTAATGTTACACTCATTTGGTGAAGGTACACTTGTAAATACATGTTTTATGGTCTTGACTTAATTTAATTAGTACTAGCATTCAAATCAAAAAAGATTGTAGTTGCGGTCTCAGTCGATTTAAGCAAAGCATATGATGTAGTTAACGTAGATATACTTTTAAAGAAAGTGTTTATTAAGTGCTTTAGAAATAAGTTTTTTTACGTTATAGAATCATTTTTAAAGGATTGTAGCAAATATGTTAAATTGGGTAACGAATGTAGCACAAAGTTACATAGTAATTACGGGATACCACAGAGTTCAGTCCTTAAACCGCTGTTTTATTCTTTGTATGTTCTTAACTTAGAATTTGCTATTCTCAAAACACAATACTACACATACACTACAAAAAAAATAGTAAAGAATTTTGATTTAAAAATTAATAAGATTCATATGCAAAAAGCTGCCACTATTAAATATCTGGGACTGATAATAAATGAGTTATTAAATCGGCAATTACCTAACCTAACCTAACCTAAATAAAATAATAAATATCTTTCTCTTAAGAGTAAGAAGCAAATATACTCAGCTTTCTTTTTATTCCATCTAAGTATCCTTTACCCATTTGGAGAACCTGTGGGAACAATACGTCGTGATGCGTGGGCGGGGGGAGCCTAGCTTGGTTGGATAGTTGCACACTTCAACGGAAAGTGTCGCGATTTTAATGTTCGCACGTTTCACGAGAACGGTCGTTCATACATCTTGACAAGTCAACTGTATCGTTCACAATTTTGATTAAGACACATTAATGAAGCTCCGAGTACAAATTTAATTGAAATATGGGTTAAGCGTTTTGAAAAGACCGATTCCACGTTTAAACCACCAGCAAAAGGTCGTCCAAGAACGTCTAGGACACAGACAATATTGATAAAGTGAAGGAGTCAGTAAGAGATAATCCCTGTCTACTTGTAAGCGATCGATGCCTTGCGAATTTTGAAATTGGATCTTACACTTGATCCTTATAAGCTCCTGTTAACACTGTTAAGATACCGACTTTGGAGCAAGGTTGGCATTTGCTAAAGAAATGCTTAGTCGATTTTTCATTTTTGACAACATCCTCTTTGAGACTCATTTTCTTTTCATTTATATGGGTTCGTAATCGACAAAATTGTCGTTATTGGACCGAAAAACCACTGCATAGTCCGAAAGTGACGGTATGGGCAGCAATCTCAGGCAAAGGAATTATTGGCCCTTTTTTCTCACGAGGACGGAGCATCACCATTAACATCGACCGCTATGTTGTAATGTTAGAGGAATATTTGATTCCAGAACTTGCGAGATCAACCCGTACCTGAAAGGTACCACAATAGTTAGGCACATTTCAAATTGCGAAAAATCAAAAATCAAAAATTTGTTTTGCACGAATAAAATGTAGTGCCCGTGAAAAGAACTTTTAAAATCGTTATATTGTTGTTGTCCGCCGATTTCGCAGACATACAATAGGTAGGCAGGTAAAACAAAAGTTGGGAAAAACGCTATCTAATGTCTATGGACGCTCCCGATTATATAAAAATAGCGCTATTCCACTAAAAACAAAGCACGATCAAGGTTTCTTATTCACGAAATGAAGTGTCTACCTTCCCAAAGTAGCTAGAGGGCTCAATCGCGGTGCATAAAAATTAATGTCACAGAATTCGTGCTCTTAACTCTGCTATTGCGAAAACTGTTTTGCAGCTTGAAAAAATTATATTACTTGAAGGATATGGTACCACGGAGGAAGGTTTGATTTATATTTAGGCTCGTTAATGAAGTAGACATGAAATATGATTTCCCAACTAGGTATCGCTGCTTTAGACCTCACGCCGGTGAGGAAAATTGTTTGAAATGATTTCAAAAAAAATTATCACAAAAGAAAATTGCTTCATACCTCAAAAAGTGCAGCGACGGCGCTGCTCACGGGTACATTATTATGTTGACTGCTTGCTTACTGTTTACTGCCTACTTTAATGCTTACCTTTTAATAAGCTCTGGCACGCTGTGCAGCGTCCTTCAATTTTCAAATAAACTGCGCCATCTTAGTACACGCAATTTATGTTTTGTCCCCGTAGAATGTTTCATTGATGACACTAGCCAACATCCTGGTTTCACAATTTCGTACCTTGAAAGTAATATGATGTTTAGTTATAACGAATTAGGTTTTCAAAAAAATGTCTGAAAAAAAATGAATAAAAACAGTCGGTTTGATACTATCCTATGTACCATTTCAGACAAGAACTTTTCATCCTGATAGAAAACGGGTACATCTTAGTGTATTTCATGCCATTCCTCGGATGTTAATGTAATATCGAATGTCATTTGACCGACAGCACCATCTTCGTTTTCTCCATCCCCACCGCTCTTCACTGGATCCAAATCATCAATTTCCGTTTCCACTTTGTCCAGGTCTATCCGATTAGCTTTAACCTGTTAACCGGACAAGACATATAAATGCGTCAGGCGTAAACAATATCGATTACGGGTAGGATATACAGGGTGTCTAGCGAATTTGAAAACTAAAATTCAAGGATTGAAATTTTCATTTTTCAAGGATACATTTTTACAATAAAAACAATTATATATCGATGTAATTTTACTAAATAATTTATTAGTACCAATTTCAACGTATAAAAACATTATAAAGTTCATTTTGCTAGTTTTCTTAACTTTTCTGCCTCTTGAGTTAGTAAGCTCAAATCTTCTTCATAGTTTTCTCGTAATCTTTTTTGTTGGATTTTATTTTCAGCCAATATCTCGGAAGCTCTTTTTTTCGCTACTTTTTCTTTTTGAACATCTGATTTTTTTTATCTAATACAACTTGTTTTTGTTTGTGTGCGTTCCTAAATGCTATTATTATTTCTTTTGTAAATGGAATCTTTTTTACATCTCCCGCTACGCGCACTGCATCGTGCACATTCCCCAAAGCAATTAAACTGTCCTGTTGCAAATTTTCTACTAAAAATTCTTATTATATGAAAAACTGCGCTCAACATCAGCGTTGCCATGAAACAAGATGATTATAATTCTCAAAATACGGTGCATTTCTTCAGACACCTTTTCACTGATAAAAATATCACGCAGGAAAATATCCAGTCTATTTTTCTGTATATCAAAAGTTTTCAATCTATTTTTAACACTGTCTCTTGAGACTAATTGATTATATTCTTTTTTTAATTTGTCAGCATGCAAAGCATTCAGACGATTTTTTTCCACTAAATATGTGAGTAAGATTTCTGCACGTCTTTTAGATTGGTTTTCGCGTAACATTACTAATGGTGAAAAACAAGCAGCTCCCTCCAATAATTTAGATGACAGAGGAGCTTTTTGTAGGAGCATTTGACACATCTTTATCAAGAACTTTCGGCATTCTTCTCTAAACTGCAAGATTTCCAAATCACTGACTTTCTTTGAATTTTTCAATGCCGAAAGTGTAGTATTTGTTGCAATACCAACGTGAACTGATATAGCAGGCAGAAGATTTGATTTATTAGTCAAATCGATTTTCAGTATATCATTCACGATTTTCACAGAAGATAGAACAGAACCTTTTACTACTCTTTCCATAAAATCTTTGATCATTGTAAATAAATCGTTCCTTAAAAATGGAACCATTGGCCAATCAGTCTGATATTTTGTTAAAAAGGGCTCCAATTCATTAGTAATAGAAAGTAAAAAACGAATTTTCGATCTGAGAAATACATCTTTCAAAGAAGCTTTTATGATTTTGATATTACTTAATTTATCAGTATAACTTGCGCCATCACCGTCTTCATCATCTTTTACAGTTTCAAAGTATTTTGTTAAATCATCTAAAATATCATCAGCTCTTTTCAAGGCATTCGAATTTTCCAAAAATCGAGTGGCACAATATTTTTTGGGAAAAACTTTGGACTTAGTGCACTTTGTGTATGCACCTCGTCGAGATGGAACGTTCTTGAAATTATTGTACGAAGCACGTAAGAACTTATCAATTAACCATTTGCTATCTTTATGACTAGTTTTGAAAGTGCCATTAACGATATGTAAAATGCAAGTACCTATGTCTAATAATTTTGGAGCGTCTTCAATAACATTCAAGTAAGCAGCGAGATCTTTCAAGAACTTTTTATTAACGTTCGGACCATCCAACGAAACTTGCAATAACTTTTTCATAAGAAGCCCGTGTTTTTCAATAACATCGTCTGTAAAAGCAGCAAACAAGTCGGCTGCTGTAGCACGTTCCAAGAAATTCGAAGTCAAGTATCGCATATCAGCTTTGTTTTCATGCCAGAAGCGTGCAACAACGTCCATTTGTCCTTTCTGGGCAACTTTATTCAGACTCTCGTCGAAAGATAGCGTAAAAAATTCACAGTTTCTAATTTCGTTCGCTAATTCGCTCTAAAAGTGAGGTCCTAATCCATACGTTATCGAGTAACACAATTTATCTTTTTTCATCTGAAATTTCTTAGCAATATCACTATCAGGAAACATGTATCCAAATAATTCACTTTTTTTACCGTCACTCCGTGCAGAAGTTTTTTCATGTGCATGACTCAACGCCCAAATAATCTCTGCCTTTGACACACTTTCTTTCGACACATAATTATTCATTGGTTTGATCAAATCATTTTGACCGCACTTGTCACAGCTTGATGAGTTTTCCGAGTTAAGAATAGCTTCTGCTGGCGCGTTTTGCGAGGTAGACGGCATTGGCGGTGTCGTTGATTCCGCGATGAAAGTAAAGTTTGAACATTCTGACTTGTATTTTTTGCGGTTACACGTTCTTTGTTTTTTTCCTTTGGCGTGAGAACGCAAAGCACAAACACCCATGTGAGATATGTCAACAACCGTATTACATAGTCTACAGCACGCTTCAGAATCAAGTTTTGTCTTTTTTACCCAGAAAAATTCAGGATGTAACTCCTTATTTAGCCAGTCGTCTTGAAACTTACACGTACCTTTACCCATTTTTTTTTTCACATATAAAGATATAGCACTGAATTAGTTACACACGAAAAAACAAAAAAAAAAAGAAAAGAACGATTCCTCCATGTCAAAATTATGAGCATGTGACTTTCGCGAAAGTCAACCTGCTAATGACACGAGACTGTTTATGCTTGATCGTCTTCGAGTTCGAACGAGTATAGTGTTTGCCCCTCGTTAGAATCAAGTCGCCGCAAGTCCACCCGAATGTCACGTGTTTTGACGGCTCATTTTCCGAGAATCGAAAAAAAAGTTGTTTACAGTTTTGTATTGTGACTAAGGCATGTCAATCTACGTATTTCTAAAAAATAACATTTTCTATACATGCTACAATATGTGTACATATGAATATATTTATATTCTCAGAAATCGAACTGGAGTTTTTTCAGAATATTTTATGATGTGAAAGTAAAACTTTGATTTTCATAAAAGAGATTTTCAAGGATGCTTCGAAAAAATCAAGGATATCTCCAGGTTTTCCAGGTTCGATATAATAAGGACAGGCTTGACTTTATCGTCTTCGTTTTTCATTAATTTACCAAATGGCTGAAGAATTAAGAGAGTGTCCAAGTCTTCAGCATGACTAGTTGCAGTCGAAGACGAGTGCTTACCACTTCGGATTGCGGTTGGTCCACTATATGAGACGGCTTCTGACCGCCCCATCTCATTCGGTTTTACTTCACACAAAGCATAGACATTTCTTGCAGCAATTTAATGTCGTGATCTGGTAACGACACTTTATACTCAACGTGCATTAGCAAAGACGCCTGTTTGTTTGCTGCTGTCAATCCTAGGGGGACCCATGCTTTGTCAAAAGATATAGAATCAGGGCCAAGTATTGAGGCTACAGTTTCTAGTGACCTTATGGAAGCTACAGAAAAGTATTGGTCTTGGTGCGCTTCATGATGGTCTGCTTCAGGACGACTCAACTTCACCGGTACAGTACCTACGTGGCACTTAGCCCACCGCGTATCTGCCCGTCCAGGCAACAGTCGAATGTAAGCGGCGCTTCGAGAAATATTAAATCCCAGCTCGATAAGTTTTTCAGTGAGCTCTGAAAGACTATGGACACAACGAACAATTTCACAGCCTGTTGAGGTTCATTATCGTAATCATGATCCATGAGCCGCTGATTATAGTGAGAAATCTCATTTTGAGTCACTGATTCCTCATGTTGAATAATCTGGATGTTAATTTCAGTTTGACTCGCGCATTCTAAGCTTGACATACCTTGAGCGCTTGTATCAACTTGTGTTGAAACATTATCAGAGCTCCGAGTGTTTCCCTTGAATAAATGTATCATTATAAAGACTCAAGATTCACAAATTAGAGACGTTTAGAACAAAATTATACATTTTTTAACTTTCCGGTAAGAAAATCTATATTTTTTTCTCCTCAGCACAATCTTGAAATATATTGTACATAAAATTAAATTTCTCCCATTTCTTATTTCTTAGACCTTTTGATATATCAATGCATCTAAATTTTCTTGATTTTAGGTCTCTAAAATAGCTAAAGGACTTAAAATCAAGAACATTTAGATGCATTAAAATTAAATTTATAGCATAAATAAATAGAGGTATCTAACCTACCTTAGAGAGAGACCTTTTTTTTTCCGCTGCTTCTCTTAGAAGCTGATTAATCTCATGCTGAATATGTTTCACCAAATCTTCTTTCTTTGGAAACTTTTGTTTTACTATGTTCCATAACTTTACCACTTCTTCTTGACAGCATTTCTTTGTCTTGTCGATGTGTCTTTTAACATAAGCTTATAATATTTTTGAAAACTCATATTTAATCATTAAAATCGTATCAAAAAAGTTGTTAAATAAAATATTTGCGGGCATCAACAAAGCAGGTTATAGGACCTGTACTTGCGTCGCTGTTACTCGGCTCTTTACGCTGCGACGTTTATCGAGTCGCGCGTATCGATACGGCTGGTCGAAAGCACTTAAACAATCGGAGAGCTATTGTGCTACTCTGCGGAGTTCGGGCTAGTACGACAAACACCATTGTGTAAAATTTCGCAAATATTTTTATTCTAGAAAAATTTCTTACTTCAATTTAACTTAACTTTCACACAATTTTACATGGTTTTCTATTGAAAAAAAAAATACGTGATATTTGTTAAAAACCCCCTCTCCCCAAGTGAGATCTGGAAAGATTTAACTTGACCCCCTCCCCCCCTTGAACACCTCACGTAATTTATGGACGCCCCCAAAGACCGTGGTAAATATTATTTTCTGACTTTTTTAATTACCAGTCCAAAAGCTATTTGTTAATTGTTGACAGCTACTCTCATTGGTTTCTACTGGTTTCAGTTGGTCTCATTGGAAAGTTTTTCCTACCTAAAATAAGACAACTTTTACTATGATCTAGCATAAGGATTTGATTCTAAATTTGGTGTTCCTGATATCTTCTATGCTGAAAATGTTCCCTATAACAGTATAGAATTTAGAAATTTTACTAAATCATGGAATTTTGATTTGGAGTTTTCTATCCTTCTTTATCACCAGTCAAATTGTTTTGTAGAGAAGTATGAATGAATATCTCTAAAAACATGCTTAAAAAAATGAAACGTCTAGATAAACTATTGTAGTATTTACTTGAATATCTTGATACTCTTCTACCTACCTAGTTAGCATATGTTCCCATCCAATTATTTTTAAATCGCCTTGTGAAGATTAAACTTCCTATTACTTCAGAAAAACTTCTTCCCACAATTATTAATACAAAAAAATCTCATAAAAACTTGGAACAGATAAAATCGTCAGAGTTCACCATTTTCCAGCTCTTATGGACTAATTTGTGGTGATCTTCCCACAGCGAAAATTTATCTTCTAGTTTTTCAGAATGACCTGAAGAATCAGATTCGCCGGACTCATTTTGTACAGTAGTTTTCATCATTTCAATAATTTTCAAAACAGCCTGTCAAACTGTTGTCGCATGACTATGAAAAGACAAATAAATTTTAAATTTAATTCCATTAATAAACATAGTGACAACAGGTAATAGTACATAACAATTAGAGAAAGATCCAGACTAATAATAATTAGATGATGAATAGATTTTCTAATTTCATCCATATTTACGCGAATTCAGAGATAAGATGTAGATAGATAAATAAACAATGTGTGTGTTACAGGTAATATAATTTACTAATCTCATAATTCCTGACAAATATTTAGGTATTTTGTCATTCAGAAACTTATGAAATTTGCTGTTACTCTTGTTGACATCTTATTAAAAATAAACTACAAGATAATTACATCCTTACTTACTTACCTCAGTCTGATTGAAAAGGTTAGGTTAGGTGCTGAGATTTTATTGTAATGAGTAGGTATATTAATATACAATTATACACTATTCATTCTTATTTCGAATTCGTTCCACAAAACCAAATGCAATTTAATGTTTTTAAGTTTAGAAAAACAGTTTTTTTAACACGCTTTTATTAGTTACTGTCACATGTGCAGTGATACCATCATAACCATATCATTAGGGTGACCAGATTTGCCTCACAGAAAAAGAGGACTCGCTAAAAAGAGGTGAAAAAATATGACTTTTTAAAAAAAAAACATCAGGTACAGAAACGAGCGATTTTTAATAATTTTTAACATTGCACTTTATTATTATTATTGTTAATACTAAACAGTTTTTTGGTTTCTGCCGAGGAACAAAAATTTTACAAATCTTGTACCTATCTCTACTAAAATTATACCTATCTTTACTAAAATTATAAATAAAAATCAACAAAAAACATAAAAAAAATATAAATTATAAACACAAGTACGAATCCGGAATATAAAACTTAGTTGGTAAGCGGGTACAAAAAATACTAACTACATATTATATTTCTGGGAGGAAGCATATCTTTCAGAAGATGTTTTTTTGATACCAGATACTCATAAAACTGCTCGCAAGTGAAATCTAAATTAAATTTAGTCATTAACATCGCCTCCACTATATTTAACTCTAATCTACTTTTTTCATATGTCCAGTGAGCATTTATAATTGAAAAGATTCTTTCAGTATTTGCATTGTGTGGAGGAATTGCAATATAAAAGTTGCATATTTTTAAAAACTCGCTATGACTCTCCTCCAATGGAATTTCGGTGAAATACCTAACCCATCTTTCCGAACAAAGCAGAGTAGAGTAAGCTTCATGTTTTAAAACATTTCCCAAAAATACTTTCAAATTACAAAATTGGTTGAACAGTTTTTCCTCATTGATATTCACCTTGTAGTTTTCAAAAAAAGGAATAGTATCCTGAATAAAATCCCAGGACGGTATGTCTTTCAACGTAATCCACATCAAATTTTTAAAAATTTGTAAAGGTTTCAACTAAGCGTCCAAATATTCTATGCATTTTTCATAAAAAAACAAGCAATTTTTTTCGCAACAAGTACCTCATTTTCTCGGTCTTCTTCAACAAATTTCCTAAGGACACTTTAAACCTTATTAGGTAAATACCTTTCTTCTACTTTGTTTTGGAGTATATCCCACACTTCCAGCAGACATTCTAAAACTTCTATGATAGAAACTTCCTCTCTCAGTTTTTTTATGCCTTCTTGGAAAATGTACATAATGGAATGTAAATACATAAACCAGAGGTAAGCTTCATTAATTCCATTTTCGAAAAGAGTTTTAATAAAGTTTTGTACTCCAGGCTCAGATAAAAAAAAAAAAGATTGCAGAGCCTCAAAAATTCCTAGGATTCTGTTGATGCATGGATATAAAGACAGCCATCTAGTTTTACTATGGTACAAAAGTTTTTTATATCCACATTCAACAAAGTCGCAGAATTCCCTTAATTTTTCAACCCTTAGGGTATAAATTGAGAAGTGGTTGTATATTTTGAAAATCAGATAATCCACATCTACTGGTAGTGCATCACAGCCATAATGTGCCGTATTATGCAAAACATGAGCTGAACATCCAATACCTAATATATTTTTATTTATTCTTTCTTTCAATAGTGTAAATACAGTCGAACTCCGATAATTCGAACACCGATAATTCGAATTCCTCGTTAATTCGAACTTTTGCGTCGGTCCCTTGACATTCTTATACATACTAACACATGTAAAAAAACCTCGATAATTCGAACTTTTGAAGTTCGAATTATCAAAAAACTTCGTATTTTCTGTGTTAAAATTACCGAAAAATTCGAATTTTTGGCGTTTAAATAATTGAAAAGTTCGAATTTTTGATGTTCGAATAATTGAAAAATTCGAATCTTCAGATTCTAGGTAAGACGACGATATTTTGTAAGTGTGAAATATGGGTGAACTGCAGACGGCGGCTGGTTTTTCCCAAAAACCGGCGCGACGATTTTATTACTGGTAGAGCTAAGAAAGCATTCCTAAATAGTTTTCTAGTTCGAACTGCAATTAGAGGACGAATGTATGAAACGACTGAAAAGAGAATAAGACCTGCTGGGTTTTCCCCAAAAACCGGTGCGACGATTTTATTATTGATGGTATAGTTTGAAGGTGCAATTAAAAACGACGAGTTCACGGGACGGATTTAATTGCACCTTCAAACTGTAGAGAAAGAGAGAGGGAGCGAATTGGAGAGAGACAAAGTAGAGTAAAGAGCAAACATGGTGACTGATTTTTTCTGAAAGAAGGGCGCCAGAGTTTTATTGATACCTGACGACTTTTAAGAAGGTGCGTATTTAGATGGTGAGAAGAGATGCTCTCGCGCCGCTGATGGCTACCACCACCCTCTTATAAAGCAAAGTTAAAACTGTCAGAGCCGACATTCTCAATTGGTTTTCCATTGAGTGCGTTTCGGAGTCAGTTTCTAAAAGTTTTGCTTCGTGTTGCCGTTTACGTTTATTTCATGATGTGTGATTCTGCTAAAAGAATGTACAAAACTCTGACGTTAGCAGAAAAAGTTGCTGTCATAAGAGAAGTTGAAAAGGGCGTGAAGAAGAAGTCGAAGATAGCCGAAGAGTTCCAGATTCCTCGCAATACTCTTTCGACTTTTCTGAAGAATAAAGAGAAGATTATCAGCGTTGCCATGAAACAAGATGATTATAATTCTCAAAATACGGTGCATTTCTTCAGACACCTTTTCACTAATAAAAATATCACGCAGGAAAATATCCAGTCTATTTTTCTGTATATCAAAAGTTTTCAATCTATTTTTGACACTGTCTCTTGAGACTAATTGATTATATTCTTTTTTTAATTTGTCAGCATGCAAAGCATTCAGACGATTTTTTTCCACTAAATATGTGAGTAAGATTTCTGCACGTCTTTTAGATTGGTTTTCGCGTAACATTACTAATGGTGAAAAACAAGCAGCTCCCTCCAATAATTTAGATGACAGAGGAGCTTTTTGTAGGAGCATTTGACACATCTTTATCAAGAACTTTCGGCATTCTTCTCTAAACTGCAAGATTTCCAAATCACTGACTTTCTTTGAATTTTTCAATGCCGAAAGTGTAGTATTTGTTGCAATACCAACGTGAACTGATATAGCAGGCAGAAGATTTGATTTATTAGTCAAATCGATTTTCAGTATATCATTCACGATTTTCACAGAAGATAGAACAGAACCTTTTACTACTCTTTCCATAAAATCTTTGATCATTGTAAATAAATCGTTCCTTAAAAATGGAACCATTGGCCAATCAGTCTGATATTTTGTTAAAAAGGGCTCCAATTCATTAGTAATAGAAAGTAAAAAACGAATTTTCGATCTGAGAAATACATCTTTCAAAGAAGCTTTTATGATTTTGATATTACTTAATTTATCAGTATAACTTGCGCCATCACCGTCTTCATCATCTTTTACAGTTTCAAAGTATTTTGTTAAATCATCTAAAATATCATCAGCTCTTTTCAAGGCATTCGAATTTTCCAAAAATCGAGTGGCACAATATTTTTTGGGAAAAACTTTGGACTTAGTGCACTTTGTGTATGCACCTCGTCGAGATGGAACGTTCTTGAAATTATTGTACGAAGCACGTAAGAACTTATCAATTAACCATTTGCTATCTTTATGACTAGTTTTGAAAGTGCCATTAACGATATGTAAAATGCAAGTACCTATGTCTAATAATTTTGGAGCGTCTTCAATAACATTCAAGTAAGCAGCGAGATCTTTCAAGAACTTTTTATTAACGTTCGGACCATCCAACGAAACTTGCAATAACTTTTTCATAAGAAGCCCGTGTTTTTCAATAACATCGTCTGTAAAAGCAGCAAACAAGTCGGCTGCTGTAGCACGTTCCAAGAAATTCGAAGTCAAGTATCGCATATCAGCTTTGTTTTCATGCCAGAAGCGTGCAACAACGTCTATTTGTCCTTTCTGGGCAACTTTATTCAGACTCTCGTCGAAAGATAGCGTAAAAAATTCACAGTTTCTAATTTCGTTCGCTAATTCGCTCTAAAAGTGAGGTCCTAATCCATACGTTATCGAGTAACACAATTTATCTTTTTTCATCTGAAATTTCTTAGCAATATCACTATCAGGAAACATGTATCCAAATAATTCACTTTTTTTACCGTCACTCCGTGCAGAAGTTTTTTCATGTGCATGACTCAACGCCCAAATAATCTCTGCCTTTGACACACTTTCTTTCGACACATAATTATTCATTGGTTTGATCAAATCATTTTGACCGCACTTGTCACACCGGTTACAGCTTGATGAGTTTTCCGAGCTAAGAATAGCTTCTGCTGGCGCGTTTTGCGAGGTAGACGGCATTGGCGGTGTAGTTGATTGCGACGATGAAAGTAAAGTCTGAACATTCTGACTTGTATTTTTTGCGGTTACACGTTCTTTATGTTTTTTTCCTTTGGCGTGAGAACGCAAAGCACAAACACCCATGTGAGATATGTCAACAACCGTATTACATAGTCTACAGAATCAAGTTTTGTCTTTTTTACCCCGAAACATTCAGGATGTAACTCCTTATTTAGCCAGTCGTCTTGAAACTTACACGTACCTTTACCCATTTTTCTTTTCACATATAAAGATATAGCACTGAATTAGTTACACACGAAAAAAAAAGAAAAGGACAATTCCTCCATGTCCAAAATTATGAGCATGTGACTTTCGCGAAAGTCAACCTGCTACTGACACAAGACTGTTTATGCTTGATCGTCTTCGAGTTCGAACGAGTATAGTGTTTGCCGGTGTTTGCCCTTCGTTAGAATCAAGTCGCCGCAAGTCCACCCGAATGTCACGTGTTTTGACACGTGTATGCTCAGCTCATTTTCCGAGAATAGAAAAAAAAGTTGTTTACAGTTTTGTATTGTGACTAAGGCATGTCAATCTACGTATTTCTAAAAAATAACATTTTCTATACATGCTACAATATGTGTACATATGTATATATTTATATTCTCAGAAATCGAACTGGAGTTTTTTCAGAATATTTTATGATGTGAAAGTAAAACTTTGATTTTCATAAAAAATAGATTTTCAAGGATGCTTCGAAAAAATCAAGGATATTTCCAGGTTTTCCAGGGTAAAATTGAAAATCAAGGACATTTCAAGGTTTTCAAGGATTTCAAGGAGCGCTAGACACCCTGGACATATGAATACGTCCTCAAAAATTAATGTGCGCTCTGGAACGGAAGGGACGTATATTTCCGATCAACTACGATATTACGGCCATCAACAAGCAGTTCTACACCTAAACCATCACGCATAGTGGAAAGGCATTTTCCAGAGCAAATGAAAAGTGATACAGGAAAATCTAAATCCCGGAAATGTCGAGTGTGTTACAAAAAAGGTGCTAGAAAAGAATCTACTTATCGGTGTCCCAATTGTAGTGTAGCATTATGTATTGATAATTTTTTTTAAATATTTCACACAAAAAACAAGTTTTGAATTTTTATATGTACCTATTATATAATTCTATTTTGTTTACTTGCTTTTAATTGTTTTGTGATTCCTTTTGTATTTCAAAATTATCAATAAACGATATACATTTCATAGTTTATCATTCATTTTATGAATAAATTAAAATATAGAAATATGAAATGACGGTCTCCGGGCGTGACGTATTGACATGTCCTAGCGAAACAATACGCGCCCGGTACATGTTGCATAATTTGAACGAGAACTCCCCGGTTAACAGGTTAAGCATTGTATAAATTGTTTTCCCTTGTATTCAAGAGTCGGACCATACATTTTTCCATCACTATCAAAAAGTTCTTCTTTCTTGGCGACTATACACCTCTTCAATTCCTCAATATCCGTTATAGAGGATGGGCGACCAACCTACAGAAGCACGTGGTTATTTCAAAAACAGGTACCAATATAATTTTCATAAGTGACATGAGGTACATCGTTCAACAAAAAAATTATGATATTTTCTGTAGTTACCTGAACATGAAGTTAATTCTGGAAGTATATTCTTTTAACGCCGCTGATTACAATACCGTTTACTATTCTCTGTACCTTTCCCTGGTTTTTTGGTAATCATTGTTGAAAAGAATGAAATAGGTATTTTCAAAGTTCAGCGTAACATATCCAACTGAAAGTAATAATTTGGTAGAATGTATACGTCTTTACAACTCCCAATGAAATCCCCGACTAGCAGAATCTACTTCACGTTACTCGCATTAGCGTTACAATTTGCAAATGGAAAGCATTTTTTGATTTGCCAATATGGCGGAGTAGGTGCAGGTTGCTTAGAAAATGCGGCAACTCTATTCTAAACTTTTCTCGTTAAAGCATCGAAATTCGGACTGTGCTTCAAAATCAAACTACCATTTCAGTACCAATTAACTGAAGACAGAAAGCTTCGTTCACTGACACATTTTGGTTAGTCTACCAATTCCTCTTTCTTTTTGGCGAGTCACAGTTCAGTTTTTAAAAGATACCTTCGAAATCCTCTTTTATTAGGCACTTGATTATCATAAGGTGATGAGGGGAATTGGTAAAGATATTTTTTAAATTGCTATTCCTCTCCTAAAAGTGCTTGTCACCAGCCCCTTCCCCCACAGATTTTCAGAGTCCAAGTTACGCAATTCATTTGTGCCAAGTTTGTGCTGGCTTGTGCAGTCATCAGTTTCATTTGCACTCTCACCCCTTTCTCTTCCCCTCACTGTTCTCTGTTGGTCTGTCTATTATATAGTTCTATTTGTCTCTCGCTATCCCTACCTATCTCCCCTCTCTGCTCCCTATCAGTCCCTTGGTTCATCTACCATGATACTCTGTCTCTCTTCCACGTCCGCTTTCTCTCCCCCTCCCTCCATCCCTCCATCTGAGAGACAGGGACAGTGAGGGAGGGCTGACAGCAAGCAAAGAGAGAGACAGGCAGACACACTAACTAACTGACCAAAAGACAGATCAAGAGAAAGAGAGAGAGGGGGAAGCGAAAGAACGAGGAAGGCAGAAAGAGATCGAGAGGGTATTGAAGAGACAGACAAAGGGATATGGCAGATGAACCAAGGAAATGGCAGAGAGAAGAGGGGGAGAGGGAGGGAGAAACAACGAGAAACAAAACAGAGAAATACAACAGACAGACTGACAGAGAACAGCAAGAAGGAGAGACAGACAGACAAAAGAGGGAGAGAGAGGAAGGGACATGGACAGAGAAAAAGGCGGGAGGATAAACAAAACTGATGTATTTCCACTACTTGCCTCTCCCCTTCCTTGATTCTTTGAACAAATGAGCACAAATGTAACACTAACAAATTCCGTCACTTGACCTTTGAAAATCCGGTTAGTTGGTGCTGGTGACCTCTTTAATATCCATATTGAATTTAGCCTACAATTATTTATTATCCAAATATAGTTAGTTCATATAATTCTTTGTAATCAAAAGTTCAGAACTATCTAATATATAATGTAAATGAAACTGGTATTCTCCAAGGAGAAGTCCTCATGTTTTCATCTTCTTTCTAGTCATCAACGATCTCGTATCGCAAAATTCTTCTGCAACTCTACAAATCTCTTACCCGGTCACATCTTGATTATGGATTATCCAATTGATCCAATATCCAATATGATTATCCAATTTATAACAGCAAAAAAAACCATTATCCCTATTAGATTCAGTCCAAACTGCCTGCCTGAAGCTCGTCCTTGCGCTGAGGCAACCGAACCTCCCGTTCCATATAGAAGACTTCTCCTCTCTGCTAACATCCTAGCATCAGCTTCTCAATTCTCAAATTTACCTAGCATCAATAATAATATAGTATTTCACCAGCAAAGTTCACTTTCTCAACTCCTCGAACTCAATTTCCTCCTCCCTGTTCATATTCAATTTCCTTCCCTCCCTGACATCCGACTGGAGATTATGAAAGTACCTAAATTAATAACATAATTTACCAAAAGCATATACAAAAATTAATTGCAGAATTCTCTGACCGCCTATTATGTGTTACAAATGGTTCTAATTGCAACTCAAGAATAGTCTATGCGTATTCAATTAACGATCACATAAAATTTGCTCGATTAGAAAACTCTGCCCACATTTACTTTTCCAAGCTCAACACCATCCTCTCCTGCATCTCCTATCTTGATCTAATCCCTCTCCAAAACTACCTTCTCCTAACCGACTCCCTCTCCTCCCTCAAGTCTCTCCAAAATTCCTAACAAATCCCGTAGTCCAACGCATCCAACTTTCAATATTGTCCCTCTATTCTGCTAACTCCCTCATCACCCTCGCCTGAATCCTGGGCCAAATCGGACTTTCCCAGCACGATACAGTTGACAAAGTCGCCAGAAAAGCAACAACCTTCCCCAAAATTACCGACCCCATTTGCTTTGCAGTTTCTGCCCTCAAATCATACCTATACTCACAAATCTCAAAACGTTTGTTTTTAAACTATAAAACTCAATCAAACAACAAACTCAGAGAAACGAAATAGAATCCCGCATTCTGAACAACTTCATCTCAACCAAACAAACCAGAAGAAATCATTTTATTACGTCTCAAAGTTGACTAGACCCATCTCAAACAAACTTTTAAGCCCTCCCCTCTGCCATTACTTTCCTGACAACACTCTCTCTGTAGACCATTTTTTCACCTGCCCTGAACTTGGAAATCTCCGGTCTTCCTTCTCACTTGCCTCACATACTAACTGAACCCTATGTAATGATTCCCAAGCAAATACTCTCTCCAACCTTTTAACTACTAATTTCCTACCACTTCTCTGACTTTTCTCACCAAGTTCATAAGCTGTGTGTGTGCTGTAAAACTCATTGAAAAAAAATTACAGTACACGATAAAGCGCGGATGAACTTGGATTTAGAAATACAAGTATATTGGGGGTCGTATATATATTTCGATAGAGCGTTCTCTCGGGAATAGGAATATAAACATGAGATGTTGCGGAAGTGAATATTTTAAGAGATATATAGGTTTTCGTATATAATGCTAAGTCTAGAAACATTTTTGAATTTACCGTCGCATACACTTTTCTTGGTAAGTTTTCCATTTTATTCTATTGTTTTCTAATCTATATTATAATATATAATATTATATAGATCATGGATTTTGTTCCTCTCTGGAATTCCCGCTTTCTTCCAGTGTATAAATCTACTGCCATATCATGGGCTCAGGCTCAAGGGCGGCTTCCAAGTAGCAAAAAATGCCGCAGCCACCGTGTTGAAATGAAGATTAACTCTTCGCAACATGGCTGCGGCCATTTTTATTGCAACAAATGTAGAGCAGCTGGACGACCTACTACTATTAGCGTGGCCAAAGATACTTGGTTCCAGGATTCGCGCCTCTCTCTGGAAAACAATATCAGGTGAGTCTAATTATATTGTTTTAATTAGTTTCTATTGAACACTCATATTTTGTAGGCTTCTTTATGGATTTGCACACAATGAGACCTATGACCGCGTTACCTTGGAGTGAATGGACTTCTCATTGCCGCCAGATCAACGTACAAGCTTAGGATCAGACACAATTGCCGCTCAGTAAGTGAATATTAATTTGTCTGCCGTATGTTTATTATTGTTTGTTTAGTTACAGCTATGCTAGAGAAATGATTATTGTCGATTTCTCTACTGAACGATGGCATAATCGTTCAAATCGACGAGTCGAAGTTTGGCCATCGAAAGTACGAGAGAGGGCGAATTATCGAAGGACACTGGGTTCTCGGGATGACCTTAGAGGAAACAGAAGATTTCCGAATAGTTAACTGCCCAGATAACAGCAGAAGCGCCGCTACTCTACTGCCTATCATACAACAACACGTGGTCTCTGGATCGATCATCTGGTCTGATTCATGGCGTGGCTATCTTGGTCTATCAGATCTAGGTTATGTTCACGAAGCAGTCAACCATAGTGAAGAATTCATAAGTAAGTTGGTTATATTTTTCATTAGATGTATATATCTTCTGTTTTTAGGTGGTGTCCATACTCAGCGTATTGAGTCTCAGTGGCGTGCAGCTAAGGCTTATTTCCGTGGTCGTCATGTTCCTGAAGAATCGTTTGCTGACCATCTGTGCGAATATCTATAGCGCCGCTGGAACCGCAAATTCATGCGCGATCCATTTGAAGCCTTACTCCAAGCCATTCGTCACCAATACACTGATTTCCGCCGCTGATTACTTTTTCTGTTTCTGTTCGTGTTAATTTTCATGGAATAATAAATATAATGAAATGTTCAATTGATTCCTATGTTATTTATTTATTCGTAAAATAAGGTTAGGTTAAGTTACTTAGATTTTCTGATCTCACAGATTTCCATTTATAAATTAAGGTAGCGGGGGTTTCGGGGGGCGACAGCCCCCCTATTATTCATATAATTCATCTCGGGTTTATCCTAGCATGATATAAATGGGCAAGGAAAGGTGGCAGCATTATCATGGCATGTAAAATGTTCGATTTTTTTCTTTCCGCATATATGCTTAACATATATGTTTAATATCCTATAACTTTTTATAGGGGCGTTTCCGCATGATGTCACCTATGTACATGTATTCCCCAGGAGACGCTCTGTCGAAATATATAGACGACCCCCAAAAATACTTGTATTTCTAAATCCCAGTCTTACTTAAAGCGCCTTTAAGAAAATAAGTCTTAGAATAAAATATTATACATTTTTTTATATGCATAAATTGTATTAATGTTAAATATCAAAAAATGTTACAATATTATTTTTATTCTGTATGAAAATTTTTGTTCATACCTCCTTCAGAGTTGTCACGCTTTGCTCATCTAAAAAACTGGTCATCTCTAATGGCGAAGTGTGAACTGTGTGAGAGTTTTAAGTTTAAGGCGGATCCAGAGAGGAGCTAGGGGGGCTATAGCTCCCCCTCCTTTGTGTATTCAATACACTAGATAAAATGGGTAATTTTTTTTGTTCGGTTGCCGAACATGAGGGGGATCCATGCGCCACTGTGATCATACAAAAGTTGAAAAATATGACAAAGATGTTATGATTAGTGTTGAGGCAAAAAACAGATGAACGGATTTATAACCTAGCAATTGCTGTCGGAAAAGTATTAAATGAAAGTAAAACTTACAAATTTATAAAAGAAACCTGAAAATCATCGTCTGACTACAGCTTTCTTGTAAATCTGGTCGGGAAACAGTCAATGAAATTCATATATGAGTGGCTCAACTCATTTAATTGGCTTGTGTACAGCGAAAAAACATGTGGTTCTACAAATACTGTGTTTTATTTGGCCCAACTGGTGCTGGATCGAGTAGTCAGATAAACTATAGTAGTCTGCTAGCTATAAACATATTGAATAAAAAATTATTTTATGATTATCACAAATATGCAGTTCAAAAGGCGTCAGAATTTTTGAAGCTGATGGAGTCTGAGGATAAGATTGTAGCTGTTGTGTTGGATAAGAGCAAGAAAGCCGTCATTGATGTTAACAAACGTCGCCTACGCCCTATCATGAAAATGGTAATATTTTGTGCCAAAAATAAACTTTCATGAAGAAGACATAGAAACGGTGGTTTGATAAACTACGAATTTTTCGAAGCTTTTCAGGGTTTAAACTAGACTCAGGCGACGTAGATTCAAAATATCACTTTGAAAATCCTAGAGAAACTTGTACTATGATAAGTAAAACGATTCAAAATAAAATAATTGAACTGTAAGGAATAACCATAGTTGAAATAAAAACTGCTATTGTTAAGAATTGAAATCACCGGGGTTGGTTTGACAAACCTTGTTTCTTTCAGCTACCGATTAAACTTGACTCTAACAAAAAGTTGCAGTGTTCAATCTATAAGCAATATGATGGGAATAGTATCGTCTGTATAGACTAAGGTTTCTACTCACACAGTTGATGAAGAAGCTGACAATATCTACTGTGAGGACATTTCTGTTTCATCATAAGAGTTATCTGCAGAAATTGAACTTTATGGGAAAATTGGGAATCGGCAATCCCAAAGGATCTTTCACAAAGCTATGGACATTGCTTTGTCAAAGTGTAATAGAGATTTTTTTCCCAAACGTTGCAATTTTATCACAGATATTCGCTACATTACTGGTCACAACTGCCTCGAGCGGAGTTCTTCTTCCCTGAGAAGAATCAAAACTTATCTCAGATCAACCATGACATAAGACCGATTGAACGGGATTGCACTGGCTCATATTTACAAGGACAGGGAAATTGATGTAGATAAAGTCTTACATCATTTCTTTCAGTCAAAACAAAGACGAATGTGTTCGTCAAATTCGATCATCGACTAACTTATTCATAGCACTGTACTATTGAAAAAGTTGTAACATTAAAGTTTCTTTTTTAATTCGTTGATTTACATCATTATTGTCTTTTGAACTAGTTTTGAACAATTTGAAGTCTTACCCTTCAAATTCAGGATAACTTACCTCATTCTATATATTTTCAGATATGTTGAGCTGAGCCCTCCTTACTTACATCCTGGATCCGCCCCTGAGAGAACATATCAAAAAATCTAAGGAGGGACGTGAAAAATACAGAGCTGATGCAGAGTACGATTTTCTAACAAGCACACTTTTCGTTTCAGCTGGCTTGGAAAAGGTGATTATGTTGACCAGAATTGATATGTACAAAAAAGTTATGTTTTGTCAAAGAATGATAGTTTTTAACGAAACCTTTGTAGCTGTAGGAAAAAAACAGAAAATCAAACCCTTTGCGTGCCCTTAGCATGAATGCATATCAGGCAGACAAAAGGAAGACTTGTTAAGTGCATTCCATGCATTTTTGTTACTCGTTCGTCATGTAAAGAATATAATATTTGGTTATAAATAATAATAATATAATAATAATAATTTATGTCAGCGAACAGTTCCCACCACCAGATGGAACAGTCTTTGCAGCGAATGAAAAAGTTGTATGACTTTGCTGATTTTTATCTTGCGTTCAGTCTGCTAATTCCGGTTGAGACCAGAGAAATGAAGCTGGAGTATTTGTTTGTTTGGCCTGACAACTCATCAATTTACAAACTAAATCATACAACACCCCGGCCATACTTGAAAGACGAGGCTGAAATTGTTGGTTGCTAAGTTGCAAGGAGAGGTTACTTTAATTTATTTTATAAAACAAGTTTTCTTTTAAATGAACCAAAAGAATTGAATTTTATAAAATTCAAAATAACCAAGGGTGGTTTCAAAGAGCCTGCCAACATTTAAATCAAGAGGAATTGCAGAAGAAAGGAAGCGAGCGATTTTACACAATTTGGTTACATTAACACCCGAAAATCGAAGACAATTTTAGCAGAACGTTCCCGTCAATGATGCAGCCGCCGATTCAAGATCGGAGTATGATAATAATTAGTGCGTGAAATTTGTGAAATTTTTTTGAATAATATATGATATGTTTAACTAAAAATCCGTTTTTCAACAAAATGTATAGTTGAGTTTAATGGTGTAATAAGAGGGTTCTTGACTATTAAAGTTAATAAAACTAAATTATTTTTGTCGTTACCATGTTTTCCGTTGGAAAAATACTACACCAAAAAGCAGTAACCGCCAATCAATTGGATTTACTGCTTTTTAATGCAATTTATTTTTACCGATTGTAATAATATACTTTGCTTAGAAGCAATAACCGCCATTTAATGAAATATTTCATAATAATATGAACTCATTCAATGATAAGCGAAATAAACACAGTTATAAAAAAAGATATAAATTTAGCATAAAGTTTTATGTTCTATGTGAACCTAACGGAACTGCTCTCAAGTTATTGATATATGGAGGTCCTGCATATCTTGAGTTATCCGGGAAAAGGAATATCGAAAAAGTTGTATTAGCACTGATGGCAGAGAAATTGGATAAAGGTCATTCACTCTTCATGGATAATTTTTATAACAGCATAAAATTAACTAAGTAGAAAACGTATGTTACCGATCTTTGCGGTCAAACAGAAAAATGAATCCTGAAACAGTCAACAGGAAAAAACTAAAAAAGGTGGTTTAGTTCAACTCACAACGAATATATGTTGTTAAATGAATCGACCGTCGCGAAATTTTGGTAATTTCAATCGAATACAACGCGCATATGCAAGCTGTAACAACTCAACGTGTCTTGATAAATAAATATAGTCAGTTTATGTCAGAAGTTGATCATTGTGATCAGATTCTATCCTATTATTCCTGCGAATATAAAACCCTCATTTGGTACAAATAACTAGGCATTCACAAATTCCTTATTATGCTGCTCACTTCGCATTACCTGTATAGAAAATGGAATACTGAGAATAAAAAAACTTTATATGGACGATAGATTATCTATAATCGACAGGCTGCTTGGACCTTCGCTACCAGAGCCATTGTCAAAAATCAAAATTTCACATCTTCCAGAACATTGTCCCAAAGGTGGAGGGGCCAATGCAAGAATCAAACGCAGACGTAGTAAGGTTTGCTGGGAAGACAGAAAAGTAAGGATTCCATTTATTATTGTCCGTTGTGTCCAAATCAACTCGGAATTTGTTTCCATGTTTTCGTGAATTCCATTCAAAAAAGTGACTTTGTTTACTGTTTCTAGTTTTAAGTTACCTGAGTATTATAACTTTAGTTCAGTTCAATATTCTATTTTTTTACAGTTTCCTTTATGACTGTAACTTTTTACGTTTTAAAGATTACAGCACTAAGATCATTTCGACAGGCACACTGCAAAAGCCTGTATAATTTTATTCGAAAATACTGTCAATGTTGGCCCGTTTCACATTCTGACATCACCAAATGAAATCTATGAGGCTCTATGTTTTATCTATGACCTTTTGTAATAGCCTGTAAGTTAGAGATATCAGAATCATGGAGCAAAAGCCTTTAAGTTAGGTTAAGTTGATATGTTGTTGGGTTTAAGTGAATGTACCTTAGTGAATCAAGAAACAAGTAAGTACAAACTTCTATCATTTTATTCAAATAATATAAATATATCATCATCTTACCATCAAAGGTGCACCATCCAGTGATGAAACCGTAAAGTTTACTAAGGACGATCCTGGTATAAAGGATGGTCAAGACGATGATGAATATTTCCCTGGCAGTGAGAGTAACTAATTTCAGGGAATGAAATCATTCAAAATAGAGAAGAACCAACTGAAAAAGTTATCCAAAATGAAAGAGGTAGTGAGCCGATAAGATATGAAGAACAGAGAATTGGAAATTAAGTTGAGTGCACTGAGAATGGATCATCAGGGAAAAAACGCACAAGAAGAGGAGAAAGTGGTTGCTTTGGAGAATTTTTTAAGTCTTTATCTCGAATGGAGTCACACTATTGTCGACAAAATACTAGAAAATTATACCTTGAGCCAGTGTTTCAAACCAAAATGGATGTCTAGAAGCTGTATCAAGCTGATGTAGAAAAACCAGATAGACCATGTACCTCGATAAGACCAGTGTGATACTCGTGTGACCTTCAAAGCAGGAAGTTGTTCACAAGAAGATTTTGAAGCTCATCAAAATCGAAAGACTCTCGCAAGAAAAGAAAAGGAGGAGGACACCTAAGGAGCTCACTTTGTTGCTATAATGGAATGACAAGGGGTCCTCTTATCTCCAATAAGCTTCAATACTTCCTCACTATTACAAAATGAAGTTATGTGTTCACAATTTCACTTTATTTGACAATAAAAACCACCAAGTAGTATGTTAAGTCTGACACGAAGGTGAGGGATTATCGAAAGATCAGGATGTTATACTCTGGAGTGACGGCGCAGGATACCAGAACAGAAACCACAATTTATCAAACGCTCTGCTGAAATAGAGTGGTGAGCTCAACATAAATATTATTCAAAAATACTTTGAGGTAGGACACACGCAAATCGAATGTGACTCTATCCATGCACATATTGAGAGGAAACTCAAGAACAAAGTGATCTACACACCAGCAGATTATTTTAAAGTCATCCAGATGCAAGAATTGAACCTGTCCACATGAAGTTGAATATTGTGACCACACAACTTTCATGGACCAAATTGAGGCCGACCCGGTCGCACAGATGGAGATCCAAAAGTCAATGACTTGCGTGCGATTAAATATTCACCATCTAAACAGATATTTTACAAACTTGATTTTGAAGAGGATTGGACCATGCTTGAGAACAGAAAGACGAAAAAACAAATTTGAAGGTGGAATTATAAGATTGTTTTGTGCTCCGCTGAAAATAAAAATTGATAAAAACAAAGATTTACAAGACCTGAAACGTGTTATTCCCAAAGATTGCCATAAGTTTTACGATGATATCGGTCATCAAATAGGTTAAGATTTTATTGCTAGATCGAAATTAACGAGTGTTGACTAATTTTAATTGTTTCATTTTACCCTTGATATTCAAGAACTTGTTTATTTATTCATTTGTATTTATTTTATTACTATTATTATTTATTTTTTTTTATTTTTACCCATTTCAATGTTTTTTGTTCACACTTTACAGTTTTAACTTGGATTAGGGGTTTTAAAAATCTGATTTATTTTTAAAAATCTATTTGTCTTTTTGTAATAAGCTACTTATTAATAATAAAGCAATTACAATAAATTCGATTGTTTTACATAACAACTCCCCATTTCCTATGAGGGCAAAAGCCTGTGAGAACCTGTAACTTATAGGTAAATATCTGTAATTTATGAAATTGGGTTTAAATCTTATTTCACAAAAGTGAAAACCAAAAATTTCATTTAGAAACATTCCCTTTTTCTCTTAGCTTGCAATAAAAATAGAACATAAATTGTGAAGTTTATAAAATAAAACATATGCAGTTTTATTCGCCTCATGAACATGTTTAGTTTTGGCACTTACAGGCTTTTGGAACGTGGCGGGGAGCCGGTAATACTGAAACTGCCGAAAAAATCCCGCATACCATCTTGAAGTGCATAAACTATATTAGCATCTGCTCCAAAATGTACGATTTTCAATACATTTATTTTGTAGTAAATACTTTTTGTCGAATTACCGTTGTTACATAATTATTATGATCTCGTGTATTACATCAATAATCATTATGTTTCTTGTAAAATTATTCTTGTTAATGAATGTTTTTTACATACATAATATTGTTTAGTACATAGGTATAAGCTATTCTGTCCCTTCAGTTTGCTTCACCTTCAAGTGACGAATGTTTCGTCATTCCGTTTTCTATTTTGGATAGAACTATTGATCTTTATATTTTTAAATATTATCAACTCATATTGTTTTTTTTGTACTGTGTCGTAGTGACAATTAATTCAGTGTGTTGTAGTTTGTGGTGAAACATTTATATATTTGTGTCAAATTTTCCTATTTTCTTATTGTAATTGCAAAATGAAGTGTTTTATTCGCAATACATCTACTAACGAGAAGATTACTTCGTTCTCCTCGAAAGAAGAATCTTTCAAACAATGTCAAAGTGGGCTACGCTTCAGACGAATAAAAAACTTAAAATAATCGGATTTAAGTTTAAATTTGAATTATTTGAATAATAACGGCGATTATCTCTCGTGCTACAGGAAATATACGCCTATACCAGTTTATTATAGAGAAAAATATGCCTTGTTGATACAAGCTGTGAGTAGAAAATATTTTTTAAATTTTAATTGATGTTCAATGTTCAATAATAGTGCATGTATAACTGAATCAATTTTTTTTAAATGAATTCTTGTCAACAACTAATGTATTTTAGAGAGTTTATTATATTTGAATTTTCAAAAAAATCGCGATTCTTACTCAGGTAACTGAATTCCTATCTTTCTCAAAATGGCTCCTGAAGAGAATTTTCAAGTCAGGCAGAATACGATATTCCTTTGTACCTTTACTTAACAATAGGGCTAAGAGGGCCGTGACGTGCAACATATCTGGAAAGAGTCCTTTCTTACGGTACCTATAAAAGCAATTGTTTAAAAGAAGCATGAGGACGATGAGTATCCCTGTGTATCTCGAGGTGAAAACATCGAAGTATAACATAGTTAGTGAAGTAACAAAGTGATTATCAAACGTGACAAAAAATCAGAAGTGCGGAAAAATCAAACCCGCGACGAATGGGGTCCCAAGACCTTACGGAAAAACTATAGCGACATGAAAGTGCGTACATCCGAATAAGTTCGGTGAATAGCAAAAAGTGAGTGTGAAGGGGAAAACCCTAAAGACTATTGAAAACCTTAAAATGACCGAAATGAACGGCAACAAGAAGATGAAACCTAATGACAACAACCTCAGCAACACGATGGACGAAGATCAGGATATGATCCATCCCAGTGTACCAACGAAAAACAAGTTTGGGGTTCTCAATAACGAGTATCTCGACCAAAGAGAAGGAAGCTCGAGCAGCGCGCCCAAAAAACGCGAAAAAACTCTGCCTCCCCTAGTTCTACTAGGTACAATACCCAAGTACGACGAGATAGTGAAAGAAATCACTCACATTATAGGATCTAGAGACTTTCGTCTCGTTATCAACCGGAATAGAAGAGAGACAAAGATTCACTCGAACAACAAGGAACATTACGATAAAGTGAAAAATGAATTTAAACAATCACAAAGCGAATTCTTCACCTACACAGATAGGGATGAAATCCTAAAAAAGTTGGTGATGAAAGCAGCTCCAGACCTAAGCCTCGAGGCAATCAAAGAAGAAATGTTAAGTGAACACCACATAAAAGTGGAGAAAATAATTGCTATGAAATCGAGGAAAGAAAACATCGAAAGTCATAGCTACCTCCTTCACTTCAAAAAAGAAGTGAATCTGAAAGAAGTCAAAAACATAAGAGGAGTACAAAATATTGGAGTCAAATGGGAAATGTATGCAAAGAAATACTTAGAATGTGGACAAAATCGAAAGACAAAAGGAGAATAGATATAAGCCCAAGACACCTCCAATAAAAAGAACATTCGTAAGTTCAAAAATAAAAGAAAATGTTAGCTTTGCTGAAGCCACCGCCGGCCCCAGCAACAACAAGACAACAACCAAAGCCTACGAGTAGTGACAACGTGAAAGACAAAACGACCTAGCTCAGCGAACTAATGAGAGAAATAAACGATATATGCAACATAGATATCTATGTATAAGTATACTATCAAACTTAAAACAAGAGATTCTAGGAGCAAAAAACTTTTTTGAAAAAGCTCAGATATTCATGAAATACGAAAACATATATAATGGACCATAAACAAATAAACAAAAAAATGAAAATTATACAATGGAACGCAAATAGTATGAGGAAAAAGATATACCAGCTGAGAGAAATGGCCAACAGGAAAAAACCTGACATAATAATAGTGACGGAAACGAAGTATAAAGATAACAATACACCTCCTTTTATTCCAAACTATTCACTAACTTACAAAAATAACGAAAACAAGTCCGAAGACGGTGTAGCTATATATACAAAGACGAACATTGAATATAATAAAATAGAAACGCAGACAAAATCATTAGTAACGACAGGCATCAGAATCGGCAACACAGACATTTATGGAAACCGACAGCAAACAATTCAGTAAACAAAAGACAACTTAAAAAGACAAGAAATCGAAAGCCTAATGGAGGGAAATCAAAGTGTCATAATGGCGGGTGACATGAACGCTTGGCATACCGATTGGGGTGTGAACTCTGCGCTCTCAATGAAAATACTGTTTCTCGTGGTTTTATTATTATATAATTTCTTCATTCGTCATTTAGTGGTGAACTAATTCGGACGCTTTTTTTATATTTCTCAATTTAATACTTTTATTACTTATTATGAAATTACTTCACCAAAATTTATAACTTATGAATTCAAAAGTCGAAATATTTATATATATGTATATATATTAGAAAAAAAATGACATCGATAAGAGGTGAACTTTATGAAAAATTATTTAACACTTATAAAAAGTGTTATCCGCATAAAAAATCAATGATCGCCAAGAAAATGTTAACAAGATTTGGAGTGATCTCAAACAAGAATACAAAAGTGATGGCAAGCAATTTGAAGTGAATATTCAAAATATCATTGAATCTTTAAATCAAAAGATAACTCAAAACAAAGCAAGAAATTCAACGTTTTTCACAAGTCTTAAGGAAAGTCAAAAACTTTTTTTTTGTACCTAGTTTATATATTTACTGTTATCGGGGTTATATCAATATTATTATCCTGAATAATTTCTATATTCTATAGATTTATAGTGTAAACTAGCCTATAAGCCACTATTTTATTAAATCAATTTTATTAATCCATATTTATAATCAATTTTTTGTTTTTTTAGCCACAAAATACAGTCAAAGATGGGCCTCAAGCGTCAACGAGTAAAGAAGATATTCCATCACAAAAAACAGTCTCTACTGAAAATATCTTTCCTTGTCAAGAACAAATGTGCAGTTCAAAAACAGCTACACACGCCCAAGATGAGAGCAAAAAAAAATTTGAGTTATGGAATCAAGTTTAAATTCATTACTTTTGCAAAGAGATTCTGGATTGTCTACAGTTGGACTTAATAAAGAAATAAAAAAACTAAAAGACAAAATAGAAACTGAAAAAAAATCTCTCAAGCGTAAACAACTAGCTCAACAAAGATCATCGAAACCCCGTGCAATAAAAAAAAGAAAGCTTGAAAATGTTTGTCTTGAGCATCCGGATGTAGCAGAAAAATTAAAAATAAGAAGCAATCCAGGTCGGCCGAACTTAGAAGAGGATCAACCAGCTTTATTGCAAACGATCATGAAAATTGCCATCTTTGGTAGCTCTGCTGACGAAAGACGTAGAACTGAAACAGTAAGAAGCTGTAAAAATTTAGATCAGTTACACGAGCAATTAAAAACTTTAGGTTTTCAACTTAGGTTTCTCTTCCAGACCATGACTGGGTAGTGGCTGCTGGACTAGATTTTGAAATGCTCAGACAAAGACTGCTGTGGGCAAACTAAAAGTAGTTTGAGAAGTTTACTTCCAAACGGATTTTTGCCTCCACCAATTAAATTACAACAAACTCAAAATGGATTAAAGGTATCGCAAGTGAATTCTGAAGATGGTAAATATTTTAATTTATTTGCACGTCTTGCAGTGAAACTTCAGCCTGTAGCTGAAGATTTTCAACAAATTCCTTACGATTGGTTTTGTCCGTCAATTCACGATAAATTAGCAAGCAGAACATGCAAAGAATGTAGTCTATATCACACATCTAATAAAATTCTACTACAGCATTTATAAAATTTACATCGAAAAAGAAAAGATGAAGTAGTTCAACGCATACAACCAACTTTCATCGCAGCTCGACGAGCTCGAGAACCATTATGCGTATTAGGAGATGAAAAAGATGGCACGGAAAATGCAGAATGGATAGATGACGATTAAGTGGAGGGTAGTTTTGAAATAAATGAAAAAGAAGAAGAAGAAGATGCTGCAATACCGATTATAGATATTTCGGCGCATTTACAGAATCCTTGGACTTCTGATTAATAAAAATATTATTTATTTATTTGTTATGAAAGATATTTATTATATTTTATTATAAAAACTAAAGAAATATTTAAATTTTCAAAATTTGTGTACTATCAATTGAAATTTACCATCTAAAGGGGGGGGGGAGTTAGTTTTTGTGACGATATTTATAGGGGGGGTCACAGAAAGCGTGACATAGCGTGACAATGGGGGAGGGGGTCAGAAAAAACTGATTTTAGCGTGACGTATTTTATGAACGGCCCCAAACGGAAACGACAAACAACGTCAAATATATCGAAATATCAGACAATGACATATACGACTACAAGAACGCCAGATGGGATAACTTTCGACAACGTTTAAACAAAAACATCAACATTAACCGTTTCATAGACGACGCAGAAACAATAAACAAAGAAATAACAAAATTGACAAAAACATTACAAAAAGCAATGACAGACCATATACCGCTAATAAAGTATAAGACAAAAAACACCAAAATTAACGAGGAGACAAAAGACATGATAACGATGAAAAACATACTAAGGCGACAATACCAAAGACACCCGACACTCAAATTACGGGGCAAAATCTACGAAATAAATACAGAAATCAACACCAGACTCGAATCACTTGAAATAGAACAATGGCATGCAAGAATTAGAAAAATAAACGAAAGCAAAAAAACTTTTGGAAAATGATCAAGGCCAAGAAAAATAGAAATAATAATGAAATACCGCCACTAATAATGGATGACATTCTGATCCAAGACCCAAGCGAGAAGCTGAATGCAATAGCCGAGCAAATAAGAAGAAACCATAATCTAACTAGTCACAAGTAAAACCATGAAACGAAATAATAAACCAAAAAAACGACGAAACAACAAGCACATTCCAGAAGAGGTAAAATACATCATAGAAAAAATGAAGAATAAGGCGCCAGGTGAAGATAGTATCCAGGCCATTGTTCTAAAAAATCTTCCCAAAAAGGCTGTAGTTCAGCCGTACTACATAATTAATGCAGCAATAAGACTAAATTATTTCCCAAAACCATGGAAAAATGCTAATATAATTCCGATCCGAAAACCAAAGGAAGAAGCCAACCGGCCAGGTAGCTATAGGCCCATATCTCTTCTTAACACCATGAGCAAGATATGGGAGAGAATTATACAAAAAAGAATTAACTCACCTAGAGAAGAAACAAATAATTCGATCAGAACTGTTGGAGTATAGCAACGATGCGCACACTAAATATAATTGTGCCTGTGCGAAATAAAAATGCCAGGTAGACGGGAAACCAAGAGAGCCAAATTTTATTGCTCTTCCCCTTCCGTCTGAAGAGCCCCGAAGGATGACCCACCACGGTCAGTCCGCCACCAGCCCACGCGACAGTCAGTCGCATTCAGCAGTTCACATCCAGTTATCAGTGTTTATACAAAAGTGTTTTTTACAGTCCATTCATTTATAATTAAACGAAAGACTTTTTCAAGTGCATTTTATATACTGCGTTACGTGCATACTTTTATTCATGTATTATTGTGCTTCATTTATGTATTATTAATAAAGTCAATCTAATAATACTTATTGTTTATTAACATTTAACAACAGGTTATGGGCCCAGCCCAATAATACAATAAAGTAAATAAATAAAAGTGCTCATAAAGTTAAGTAACGCAGTATAGGACAATTTAAAGTTAAACACTGAAGTGAACTAAAGTAAAGTGAATTTTTCGCACGATGGCAGAAAGCGTAAGGTATAACGTGCAAAAATTGAACAGTGACAATTACTCCACATGGAGTTTCAAAGTGAAGTTGCTATTGATAAAAGACGGTTTGTGGGACGTGGTTCGTCAAGATAAAGATGCGGCCACTACAGTTCCCCCCGCAGCCGGAGCCGACACCGCCGCGATCGCTGCTGCTGCCGCAGCTACTGCTACAGCCGTTACCGCTTGGCAGAAGAAGGATCAAGACGCTCAAGTCGTGATTGGCTTGACAGTTGAAGATAGCCAATTGCGATTCATCAAGGAGAAGAAAACGGCGCACGATCAATGGGAGGCATTGAAGTCACATCACCAAAAGAATACAACTTCAAATAAGGTACACCTTTTAAAGCGCGTTGTTCGCATGACTCTCGAAGAGAGCGGAGACATGGAAGCTCACGTTGCGAAAATGTCAGAATATTTTGATAAGCTCGCTGCACTAGGCGTAGAAATGAAGGACGACGTAATTGCTTGTTTCTATTTATCGAGTTTGCCGGAGTCTTACGACACTCTCACTACGGCTTTGGAGAGTAGGCCCGAATCAGACCTCACCTCTGAATTCGTGAAGAGTCGATTAATCGACGAATTCATGAGGCGCAAAGGGGCTCAAGAAGTAAGGGAGATTTCAGGCAAAGAAACAGCGATGTAGGCCGAGCATAAAGCAAATAGCAGCGGCAATCAGACATCCAAAAGAAGCTGTTTCTTCTGCAAAAAGGAAGGGCACATCAAGGTAAACTGCAATAAATATAAGGCCTGGAAAGCGAAGCAGGAAAAGGGCAATAAAGTTTCCGAGGAGCGCGAACAGACAGGAACTGCTTACACGTGTCGCGAGATTTGTCTAGGCGCAAGGACAACAGAATACAGCTGGATTGTGGACTCAGGCGCAACGAGCCACATGGTGCAGTCTCGAGAATTTTTCGACAAGATAGACCCCAGTAAAAAGGGATTTGTCTGCCTCGCAGACGAGACGAGAGCGGCAATCGAAGGCAAGGGGTCTGGGGCCATAAAGTGTTCGGCCGACGGCGAAAAATTTTCACAACTGCAAATAAACGACGTGCTGCTCGTTCCCGGTTTGGGGACAAATTTATTGTCGGTTCGGAAAATGACCAACGACGGCTACGAAATTATTTTTAAAAAGGATAGCTGCAGCATCGTAAAAGATGGAAAGGTGAAAGCAGTCGCGCGCGCCCCCTCAAATTCAGATCTCTACGAGATAAAGACAGCGCAAAGGGCCTGTACGGCCAATCAAGTCGTAAAAGAAAAAATCAGCGAAGGACACACCGAAAGCTGCCAACATGTTTGGCACCGACGTCTCGGGCATCGAAATCCAGATGCTATAAAGGAGATGGCAGCGAAGGGTCTTGCTACCGGCATCCAGGTAATCGATTGCGGTATGCGGGAAATCTGCGAGTGCTGTTTGAAGGGCAAGATGCCTCGCTTAGCATTTCCAAAACAGTCATTTAGCAAGACAAAGGCTCCACTCGATTTAATGCACACAGACGTCTGCT
Source organism: Diorhabda carinulata (assembly GCF_026250575.1). Lineage (NCBI taxonomy): Eukaryota > Metazoa > Arthropoda > Insecta > Coleoptera > Chrysomelidae > Diorhabda > Diorhabda carinulata. The sequence goes on from NC_079467.1 coordinate 12,378,240, forward strand.
CAATGCCGGAGCTCACGGTCGGTCGTAAAAAGTATGTTTTAACCATCATCGATGATTTTTCGAGATACACGCACTTGTATCTTTTAGAGCATAAGAATGAAGCTACGAAATTCATCAAGCAGTTTGTGCAGATGGGGAAAACTCAGTTCAACAAGACCGTCAAGATGATCAGATCAGATCGAGGCCGTGAATACGTAAATAATGATTTACGCGGATATCTGCAAAAGGAAGGGATTCGCATTCAGTACACCTCGCCCTATTCGCCACCGCAAAACGGCGTCGCAGAAAGAAAAACAGGTATTTGACAGACGCTACAAGATGTATGCTTTCGGACGCTCAGCTAGGCAAACAGTTTTGGGGTGAGGCAATTCACACTGCATGTTATTTGCAAAACAGATCGCCTACGCGAGCGACAGGTAAAACACCATTTGAATTATGGTACGGCATCAAACCAGACTTAAAGCATCTACACATTTTTGGCTGCGTAGCTTACAGACACATCGACTTACATTCAAAGTATATTGAATCGTTTTGGCCTCCAGGACGCAAAAATTTCACGTATTCCACTAGATCAAGGCTATTTTAAAAACAGACAGATATATCAAGAACCAATGCCGAACAGCGAAAGATATCAGCAATTAATCGGATCATTGCTTTATTTAGCAGTGAATACAAGACCAGACATTGCTGCTAGCGTAACAATTTTGAGCTAGTACAATAAGGCGCCTACGATGACCGATTGGACCGAAGCGAAAAGAATCGCTCGTTATTTAAAGGGCACAGCAGACTACGAGCTTCGTCTAGGGGAGAAAAACGAAGCCCTCGGACTAATTGGCTATGCAGACGCAGACTACGGCGAAGATCGTAAAACCAGAAAGTCCCACAGCGGCTACCTGTTTCAGTTATTTGGTTCGCCGATCAGCTGGGCATGTCGTAAACAAGACTGCGTTGCCGATTCATCAACGCATGCAGAATACATCGCTCTTGCGGAAGCAACTCGCGAAGGTTTGTGGATACGCTATCTACTTGAAGATTTCGAACGAAAAACACAAGAGACCACGGTAATTTATGAAGATAACCAGAGCTGTTTGAAGCTTGTCGAAAATGGAAAATTCAGCAGCCGCAGCAAACACATCGACATAAAATACCATTTCATCAGAGACATAAAGAAGAAGAGCCTCATGAACTACGAGTACTGCCAAACAGATGAAATGATTGCTGACATGCTAACAAAGTCATTAGGAAAAAACAAGCTACGATACTTTGCAGAAAAAGGCGGATTAGTATGTCAATAAATCACTGCAGGTGTGCGTTCGTTGAGGAAGGGTGTTGGAGTATAGCAACGATGCGCACACTAAATATAATTGTGCCTGTGCGAAATAAAAATGCCAGGTAGACGGGAAACCAAGAGAGCCAAATTTTATTGCTCTTCCCCTTCCGTCTGAAGAGCCCCGAAGGATGACCCACCACGGTCAGTCCGCCACCAGCCCACGCGACAGTCAGTCGCATTCAGCAGTTCACATCCAGTTATCAGTGTTTATACAAAAGTGTTTTTTACAGTCCATTCATTTATAATTAAACGAAAGACTTTTTCAAGTGCATTTTATATACTGCGTTACGTGCATACTTTTATTCATGTATTATTGTGCTTCATTTATGTATTATTAATAAAGTCAATCTAATAATACTTATTGTTTATTAACATTTAACAACAAGAACAATTCAGATTTAAGAAAAATCACACAACTGAACTACAGCTAGCCAGGATAATAGACCATACGAAAACGGAACTTAATAAAAAACGAAAGACAGGACTAGCCACGCTCGACCTAGAAAAAGCCTATGACACAGTGTGGGAGAAAGCACTTATAATATACAAGATGAAAACAACACAGATACCAACGAAATCAATAAACAGTTACCTCACGGAAAGGAGATATGAAGTCAAGTTTAAACATAGAAAAAGTAACATATATACCATGCCCGAAGGACTCCCGCAGGGAAGTGTACTTTCTCCGACACTGTTCAACATTTTCATAAACGACATACCGACTAATGAAAAAACAAATATAGCACTATACGCAGACGATACCGCAATATATACATCATCATTTCAAAGGAAAATTATAACAAAAAATCTAGAAACACATATAGCAGAAATAAACGAATACTGTGACAAATGGAAAATCGAAATCAACAAAGAAAAAACCCAGTTTATGATATTCGCAAATGACACCACACCGACACCATCGACAATAAGAATAAATAACCAAATAGTGAAAGAAGACAAAACCATAAAATAACTGGGAATTCACCTCGACAGGAAACTGAATTTTGGAAAACACGTGGAAGAAACAAGAAGGAAAGCCCTAATTAGTAAAAGACATATACAACCCTACATTTACAAAACTCCCAACTGGAAATAAACTAAAAATTGCATTATACAATGCTTACGTCAAATCTATTTTATTATATGGCTGCTCGGTATGGTGCTCGAGAACAAATATCAATTTCAAAAAATTACAAACAAAAGAAAACACCTGCTATAGACTGATAGCTGATAAAAATAGATTCGAAATCAATAACAAAGAACTACAATGGAAATTCCAGTATATACCTATTAAAGATACAATAAAAACCAGAGCGACAAAGTTTTACAAAGAAAAGGTGAAATCCAACACACTGACAAAGAGAATTGGACAACAACAGATCAATAACTCATACCGATACAGACAGATAAACAATAAACCTGAATAGACGGCCAGGTAGATAACATAAATGTATTGAAGGTCAGATAGATATATACCTGAAAAAGGGGTCGGGCAACTAAGCACCTGGAAACACCATCTTCAAAAATCAAAGCAAATTCCGTCTCAAGCCGAGAAAACAGATGGGAGGATAGATAAAATGGCAAAAAATCAAATCGCAGAAAACTAAAAATAACCCTGGTGCAACAGCGGAACAGGAAGATTGGAAATGAGAAAAAATGCCTCTAAAAAGACGAGAAAACCAAGCGGAAAGGCAATATCAAATAATAAGAATAATAATAATAAGCATGAGGACTAACTCTGAAATCTAAAAGTGACTATTTACCTTCAGTTTCCGCATATTTCAAGCAACGAAAATTTGTATTATAAAAAATGTAGTTTCTAAACTTGTTTCCCAGGATCAAATAGTATTTTTGAAAAAATTTATCCTACAATAATTATTAAACAGTTTATTTTTAAAAGAAATATCAATTTTTTGAAAAAAAAATTATTTAAAACTCTTGTACAGCTAGAAATTTTTCGTATAACAATCATTCTTGCAAGAATAATAAATTTAACCAAAAAATGAATACGAATATTAAAAGATATTGAAATAAAAAAGATTGTAGAAACGAAAGAAAACCAGAACACTTCATAGAATGATTATATTCAGCATACTATATAAATATATGTTGCTGGGTTCGTGATAAGGTTAGAAAATTTTTTATAAACGTTTCACAAATAATGACGCGTTTGAAATAATTTCAATAATTATTCTCTCTGATTTTAATACTCTCTACATCATAAAAAAACGTCATTTCATATAAAAATATATAATGCTATATGATTATTTATAGAATCAACCGAGTACTTTACGTGATAATCCTCCAGCAGAACCAATGGAAGTTTCAGATGATCAAAAGGAAAACAATATATCTGAACAGAGCAGTGATAATACAATCACGAAAACTTGCGGGTGCTGGGAGAAGAGAATAAAAAAACGTCGGGAATACCCAGTTAAACATAACAATAATTTGGTTAAAAAATCAGAGATATGTTGCTTGTCTTAAATGATGAAAATATTGAGCAGAGAATATGTGAATCATCATGTATCTACTATCACAGTGCATGTAGACATAGTTAAATATAAAAGAGCAATAGCAGAACAAAATGAAGAAGATTCTGAAGCTCAATTGTGGTCTGAAAAACGTCAAATTCATCATCAAGCATTCCAGATATTAGAACGTAAAATAATTTGTGATTTTGAGAATTATCGAATGGAGCATTTGCAAGCTAAAGTTTTACATAAATATGATGAGGTTTTAGCTATTGAAACAACCAAGGAGCATAGCTACAGAAAAATTATTCATAAAAAAACATGAGATTGGATCATGATATAAACTACGCGATATTGCTTACTCTCTTCGTCATGATATATTAAACGTAAAGACTAAAAAACCACGAAAAATAGATTCAGCATATATCACAAAAGGAGATTGTGATATTCCGGATTCATTGCAGTCCTTCATTTATCATTTAATAAAAGGTCCAAATTTACGCAACTATCGGATGAAGATACCACAAGAATAGAATCAATATGCAGCTATTTGATTTATATAGTGTATAAAGGAAGAATAAAGCCCGCAAAGCATATAATGTTAGGATCATCATTAAAATCATTAACTGGAAGTAAAAAAATATTGACAATTTTAAATAAATACGGTCATTGTGTGTCATCTTCTGTAGCTGAGGAATTAGAAACAGAAATGACATATACTGCATATGAAGAAAATAGTATAATACCAGCAGGCACCATCAGAGATGAAGATTTATGTACCCACGTCGCATTCGACAATTATGATCGTTTTGTCGATACAATAAATGGCAAAGAAACACTTCATGATATTGTTGGCATTATCTATCAATTCAAAGCTGACAATCACGAAAAAACAATTGATAATGATGAATCACCAGACAATAATACTTCCATATCAAGATCAAATAAAAGACGTAAATTTGATGTTATTCCTCGCGATATAGCTACATATCCAAAAACACCGACAGCTGCTACATGTCTCCATCCGTACGAATTTTTAGAAAATATTTCAGCAGAAAATTATATTTTGAAACATGATGCAATTTGGGCAATTTCAGTTACATTTGTACCACAAAATCCAATGTGGGTTGGTTTCAATAGTCAAACTTTAATAGATAATAGTGAGCTACAAATAGTTGACTATTTACCACAAATCAATACATCTCCAACATCTTATACTACAGTTCTGCAAACTTTGAAAAATGCACAAGACATTGCCAAGCAGTGTGAACAAGAAAACATAATAGTTCTGTATGATTTAGCCATTGCAAGGATGGCAAGGAAAATTCAAATCACCGAAAGTTCCACTTATGACAACATTTTCATCAACATAGGGGCTTTTCACATACAAATGGCATTTTTTAAGGCTCTTGGTAAATACATCGATTCTTGTGGTATTGAGGTTGTACTTGGAGAATGTGAAATTCTTGCTTCTGGTTCAGTAAACGGGTTTATAAATGCCAAACACTTCAAACAATGTAAAAGAATTCATCACATTATTGCTGGTGTAATCCAATCATTACATTTTGAGTAATTTATAAATGAAAATGAAGATTTACTGGATGATTCATTTGTTCTCGATTTAATAAACATTTCGACAGAATTGAACACCGATATAATCTTAACCATTGTATTAAAAGAATTACTAGGGAAATATCAAATTTTTATTAAATCAACGTTAGAAGGTAAACATGGAAAAACTGCTCAATTTTATCTACAGTACGTAGATTTCATGAATATATATTTTCGATTTTCGAAAAGTATTGGGACTAGCAATTTCAATCTTTATATCGAGCCTCTTTCTGAAATACCTGACTTATTCTTCATTTTTAATCAGCAAAACTATGCTAGATGGATCCTAATATACCATAAAAATTTAATAGATATGAGAGATAACAATAATTCCGCTATTTCAACATTTTTTACGAGATGCTTTTGGGATCAAACGAACGAATAAAAATATAGCCAGAGTTCTTATTGTTCTCACATTAGAACAAACTGTTAATGCAGATGCAGCCAACAAATTGACTGGAATTACTCATTTTACAAATTCTATCTCGGCCAGAGTCCATGGTAGGATCCCGGAGATTTTATCTCTAAAAATAGAAGAAAAGAAAAAACTTATCAAAACTCTTTCAATGATGCATATAATAATTGTTATTGAATGACAGAAAATTTTCAAGGTAGAACATGTTTCAAATGAAAAGTATAATAAAATAAATATTATGCAATGTATAAAATAGTTATTTATGTAATAAGTGTGTAAGGAGTTACATGATGAAAAATATAGAATATTCTAAAAATTAAATAGTAAAAAGATCATATTTTGTAAACATGTGTCAGCATTGATTTTAATATAAACATAGGATCATTTTAGACACTTAGTATTGAATTGTAGTTAATTCGCTTGTGAAATTAATTATGTTCATTCAACTTTATAAAAATATTTCTTAATACTACAGCACGAAATCTAGGGTCATCGAGGGACAGGACTTCAGAAAACTGTAACTGCCAAGTCTCCTCATTTTTTTTATTCCTTTTAATCTATCCTTATCAAAATTTTGAGTAAGGAAGAGATGATTTATTGATATTTGAATACTGAACTTTTTATGAACGATTTATATAATTTATATATTTAATAAGTTAAATATAAAAGATAATCCAGATACTTCAAAAATGGGTACTGCAAAGTTCAAAAATATTAACTGGGAATTATTTAAATTGAAATTAGAGAAAACTTTATGATGGAGATATAAATACCCCTAACAAATTTATATATAGATGTGAAAAATTAATTGAAACGCAATATATAATGATCACGATATAAATACATACTAGGCTAAAATTGAAGAAGCTTTAATCCAATGTTTTGCAAATAGACGTGATCTATATTGTATATTAGAAGAATTAACACGAACAAGACTCTTTAAAAACGAATATCTGAAAACTTTTGGAAATAGGTTACAATTATTAAAAAGTCAACGAACAATAACTTATTAGAAGTGTCAGTGTAAAGTTTGACGTCAAAAAAGTAAATCAGAGTTACGCAATAAATTAAAAGAAAAAAGATGTCCAATCAATTTGTGAAAATCAAAAAATTGAAGTATCGAGCCATCATCAAGTAGCTGTATTTAAAAGGGTTAGGGGGTAAGCAGATTATGGATGAGACTTGGGTACATTTCTACGATCCAGAAACAAAGCAACAACCGATGGAGTGGCGACACTCTGGTTCTCCAAGACAAGTTTCTTGTCCAAAAATCTGCTGGAAAAGTTCTTGATTCAGTTTTTTGGGTCTGCCACGGAGTAATCATGATTGATTTTTTGGATAGGTGTAGAACAATAACTGGAGATTACTATTCGACATTAGTGACCACTCTACGGGAAAAAAATAAAGAGAAAAGACGCGTGAAGCTATCCAAAGGTGTTTTGTTTTTGCAGGACAACGTCCCTGCACACAAATTTCATGCTGCCATGCAAATATGCGTGATTTGGGGTTTGAATTACTAGAACACCCCCCTTATTCACCAGATTTGACTCTTTCCTCTCTTTCCTCAACTGTAAAAAAAATTTAAAAGGTCGTAAATTTACTTCCAACGAGGAGGTAATAAAAGATGTGGAGGAAATTGTGGACTGTATAATATTCATTTTATTATCACAATAAATGATTTCAATAAACTTAACATGATAATGCAAATAAAAAAATACTAATGTATTTGTGACAAAAGATGATCGTTAATGCTATCTGACAACTCCCTGAGTTCTGTATGAGACTCTTTTGTAATAGGCGATTTTTCCAAGATGTCTCTTATTTGATTATAAATCATTAAATTTTTATTTTCATATCTGTCCGAAAGTAATTTCCACGCCGTTTCATAGTTGTTGGTGTTTATATCTAGCTTTGCGATTAGTTTACGTGGCTCGTCGGAAACCGACGTTTTTAGATGTTAAGACTTCTCTATAGGTGTTAGAGAATTATTCGAATTAACTAACGCCTCAAAAAGATCGCGAAATTCCATCCACTTGTTATAATTTCCATTCAAAAATCGGAATCCGGATAGGCTCGAGTCGTATCTGCCTATGAATATTATTAGCGTTACTTGAGCTTGCAGCCGATGGATGTGTGGTTATCATCCCCACGATTGTTACTAACTGCTAAATTATTATAAGAATTGATTACCGTAATATCAGTTTAGTGATTTCTTTGTTGATTTGTGCTTGTTCTGTCATGATTTCAATTAAACTTATTGAAATATTAATAAATATCAAAGTATTCCACAAACTTGTTCGCACCTTATAAATCAGAATTGAGTGTCAAATAATATAAAACAACAGTTATCTTCTGTGTATGTAGAAAACTAATAAATTATTCTCAGCGCACGTTAACAACAGTAGAAACACTTAGAGAGCAGTTATCTGCAAGTAATAAGTAGTATTGTTGAAAAAATATTAAAAGCAGTTGTCGTCTGCCAAAAAAGAATTATTTCTCACAGTGTCTAGTAGCAAGTATTTCTCAATTCCCACTAGAATATATAGGAAATTTAAATATAAAGGAACACTCACCGTTGCCCAGTTATTTGTTATTGTTTTCTCTTCTTAACCTTTCAAGTCCAAAAATACTAATGGAGTCTCTAAATTTATATATTCACTACACGTTGTTGAGATATTTTGTCGACTCTCCCATCTTTTCTTGGTTATCGAGTGGGATGGACTTCTAACGGTGATGCGGCGTTGTCACGCCGGGAAATATTTCTGATGGCTCAAACAATAATAATAATAATAATAATAATTTCAGAATGAATTTACAAAGAAATGATCAAAATAATAATAATAATAAATCCTTAAATAAATTATCCATATCATCAATACTTTAATAATAACAATAAATATGATACAAATAATTTTAATGATCGAAGAAACAATAATTATAACGGATATAACAATCATAATAATAATTTTCCTAGTCAACCAATTAATATAAACTCCATACCATAATAACGACGAAATTACACAACTAACACCCAGGTGTTTGGACCCAGAAAAAATATTTTCAGACCAAACCGAATATCTGTGCAAAAGCTACCAAAACCGGAATCGATGTCAATGATATCAAGAAATTTTACTGATAGAACTTCAAGAAATGTTAATACTAATCCTAATAATAAATATTCTCAATCAAGGAATGGGAAGCCGAATTTCACATCTGAGAATTATATAATAATGATTATGATGATAAAAATGAAGAAACTGAGGGAAGAGTTGATTTTCAAAATTTATTCGAACTAGAAGAAAATAACTATAATCAAACCGTAAATTTTTGAAAAGTGCCTCGGAAAAAGAATCAAAAATAGTAGAAATGAATTTTACTTCTCATAATTCTGTACCACAAATTTAAAAATTCATAGAAACGAACAAATCGGTATTAAATCATTTTAGAGAAACAAATGATTAATTAGAGTTCTTGGTAAATTATTTGAAGAAGAAGAATATATAATATAACTAAAGTAAACTTTTTTCGACGAATCTAGTGTAAGTATCGAAACGCGCGTCAGACAGTGTAATTGTGAGTGTTGGTGTAGTGGTGGTGTAAGCAGTGTGTTCAGATATAAGATATTAAAACAGTAAGAAACCTAAACACATAATAATTTCAAGAGATTTGAGTGAAATTTATATTGTTTCAAAAGGTACTTCAATTTATAGTGTTTCAAAAAACCATGGTACGTTGAAAAACAGATATAAGACAAACACATTCAAAGTCACTAATAGCACCGTGTATTAAACTCCAGGTCCCGGGTTCGAATCTAGTCTAAGAAAATTTGCTTTTTTACATGATAAAATTATGAAAACTAATTTTTAAAAGCAAAACAATATAATACAGCTAAATGTAGAAAGCGTCTGACATATTATATATTATACAACAGTCGTGGACAAAAATTAATAACGAAAAGCCAGACACTTTTTCTGGAGCAAAAATATTTTCACTTAATTTCCGTTGTTGTAAGCCCATGTTTCAAGGTTTTTTATGTTGATTGTGTGAACCCAAAAAAAATTATTTCTCACAGAATAACTATAATTGGGTTTTTGAAATTTTTTTTGTGTGAAAGATCATATATAAGTTTCATAACAATTTTTTTTGCAATATTTTTGAATCCAGTACCGAAGACACGCCGATAATTTCCGAATAGACCCGAGCGCGAGTGATGTCATAATGTCAGTTTTTAATCAATGCAGTAAGTATACGGAGATAATAAGTACAGTATTTTGATCTATTTAATTTGGTTGTCATTGTTAAATACTCAAATATATAATGAAAATATCAAACCTCAAGTTATCGTTCTTGTACCATTATGTACGAATACAACAAAAAACCACTCCAGAAAAAATGTTTCTAAATGTCCCGCAAGATGAAAAACGCCGAAACAAATGGTTTCAAGCAGTGCACCGAGATAATCCCAAAACAAAATCAAATTTTTTTTGTTGTGAAGATAATTTCAGTGTAAGTATTCTATAACACTATTATTATTGATAATTATTCAATAATCTACTTCAGATGGAGTCGGATCTTCACTTCTTCGATAAGTCCACATAAGTAATGCTAATGCATGTTTACAACCACCTATACACACAATATAAAACATTATTATTGTTTGTAACTTCAAATAACTTGAGTTTGATTCAAGTATAAATTACATTACTGAAGCTGCGCAATCATGGTATTGCACATACTGAATTTTTCTTGACTTTTGATTAATAGTTAAAGTAACAGAATAAGCTTCACTCCGAACCTGATGTTCTAAACATACACGTCCTTTGAGGATACAAATACCATTCTTACGACAAGTTGAACATAACCTATAGCTTTGTCGCCGTAACTCTCACGTGATGCTCCACAATTGATGCAATAATTTATTATATTTAATATAAGGAGATTGAATACTTGAATAGGTGGTACAAAAAGAGCGCATGAATTTCAAACCAGTATAATTTGCTTTATTTTGATTACACACAAAATGGACTCACATGAATGCAATTTATTACTTTGTTCATTGGAGCCTAGAGAGTGGCAAGAACTTTGAAGAACCGACGCCCTAACTTTGTCGACATTTTATGGAGTTCGCGCCGTGCGAGAACGACCTTCTGCTTCATAACTGATCCAGGTGTGCGAAAAGAGGTAAACTAACGAATTATTGTGTTGCAATCAGGTATCGAACCATTTCGTGGAACATTGAATTCTGTGCGGAAAAGCCTATGAACACTACTTTTGAAGAAATGTTTATCAGCGAAAACGTGATGCGCCACGCCATTGCTACTAAAACTGGACACACTTACCCTTCAAAAAAACCAGCCCCCGCTCTCGCACTCCCACTATTCAACTCAAATTCATGCGTTCTTTTTGGACCACCGTTCAAAATATTGTATGAATATATAAGATGTTGGTAAAGTTAATCCATATACTGAGCCTACTTTAAATGAATGTTGGATTACATTGAAAATTCCTCATGAATATAATTGTTAGTACAGCATGTATTCACAATGCTACTCGAATTTTACTAGTTTTAAAAACAATGTAAGCCGAAGGTTGTAACAATCTACAACATATAAAAAACATAAAAACTAAAAAAGGATTGATGGAAGATGGAATAAGACGATGAGAAGCACTGGGAAGAGACAATATAATTGCTAAAATGTTTGTATATATAGATGAAAAGGCAATAAATAAGTTTATGTTTGACAAGTGTTAATGTTTCTATCACAGAAGCAGTATATATCACCATATTCACCAAAATGAAATTTCCCAGTCCCCCAAACATAAATAAAATCCAAAAAAGTCTTTTTAATATAAAAGTATATAGAGAAACGTAACATCTCCCCATATTTCCGCTTAAACTTGAAAAATGTTTGAAAAAAATGTTCAGAATTAATGATAAAAACACAATAATATACATTCAAAAATGTGATAGTATTCTGTGATGTGATGTGAAAGTGCTTATATCTTGCAGAATAAAATCAAAAACTGAAGTTCCAGGGAATAAATTCAAACATATGATTATTATTGATTGTATGAATATATTGCCAGTTTTAGAAGGATATAAGCCAATAATACTACCAACTTTGTAAATATTTTTCAATAAAAATGTATCTTCTATCATAGTTCTTTCAAATTTATTGATAATTATATTCACAATGTTATTGTTGTTAAGCCTATAACTTACTAACCAGAGTATTGCGTTATGATTTAGAATTATTATAATTATTATTCAATTTATTCATGAAAATATTGAATGTTAAAAGGAACATATTTTTTAATTGTTAAACATGAATCGATTTATACACGCAATTATTAGAATACAATGAAATGCTAGATATCTTTATTGATTATAGTATTATAATTCATATCACGCAACCGGAAATACTAGACAGTACAGGCAAATTTCGTACTTAGACCACGATTTCAGTCCACGATGATGAATACAGGAGTATTGAAAATATCTCTAGCATAAGAACCGATACAGAGCAAAATATGATGATCGAATGCAATTTACCTCAAAGGCCCCAAATTTGGAAAAAGAAATTTCTTCACAACCTTTTAGTTAAAAAATACCAAACTTGGTACACTGTATGAGATTGTTAAGGGTGTCAAGTGATGATAATTAGAAGGCGATGGAACCATTCTGGGGTTTTAATTGAATTTCTTAGAAATTTCCTTTCAGTTGATTCAAAAAATTGGATACTCATAACTTTGATAATTTGTTTTTAAAACTGTTTCTACTCTCATAATTTTTCATGAAACTTGTCATTTTCAAGGAAATTTTAAATAACCAAAACATGTTTTTTACAATGTTATTTAAAAAGCTACAACAAAAATATATCAATTCTATCTATCTATTCCTAAGAAGTATGATTTCCTTGACAAATGATTTGAGTGTCCATTTTCTCTTCCCGAAATAAAAGGTTCTTAATAAGAAATTGTTACTCGTATAGTATTTATTCATTGAAATAAAATATTTTCCAAAGAGGAAACAATCTTCCTTAATAAATTGCTGTGAACAACTAAAATATATATAAATTAAAACCCCAATAAAATATTGGAAACTACAATAAAAAACATAAGAAACTTCCTTCTCATCATTACTTATTAAAAAGTCTATTACATAATCATTTTGCAATTAAAACCTCGCTGGGATCACAACAAAGCATATACAATATGGACCTTATCCATTTATTGTTTAAAAAAGAACATTGTGTGTATGCTGAGAAAAAGTTAATGCAGGATTTTTATCTAATTAGTTAAAGATAACTATTCATATCACAATCAAAAAGCATTACGTTCTCATTATAAGAAAAACAGAGCAAATTGATGAAACGATTAACAAATTCACAAACATCATCAAACAAGCCGCGTAAAATATTATTTGAAAGACGGCAACATGGAAAGGGACAATCCAGTACCCTGGTGGAATGTCGATTGACCGTAAAAGAAAGTAAAACATCATTCAATCGCTACAAAAAAAATACAAATCCTTGAAAATCTAATAAGTTTTAAGTCTAAAAACTAAAGCCAGAGATACACTAAAAAATCACAAGAAGATAGAAAATCGGCTAGAGAAACAGGAAAGTTTTATAGTGATAATCCAGAACATCCTTTTTAAATGAATATGCGAAATGAAGCACTTTTTTTGGATACTATTGACGATCAACGGCATATTAGCACTTGAAATTTATCTTGGCAGTGTAGCATATTAAGATCATCCATCATCCATCCAAACAAGTTGTTTGGACGTGAGGATACTTATATATACTTTATTTAGGAGGAGGCGTTGAAGGAGTCTTTCTAGTCTTTTTCAGTGGATATCCGGAAAGAACAACATAGAAATCGAACTAAATAAAAAATTATCAACAGCTAGTGACCATGGTTGACTTCAAAACATAATGGTGTCAATTTTCAATAACGTCTTGAAATTATAAATGTTTATGTTCTTTCTAAAATATTATTAATTTATTTTTCCATTAAATTGTTCTTATTGGAACGCATCAATTAATTTCTTGAATATTAAATAAAATCCATACCCAACGTTATGTGAGAATAATATTTTTTTGAAACCAGCTAATAGAAAAAAAATTTCATCAATTACTAATGCACACCTCTGATCTATGTCGATTCTTATGAGAAATGGTCAAATTCGAAGTATAAATTCATAGCCAACTATTGTCTTTTTCAATAACATTGTTGAAAATAAGTTTATGTATAATCGACTTTACTTTGAAAAAGATAAAGCTTATAATAAATTATATAAGTGTGAAAAGGTTTGGAGTTAAATTATCCATGATATAAGTATAATTTTTTCAAATCAACTGACAAATAAGAAGCTTCTGTGGAATTTTACAGTTAGGTCACCCCTAATCAACTGTCGAAAATAGTTCGATCTTCTTCTACTTACAACAATCTCATACAGCATACCAAATTTGGTATTTTTGAGTTGAAAGGTTGCAAAATAATCGATAAATTCTCCCAATTGTCATATTTTGGGCTCCCTATACGCCTCTGCTCTAGGTCGGTTCTTATGCGAGACACTTTCTATATATAGCAAATAACAATTTAGAAAATGTCAAAACGGAAGTTAAGATGCTATAAAATAATGAAAGACATAATATTGATCAAGAACTTCTCTAAAACCGAGTATTTTTCATTTAATAGAATTAGGTCGATATATTTTTAGATAAAAATACCTTGAGTCTAAGGTAATATTTTCCAACACCAAATGAATGCATATAGAAAAAATCTATAATTAGATATTTAACAGCACTAGTAAGTCCGTTTAGAAGAAATGTTTGAGATAAAAGAGTTATGGCTATCAAGTAACTAGATGGGAGCTGTGTAATTTTTATTCTGAATTTATACATTCTGGTTAATTTCTAATCTCCTCTATCACTACAATGCTTTATACGAACCTTCAATTGAGTGAAACTTAGCTAGAAATCTTCTCTTTTCTTCAGAAAGGGTTCTAATTTTTAATACAGATTTCATCTAAAAAAAGAGAAATCGCATGGTGCAAGATCTGGCGATAAGACGAATGGTCTTATACCGAAATGTTGAAATGTTCCAGGTGAAAACAGGTTCTTCTATCGCATTAATTGCTGCTTTTTTTAATTAAAAAAAAAACAACATTCGTCACATATTATTATCCTTTCCAATTATTTGGGTCAATTCCAAAAACATTCAATGTTTCAGTACAAATATGCAGACTTGTTCAACTGGAAGAATTTTGAGGCACTAATGTGGCACACATTTTTTGTATGATCAAATTTGCCGTACAGATACCTATCAATTGAATAATCTAACAAATACTACAAATCAAATCAGATAGCGAATATCCTCTATCCTCTACAGTATTTCAAACGTCAACGAATAGTTTTGACAGCTTATTAAAAAACTTTTAGGAGTAAATTGAGGTATAGGAGTATTCATTTGACTTTCAAGGAATAAAGTCGTTTGCTGCTAAACAGTCCATTAGTGCTCAGTAAAACATTCCAGTTAAAGTGATAAGAACTCCAGTTTTTTATAATGATATATTTCAAGTTAGTAACGGTGAAAGACAAAAATAAGTGATAGTGGAAAAATGTCCGATGTTTGTTTATCAGACTCCTCCCAACGGCAAAGTTTAAAATCCGGCACTCTATACATGCCTAAAACTAGTCGGCAATGTTTGAAGCGATTTATACGTCACTCAATTCCTAGGCATTCTATAGAATGGCAAATGAGAAACCGGCCAAGTATGAAATATATCGAATATCATGTGAGAAGGCACGTCACTTTTCAGCGCGTCTCAAGCTCAGCTACAGACTGCGATTTCTACGGGAGTGTCGCTCCGATTCGTTTGGAATATCACGTGGGAAGACATGTAGCTTTTTAGCGCACCTCAAACTCAGAATTTGTGAGTTGCATATTGCGGTTTGTATGGGCGTGTCAAAATACGCAATCTTACTAATATTTCTTCAACAATAATTATTATTTTACTCTGCTGCAGGAAAATGGAGAAGCAAGCTGTAATATTAGAGAAGGAGTCTTGGTCTGTGAACATAAAACAAGGATTCGACGACGAACTATGCAACTTTAGAGTTAACGCTGCAAAAATAGTGTTTTCTTAACCAAAACTACTTATCAGCAGTTGATAAATGATGTACAAAAAGCTATAATGACTACTAAGAAAGAACCCAGAGACTATTGGTTGCTGAATCGATGTGATGATTGTGACAAATAAAAGTGGAGTTATTTATCCTGTTAAAGAAGGTTCTAGTACTATACAGTATTACGTCACGGACACTTAGTTATTTGACATACTTCATGAAGCTCATTTGTCTACGGACTGTAATTCCCGTTGTCAGGTAGATCTTATTGACTTCCAGTCTCACCCAGACAGAAAATACAAATTTATTATGGTGTATCAAGATTATCTCACAAAATTTGTGATTCTCAAATCTCGTCAAAAAGAACTGAAGAAGTAGCCTACAATCTAGTTGACTCGTTACTTGGAGCAACATCTGTATTCGATCTAATAATGATAGGGAATTTGCCAATAATGTGGTAGCTAGCTAGAAGGAGTTTTGGCCAGCACTAAAGATCGTGCATGGGAAGCTTCGCTATTCCTAAAGTCAGGGTAGTGTCGAAAGGGCGAATCAAGATATCGAAAATATGCTTTGTACTTGGATGCAGGATAATAAATCTGACCGATGAAGTGGAGGACTACGTTTCTTATAATTTATAAAAAATAGAGCTTGTCATTCTGGGATCAAAAAACACCATACGAATCTCTTTTTGGTTGCAAAAATAAATTGGCGCTTACAACATCTTTTCTACCAGTCTTAAAATATATGAATACAGAGCAACTAGAGCTAAAGTAATAGGAAGCATCTAAACAATGTGAAAAGGCGAAAAACATGAAAAAGATTCTAGTCGATAAAGGACTAAAGTTTTCTCGGCCAGTAAGTTTAGGAATTACACACCTCAGCTTGTAATGTGAAAATTTTCAAAAACTGCAAAATTTTACTCCTGATGGACCACTGAACCGATTGAGCAGACTTCTGTTAAAATTTTTGTAGGTCATAATTCAAATATTTTAAATATAATTTAGTAAAAACAATTTTAATTGTTACCTGCACAAGTTTCAACACAAATAAATTTAGAATAGTTTCAAACATGTGCATATAAAATTTCGGGTCAATCGGTTGAATAGTATTTGAGTAACATTCAAAAAACCACCTCCATCAGAGAAGACGATTTGCAATTTTCAAATTAAATAGATATTACAAACTCAAAAGATTTCATGAGAGCAATTCCTAAACTCACTGACCGAATAATTTGGTTTCTAG
Source organism: Diorhabda carinulata (assembly GCF_026250575.1). Taxonomy (NCBI): domain Eukaryota; kingdom Metazoa; phylum Arthropoda; class Insecta; order Coleoptera; family Chrysomelidae; genus Diorhabda; species Diorhabda carinulata. The sequence goes on from NC_079467.1 coordinate 12,395,448, forward strand.
GTGTAAATTTGTCTGAAAAATCAATCTATAGGATAAAAATTGGGTGTTAGTATTGGAAAATTTTAAGATAATGTAAATTTTTATGTGACGACGACCCCTTAAGCAGTTTTTTAATACTTAAATATAAAAAGACTTAAATCCATGAAGAATGGCACTTGTTGCATCTCTCTACGACAATTTGCTGATGATAACTCGGATTATGTGTTTTTTTCTCCCAACTGTACATTATTAACATAATTAGCCCATCAGGACGTTTTTTTATATTTTGCCTAAATAGCATTTGTCATTCTATAGAATGCCTAGGTATTATATACAATACACAGGGAAAGTATGTAATACAACAACCGGTGGAGTATCCACCTCAATTTCAAAATCTAAATGAACAGACTCGATAATATCAAGGTAAATTCTTTAATTTCTAATAATGTCATTTCATGTACCACCAACTTCAATATATCACTCAATTCCCCTCACTGCCTACCTTGCAAAGCCAGAATGAAGAATAAACCTTCATTGAAAACACAAAAAAAATCGAGAAAAGAGAGTAGACAAACAAAAGAAAACTAACGATTATTGGTTAAACTTACCAAAATCAAATCAATTTGATGGACTAGAAAATGAAGATACAATAAAAGATAACGGTGTAGAATTTGAAAAAGATAAAATTCCTCCTCCCATTTTTGGGAGGATAATACTTATTAGAAGTGTCAGAGTAAAGTTTGACGTCAAAAAAGTAAACCAGAGTTACGCAATAAAATAAAAAAGATGTCCACCGAAATTGTGAAAATCGAAAAATTGGGGTATCGAGCTATCATCAAGTACCTGTATTTAAAAGGGTTGAGAGGTAAGTAGATTTACGAAGATATACTCAATACCCTTCTGCTTCAGGGACAAGGGAGGAAAAGATATAGCGAATGCCGTGCAAAAATGATTAAAGACAATGGGATCAATTTAATATCGTTTCAATAGCAGCTGAGGGAGCCAGAAGTATAACAGGAAAAAATAAAAGTGCATGAACGATTCTTCACAGCAGAACAAACCACAAAATTTTAAATTTTCTAACGAAATCGTTAATTTATGAATTTAGCGAACAAAATTGTTAATAACTTCTTGTCAAATCGGACTCGCTTGCGTGAATATAATTGAAAGTAAAGTACGAAGCCAACATAAAAATGAGAATTTATAGTCATGATCGAAACTTGAAATATTAAGTTATGAGGCGAACTTTTCCAAACTTTCTAAAACCATCCAAAGCCAACGATCCCTTTGAATTCGTTTTCTCGAATGTATGTCATTGTCTTTTTATTTTAAGTATAAGTTACGTTGTTTAGTAAAGTTTTAATTTTGAATATATTATCTAATTCGGAAATATAAATTGAAAAGATGGTGTAGTTAGATACAAAAATATTTATAAGGATTTACACCTCATCACATGAATACCTCAATGGTAAATGTTATTCCTGATAATGACGTTCCATTAACACAAAATTCGTAAAATTGTAACAAACCTACCACTATCATTACCACAATTTGCCATGATGAATTGCCTGTGGCCTAGTATGATGGAAATGTACTCGCAACATAATTGTTTCAGCAGTAATGTCTTTGGATGTCTTAAGGATTTGTTGATTTTTTCGTTTCTTAAGCATTTAAATTATTAGTAATTATGTCAATACCTTTTTCTACTTTTCACGTAAAACTAGGTGAACAACAACAACAAGGTGGTCAATTTAGAGTTTTCAAAAAACGCAGTCTCCTTTTAATTGTCTTTGATAAAATATAATTCACTATTCAAATGTGATTAGCAGTTTCACTTCTCACAGATTGTTATAACTGGTATGAAGTTCGCTACAACTAACTCCTTTTGGAATTGAAATACATCGAAAAAGCTGATTTTTCAAGTACTGTGTTAACTTATTATGATACCAAAACATTGTTACATAGTTAATTGTTTTTGTGCACTTCGAATGGAAAATTCAATATATTGTCCCGTCTAACTAGCATGATTTTTAGAATATTATTATATCGCATCAATAACTTGTGAAAGGAAAGAATCAAAAGAGCAGTTTTACAGTTATGTAGCTTCATACTTTTTGACATTTTCAAGAGTAATGTATTTTTTTGATTAACAATTTTTTTTTATTGAATATTTCACAAAAATTTCAGCAGATATGAACAAAAAGTAGAATTCTTGTTGTTGTGAGCTCATATAATAAGTGATTGAACATAAGCGAATACTGTTATTTTTTCATTATTTCTTCGATTATGAGTAGATTTTAATCGACAATACAGAATCGGACATAGACGCATACACATATTTGCCATTTGTAAACCGCCTCCCTTCAACTTATTTTTTCGATATTTCCATCCTTTCTCATCTGTCACATCATAAGTAGATTGAAGCAAATATTTTCTTCTCTCCATATTGCAAGCATCGTATTTTGATAGTGTTTGGATAGACAGACGTAAAAAACTTACTACCCTTGTGTGGCGATATGCCATATAAAACGTGTATTTTATGTACTTAGAAAATACCCTTGTATTCGTTGCTTAATACCACTTCCTCGATTTTTCTGGTAGTAGTGTCAAACAAGCAATATTTGCTAATTCCAATTTCCCTATTTTTGACGATAAATCTTGATAACATAACGCTGCTCATTGCTATTAAAATCAGTCATAAATTTATGAGAAAGAAAGTTAGTAGTATATTAAAATATGAAAATCCGGAGTGCTCAAAATATAGCAGTTATCCATGAATACTTCACACTATTATTTGTTGGTAGAATTTCAAATCATATGAGCAAGTGGCTTCACATAACAAGGTCAGAACCATACATGAGGAGGGTGACGAGAGCAAATTTGATAAAAGGTATAGTTGCGAAGAAGTCAAAGAAGATAAGATGCTTTAATTGTGAAGAGATGTGACATGTACGAAGTTCGTGTAAGCGTCCCGGAACTCCCGCAAATGAAGGACCACAGTTATAGGAAAACTAGAACGGGTCGGGTACGAGGGGGCAGCACCGATCCAAGATCGTTCCAAAGCCCTCTCAAACTGATAGCTTCTTTTAGATGTCATAATGACAGTGTATATGAGGATGGAGAACCATCATAAGACACGATCTAATAAGCACAAAGAAAAAGCTATTTCCAACTGGAATTCAACTACAGTCTGCCACAGGTGAAAGTACTAACACAAACCCAATAGGCAATAAGTTTACACATAAGGTAATCGTAGCTGACATTGAAGACATAATTCTGATTATGAACGTTATGAATCTTCATCTCAACTTTAGAAACAGAACTACTGAAATGGGTTCTAAAGAAGTATTTCTTCATCCAACCATGATAGTAGCGTGGCTACTGAAGGTCATGGAAGAAGACACACCGGTATTGATGGAGCCATGGAGCCACGACGTAGATGTTGGCAAAGGAGTACTAATTGGAGAAGCATCAGTTACGTCCACGAAGATTTTCATCAAAAAGAAAACTAGGGTTGGACCATGTTGGGTCCTGCGTACTAGTATTGTCTATAGTCCACCAAACGGTGACAGCCGACAATTTTAATGACCGACTCGCACTGTTAATATCAGTATCTAGTCAATCCTTGAATCAAGCTGATATGAAAAGAGAATGAGGAAATTTTTCTTGAAGTATCGAGACTTCTTTGAACCAAAACTAGGAAAGACTGGTAAAATAGCAGCCGTAAAACAAAAAGTGGAGAAAGAAAAGAAAGAGGAGAAACTGATATAATTGTCTACTAGTCCATGGATGTCTCCAGTAGTGCTCGTCAAGAAAAAGGATGGAACTACGAGATGTGGACTATCGTCAGTTAAATAACGTCATGAAGAAAGAAAGCTATCCTCTATTCCGAATTGATGATACACTGGACACTTCAGCTGGCAGCAAGATTCTTTCTACATTGGACGTCTGATACTAGCAAGTAGATACCGGATTTAGACCATGGCAATTCAACGTCATGTCATTCGTTAAAACGGTCCCGTGACATTTGTAAATTTTATAGAAAACGTTTTCAGAGGGTTATTTTGGAAAACATGCCTGTTTTATTTGGATGACGTCGTGGTATTTGGAAACATATTTGAGGAGTTTAGAAAACGTATTCAAGCAATTTCATGCTAAGCCAAAGGAAGTGGTAGTTATTCCAGAATCGAGTCAACTATCTAGGCCATATAGTGAGCAGTGAAGGAGTGGCAGAGGATCCGGAGAAAATTGCCAACCTACCAATTAACATCAAGTTAGGAGTTTCCTTGGACTGTGCCACTAACTCCACTTACAGAAAAAGAAATAACTTTTCACTGGGATGAAGACGGCATTCGAGACTCGAGGGATTTGAAGAGTGCTCTCACTTTGCAAATACCTCCTTTGTACTTTCTTTTATAGTTGTTTCAAAGGTTTGCCAAAGTGTTTTAACTTCATTACCCTCGCCAGTTTGTGTCTTCGGTTTCCAGGACAGCAAACCTGTTGGCAATTTTCACTTGAAATTCCACAATTTTCCCTCCTCAAAGGAAATGTCCTCTTGCACTTTATTTCTATTCCTGTTCATTCCTGCTGTACTATTGTTGCGATTCAACATATGGTAAATACCATAATCGTTAAGACTTTCACAATTTTAGGAAATTTTAGACAATGACAAATGTCGAGTGTCCTTTGTACCTTTAAACCCCTAATAAATAACTCTCTCTCCGCAAGAGACCAATCGTTAAATTTCTAAAGTGTCACTAATAACTTTCTCTCAAATAAACACAAAAGCAATTACTATTGAAAACTTTTAAAAACCTTCATTATACTTTTACAAACTATTCCAAGTTCATCTGGTCAACCCTTATACAAACAAAAGAGAAATTTCAAAAAATCTGCTTGAAAAATATAGATTCTTTTTATTGCTTCACGGCAATTAACACAAAATATTACCACGATATTGGGATATTTTTAACCCCCATTTTAGCCCATATAAATAAAATTTAACATTCATGCAAGAGACAGTAAGAGAGCAGAAAGTAACACAGTACAGAACAGTGAGAAAAAAGAATCCACAGTAAACAGAAACTAAACATACAGTGCGCGTTAAAACTAACGAACTATATCTAAATCAACTTAACGATTCTCTCTCACTTATCAAATCATAAAAAATCTTAACCTTACAAACGGGCAAAATTACGATTTACCTGAATAATCAAAATATCTCTCGCGTTACGACGCAACATAAAACGTGCAATTTTCTGTTACTTCGTTCAAGTATAACCGGAGAAATATACATATAAACTTCGCTATCTTTTGTAATCAACTATATATCACTGTGGACATTCTTGTTGATTTATCTTGTTGCTTATTTTGTACATCGATTTACGTGTAATATTGTCGTATTTAAGTGTTTTTATTAAACGTTACTTAAAATTACGACTGGTCCTTCATTCCGCAACCTCGTCGAAGAAAACAACACATCTACTTGGGTGCTGTAGTGAACGACAAACTCGACAGTCCACTTCATCCAACTAGTTCATTACAATCCCCCAAGATTGGTCCTTCGAGCCGGATCTAAACCAGTGCAACTCTAAACTAAACAAAATCTCATACACGTAAATCAAAGTGAACTCTCTCGCTAAGCAAAGTGCAAGAAAGTGAAAAGAACAAGTCATCGAGTGTGCCATCAGAAACATACAACCGATCGAATCATCTATAAACTCACACCTGTAGGCAAGAAACCGCAGGTATCTCTCATCGCTGGATTGGAAAAGGTCAGTTTATTCCAATTTTTTACTCATCAACATTTCGCTCAAGAAAACTTAAGAAAAAGACATTTATCTTTAAACTCTGTTGAAAAATTGCTTGCAATATTATTCAATTTTATATCTATATATTTAATTGTAAAAACACTGATTTATATAATATATAAAGCATTCCCAGCATCTGATTATATCCGATAAAAATATCATTAACTTTTTCGCTCTTAAACTTAAAATAAACAAACAACAATGGATTTAAAACATTTAATCAGCGAACGTGAATCTATTAAAGGTGAAATCACCAGAATAACTGAACAATTAGAATCAGAATTAAATAGTTTAGATGTCTTTGATCTGGAAATTCTACAAGAGGAAATTATCAAAAACTTTGAACAGTATAAAATCACACAAAATAAAGTAGAAAGTTATACACCCAAAAAAAATGAAAAAGAAATTCCAGATCAAGAAGATAGGAACAAAGTAGAAATTTATTATCGTAAAACTAGGAGTCAATTAGCTAGAGCAATCAAAAAATTAACTATATCTGAAAGTAGTTGTAATGAGTCAGTTAGGGAAAACAGATTAGATTCAAACCACAACTCAGGTACTAGATTACCTGAAATAAAAATAAAAAAGTTTTCAGGAAATCACACTGAATGGGAAAGTTTTTACAACTTGTTCAAAACTAGTGTTCTCGAAAATCCGCAACTAAAATCAGATGCTGAGAAATTATATTATTTAAAAAGTTATTTAGAAAGTGATGCACTACATATTGTAGACGTTTTACAAGTGAACGATAGAAACTTGCAAGTAGCTATAAACTTGTTAAGAGAAACTTATGAAAACAAAACAAAAATTGTACATGTATATTTCTCCGAATTATTGAACATACCGCAGTTAAGTAAGCACAATCCTACCGAACTTTCAAAATTTGCTACTATCTGTAGGCGTAACTGGACACTCCTACAGAATCTTGAGCTTGATCACAAAGTATTTTTAGAGGCATTAATAACTTATCTTTATCAACAAAAATTAGATTATGGTTTCAAAAAAGAGTTTGAAAAATGCAGGAACAGGGATACCTTACCAACAGTAGATGAATTTTTACAATTTCTTAAAGAGGAAATTGAAATAGTCGACAATGCCACTGGTAAAACTAGCCAATCGCAAACTTCGCAAAACTCAGTTTCGCACAAGAGGTCACAAAGTAAAGTAGCGTTTCATTCGCAATCACAACCAAAGTTCAATAAAAACTCAAAAAATCAATCATCTCAGCTTAAGAATAATTCGATTAAACAAAATCAAAACATGAACGGATGCGTTATGTGTTCAGACACTGCACATAAAATTTATACCTGTGAAACATTCCTATCGTTGCCCATTACTAAGCGTAATGAATTTGCCAAAACCAAAACATTGTGTGTAAACTGCTTAGGCACTAGACACAGTGCTGAAACCTGTCTGTCACAGAAGTCATGCTCCCATTGTCATAAAAGACATCATTCTCTTTTACATTTTCAAAACTCACGCAATGTAGAACAAAGGCATTCGTGCAATAACAATTTCAATCCACATAGTAACTCATACAATTCTCGGTCGCTAAATTCGAATTTCCAACAAAACCCTCAAACTTTTAATTTGGAAAGTCCTATTCAAATTCAGGACAGGCCGTCCACATCTCAAAGCATCCAAGAAAATCAAGCACGTCCAAATTCGTCTAGTCTATCAGCTCTCTCGATAAAAAACAACTTAGTGTTGTTAGCAACTGCACAAGCAACAATTTATAATCGACAGAATCAACCTGTTAAGGTAAGAATTCTTCTGGATAATGGAAGTCAGAATTCCTTTATCAGCAAAGAACTTGTACAAAAACTCAACTACACCCCGTATAAGAAAATCTTAAACATTTCAGGTATATCTGAAACTAGTACTTTGTCTAACGAAATGTTGGACATAGTGCTACACTCAAATGTTGACCCCTCGAAGAACTTCGAAATCTCTTGTGCTGTACTCGAAAAAATTACCACGACTATTCCGCAAGTGAAAGTGAATGTAGATCACATAACAATTCCTTCGCGGATAGTGAACAAATTAGCTGACAAGACCTTTGCCACACCCGGTAAAATAGATCTGTTAATAGGAGCAGATGTTTATTATGAATTGTTAACTTATGGTCTCATCAAACTAGGTGACGGCCTACCTACTCTCTTTAATACCCATTTGGGTTACGTTATCTCGGGAAGACTGAACTCCCGACAAGAATCAAAAAACCCACACGCTATCTCGCATCATGTAGCCAGTGAAACCGAAGACCCTAACCCGGACACTGAATTACAAAACACTCTCTGCAAATTCTGGGAGAACGAAGAACTCCCAAACCTAAAATCTCTATCAACCGAAGATGAACTGACAGAATTCATCTTCAAAACCACAACTAAAATTCTCCCGAACGGACATTTCCAAGTGGATATTCCGTTAAAGTCCGTCACAGAACACAAAAAGTTAGGTGACTCCCTCGCAGTTGCCAAAAAGAGATTTTTCTCTTTAGAAAAACGCTTACAACAAAATCCCGACCTCTATTCGGAATATAAGAAATTTATTCATGAATACTTATCTCTAGGACATGCGAAATATGTACCACTATCGTCGCAAAATTCACGTTGCGAAAACAAATATTTTATCCCTCACTTGCCAGTTTATCGACAAGACCGAGTTACGACTAAGCTGCGAGTCGTATTTGATGCTTCTTGTAAAACCAACTCTGGTTATTCATTAAACGACATTTGTCTCAAAGGTTATCAAACTCAACCCAACCTATACGACATATTGTGTAGGTTCAGAACCTTCAAATACGCGTTGATAGTTGATTTGGAGAAAATGTTCAGACAAATTCGAATAAATCCCAAAGACCTATTCCTCCAAAATATTTTGTGGAGAGACTCAGCAAAAGAACCATTAAAATGCATTGAATTACAAACAATAACTTACGGTATGAATTGTAGTCCATTCCTCTCAACGAGAGTTCTGAATGAGATTGCAAGTACCAATAAACATCTCCCTCTAGCCTCCGACGCTGTTCTTACGCAGACGTATGTAGACGACATTTTAACAGGGTGTGATTCAACCGAATCCCTTGAAAAACTCTATTTGGAACTTAAATCAATGCTTGAACCAGCTGGTTTCCACTTGCACAAGTGGGGATCTAACTCTCAAACCTTTCTAAGAAAGATATCGCAGACTCGAATAACTGAATTTGACATAAATTTAGATCAATCTCCGTCTAAAGTCTTAGGCGTAAAATGGAATCCCATAAGTGATGAGTTCCAAATATCGGTACCCACTGAACTCGTCAGTGAGGACAATATCACCAAGAGAAATATCTTATCACACATTTCACAGTGCTACGATCCTCTGGGGTTTGTAAACCCCGCTATCGTTAAGGGAAAAATGCTAATGCAAAAAATCTGGAAATTAAAGTGCAACTGGGATGATAAGATCACCGACAAAGAAATAAATAGGAAATGGCAAGAATTTCTAAGCACCATCTGCCAAATCAAGGACTTAAAAATTCCTCGTCTTATCTTCAATAACAAAGAAATAAGCAAAATCGAACTTCACTCCTTTTCAGATGCGAGTACTGAAGCGTACGGCGCATGTGTCTACATTAGAACTATCTACACTGATAAAACAGTTTCACGTGTACTGATATCAGCAAAATCACGCGTCGCACCTCTGAAAACTATCACAATTCCCAGACTTGAACTCTGTGGAATGCTATTATCCGCGAACCTGACTCAAGGAGTCAAAAACACTTTGGAACCTAAAGTCGACATAAACTCAGTTAACTTATGGACGGACTCTCAAATTGCACTGTGTTGGTGCAAAAGCCACCCAAGTCGATGGTCGACATTCGTATCAAACAGAGTAGCGAAAATACAAGCGCTAACAACAAATTTCCAATGGCGGCACGTAGGATCAAGCGATAATCCCGCTGACCTGCTGTCGCGTGGAAAATTCACACCTGAAATCTACTCCATGTGGTTTAATGGACCCAAATTCCTCAATGAGTTCAGTTCAGGTTTCCCCCAATACGAGATTAATAAGAATCTCGTCAACGTACATGAGGAAAGAAAGGTATCCCTGACAACCATTTCCGAACAATGTAACTTTTGGCAAAACACCTTTTCACGCTTCTCTTCATTTTCCAAATTACATCGCACAGTGGCGTACGTCCTACGATTTACACACAATTCGAGAAACAAAGAAAGTCAATTCAAAGGACCTCTGTCAGTCAGGGAACTAAATTCATCATTAAACTTCATTATCAAACAAGTTCAAAATCAGTCCTTTTCAACAGAAATAGCGGAACTTTCAAAGAATAAAAACTTATCAAATAAACAACTTATATCCTTAAAACCATTTCTAGATACATCCGGCTATCTCCGTGTCGGAGGTAGACTGGAAAACGCTGAAATATCCTTTGACCAAAAACACCCTATCTTCCCGCTATCGCGCTTTCTTTCTTAAATGAAGCAGAGACTTCATTTCCGGCGGGAGAATGTTGCGATTCAACATATGGTAAATACCATAATCGTTAAGACTTTCACAATTTTAGGAAATTTTAGACAATGACAAATGTCGAGTGTCCTTTGTACCTTTAAACCCCTAATAAATAACTCTCTCTCCGCAAGAGACCAATCGTTAAATTTCTAAAGTGTCACTAATAACTTTCTCTCAAATAAACACAAAAGCAATTACTATTGAAAACTTTTAAAAACCTTCATTATACTTTTACAAACTATTCCAAGTTCATCTGGTCAACCCTTATACAAACAAAAGAGAAATTTCAAAAAATCTGCTTGAAAAATATAGATTCTTTTTATTGCTTCACGGCAATTAACACAAAATATTACCACGATATTGGGATATTTTTAACCCCCATTTTAGCCCATATAAATAAAATTTAACATTCATGCAAGAGACAGTAAGAGAGCAGAAAGTAACACAGTACAGAACAGTGAGAAAAAAGAATCCACAGTAAACAGAAACTAAACATACAGTGCGCGTTAAAACTAACGAACTATATCTAAATCAACTTAACGATTCTCTCTCACTTATCAAATCATAAAAAATCTTAACCTTACAAACGGGCAAAATTACGATTTACCTGAATAATCAAAATATCTCTCGCGTTACGACGCAACATAAAACGTGCAATTTTCTGTTACTTCGTTCAAGTATAACCGGAGAAATATACATATAAACTTCGCTATCTTTTGTAATCAACTATATATCACTGTGGACATTCTTGTTGATTTATCTTGTTGCTTATTTTGTACATCGATTTACGTGTAATATTGTCGTATTTAAGTGTTTTTATTAAACGTTACTTAAAATTACGACTGGTCCTTCATTCCGCAACCTCGTCGAAGAAAACAACACATCTACTTGGGTGCTGTAGTGAACGACAAACTCGACAGTCCACTTCATCCAACTAGTTCATTACAATCCCCCAAGAACTATTTCACACTGTTTCTTGGCCTGTTTTAGCATCAACATCTCCGAGGATTAGTTTGGTATCGTAGTCTGGTAACTTTGTAACAACTTCTTCTAGTTGGGCATAGAATAGATCTTTTTCCTCATCTTCATTATCCTCTGTGGGGGCATAGAGACTTATTATTGATATATTTTAAAATTTTCCCTCAACTCTAATAGGGCATATTTTTTCACTAACTACTTCATACGCTATCACAGATTCTAAAATAGATTTTTTGACAGCAAAAACTACACCTGCGTAGTGTCTACCGTCATCATAGCCACTTTGTTTCTTGGAGAGCAGCTATATATGTTCTGTAGGCATCCATATCCATTGTGTTAGGGTTTCGTAACAGTGTTTTTTACAAGATAGGGTCGTTAGCCCTATGCTCAACCCCCAATCTGACCTACTTATGGTCAGTGGGTCCATCGGACCCAGCCTGGAGGACTGCTTAGCAGATCCACCGACCGTTCCCCTATCCGCCACCTTGGGGACGCTCCGTATACGCCGAAATAAGACAGCGCACCGAGAGCTGCGTCATATGGTTGGAAAATGAAATCGTCTCCTGAGTACCTATCATCATTTTCAATTATACATGTTCGAATAAGCATACTCGTGTTTTCTAAAGCACCTTACATAATTCTCCATTCAAACTATTCGAAAAAAAAATCTTAAAATCCTGCCCATACGTTCAATTTGATTTGATTTTTGTAGTAATCAGAGACATTTTTGTTAGCTCAACAAATCAGTTACATCGATTTATAAAAAATTCATAATCATTTGAAATACAAAAACTTTGCACTTTGCAAATTTATTTTCGTCATCATAATCTCACATAGCTCTAATAGTTTTTTTTTTGTTGATTTGGCTTATTTCAAAACTCTACAAACGTATTGTGCGAAAAACTAGATTTGTTCTGTGAGTTACGTTAATGAACATTGTTTATTAAACTTTATTGCATAGGCACGAGGCACTTTGTAAAACATATAAATATTGTAAACTTGTAATAGAATTAGATTCTGTTTTGTCAATGTATTCAATAAACTTTTCTCAACGTGTAATTCGTTTTTAAAAATGCCTTCTCGAAGTTCAGTAACGTAATTGGCGCAGTCAGTAGGATATTTCGGAAATTTAACGTATCACACGGGAAATTTTTCGTTTTAACGATTAACCGGAATATTCGATTTTGTGTTCGGAAACTGTGAATTCGAGTGCATATCTAAGAACTGCAGATAGTTCGAGTGGAAATCGAGCGATTCCAGCGGTTCCAGTGGACGACACCAGTGAAGAACTTCAGAAGAGCTAGAAAAGGAGGACCACGATTTTCCTGTGCTAAGAACTAACATCGTTCCAACCTTTAGGAACTCTAGAATATGATAGCTTTAGTTGTAACGTAAGTGCTCATTATTATTTCCTTTTTCTACAATTAATAATTCAGTGGTTATATAAATATATAATCGTTAGTATATTTTGATGAGCGAATTTGAAGTAGAAAACATATATTATTTGAAAGTATATTATTTGAAAGCATTTTAAATTTTCGACCAAGCGAAGATAATAATTTTGAAAATAGTTCCAGTGAAAATAGAAAATATAGATTTAAAAATGACCAGATAATGTGTTGAACACAACACTTAGAGCTATTATAGGAAAATTAACAAGTAGAGCTCAAATATTAATTAATTAATTAAAATCATGGGATGAAATCAAACAAGCTTTAAATTTAAGTTTTGGAGATCAACGAGACATTGACTGTTTGGTTCAAGATCTTATTAACCTAAAACCATTTAAGAATGAAACCCCTTATAATTTTGGTATGCGATACAAAGATTCTAGGAGCCTCATTATCTCTAAATTAAACACTTTACATTTATACTTAAGCGAAAAACAATTACATCTTAGGAACTACGATAATTCAGCTTTAAGAACTTTTGTTCGTGGCTTACCTTTACCTATACAAACTAACATACGTTTATGATCACCTGACAGTCTAGAAAAGGCAATGAGCTTAGTTGTAGAAGAAGAAAACTTCTTGTACTCTGCTCTAAGATTAAGTAATTTGAATTCAAATGTGTCATTCAAATCTAGTTTATGAGTTACACCTAGTAGAAAGCAAAATCTCAATAATTACTCCACAGATCATAACAATGTACAATAATTTCAACCACCCCGTCCAATATTTCCACCTAATTTAATAACTCGTCTTCCAGCATCATACCCACCGAGGTACACAAAACATTCTCCTACAAATCCGTCTTACAGTAATTGGCGTCCAAATAACCACTATCCAACTCAACGTCATCTATTTTTCACAAACCAATATTACAGAAATATCAAATAATCAGACTCAGATGTTCATACTCTCACGAGCCCAAGCAAAGTAACTTAATCTGTATGAACGCATTCAAAACAAATCTGCCATTTATAGAAATTCCAGAAATAAATGCAACATTTTTAGTAGACACAGGAAGCTCGAAGTTACTTATAAATCCGAAACTAGCGTATACATTTTATAAGAATTACATATTTAACGAAAAATTTAATATTCAAACTGCTCATAATATTAGTTATCACGACGAGGTAGCGTATATTCCATTGTACAATATTTTTAATTTACAAGAGTCTCACAAATTTTATCTTTTCAAGTTTAGTGAATAATTTGATGGAATCATAGGCATAAATTTACTTAAACAATTAAATGCTTAACTTAGTAAAAAGCAAATTATCACTCCTAATACAATTATTCCTCTAATATTTGGTACAGATGCTGATAAAAATATAAAAAGTTATTCTTTAATTATATCAGGTCGTACTCAATAAGTTGTAAAATTACTAGTTAATTATAAAAATGGCATTGGAATATTAGATGACGAAATGGTCTTCAAACACCAAAAGCATTGGTAAATATAGTCAATAATTTTGCAATAACCACAATAATAAATTCAAATGAGAACCCTGTCAAGCTGGATATTCATGAACCTTTTAACATTGAACCCTTGAATTTAGTTGAAGTAAATTTTTTAGAAAAAATGGAAGTAGAATCAGAAATAAACTTAGGTAATTCCAATAATAATAATAAATTGAAAGAAAATTTAAAAAATATAAGATTAGATCATTGCAATAGAGAAGAAAAGGAAGCGTTGAGAGAACTTTGCTATGAATACAGAGACATTTTTTATTCCGAATGTATTCCTTTAAGTTTTACCAACGAAATCAAACATAAAATTATGTTAATCGACGATTAACGACGATCCAATATACACTAAATCTTATCGGTTCCCGGAAATTCATCGAGAAGTGAAAAGACAAATGGGAAAAATGTTGAAAGAAGGTATTATAGAAGAATTTATTTCACCGTTTTCTGCACCTGTTTGGTTCGTACTAAAATGATCAGATGCTTCCGGCAAGAAAAAATGGAGACTGGTAATAGATTACCGCAAACTAAATGAAAAATCAATTCAAAAACTTTATCCAATCCTAAGAATAAGCGAGATCATGGACAGACAGGGAAGAGCTAACTATTTTACATCCTTGGATTTAGCTAGTGGCTTCCACCAAACCGAAGTTGACTCCGAAGACGTACCCAAAACTGCCTTTAGCTCCCCACAAGGTCACTTTCAATTCAAGAGAATGCCTTTTGGACTCAAGAATGCCCCATCTACATTTCAAAGCGTAATGGACAATATATTACGAGGACTTACTGACGAAACCTGTATTATTTACCTTAAAGATATCCTAATTTACAGTATCTTCAAGAGCACATAAAGAGAGTTAAACAAGTATTTGACAGACTGAGAAATTTTAACTCAAAGATACAACTCGACAAATTCCTTCAAAAATCTATAGTATACTACTATCCCGAGAAAATTTATGTAATAAAAACCTTCCCGATTCCCAAAACCCAAACCTCTTTTTGGATATTACCGCCGTTTCATACCAAATTTTGCCAAACTGACAAAACCCATGACGAAATGCTTGAAAAAAGAAATGCGAATAATTCATGATAAGGAGTTCACAGACTCTTTTCAAAATTGTGAAGAAATTCTATTACAATATCCAGACTTTTCCAAACCAATGATTCTAACAACCGACAGTAGTAACTATTCCCTTGGTTTTCTATTATCACAAGGTACCCTTCCAATAACAAACCGAAATTTTAGAATTCTTACGAGAATAAGAGTAGTAGAGTAGAGTAGTTTTCTCTAAAGAGAAAACTCTTTAGAACAAGAAAACAATTCTACCGACGAGGAAAATAAATATTATCTCAGACATACAATTACAGCCTCCTAAAAATGTCACTAATATACCTCCAAATTTACGAGACGACTTCAATATAACTGAACCTGACTGGACGAAACCTTCTACCCCTAAATCCAATTCCTCAACTATTCATTCAGCTTTTGAAACAACTCACCAAGGAATTCCTATATTAGATGAAATTATTAATAACAAAGTTCACCAAATTTTAGTATATCCAAAACTATATCACAAACTAGATATCTCTCACGATACAAACGAAAATCACAAGATTACGAAAGTTTAAATTCTAGAAAATGACAACGAACGTTTTATATTCGAATTTTTAGTAGAGAACACAGATCTTAACAATACATTCTATCTTTAATTTTACAAAGACAACTTGTATCATGATTTTAATAGTGTTTATTTAAAACATTTCTCTTCAAATCAACCAAGACTTATCAAATGCACTAAATTAGTTAATACTGTATCAGATAAAGAAGAACATATCCTTTTACTCAGAAATTACAATGAAAGCAAAACCACACACAGAGGAATTCAAAAAACCTTCGAAAAATTAAAAGTAAATTACTATTGGAAAAATATGAAAAAATACGATTACTAATTTCATTTATTCTTGTACAATTTGTTAGAAAAATAAATATGGTAGACAAAAACCTTATGTTCCGCTAATGTTAACCAAATTATACACATCGACGTTTTTGTTTACAACGGAAAATCTAACCTTAACAGATGCATTCACAAAATTCGCACAAGCAGTGCACATTCCTTCTAAAACAGCTGTTATTATAAGTAAAGCTGTAATAAAATATTTCACATAGTTCGGAGTACCACAGTTTTTTTTAGATAAAAGTACAGAATTCAATAACGATACTATTAAAGAACTTTTAGCATTACACAAAATTAAAATACATTTCACCATAACTGGTGAATAAATTCAACTCTATAGCCGAAAGAGTTCATTCAACCTTGATTGAACATCTTAGAATACTACGAGAACTTTACCCCAACGAAGATGATTTAATGGATTACGAAATAATAGATTACAATAATTCTATACACAGTTCTACAAGTTTCACCCCTTTTGAACTTACCTTTGGTCATACAGATTCTAGAAACCCAAACGAAATTTTCATACCCCAAACTTTCTATAATGACTATGTAGATAATCCTCGAACAAAATTACATCATGGTTATAAAGACGTACAAGAAAAATTAAAAGAAAACAAAGAAAAAATTCTACAAAAACGGTGATCTAATGGTGACTCGAATAGTGAATTCAAAATTACTCAAATACTTGACAGAAATCGTGTTGAAATTTCTGGAAAATTATTTAAACATAATAAACTTGAAGCACATAATGACATTGTTCACATAAATGAACTAAAAACACCTTCCATTTCAGTTTCCTCTTTTGGACCGCCGAAGGAATTAGATGCACACAAATTCCATAACGTAAACAATAATCCTGATTTCCTACCCTTACGACTAGGTACAGCACATATACAAACAGACTTTTGGACTTTCATACATGTTTATGACATTACAAATATAACCGACCACTTTTTATATTTAAGGGACCAATATGATAATCTATACGAATCTTTTTCAAATCATCCTAGCATATTCAACTTCACAAAATACTTTGATAACTCCTACCACATAATTCAAATAATAGAAAATAAAATTACTTTAGAAATAGAACAATTAAACCCATTATGGGGAAAACATGCGAAGCGATCTCTTTTTGACGGAATTGGCTCAGCAATAAAAATTTAGATCAAGAAGATGCAATCCGATATGACGAAGCTATTAAAGCCTTATCTAATAATTAAAATAGTATCAAAACATTACTCACACATCAAATTACATTACTAGAATCATCTATTAAATCATTCGGAAATAATTCCAGAATACTATCCCGCAATCAAGAAATATCGAGCGCACGTATTAATTACTTACAAAAAGAATTACGGAATCTGAAGATAGAAATTTAAAGTACAAATCAGCTAAGAAAAGGCCAGACGCGTCATAACTGACAAAGTCCGCAATAACATGTTATTCGTTTTTAGAAAGGCCTTCTGGAAGTTCAGTAACGTAATTTGTGCCTAAATGAATAAATACTCTATGCATAATTATTTTTCACGAGCTCGACGAAATTTTCTTACTAGATCTAATACCTAGAAGTAATGAAGTTGCTTGTATTCTTCTTCTTTTCTGAGGCTGAATAAATGAATTTGTTATTCTTCCCACATTATTAATTCTCAACTCATTTGCAATATCATTTTGGAAGTATCAAAAATTTCAAATTACAAAAATTTCGTAGGAGTGATCAAGTACCAGATTTTAACAATATTTGTTTAAATATGCTTATGTGAGACATTGACAATAACAACTAATTTATTTTAAATGCAATGGCTTGTATATTATTACTTTTTTCGATTTTTTTGAAATTTATGCAGAATCTCCTAAACATATTTTCAACTGTTTTGGACATATTTATTACAAAAATTTATATAAAAATGCAATTTGCTACATTACACTGAAAACATGCTTCTCAAGTGTAGCTCATCTAATTGCAAAATTGATTCGCCTTTTTAAATCACATAAGTTGAGGAGTTCAGTTTTATATACAATATTTTCGACATATCTTTACAAAAAGATTTGGAAAAATTTGTCTTAGGTACTGCCGGACATTGATTTAATAATTTGGTCGTGTATTTCAATTCAATGAATCGTTTTTTTTTTGTATTGTTACGTACAGTTAACGAAATTCAAATGACAATATCATCGACACAGCCACGCAAGCAGACAACAAATTACTAAGGCTATGAATTTTAATAAAAAAGAATCAAATCTTCATATTTATCATTAAATAGGAACGCTGCAATAGTTTTCGCTTACATTCTCAATATCAAAAGCTAAATAGAAAATAAGCTGTGAGTATTATATAGCGAGTTTCCTTTTTCTAATATTAATTTTCTAAGTAAATAAGATATGACGTGGAGTAATCACCACCCAAATGTGGTAAGTATACCTGTAACCCGTCGACAAGGGATAACTCTTTGGTAATTATTACTCACGTCCTTCAAAATAGTTCCAAAATGCGTTATTTAAAACTTAAAGAGGAAAAAATATATCAACTTCTCTTTCCGTTTCTAATAGATGATAATGTTATAGTAGCAATCAAGCAACGTGTATCTAATAAAGTGTAGAGTTTGTGAGCTCAGGGCTTTCAGAATTAGAAGTTATTATAGAAATAATTCTAGATGAGAACTTTTTGACAGTGGCGACGTACGTAAAGCTAGCCCTCGACACGACAATAATGCAAGCACGCGACTTACGAGAGGTAATAGATAGACGGACTTGCGATAGACGTTTGTGTTTGAAGTTTAGTCAGTAGGTTGTGCATAGTCATTGCTTTCTTTGAACTTGAATTACTCTAACATTTATCAAATTTTTAATCAGGGAAAGATATACATAAGCCTTTAGCACTAAGCAAAAGATTCCAGAAGGGAAAGGTACCTTAGCTTGGGATCAAATAATATTGGTTGACATTAATTGAAACGAGTCATCGCTGATAACAAGAGTTGGATTTTTTATTACTAAAGTGCTAAAGCATGGAATTGAGCACGTCAGATTCACACACAAGCTCAAAAACGCAAAAATGAACACAACAAAGATCATATACAATCTTACTTTTTTCTTTGATACTCAGGTAATTTCTTACAAATAAATGTTCCCTTAAAGATAAACATTGAATCCATGCTTCTATTAATACCCATTTTTTGACAAAAAAACATTTTTGTACCTCTTCAACCTCCTTTCGCACGTGGATTCTCCCAGCACAGCTCTAATGAAAAAACCGTCTCCACATTCCGTGGTTTCCCAATACAATTACTTTGGAGGAGACAATATCCAATTGTATAACTTATTCGAAATAACTTTACTTGAATAAAGGGAATTTAAAGCATCAGTTCCATCACTAAAATTCTGAACCTTGTAAACACAATAGAAAATTGATTATTTGACAACTGTTGATGGGAAGAACTAGTTTTACAGTAATTTCAATTAAATGAATTGGTGAGAGCAAAGTTAGATGACGATGATTTCAAAAATGTTATATTTGTGATTTTTCCTATATTTGAACCAGTTTAACTACAGAAATTACCAGTTGAAATGGATTTAATTTGTCCAATAATCATATATTCTCATCTTGTTGTTGCTTTAATTTCGTTCTAACGCACTTCACTAAACAATAATATAATCAATAGCCAGCTTAAATCTGACACCACATTCTTTATATATAATCGGTATAAGTTAAGCCTAGCCGCTACATGCCTTTACCTTCTTATTGTTTCTCACTTACACGAACCTAGACGAGCCTAGGTTGTATCCACAGACCACACTGTGGTCTGTGGTTGTATCGAAGAGAAATTCATTTTGTTTCCAGACAGAAAAGCGATCAGATCTCGAACGCTTAGATCTCAGTAGGGCTACGCAGCTCCCTAGAAATTCAGGACGCGCTATTTTAGTTTTCTATTTTGGTTTATATCGTTTTGTGTGTTGTATAGTAAGTTTCAATATTTATCGTTCTATTATTATTGTGCTACCTTTTCGGAATCCTCGACTATAAGAATAGCCCCCAATGTTACATTGTTGTTATTATCTTCATAATTTAGAAGTCGCTGACAAAGCAAGGGGGTTTTGATATTCATATGGATATTGAATCTATATGAATAGCAATTTTTCAAACTAAAATGAATCAGTTTATTTCCACTAAATAGTGCAACATCCATCTATTTTCCAATTTACGATGCAATAATCAATACGAGCTTCCTCATATTAATATTTCGCATTTGTTTAGTAAAATCACTTTGCCTGATTTGATTGATTGACGGAGTGGTCAATTAGTTCATTTGCAATAACAGGCAATTTCAAGTTTCATAATTATTTGTTAATCAGTTTTAAAACTAAATATATCCTGATATGAATAAATGATTTTTTTCAATTAACGTATGAATTTTTTTATCTTTATAAGAATTTCAATCTGCTATATCCTGATAATGGACTTTTTTTCTTATTATTTATACTAGTAGATATATTGATTTGTATATTTATAAGGTTTTCTACATTTACTAATATAACTTCAATGTAATATAAATACTACGTATGTGAAAATTATAACTATAGGTCTAATAGGTCTCTCCAAAAATTTGAAAATTTATGTTTTGGCCGTCTTTTGCACGAAATATTGGCTAAACTATGTATCCCACGAGGAAGTCATGACAAATGAAGTTGTAGAGCAGTTATTTGGCTTCAATTTAAGCCAACCTCAACGCAAGTTATAAGGAAAAATCAAAACATGAACAAAATCCGATTTCTCAAGAAATGGAGCTCTCAACAGTATAGCAGTTATCCTGTACAAAATTGCGAATTTAATGATAGGAAATGTTGGGATATTGTTCGAGGATGACAAGGGAAGCTTAATCCTAGTTTCTTTGACAAAAAAGCCTATGCTTGATCGGGGTGGTCAAAATACCGCGATTTTTTCTGACGTCTTTCGGTTTTTGGCGTATATCACAAAAAATATGCGTCGTAAGTAAGTAAGAACAGCCCTCAAGTCCGGGGAGTAAACGACCTCGCCGTAACGACACCCTCCCCATAACGGTACCTCCCAGCTCGCCCTTATTTCTGTTGAGGGGCTTGTGAGTTGATCGTGAATTTTGTGACTTTAACGCGTTTTTGGTGGATATGGCGTCGTCGTCAGTGCCTCAGCTGTGTTTCATTTGCGAGGAGAGTTTGACATAAGAAAATGGAGTGGTTATTGTTAAGAAGAAAGGGATTGCTTCTAGTGACAAACGCAAGAACCCTCAACATCGTCAGTTTCTCGAGCCATTGGAAGAATTAAATGTGCACGCGAAATGCCAAAAGCAGTATAACCATGAGAGAATGATTTAGGCTTTTTTGCGTCGACATGAGAGTATTGCATCTACTTCTGCTGCCTCCAAACCAACTCGGTCAAAGGAGCTTCCTTTTCAGTTTGACAATACGTGCTTTCTATGTGAGGACAAAGTTGATGATGAATACAGACAAAAACAGGTGAAGATGAATGTCGAAAGACGCAATGCTATGGTGATAGTGACGCTCCCAGGTGTTGCACAGACGATTTTGGCAAAAGCGAGAGAGCGAGATGACGAGTGGGGGAAAATCGCGGAACGTATAACCCTTTTGGAGGAGGGGTTACAAACAGATTTAATTGCAGTCAATGCTGAATACCACGATAAATGTCTGGTAAATTTTTACAAAATGCCAGGACGTGCCGCGAAAAGGGCTGGACGTGTCAGTACTCCAACCTATGTTCAAGCCATGGATATTATATACACGTTCCTGAAGAGAATAGTGATGAGTGTCAATTTACCCTTGGTCAATTGCTCGATTGCACTTGTATCATAAATAACCAATTCACTATATTTTTCCCACTATGATAAACAGAGCATAAGACAATTGGATTTCTTTATGTTTATTTTAGTTTTAATATTATTCGATCGATTTCTGCGTTGCAAAATTAATTTTAGAATATCTAATACACCTATCTCATCGTGAACTAGTCTTTTAAGAAAAATTTCATTTTATACTACAAAAAAACCGTACCCCTCAGATGCTGTAATGGATATTTTATCTCATTTGTCGGGAACTACGGACGAATTTTGGAATTTGAATTCTGAAGAATATAATTAAAATGACAACAATCGAAATAATACGTGTGACATAAACTCCATACCATTCATATTTGAAGACGGTACTATTATAGAGATAGAGTTAAAAATTTGGATTATGAAATTATCGATAAAAACATACCTAGGGAAAGAAGAAATTTAAGATTTGAAAGAGAAATTCTTAAAAATATTATGGAGACAGAAAAATTTGGTTTTCATATGCCAATATGCCACACCGTACGAGCCAAACAGATTATTAAGTCTAACACCTTAGATATGACAGTTTCATGGAATTTGCTTGTCAAATGTACGGTATTTTTGTCAACACCTCAAAGGTGCTTATTTATTAATGAACGCGCCACAATATGTGTTAGCAAAACCTCTTGGCATTGATTATCGAATGTATTTTAATGATATTTATACGTCAATGCTATTTATTGTATATTTTCTTATATAGTTTCTTGTGTTCTTTGAAAAGATCTAGAAAATTAGCAAACTGCTTTACTGGCGAAATTTTTATGATTGAATTAAAACAATAAAAGAGGAAGGAAATAGAAAAATAAAGGTTCTCTGTTCAAACCTAATTAGAAAAGATTATAAACATCTGTGAGAAGTCAACCTTATGGACGAACGTTATCATATTTGATATGGCTATCTTAAACAGCTTATTTCGGTAAAGAAAACCATTGCGACAATAAAAATGACAAATTTTATCTTGGCAGAATTTAGAACAGAAATTTTGTAATGTCAGAGTTATTTGTGAACAGAAAACGCAAAACCGAAAGACATGAGAACGAAGGTGCAAATTACAAAACTGCACTTCATTCTCATTTTTATTCGAATATAGACTGCATTTATGTCTCCATAAAAGAAACATTGTTCTTCAAAACTCCACACAGTAATAACAATATATTCTAATTAAAAAAAGATACAGATTTCTCAGTTAAATTTCATTTTTCCTGTTCTCTGTATAACTTCTCTCAAAATTCAATTGGTAACTAATTTGAGCCAAATAAATGAAAACGAATTGATTTTTGAAAGAAGAATCAATCAAGACACAGAAGTATATTTTTGATTTAACGGAATTTTTTGCATATATTTTTCTACGAACAACACCCAAGACAATCACAGTAATTATTTAAAAATTTAAAAGAAGTGTTGACTTTGCGAACTATGTTCATTAAAGTTAATTTTGTCAACTTATGAAAATTTGATTGGAATTTTGAAAAATAGAATATAGATCAATACATTGTCAATTATAAGAAGTTAAAGTGCGCTTAAACGAGGTATAAATATGTTAGTTGCCCATATTTATCACGACAGCATTTCACAATGAGAATAAGTGTTGTAATTTGGGATTATCGCGTTCCTGAAAATCTATTTCAGAAGTCCGTGCCATTTTTTAAAAGTTATACATTTAATGGTGCAACACGTTTATGTTTATTATGGTCCACTCTTCAATTGGATGAGGACAATAGCATATGATGTGAAGCTGGATACTAGTAAAGGTATCATATTTCTATTAATTATAAAAAATCCTGCAACTGTCATTACAGGTCTTAGATTTCCAAATAATATAGCAAATTCTTTCAAATAAGACTTTATGATAAGATTTTCCTCATTGACTTGTAAAATATTACAAAGCTTCTTTATTTCCAATCCAGACTTCTCTATTTTATCCCCAGCTATTGCCAACGACATAATCATAGCCTAAAACATATAATTTATTACTGAATATATGTCGTGTTTAAAATATATGTACGTCAAAGAACCCATGGTTAGGAAATACGTGAGTGTGCGTTTGGATTCAAAAGATTTAGTTATTTACCATTCAGAGCAGTTCTAGGACATTCTTTCAAAATATCAGAAGTATGGAGTTATTATTATTGAATCAACTTACAAAGACGTCTTAAATGATAACTAGTAGTTGATTTTTAGAGGACCCTTCGTTATGTGATTTATCAAGCTTATTAGGCGGTATTTTTTGGAGAGCTTCGCATTTGGTGTTTTAGGTACAGCGATAAAGGTTGGCTACAGCCAGCCTTCAGGAATATTTCCCCTATCATAGATGGTGTTAAATAGGGTGGTCAAAATATCAAGAAACTGATTTTCTGTTTGGCACATTAATTTCAATTTTTTCCTCCTTTTTTTCATCATGTCAAGGTTTTCATCTGTCATAAATTCCTTCTTCATATTGTCTTGCTTCGAATATGTTGTGAATGTTCAACTTTTTCCTACTTCCCTATTTCAATATCTGTAGATCTGCATATGTCTCTCTTATATTTATGCCTTAGGATAACTGTACTTGTTGTTTCATATTAGCTAGGATAATGAAGCTTTCTGATGTTTATTTTCATATTGTTAGGTCTCTCCACTTTAAGGTACCTTAATTTGATTTCCATTTTGCATCAAAAGGGGGTGATGATCGGAATAAACGTCTATCCCAGGATAGCTTTTCGCTAGTTTGTTTGCGTTTTTATATCGTTTTGGTATCATCTTCCTTCTTGTATGGTAGGTTTAATACCTGTTTCTTCTTCAGTTTCAGCCTCCTGGATCCAGATTGTCACACCATCTCTTCCTCGGTCGACCAATCCTTTTTCTGCCTGTTGGCGATTTATCCCTTGCGATACGCACTAGTCTTTCGCTTGTCATTCTGCTAATTTGACTATTCCATCCTTCTTTTCGTTTTAGTTCCCAGCCAATCACATTTTCTTGCACGTATTTCTTATGTTTTCACGTCTTTATTTGTCTAAAAGTATTTTCCCTGCTACTTTCCTGAGTACTTTCATTTCCGTTGTCTCTAGTAGTCTTTTTGTCTTAGGGTCTTGTCTCTGCTGTGTATGTCATTATAGGTCTAATTGTTGTTTTATATATTCTGCTTTTTGTTTCTTTTGTAAGATGTTTATTTTTCCAAATAGTGCTGTTGAGGCATCCTGCTACTTTATTTGTTCTGACGACCTGCTGTCGCACCTCATTCTCGACATCTCCATAGCTCATTATGTCTATTCCTAAATATCTAAATTTTAGTACCTGTTGTATTACGTGACCATCAATTTATGTTTGCATATAGGTTCCTTATACGTTTTCATGCATTTTGTTTTCTCAACTGAAATTATCATCATCCATGATGAAGTAAATTTGGTTTTTTACAATACCTACCGCTGAATTTGCTTTCCATGTATAGAGCCTAGTTCCTGTTCCTGATTCCCAGTCCAGAATCTCCAGCAGGTATTCGAACGTTTTCCATTTTTCATTTAAGTTCCCTATTATCAGTATTACTCCGTTCTTCTTAGTCAGTTCAATCAGTGTCTCTAGTTGTTCGTACAACTTTCCGATGTTTAAGTTATTTAAGCTATTGGGGCGTATACTTGGTTTATATTCAAGTCCAATGGATATACTTCAATTGCATCAACAACATACTGTCTGAGAAAGGGTAATGGATTTAACTGTGTATAATATTTGGAGCGACAATTATGTCAACTCAACTTCTATGTTGTGTGCATGGTGTCATTGTCGGAGTAGTATAGTATTTTACTATAAACTATCCATTGCCAGGCAAGTGAGTTTCACTCACGCCCAGAATATCTATTCCCAGCCTTTTCATTTCTGCAATAACAATGAACCGATATGGTTTCGCCTGCAAGTATCTGAATATGAGCGATGCCAGAATAATTTTTTCTTCGCCTCATTCCAGTACTGACGCTGCTGCTTCCTCATCAGTTACAATAATAAAAGTGAGGGTAAATACTGAAGTAGAACGAAATTTGAAAGGAGACACAACAATAAATATAGTGTATGGTGTAAATGAAGATGCAAGATCGAAAGAGAAAAAAAGATTTTCGGATAAATTGAGTGACACAGTAGAAAATTAATAATAGACGACAGAAGCTGTAACCTAATTTGTATATAAGGAGATAAAGAAGGAAATACCAATTAAGTGGTGATATAGATTTGTATATATTGAACTACTTGATAGTGATTAACACATTTCATCAACATAGGATACGGCATAAACAAGGATAATTCATGTAAAGTGCGGAGATCTACCGCGAACATTAGCGACCAAGTATTCGAGAAATTCGAAGAATGCACTGAAAAAGAAATCAAAATATGGCAAGATCAAATAGAGAAGTATCAAAATAAGATGTATTATAAATTTGAGCACATATTATTAGAAACAGTAATAGAAGTATGACATTACTATATATATAATACTACACTAATACATACACTAATAACTCAAAATGGTGATTAATTAAAACAAGGTATTTATTATATTATATTTTTCACTAGAGACAACTTATGGTAGACACTTATCACCGTAGTGAGTTTAGGTGAGAGAAGATGGGATAATATAAAAAACAATAGGGACGTGATTCACTGCGATGAGAGGAGACTTCACTTGTTCTAGATATACCACTATTTATTCCAGAGAAAATACCAATTATACTTACGGAACATAAACCCAAAAAAACATATTTGAACACATTCTTCTTAAAGGCATGAGTATATTTCAAATTATAATCCATTAAAATGTCTAACGTAAAATTGAGAGCCCCGTAAAAAATAATGAAATCCAAAAAGACAAGTGAGCAAAGCAGCCAACCAAGAGCCAAATTAACGGTGTTGGCTACTAAGAAAATATTTTTAGTTGCGTTTTGGAGAGATACAACATCCCGTTTGATCTCCATTGCTATTTTATTCTTATTTTGGAAAAAGGTTCTCAATTTTATACAAATGATTTTCTGTCTTTTATTCAAAAATAGACAAGTTTCAAAAACAAAACCTGTTATAGATGTTAATTGCGATGTTACAATCATCGATTGAAGTAATTCAAAGCTTGAACTAATTGTTAAATCAACTTTGAAATAAACCTTATAACTAGCAACTAGTAAAAGTGGTATAACGTAAAATAATATTCGCACTAATATCATCTTTCTGTTAATATATACAACTCCAATATCTCTGTCAATCCTTTCAAGTGTTTGAAAGAATTTTCTCCACTTATTCTTAGTTAGCATCAAGCTTTGAAACACGAGCGCGGAAACAATATATTGCATCAATTTTTGAAACGTCTCAATAATAGACGTTATTCCAGATTGTGAAATGTCTCCAAAAAGAAACTCGTACATTTCTGACATTCCTATTAGTAGTATCACTATTATTATCACCATTTGCCACGATATTTCGCCGGTTATGTAATCTGAAGGAAATATACCTGCAATAGATCCAAACCTATATAGTTGCTTCAACAATAAAATGTCTTTCAAAGGAGTTGTCTTATACATGAGGTCCCACAGATTATCAGCAATTATTTTAACTTATATCTAGGTTTTTTATATAAGGAGTGTTCAGTTGAATCGGCTAAAAAGCTAAGCTCATCACCATACCATAGTTAGATATAAACGCTGTAACTTTATCCTTGTTAAATATATGTGTTTAATACATTGGAATAGATTGGAAACACACTATGTGGTGGTTTAAAAACTTTGTGATCATTCTAGATTAATACATAATTGTATCTTTTCATGCAATTGGAATGAATAATTCAAATTATGGCTGTGTTCAACTAGCATGAAAGTATAGAATATTATAATAATGAATTAACACGCAGCGATAGCATGGAAATAGGAAAAAAGTTAGATAGTTATTCCACTTCTTGTCTCTTCTGGTTATAATTTGAGTAGATTATTTTTATTATCTTCTGGCTTCAATTTATGAGGTTATCAATTTATACTGTCAAGATTGTATATTTTTTCTAAATATTAGACTATAAAAGCTGTTGAACATTGTACAAAATTCTATGATGTATGGCAAAATTACCCAAAATGGTATACTAAAGGTTTTGACCTTGTTTAAAAAAAAGTTCAAGTTCAAAGTCATGATGTATACACAAAATATAAATTTATTCAAAAAATTAAAATAACATATTAAAGTATGGAACACAAGACAGAAACTTAAACAGGATCAGTAGTGTTTTAAGATGGGAATATATTTCCAAGCACAGATCAAATGTCTGATACACCTCAAGCTTCATGCTAGCAGAAATTGCACCGATTCCACTAATTATCATGTTTCCTCCTTATGAAATCGAAATCGAAGAAAATAATAAAATCGATTTTTTTTGATGTCACGTTATAAAAAATTAACAATAACATAAAAACAAAATTGGAGTTACATACGCCGCTTATCAAGGAAACTTAAAAGCGCAGCAGAAACATTATACTTTCTGAAAAATTGTTACTTAACAATTTATGTAGATAAATCTTACTTTCTTGTAATATCATTTAATATAATTCATTCTCTGTTCAGGTCTCTAACAATAAACTTGTAATTGCTTGAATAAATATATTTTTTAAAAACGAATTTTTCGTTAAGAAAACCAAAATTGGCGCAGTCAGTAGGATCGCGCAAGTCGTGGAAATCAAAAATCACTAAAACGTTTACGGGCATACAGTGCGTAACAAAAATTCGGATCGTGCATAGTTTAGTGACTTCACGGCTTTAACGTTTCAACGTTTTAAGTGCGAATACAACGAACAATATTAGACTAGCAATTATCGTGCAATAGCCCTTTAATGGTGAACATTGGAGATAACAGGGAATCATCGAGGGAGAAGATTTTAAAAGCCTGTTCTTCAGAAACGTAAGTGCCTTATTGTCCTCTTCTTGCCTTTCCTACCTTTTTTGGATTTCGGAAAGATAGTATTGATTATTAAGTTTTAAAGCTTCAAAAACGTATATAATTAATAAAAAAGAAATTATCAATTTATGAGTGAATTAAACTCTAGTAATCTCGATAACATAGTTCAATTGTTCAATAATATTTCTTTAGTCGAAAATAACGTAGAACGAACTGGTACTAACAAAATGGCTCCTCCTACAATGAATTGAGATCTTTTCAAATCCAAATTATCAAATATTAAACCTTTTAACGGTGACAGTGAATATTTGAATAAATTCATCACAATTCATTTAATAGAGTCATATAGAATTTATAATGATGCAGAATTAAATTTACACATTATAGAATGTATTCAAGAGAAATTAGAAGGTAGAGCAGCCTTCATGGTCGGTAACAGAGTTGAATTAAATACTTGGCCAAAATTAAAAACGGCCTTATTGCAGTGTTTTGCTGATAGAAGGGATTTAAATTGTCTTGTGCAAGAGTTGATCAGAGCCAAACCATTAAAAAACGAGCATCTTATTGATTTTGGAAGTAGACTTCAATTAATTCGTAGTAGTGTAATTCAAAGAATTAGCAATGACCCCAATATAACTGCCGAAGAAAGAAATTGTCAAATAAATCAATACGATAAAACCGCTTTAAATACGTTTATTGCGGGGTGCGACGGTACTCTGAAAAATAATATGCATTTACGAAAACCACATTCTTTAGAAGAAGCGATGGCGTATGTGGTCGAATTCGAAAATTTTGAAAGACTGTACGGTTCTTTAAACGATAAAAATAATCGACAAAATACACCTAATATTGGTAATAGACAGCATGCGCATAGCCAAAATTCTCAAAGAGCCAATTCAAATTTTTATAAAAATCCTAATACGTATCAAAATTTTGTACCAAATAACAGACCTGTTAACAGTTATCCGAATTCTTATAGCAATCGTCAATTCTACCAACCAAATTCCGTACAAAATAGAGAAAATTGGCCAAATCAGCCGATACCTATTCAATCCATACCACAAAATAAGATATTTTACTAATCGACAAGTATTCGGCCCCCCCAAAAATGTATTCAAACCTAACCAAATTCCACAAAACCAATTACCAACACCTGAACCAATGTCCACGACATCACGTAATTTTACTGAACGTACTCGAAAACCTATCAATAATAATAATAGTAATAATAGATTTTTCCGATCAAATCCAAACGCTAAACCAAACTTTGTTTCCGAAGAGTTATACTTAAATCAATATGGTAATTCAGACTATAATCACGACAATCAATATGATAAATATGACGAAATAGAATTTGACGAAAACGACGAAGCTAATCGCGATGAAAATTTTCAAGTAGCTCGTCCATTAGACGGGAAAACATAGAAATAAATATACTTTCAGTTAATCCGCTACCATATATAGAAATTGCAAATCCAAAAATTAAATTGCTAATCGATACTGGTAGCTCTAAATCAATAATAAGACCTTCTATTGCCGAAAAATACTTTCCAGATACAATTTATCATTCTGATACTACTATATCTACTAGTCTTGGAAGTAAAAACTTTAGGTATCGAGCGCTTATTCCTGCATTTCCTGAACTAAAAAACAAAAACTATCAAATCGATTTTATACTATATGATTTTCACAATTATTTTGATGGAATTCTCGGTATTAAAGATTTAATATGAATAGTATGAATATAAATATTGATCTGACTAATCGAGAACTATTAGGACCTCACCTAAGATTACCTTTTAAGTATAGAAAAGTAAACGATATTGAGTTTTCTTTTTCAATAGACCCCGGAGAAAAAACGATAAAGAAATTACCCGTAAATATAGATAATGGGGATATTATTGTAGACGCTCGAAAAATAGAAAATATAATAATTCCACAAATTTTATCTACAGCGGGAAACGGTTTCGCACCAATAGAAATTCAAAATCACACAAATAATTCGATAACGATAATATTACGAAAACCAATTCAAGTTACTCCATTTAAATATTCACAATATGAACTCTGTAAATTTGAAAGCTTTGCTAATGATTTTGATGAAAATAATTTTATAAAACCTAATGACAATATTACCGAATTAATTCGTACAAATCACATGAATAAAGAAGAAAAACAAAAAATTATTTCGTTGTGTAAAGAATATTCTGATTTATTTTTAAAACCAGGGGATAAATTGACTTTCACTTCAAATGTTAAACATATTATAAGAACCAAAGACGAGCTACCGGTTCACACTAAATCTTTCAGATATCCCTACGTCCACAGAGAGGAAATTAGGAGACAAATTCAAGAGATGTTCGATAAAAACATAATTAGACCGTCCTATTCCCCTTGGAGCTCCCCGATATGAATTGTTAAAAAGAAAATGGACGCATCAAATACCCAAAAATGGAGACTGGTAGTTGATTACCGGAAAATTAATGAAAAGACAATTAATGACAGGTACCCGCTTCCCAATATATCCGATATATATATATATATATATATCGACTTGGCAAGCGGCTTCCATCAAATACAAATGAGCGAATGTTTCTTACCTTTCGGTCTTAAAAATGCCCCTTCTACATTTCAAAGAGCTGTAAATGAAGTCCTTAAAGACATCCAAAACAAAATATGCATGGTATACATGGATGACATTATCATATTCAGGTATCGAGCCTTCAAGAGCACATACAAAATCTGAAATTAGTATTTTCAAAACTACGCCACGCAGAGCTTAAGATACAACTAGACAAGTGCGAGCTTCTTCGCAAAGAAGTAGAGTATCTAGGTCACGTTGTAACTCCTCAAGGGATAAAACCTAATCCGAATAAAATCAAAGCGATTCAAAATTTCCCTATCCCAAAAACCGCTAAAGATATCAAATCCTCTTTAGGACTATAGTAGGTTACTATAGGAAGTTTATAGAAAATTTTGCTCAAATTACGAAACCGATGAAGACATGTCTAAAGAAGGATCACATAATTAAACACACAGAAGAATTTATTAATTGCTTCAAAACTTGTGAAAACATTTTAATTTCAGAACCAGTCCTTGCGTATCCCGATTTCAGTAAACCTTTCGAATTAACTACTGACGCTTCTAAATATGCCATAGGTGCTATTCTATCTCAAAATAATCATCCTATTTGTTATGCTAGTAGAACACTTAATTCCGCAGAAATAAATTATTCTACAATCGAGAAAGAGTTACTTTCGATAGTCTGGTCGTGTAAATATTTTCGACCGTATTTATTTGGTCAAAAATTCACAATTTTTTCAGATCATAAACCATTGCAATGGCTCATGTCATTAAAAGAGCCCAATTCAAGTCTTGTACGCTGGTGCCTTAAACTTGAGGAATTTGAGTACGATATAAAATATTTGAAAGGTAAAAGTAACAAAGCAGCTGATGCATTATCTCGATATCCCGATATAAATGCATTAGAAACTGCATGAATGGATGTCAATTTAAATGACATCGATGAAATAAAAAATGAGGAATTTGAAAGAATTCATTCCAGTACTCTCCCGAATTTAGATAATTTAAATCTTACAAATATATTAGATTTAGATAAATCTAACCAAAACGATTCAAATATAGGAAATCTCGTAAGCAATAATTTACCAATATTACCTATAATGGAAGAACCGAATCATAATAATAACGAAGACACTGAAACCATTTAATATATATAAAAATCAAATATATCGTACTAACGGTCAAATAAATACCTTTAAGGTTAGAAGAGAGAAAGTATTCGAAAATATTCGTCTATACGTTACATTACCGGTAATTGACATCGAAAATAATATAATAACCTTCATTAAAGAATATATTGACCCCAGAAAAAATTATGCACTTTATTTCCAGAACGAACCCTTATCGAGAATATTTATTGTAACTGCACAAAATATGTTTAAGAATTCTGCATTTAAACTTACAATGTGTACCAAATCAGTAACAGATATTGAAACAAAAGAAGAGCAATTAGAAAAAATTAAATATCATCATATATATAAATCAGGTCATAAGGGCATAAACGAAGTTAAAACATCTCTTAGTTGTAGATACTACTGGCCGAAAATGATCGAAGATGTAGAAAATTTTATCAATAATTGTGATACATGCTTGAAAAATAAATACGATAGGAATCCCCCTGTAGTCAAATTAAGCCTAACGCCCACAGCGTCTAAGCCGTTTGAGCATGTACATATGGATGTTTTTAAAATTGCAAATAAAATTTATTTAACAGTAATTGATTCTTTTTCGCGTTACGGACAAGCTTACCCCATAGTAAGTGTCACAGGATTTTCCACAGATTTAGACTCTTTACTAAATGTCATAACTCACCATGGACTACCTCAAAAAATAACAACAGATAGTGGTTCTGAATTTAAGAATTTCGATTTAGAAGACTTTTGCAAACTTCACCATATAGAATAGCAATTCCAATTCGCCAGTTGAACGATTTCATTCAAGTATTTTAGAACATTATCGATGTATTCAGGAAGATAATAAAAATTTGAGACCGGATCAAATAATGAAACACGCGATTCTTAGTTATAACAATTCAGTTCATACCGTAACAAAATTCACGCCTTTCGAAATTATAAAAGGACATATAAACAATCCTGACCCGTTTGACCTGAATGATCATTTAGTTATATCTCAATACGTTCAAAATCACAAAGAAACCAGTAAACGCTTATACGAAAAAATTAAACAAAACGAACAAACTAAACAAAAGGTTATAGAGAAATTAAATAGGAAAAGGTCCGAACCTTTAGATTATTCAAAACAAAAAACTGCCTACGTAAAAACTAAATTAAGAAATAAGAAACTCCCAAAATTTAAACAAACTAAAATAATCAGAGGATAAAGGTATTCTGCTTAAAACCGATAAAGGTACGTATCATAAAAGTATTGTCCGAAAACCAAGAAGTAATGTTCGGAAATTGTTACAGGATGTCGACGAGCACGCGAATCCTGATGCTTTACCTGATTCTTCGCGTATTTCATATTTTACATTATTTAGATTTAAGCCAACTTATTAAGCAAATAGATAGTCTAGTTACGCATTTCAATTACATAAAAAATAGTATTACAACTGTAACCACTACAAACACTATATCCTATCACGCTTTAGCACAGAACATGTTAATAAGAACAGAGTATTTCATCAACATTGTACAGAAAAAATTCGAAAATTTGAATCCTCAGAATATCAGAAATCGAAGAGGCTTACTAAATGGCGTTGGTAAAATAAACAAATGGCTATTTGGAAACCTCGATTCAGATGACGAGATAAAATACGATAACGCAATTACTTTATTACAACAAAATCAAAGAACATTATCCATGAAACTAACCTTCAAATTTCTCTCTATAAGAAACTCATTGATCATTACAATAAGTCAATTACTACTTTAAATAAAAATCAAGCAAACTTTAATAATGGGTTACAACTATTTTCAGCCTCTGTATATAACAGAATTAAAACACTAGAAAGTTATCTAACGTTTCAAGGTATGTTGTATCAGATTAATTTAGACTGTCAGTCAACAATAACGTTTATAGATAATATTGAGAACGCAGTTGTATTTTCGAAACTTAATTCTGTACATACGTCTATAATTTCTAGTTACGAGATACTGGACATAATTCAACATTTAGGAAAACTATATTCAGAAAAACAGATTCCTAAATTTTCTAACATTTTAACATACTATCAATTTCTTGGAACTCAAGTATCAATCATTGATTCGAAATTAGTCTTTGCTACCCACGTACCTATTCTCATCTCCGAAACATTTGAATTTTACCACCTTTTTCCCATAATCCAAAATAATAAAATGTACACTCCTAAATTCCCTTACCTGGCACGAACGCAAAATGAAACCCAATCAGAAAAAGAAGAATGTCCACCACTCGAAGGTACCTACTATTGCCGTCAAAATTTTGTCCAAAGGGATAATTGCAACCTTAGTCTACTTGAAGGGAACACAATGATTGCCAAATCCTAGAAGTCAATATCGAAGAAACAATCATTCAACAAGTTACAACAAAAGAAGTCCTGATAATGCCGATTCAACAAGAAAAAATACTTTCAAAATGTCAATCCGATCAATACCTCGAAATAAAAGAACCATCACTTGTCAAAATCCCAAAAAAATTGTGAACTATGGATCAATAATCAACGATACATCAACGACGACGAAATCAGTTACGGTAAACCATTTGTCCTGCCTAAATTAGAAACAAACAAATTATCAACTTCGAAACGCTACGAAAAATATAACATAACAAATCTCAATCTCGATGATCTTTTTTAAATCAACGAATTGTCAAGAAAATTGAAGTCGATCCAAGAAATTTCCAATAACAATAATCGAAAGCCTTTTAGCGATAATATTCATTATTTTAATAGCAGGTGTCTTGTTCAAATTCAAATCAAAAATGTAGTATGCAGAAAACACACAAAAGAAAAAAGTCAAGAAAACCTGGAAAGGGCCCAAAAATCGAAAAGTCAATCCATACTTTTCGAGACTTAAGGAGGGAGGAGTTACATACGCCGCTTATCAAGGAAACTTAAAAGCGCAGCAGAAACATTATACTTTCTGAGAAATTGTTACTTAACAATTTATGTAGATAAATCTTACTTTCTTGTAATATCATTTAATATAATTCATTCTCTGTTCAGATCTCTAACAATAAACTTGTAATTGCTTGAATAAATATATTTTTTAAAAACGAATTTTTCGTTAAGAAAACCAAAATTTTGGCAATGAGAGTTATGTATCAGCAGTAAATAATAAGCATCCTTTAAGTCTATGAAAACATAAACATAAAGTAATCTTTAGTAATTAGTTGAATCACAGTCTTGTGACAAATCTATTAAGTGATTTTAAATTGATAACTAATCTACTAGAACCTTTTGGGTTAGGTACAGTAAAGATGCTCGATATATATTGATCTTTACAGGGTGTTACAACATAAAAAATTCCTTTAAATAAAAATTTTTTAATTATATTTTCAAGGGAGACACATTCCTTATGTGACCTTCAAGGCTCCATAGGAACAATTTTTTGTATGGGTCTTCTAATAAGAGGAATTTTGAGACCAGTTATATAGGAAATAACCTTTCTATGAAAACCTAGATTTTTCCACTTCTGGGAAAAATGTAGTAGTCTTCCGCATAGCCTGCTAACCTTTAATACCGGCGTCTTCTCTCGACATTGCTGTTGTGTCGATAACTCTGATGGTGTGACTTGGACGTGGACGTTGTCGGTTTGCTAGTTAACATAGGAGTGCGTGTCTGGGATCTGTAGCCCACCCGCGGCACTCCTCTGGCAGATGGGCGACGGTAATTTCCCTGTTTGGAAGATGTGGCAAATGTAGGAAAATGTGGTTTGTTCTTTTTAATCTTCAAGTGTTCGCTCGATTTCTCGAGATTTTTTTGCAGCTTCGATGGTGGTATCTAGCTCCTTTCCAAACAAGTACTCGGAAATCGTGGTATTTTGCAAGGTGTCTTAAGGTCTTTATTCAAATTCAACAGCAAGAGATCTCTCCTTGTAACATTAATGATGAAAAACGTCGCACAGCAAGTGTAATGCATCATTTGTAGCCTCTATATACTTTATCTCTTCCTCCCCACCTTTTTTCGCGAAATTAGATAAAAAATGCGTTATGGCTGCCGCAACTTGCACTTGTAGAATGGATAACCTTGCATCTCTTTTAAGAGTGTTTCCTGGTACGGCTATTTTGACTTCTGGGTTAATTAGAGGAGGCACAATCGCCTCAGGAGACAGAAATTTATTTATGAGTTCCACTCTAACCTCCTCTTTCAATCCATTTAACATTCTCGTAACGTGGGACTAATTCCTGTAGAATTGGTTCAGAATCTTCTCCCAGAATATTCCACGAATATTTAACCATTCCAGCATTTATTTCAGGAATAAATCTGACTGTAAACATTTTTAGATAATTCATAAAATTCGATAGCTTTCGCTTAACACACTTTATATTTATACTATTCCTAGTCAAGAGTTACAAAAACATGTTAGAAATATAAAGTAGCTCCTCAAAAACCAGTTGACGAAAAGTTGCCAAAAAATAAATTTAAAATTAGAAGAATCACTTACTGAACAAATTACACAAGAGGAAGTTATTATTATTTCAGTAAAAATGGTAAAGGTTTTTTCCAAATGCCACACAGACCAATACCTAAGTAAAAATACCTGCACTAATAAAAATACCCAATAGAATAGATAGCCAAATAGAAGTATACGCAAAAAAACTCTTCGAGATACGTCGAGACGACGTCAAGATACAACGAGGATAACCACTACTTCATCCCAAGCCAATTACGGGAAAATACCATACCATTCCAGAATACGAAACGCCAAAAATGGAAAAAATCAATCTTAAAAATTAGCAGAATGGCGAATCAACTTATACCACTAAAAACTTTAGCATTCAGCCACTACCCCAATAACCTCTAGTAGGTTATCTTTAATCATTTTATTAATACTGGTATGGAGAAAATAAACAAAATTCTCCACAATGCTGCAAGAACCAAAACAAGAAAGAAAAAGCAATAGGAGGAAATCCAATAGAAAAGCCCAAATTCGAACACCACTCCGTTATGTTTTCATCTTAGAGGGGAGGAGTTACGTATGAAGTAACAGCTGACGGCATATGAGAAATGTAATGACTCCATGGAAACATGGAAGATAATAGAAACTGTATTTCTTTTAATATTACATTCTTTGTTCTAACTTGGCTTAATAAAAGTATTATATTTGTAATTGTAATTTTGTTTTTAAAATTCCAAATTCGAAGTTTAAATATATAATTCACTGTGTCTTCAATTTATTCACTTTGTTAATCAACCAAGAAATGGCGGTATTCGATTCTTTCTATGATTTTCAAGCGTTGCTGTCCTCAATTTCATAGAGAGAATCTGAAGTAGTAAGTAATTTGACATGAATTCAAGCTAGACATATGCAGATAGTAGGATTTCCACCTTTTTCACAAACTATTACTATTTTTCCAATTTTTGCATTTTGTAACTGATTCATGCCCACAATGGAGATTTGTATCCATTAATGCAACCATACTGCAATGGTGAAATGGTTTAATGACAAGCATAAAAATGAGGAACAAATAAAAAAAATCTCCATCAACCATCAACCAAAAAATGAAAACAAGTATTCGTTCCTTCCATAAGGAACGAAAAAAAAAGTGGAGTAATTGGTTTCGTATGGTAAATCCAACTGTGGAAACGCGCCTTGCATTGTACCTCGTGAATGGTGAGGAAACGAGGGCATCGTCATGATATAGTCGCTTTCTCAGTGCTCTACTTCGAAAACGGTTGATTTTACAGAAAAATTTAACAAAAATTCTTTGTAGATAATTTTACTAGTAACAATTTTTATAATAACTGCTATTGACCTCCGAATAATAGATGACGAGATATTTGAGAAAAACTGATTTATCATAACCTTAATAACTTTTTCAGCCGGTACAATATCAATGTCGATTTTTCATATCTTCATAACAATACTGTAATAGAGGTGTATACAAAAATTCAGCTCACTAGGAGTATTTCTCTGATAAAACCTGAAATAACTGGACTATATAATCACAAACAAAATGAGACAAAAAAGAAACTGAACATCTAAATTTCAAACATTTTTCCTTGCCATATGTACAAGGACTTTCCCAATAACTATGGAATTATTTGAATAAATTTGATATTAGTATACTTCATGAAAGACAAAATACATTATCCAAATATTTCACTAAACTTGAATCCAAAACACTCAAAAACAGAAGAAGTAATATCATACATCAAGTTCCTTGTAATGATTGTTTCGCTGTCTACATAGGGCGGATATCTCAATTTTTAGAATATAAATTTAACGATCACAAAAAAAATATCAAAAAAATATACAATCAATTATAAAGAATCAAATTTTATTGACAAGTAAAAAAATAAACGGAAAAGATATATTGAAGTCAACATCTCTATCTACCGTGCTAATGTGGGCATCAATAGGTTTTAGTTTCATTCGTTTGAAGAGAAGTAAAGGAAAACCGATTCACGATATATGGACAATGCTGATTGCCAATTTATCAGCACTATACAAACCAGCCTCGTATTTTACAGTCGAAAAGCAGCTGGAGTTCCGTAGTGTTTCACACTTCGAAATAATATGGATAGAGGTTTCGTCCTCTGTGCAACAAAATCTTCACGCTGCATTATCTGCTAAGTCTAGCGTTTTCAGGTGTGTTTTTACGACAGTGCCCCGATAGGACTCCTGTTAGTACTTGTAGATTGTTCTTAATCAGGTTGAAACATTCAACAGATCTCTCAGGTTAAAACATTCAACAGATCTCTGGTTATCATTTCAAAGGAGAGTATTTGCCTGTCTCAGCCACTTTTCGTTGTCCCAATAATTGATTTTGCTCCTATCTACCTTCTTTTCCAGTGCTTTTTCTATTATTCTGTAACTGATACCACAGAAGGGCTCAGGTCTCATGAAGGGCTTGTTTGCCCGTGCCTTAACGAACTTATCAGCAATTTAATTTCCATTTACTCCGGTGTGTACCGGAATCCATTGTATGATAACTTTATTTTTCTTGTCTATCTCGTTTAATTATTTTCTGTTTGCGATAGTTCCTCTTTAAGTTGAAATGTACACATTTTTCTATTGCATAAATTTCTGCTTGAAAAATGCTTGATGTGTTTCCCAGGATTTCAGAGTATTCGGTTCTGAGCCCGTACACTCTTATTCCAGTTCTGTCTGCTATTTTAGATCCGTACGTTTACTGTTTAATGGCATTTCTGTTCATTTCTTGTATGGTATTATGATCCCACTTACTTCTACAGCTTAGTATTGCGGTGAATTTTATCTAAAGGCCAAACTTTTTTGATGCATTATCCAGAGACATGTCCAAGGATTGGTCATTATCCCAGGATTAATCATTATTTATCATTTTCTTTGGTAATCCTGTTTCTGAACATTCTCATCACTGACAGGGAATGCCGAGTTCAGTTAGCTTAAGTCTATTACTAATCTCTACATAAGTCAGGATGCAACTCTTTCTTGTGGACATCCCCTGTTTCCAGTAATTGAAAAGGTGTCTTGCCCTACCTTCATTTTGCTGTTTCAGTTGATAATAGTTGTGCCATCCATCTGGAGGTTGTTCTATCTACTCCTCTTGCGTCTAATGCTCTTTTGACAGCCTCGTGTCTGGCTAGGTGCCTTTTATGTCTAAGAAATCACATACTACGTTTTCTTTGTAAGAGCGTGGAGTAGATTTGCCTGCATGGTATGCGAATTGACACGGATGGAAGTTTCCACTTCAGAATCTCTGTCCTAATGTCGTTGTTGACAAATCTTCCCATCGTTTCAAGTAGAGATGAGGTGAGGCTAATTCCTGCTTTTGGTAAGAAGGTTACTTTGGCCCTTCTTTAAGGCTGTACCCCTGCTTGAGACAGATTCTACTGATGCGGATATACTCCTGTCTTTGATAGAGGGCTGGAAAGATTCCGTCCACTCCTGGATACTTAAACGATTGAAAGGTGTTTAAAGCTCATGTTATTCGTTCACTGTTGCATACTTGTTTTGCAATTGCTGCTGTTTCTTTCCTAGATGTGCTATGTGTCACCATTTTGTTTTCTGAGTCTGAATCGCCACTTTCCGGAAAGTGAGTCTTCAGCAAGAACTGTACTCTGTCCTCCTCAGTCTCTCTGAAGCTGCTATCCGGTTCCCCCAGTACCATAGTTGTATTGACTTTGCCTTTCGCTGAACCCTGTGAAGTCTGGAAGCCGCAGGTGTGAGTTGTTGCTTTGTTTATTCAATTTTTTTATTGTGAGCAGTGAGTGTGTGCAGCTGTGCCAGTTTACGGAGGTATTTAAGATGTGCCGTGTTTCCATTCTTAACTTGGACAGAGAACATCGCTACTTCTTTTGCTTTCTTGTATAGGGCAACTCGATACGTATGGATCAAGTCTCATTTACTACATTGAGATCTTGCTACACAATTAGTTGGTCTAGCCTTTCTGGTCTGGATGCGCATTGGTGTTATATGTTTCCCAATCAGTTTTTTCTGCTGAGTTCTGGCTCAATGGAATCGGTCTCTAGTCTAAACATGATTATTCTATGATCAGAGAGACACGGCTTTATCGATACCTTCTAGTTTTTCACCCGTTCGGCCGTCTGTTCGTGCAGTGTCTAAGTGTGTAAATCGAAAAGGAATTTTTTAACTATTTTTTCGTACTTTGTTGAAGTTGAAAGAACAACAAACAGTAGGGTTAGTAATAAAATGAATAAAGGAACCAAAAACAGCTCAACATGTAAACTAACGACATGGAATATAAAAAGCATTACAGGAAAATAAATAGAATTGGAAGAAGAGTTTGAAAAATTTGAATTTATTATAATGTGTATAGCAGAAACAAAAAAATGAAGTTAATGAAATAGGAGATTTTCATTGCAGAGTAGGCCTAAAAGATGAATAATATAGAACAGTCATTGGAAACTATGGAGAAAGTATCAGGAATAATAACGGGAGAAGAATGCTAGATTTCCGCCTAATAAACGAATACTTTCTTTCAGCACAAATATATCCACAAATACGCTCGAGAAGTAATAAGCAGATAATCAATAAAAGATTATATATCTCTTATATATTCGATCTTTCGAATACTTATGTGTGGATAAAAATTCATTAAAATTTGGCCTGTCCATGTTATACGTTACAGGTTTTTTGATTGTTTCCTGCACATATCATATAAATTGAAATTACAAAAATGACAAGTGCGTGGCAGAGTGGAACATGAGCTAATGAGAACCAGTGATAAAAAAATACAAGGAAAATTCAGAGTGAGTCAAGCTTAATTGTTGATTAAGTAAGAACAGGAGGAATTGGAACAGCTCAAAAATTACAAGGTTTCTCCTCAAATTACAGGCGTGAATGAAAGTTCAATTAGACGATGTCTTCGGGTTTTAAAATAAACGTAGAGGCATTTGCCCAATTTGCCATGGATACAGTTGAACTGAACATTATTCGTGTTATACGGAAAATACAATGCACAAAATATTAATATTCATGAGCCACATGTGATTTCTTTAGAAATTTTTCCTATAGGACAATTATCCGAAGAAGCACAAGAATCCAGAAATAAAGATTTGACAGCATTTCGAAGAAGCCACACTAAAAAATCGTCAAGGCAATTGACTTATGCAGATATTTATAGTATTCGCCAGTGTCCAGTTATCAATAGCTACAGGAAACTGCCATAGAAATGAAGCAGAGCATTATCGAGACCTTTTGGCCAACTGATGAGGTAGAAAACATCTGAGAAACAATTACGTTCTTCTCAAAAAGTTGAACTGAATTCACAACAAGTGACAGCGATGATAGTTTATAATGTTTAGTTAAAAAATCACACACACACACGCATAAAATTTATCATTTGAACTTGTGCGATAAAAGTTATAACTATATGAAAATATTCTTTTATAGCTTTTTTTCTCGTTTTCTTGATTGTATTTCGAAATAGAAACTGACACATCAAAAATAATTAGGAGAAGAGCTGCACAATCTAATCATAATCACATGAGGTGCATCTTTGATACTAACTATTTTTTATTTTCATAATAAACCACTGTCATTTCAATCGATTGAGCTAGTAACTTATTTCAGATTTGGATGCTAGAACTGCGCTTCTACATTATTTATACATAAAAAGATGTGTTTGCTATGAGATTAATGGGGGAAAACGAAGAGTCTTGGTAGATAATTTGTATTACAACTGTTATTTTCAGTCACTATTGCTATCGCCTCGACTTCTGTGTATCTGCTAATCAAAATTGAAGTTCTAGAAGTTACATTAGTAGAGGTAATCTCTTTTTATTTCTCTTGTCAACTGTTGCCACTTTTTAAATGAAAAATAAGTAGAATAGAAGTACACACATGGCAACATTGAAAGTTTTTGAATTTCGGTGTAGGAGCATTCGAATCTTACTTTCTATAATGTATCATGTATATCGGTGTTGGAACAAATCTTTCTTTCACCATTACCAACATCTGAAAACCCTTTTGATTGTAGTAAACCGTAATCGGATTTTCATTCTCAGTATTATTTTTAGATACATCTGAACCTCTAGATAAAGAGTTGATATCTAGTGAGTTGAAAAAATAGAGGAATATATCTATTCTCATTTTATAAGAACACGTGCCCAAAATCGAATAAACCAACATTTTAAATTTGCTGTTTGATTCGACTATTGACCATTGCCTCTTAAACCTTTCAATTCAGTAGGTTGTATGCAAATGAGAACAACAAATAGAAGCTCTCGTCGTAATTGGAAAATTTCCTATATTCTATTATTCTGAATAAAAAGGCATTGCAGCTTTATAGTTATTCATTTTTCTTTTGAAAACTTGATACATGGTTTCAATCATTATTAGGAAATAATCAGTTCTCCAATAAATTGTGTAGTATTCCAATGTATTCCACCTATCTCACAAATTCATTGTAATTTGAATTGTGTTGGGTAAAAAAGGTAGTTATTACCAGTTTAGGCTTTAACTTGATTTAATTCGATATACAAATACTTGACTACTGCCAAGATATATGCCGCAGAATTCATCTGATTATAGTTGAATGACAGTATTGTGTACTGAAATAGGAACTATATAAAAGAAGCATCTATTTTTCTGATTATACACGAAAAAGAATTACATTTTTACGTTGAAAAGTAAAGGATATTTACATTTAAAATCGGTAATAGCATTACTTCTTCAAAAGGCTCTGCCCCCGTTTGTTATTGTGATTAGAGACAGAAAAGACAATGTCGAGGAAAACTCCAATAAGGTGTCCTCTAGTCTC
This sequence comes from Diorhabda carinulata, assembly GCF_026250575.1. NCBI lineage: Eukaryota > Metazoa > Arthropoda > Insecta > Coleoptera > Chrysomelidae > Diorhabda > Diorhabda carinulata. Next base: position 12,439,296 of record NC_079467.1, read on the forward strand.
CTCTGTCGAGGAGGATAATGATAGAGATAGACATAGTATAGATAGTGAAAGTGTTAATGTTAATATTAGTGCTAGTATTAGAGATAAAAATCAAAAATCGAAATCGGTCGAAACAATGAACAAAAGGTACCAAGAAATGATAAACTAAATAGACAACGAACTAGATCCAGGAAATAGAATGACAAAAGCAGGAACATCCAACTTGAAAAATAAGTTAATGCCATGGGACTTGAACAGGTCAACATTACAGGACAAATCAAGGCACTCCAAAAAAAGAATGAAACCTTGAGAGATGAATTAAGATTGAGTAGAGCGCAGAGTCAGCGTGCAACTCACTCCGCAACTTACTCCTCAATTACACAACAACAAAAACAACCGAAAAATAAACAAATACACTTTTTATATCCTCTGATAAATTAGTTAGTGGAAAGAAGGTGCAGGAGGCAGATCCAAAAAGTCAAAAACTGAGAGTGAACAAAATGAGAACTACCTCAAAACTGCTCATATTAGAAACTGCGAGCAAAGACGTTATGGAAAAATACTAACTAATGAAACATTAAAAAATCAATTCAAATTTGAAAAACCCAGGAAAAGAAATCCTCTATTAATCCTTTACGACGTACCAACGAAGGTAAAGGAGGCGGAATTAAAAAGTGCAATATAAAACTTTGAGGATCAAATCGACAAAAGAGAATTTGACAACTCCATGACGATTCCGTTCAAAACTGGACCAAAAGGAAAAACGACAGTGCACTATGTCGTTGAGGTAGTAATAAAACTGAGAAAACAAATTTTACGCTCAGGCAAACTTTACATAGACTTCACGAGCGTGAATGTCAAGGACTACCTAGTAGTCCAGCGTTGCAATAAATGTCAGGATCTGGGACACGTGAGTAACCACTGCACTCAGGAAACTGCATGCAGTCACTGCGGTGACTCCCATGACAGGAAGGATTGCAGTAAAACGAGAGAGCAAAAGGCTTGCATACCATGCAAGAAAAGAGGAAAAAAATATGCGAAAGACCCGAAAGATTGTCCGACTCATCGACTGTTGATGGAAAGACTAATACAAAAGATTGATTATGAATAACACAATAAAAAGTGAAGGAAGTGGCAAAAATGCTGAAAGAAAAGAAGAGAAGCAAGAACAAAGCCATAAGACAATGTCAAAAACAATAAAAGGCAGGCTAAGAATGCTTTCATTTAGAAAAAGGAAAGGTAACAGAAAAGAAGTTATCCACACAAAATCATTGTGTGAAGAAAAAACGAGTTCAATAAGCGAGATCTATGATGAAATCGAAACAAATATGCGATTGTCAGAATTGACAGAATAGCACTAGATCACACACAGAAATGGCCAAACAGCCACATCCATACCAGACAACCATGATAGTTAACATAGGGCAACTCAACTGCATGCGCAGCGCAGCTGTCTGTCATGAGGTGAGGAAAATTGCGGAAAAAAGGAAACTGGATATAGTATTCCTACAGGGAAATGCCTATCACGGCATAAATAGCGTGCGTGGGGGAGAGCCCTATGGCTGTGCTGTGCTAACGGGGCACGGACCGTGTCCAACCTACCTGAAAAGATTCAACTTAAGTGCAACGGACATCTGTGATTGTGGAGAAGTAGGAACTCCAGAGCATGTGGTACTAGAATGTCAGAGATACAATCACGTCGATAACCTCAGCCAAGCCCTTTTGGGTTTGAATATAAAACAAATAATAGAAAATGAAATAACATACGATATACTAAACAGACTAGCAAATAGAGTCTCAAAGACTCAACAAGAGATATATCTTGCAGGAAATTAAGAAACCTAAGATATCTTCAGGAAAAGTTCAGGAACACCGGACTGCCGAAGACGTCGAGGGAAATAAAGAAAAGGCGAAACCATTAGTGAGACCGATTTTGATAAGTTAGACAGAGACTAACGATAGTAATAGTAGTAGTAGTACGAGTAGTAGTAGTAGTAGAATTAACATAGCATGTAGGCTGTATTACTAACATAGGCTAGAGGCTAGTTCATGAAACTGGCATGAACATTGAAAACACCTAAAAGGTTCAACATAGTAGAGTAGGGTAAGATAGTTGTAGAATAAATATTAAATAAACGAGAAATTGTATCCGAAAAAAACTAACAGCATGTACAACACGAAATTGTAACGCAAATATAGGTTTGGTATAGAATCTAGGGGCCAAACCAAATATGTAAAAACTATCTAGCGAAACCACTGCCAAGGGAACGGACTTGAAAAAATTAGCGGGGAAAGAAGACCCTGTTGAGCTTGACTCTGGTCTGACATTGTAAGGAGACATGAGATGTGTAGTATAAGTAGGAGATGGCAACATCGCTGGTGAAATACCACTACTTTCATCGTTTCTTTACTTACTCGGTAAGACGAAACGTGTGCGTCGTTCGCTCACGAAGCGGCGACGGTCACGGTATTCTCGAGCTAAGGGCACGGAGTGACATATCGTTGCGCCGCGTACCGTTCGTCGGTGCAGTTCGTGAGACTTCGTGCTTTGCGGACGATCGATGTTCGTGTCCGGCGTTTCGGGTGCGTCAACTTACCTCCACCCTGATTCGATTCGAGGACACTGCTAGGCGGGGAGTTTGACTGGAGCGGTACATCTGTCAAAGAATAACGCAGGTGTCCTAAGACCAGCTCAGCGAGGACAGAAATCTCGTAGAGCAAAAGGGCAAAAGCTTGATCCCGATGTTCAGTACGCATCAGGACTGCGAAAGCACGGCCTATCGATACTTTTGGCTTGAAGAGTTTTCAGCAAGAGGGGTCAAAAAAGTTACCACAGGGATAACTGGCTTGTGGCGGCCAAGCGTTCATAGCGACGTCGCTTTTTGATCCTTCAGTGTCGGCTCTTCCTATCATTGCGAAGCAGAATTCGACAAGCATCGGATTGTCCTCCCATTAATAGCGAGAAAAAAATTCAGTACCCAAAACTTACCCCCACCCCTCCCTCTAATAGTCGATTTTGATTGCTGAAAGGTGAACAGAGGCTCAGTTTTCAGACATCAGAAATAAATCCCTATGAGTCGACGCCGACACGAAAAAAAATTTGGCCTACCCCTCCTCCCCCTTTCTCGGACGATAGCGGGTCCGGCGGAATGGGTACTTCTGAACCAATGGGCTTGGGAAAAAAATTAAAAAAAAAATATGGTAGGAAAAAATATGTCCAGTCTATAGAGTACATAAACTGATTTTTTCATTCGAAAAAATATACAGGAAAAAATTGAAAAGTAAATCCCCCAAAAATTTTTTTCCGAATTTTGAAAAATTTTTAGACTAGCGCGAGAGAACTGATTTTCCTCTATCTGGAGATATCCGATTGTTTACAATTGCCTCCCTTTTTGGGGGTTCTAGATGGAGCCAAAAGTCGGAATTTGGGGTCTGCAACTGTTTTACGTTACACGATAGCGAAAAAACGGAAAGTACGTTCTGAGGACAAAAAAATATCCATAATCCCAAGAACAAAATTTGGGGGGATTCATGGGGGAAAATTCGTGGGAAAAAATTCCGAAGAGGATTCGAAAAGTTGGTTTTTCTGGAATTTTGACATACCTTGGAGATGCAATTTTCGAAGGATCTTCCGAATTTTGAGTCCCTATAATTAAAATCGGCTCGAAATATTTTTAGCAGTATAGCAGTATTATTAGAGCTTTTAACATATTTTGCGATACTGGTAAGCTTCCCAGAGCTAACATATCATCTGAACGCGCTACTCGACAAGGTTTGGTAGAATTAAAAAATATTCTGCATCTAGTAGAAGAAGATGCAACTACTAGCTCATAGAGAAATGCCACTCAATTGGGAATTCCACAAAAAAAGGTGATAAACACACTCCACGAACAAGGATTATATCCTTATCACGTACAGAGAGTACAGCACCTACAACCAGAGGATTACGCTAACCGTATGGAGTTTTGTCGGTGGATAAATAATAATCATCGTGTTGTATCGAGTATACTCTTTACGGATGAACCTACATTTACCCGTGATGGCATTAATAATACTCGTAACTATCATGTATATATATATATATATATATATATATATATATATATATATATATATATATATATATATATATATATATATATATAGATATATATATATATATATATATATATATATATATATAGATATATATATATATATATATATATATATATATATATAATATTGAAATATTGAAATGATCAGAAATCTAAAAGCAAGTAGGTACATAATGAAAATTTATAATTTATTGAGATTAGTTTTACTAAAGATAATAATTAAACTAAAGGCAGAAAATCGATAAAAAAAATAAAAGAAATTGAATTGATATTTGCAAGTTAATTAATTATAGTTATTTTATATATAAGGAATTATTTATTAAAAATGATATATTCTAAAAGGATTGCATATGTACAAATCATAATTTGTATCATAGAATAATGTTTTTAATTATAAATTAATATAAAAACTTAGTGGAAGATTGATTTTTTTTAAAATATATGAAACTGTTGCCAAAATGACCCATAATAGTGAAAATTCATAAACTATTAATGAAATAAAAGTTTATTTAAAAACATAAATATAAGAACTGACAAGTGTTTGAAAAGTGAAGGACATTGTGAGGAGACAAGAGCAAAAGTCTAGTCAGTCATAATAGATGGTTGCTATGGAAAAAAAAAGAGGATCAGTTATTGAAAAAGAGTATCAGCAGAAAAGAGAATGGGGAGTGCAAAGTTATAAGAAATAGAAGTTAAAATTGAATCAAAATACAAAATAATTGCGAATTATTAAAGATGAATGGAAGATAAATATCTGGACTGAAGAAAATCCAATGAGTTGAAGATTTGTTACTGACAATTCACAGAAGTAAATGCAAGTTTTAGATCTGATATTGCAAGATATTATCATCTCAGGTCAGTTCCTTCACGTATTATTGGCCAATAATAATAATAATAATAATAGTAACAATATAAAATAATTTAAAAAAAAATAATAATAAAAGGAATATTACCTATACTTACGTTGATAATGGATAAAATTCCTTATTTGTGAGGTTAAGATTCCTTTTCCGTAGAAATAATATGAATTGTGTAGTATAATTAAATTTTGTTCAATGTATCATATGTAATCCTTCCACAGAAATAGAACTTCTTGATTATATCATATAAAATTGACATAATTTTCTAGTATTTTCCTTATATTGTACATCTAAATAATAGAATATTCATCTGAGTCGATTTATAACAGATAACTGTGTAGAATTATCAAACTAGAGGAACGGCTAACTCCAGGTTAGACTCATAGGCGTACTCAACTACATTTTATTAAACTTTATTTGAATTAAAAAAAATACAATTAACTTTTAACATAAAACTTTTATTGATTTGTTAAAAGGAAAAACATCCATAAGTTATTTATTTATGCCAGAACTCAAAGAGAGAATGAGTTTCATGCCCGGCAAATAACGTGCTAGCGACAACAATAGAAAAATAAAAACAATAATAGAGGTAGAAATAAATAATTACAATATATATATATATATATATATATATATATATATATATATATATATATATATATCCAATATATTGGATATATTGTAGCTGCAGCTATAATTAAAATGCAAATTTTAATAATACATTTTTAATATTTTTACGTATTTATTGTATTTAACTAAAACAGTTAATGCGAAAACGGCTTTAAAGACATTAATCCAATAATTTTGGTATTAGCGAAAAATACAAATAAGTTTTAATTTTCACGAGTGAAAACTACTACAATCATTTCTAAATTATCTAATTTAAAGGAAAATGGGATTTCAAAAACACGACATTATTTATCAGAACTAAATTCCTCACAAATCGTTTGCGTTTTTTTGTTGAAATAAAAACTGCAGATACGTGTAGGAAAAGAATTTACACAGTTTATTTTAGTCTCTTTATTGATTCAGTTTGGTTGCTTTTCAAGTTATTTTAATTTTACGGTATAAAATGATTTATTTCATTCCAGAATGAGTTGAAATAGTTAAACTTTAATTTCAAAATAATAGTTGTGCTAGACATCGGTACAAAATCCAACTAGTACAGGAACTAACTGAGGATGATCCTGATAGAAGGCTGCAATTTTGTGAAACAATGAGCCAGCGTTTAATTGAAGATCCGCATATTTTTTAACATGCGTTTTTCCGACGAATGCATACCCAGTATCCTCAAAAAATAAACTTCTGGTGTGGCATATTAGGAAATCATATCATAGGACCACTTTTTATTCCTGGAAATTTAACTGGTGAAGTCTACCTAAACATACTTAAAGATACAATTAATCCTTTAATAACACAAATAATTGAATATGACCAAAATCATACTTCTGATCGGCATCAAGATGAAGCACCTCCGCACTATGTGGCTCCTGTAAGACAGTTCTTAGATGACCGGGTTTCCTGGACGATGGATTGGAAGGAGGGGCCCAATTCAATGGCCTGCCAGGTCACCGGATTTATCGCAATTAGACTTTTTTCTTTGAGGACACTTTTGCAGAGTCCATAGAAGATCTTCACCAACGGATTACAGCGGAGTCCAAAAACATAACACCTGATATACTACAAAATGTTAGAAATAGATTTGAACAAAATCTGTATTATTGTATGAAATCAAATGGGTCACATTTTCAACATTTGTTAATGTAAAGTTTTAATAAATCAATTTAACGGCTAGTTCACTTTTTTTACAAAGCATGTTAAAAATATTGTTTTCACTCGTAATAATTGAAACTTATTTGTATTGTCCATTAATACCAAAATTATCTATAATCTAAAAACCTCGAGTAAAAAAGAAAGCAATGATCTTAGGTTTTCAAGGCAATATGATATTATTGAAGTAAGCGGTATTACAAAACTAATTCACCCTGTCACAGACCAAGAAAACATAAAGTATTATGTTTTTGATGAAGAGCTGTTTGGAGTTCTAAACGAGGCGCACGTATCTAATGGACATGGAGGAAGAGATCGCAAGATTGAGCAATTGAAAGGAAAATTCCAAAATGTAACTACAAAGGAAATTTTACTACTTTTAAGCTTGTGCAAACCTTGTATTCAAAAATTGAACCATAAGAAGAAAGGGCTGGTTGTAAAGCCTTTGTTATTCAAGGAAATGAATTCTCGATGTCAAGTGGATTTGATTGATTTCCAGTCGCAACCCGATAGAAATTTTAAATTTATAATGGTGTACCAGGATCATTTAACAAAGTTTGTTGTGCTAATGCCACTGAAATCAAAGACTGCAAACGAAGTATGTGAAAACATCATTGATATTTGTACTTTGTTAGGCGCTTCTTATATTTTAAAATCTGACAATGGCAGAGAATTCGTTAATAAAATTATTGACAATCTGGTTCCTGTATGGCCAAACTTCAAAATGGTGCATAGCAAACCGCGACATAGTCAAAGTCAAGGTAGTGTTGAGAGAGCCAACCAAGACATAGAGAATATGATAACCACCTGGATGCAAGACCACAAAACTCAAAATGGAGTGAAAGCTTAAAGTTCATTCAACTTATGAAAAACACTGCATTGCATAGTGGGATAAAAAGGTCCCCATATGAGGCAATGTTCGGTTGCCCCCCGAGACCTGGCTGATCCACTTCAAAACTAACTACTGAGATATTGACAAATTTAGAATAGAAGAGGATCTTCAATGTGCTTTTAATCAAATACAGGAGCAGCAACAACAAGAAAACGAAACAGAATGTAACGAGAATGGAAATACTAATATCATTGGACAAAACCAAAATTTATCAAGTGGTGAGAATTGACTAATGGATGATTGTAATTATATCCTCACTGACCTGGACAAGTCTACAGAGTCGATCAAGAAGCAGAGAAATGAAGCGTTTCACTGTCTAGAAGAGCAAGCTAAACGCATGAATAAAAGCTCCGATCAGATTCATCCGCCACTTCCCAGATGTTGATCGCAGAAGAGGAAATGCTCGATATATCCTTACTATGATACTGGAAGTCGACGATGATGGATTCTATCGAATCGAAACAAGAAATGGAATTCTGAAGCAGCTTTTTTCAAGGTAACTTCTCTCTCTTTCTCTCCCAGTCCCTAATATTAAATTTTTGTATTTTTCAGGTCTCAATTCAGTAAATGTCCCACAAACATTGTTAATGAAAATTAAGACCTATGGATAAAATTATTGCTTTGAGGACTGTTGCACTTCACAATCGCTTGGAAATGGACAAAGATTTTTCAAATGTTCTTGTTGTAATAAATAATAAATATTGTCAAATAAAATTTTTTATTTTGGAGTTTTTGCTTTTTTATTTATTTTATTTTATTTTTTATTTATTTATTAGGAAGACTGTTTTTCCTTACGGTAAGACAACTTTCACTAATTCAAGGTAGTAAGAGTATAATTTCATTAGATATAGTCAACTCTGACTTTCTTGTTAATTAAAATATCACTGTTTCCATTTAATCAACTTTTCCTGAAAATATCAGTAAGAGTCGACTTTACCAAGGCCAAATCAGTTTTCCCCTAGCAAAAAGTCAACTTTTACTAACTCAAGGCACTAAGAGTATACTTTCCCTAGGTCTAGTCAACTCTGTCTAGTAGGGGAAAGTGATTACCATTCGTACGCGGGGTACATTCGTACAGTAAGTATAGCAGAAAAATCTAAACGGCACAAAAGCATGCTTTTGCTTGTGTGCATAGACATACCGGCCGCCATGTTACTAGCAGAATGTCACGCCAGTCGCGGCACGGTGTATCGGTTGACAAGACGTAACGTGTTTTCGCGCGCGGTGAGTAAATTTTAATTTTAATTTTAATTCGCAATTGTAAGAATGTTGTTACGTTTTTGACAAAATAGTAACGATAAATATTAACGTTAATATTGATTATATTGAGCTTTAATTGTTATATTTCTGAAACTAAATTAGAATTTGTGTAAAGTTGTATTTGAATTTTATGCAAGGCATGGTGTGCATTCGGACAGCCAACCAGAGGACACATTCGTACGCGTACGAATGCTCCCCTTTAGATTTCATTAACCACCAGAACTTCAAAATTAGATTTTTATAGAATAAAATATAGAAACCTTTTAAAATTATGGTAAAGACAGCACAATAACATATTTTTTAGTATTCTACTTCGAACAAAGCGTTATATTTTTATAAATTAAAACTAATAATACATATTTTATTGCAGAATCATGGTACGAAAATATAAAAAGAAGGGTACGTGAATTACATGGAGAAAATTCTAGAAGGTCATTTTAATAAAACGCAATAGTATCAAATATTGTAAACACATTGTCAGCAATAATTTTTTTATATAAACGAAAGAATGTAAACACCTTAGTAATGTTTATATAGTTAGAATAGTTAATTCGCTTGAGAGATTAATTGTAACCATTCAATACAAGATTAATTGTAATTTTTGTATTAAATAAATTTTTTAAAATAATTTTTGATTACCGAAAATTATATTTGGCACAGTCAGTAGGATAGTGCGGTCGCGAGTTTTACGCAAAGTGCGATAAAAGTTCGGATTAAGTACTTCAGTACCTCAGCACTAAATCCACCAGCTCTGCGAGGGACAGGACTTCAAATAATTGTAAGTGCCAAGTTCCCTTATTTTTATTCCTTTTTATTATCTATCCTTATCGATTCTGAGTAAGGAAGAGATAATTTATTAATTTTAATTTTTTTTATCAAGTATATGAAAGATTTGGATACTTTATTAAATACATTTTGTGATTTATAAAAGTAGATAATCCAGATTACGCAAAAATGGCAACAGCTAATCCAAAAACCCTTAATTGGTTTAATTATTTAAACTAAAATTAGAAACTATAAAACCATATGATAGTAATATAAATACATTGAATAAATTTATTAATAGATGTGAGAAATTAATAGAACGTATTCGATCTATAATGATCAAGATATCAATAATCATGTCTTGGAATGTATCCAAGACAAATTAATTGATAAAGCAGAAATGATGGTAGGAAATAGGATTGAACTAAATACATAGTTCAAATTAAAAGAAGCTCTAATACAATGTTTCGCAGACAGACGCGACTTAGAATGTATATTACAAGAATTGACAAGAACACGACCATATAAAAATGAAAGTTTGATAGCGTTTGAAAATAGGCTACAATTATTAGAAAGCCAAACAATCCAAAGAATTAGTAATAATTTGAATTTAGGGAAATTGATAAAAAATGTCAAATAAACCATTGTGAGAAAACAGCTTTGATCACCTTCATAGCAGGATGTTCAGGCACCATACGTAACAATATGTATTTGAAAAAGCCTGTATCGTTAGAAAATGCTATGGCTTATGTCGATGAATTCGAAAACTTCGAGAAACTCTATGGCCAGAGTTAAGTACAATAATAATAATTTTAAAACTAATTCAATGAAAAATAATAGAAATAATCAATATAATAATAACAAATGCACAAGTATTTGGCACTAGATAATGCCGGAAAAAATGTTTTCCGGCCAAATCAAATACCTGTAAATCGACTACCAAAACCAGAACCGATGTCTACGACATCAAGAAATTTTTCAGATGAACCCAGTAGACATGTAAGTATTAATCGCAATAATAATTATTATAAACATTTCCAATCAAGAAATCAAAAACCAAATTTCACTTCTGAGGAATTATACAATAATAATTGTAACGATAATGAAGAAGAAGAAAAAATAATTGATTTTCAGAATTTATTTGAGGCAGATGAAAATAATGATCAGACTGTAAATTTTCGAAAAGAGCCTTGAAAGAAAAATTAAGATTAATTGAAAGTAGGGTTAAGTTAATATATGGTTTTACCCGGTTTTTAGCACATGGTTGGTTTTATAAGATATAAGTGATAGATGATGTATATATATGAAGATGTAAATAAAATGTGTAACAAATAACAACAGGTTATGGGCCCAGGTCACAACTCAATATTGAAAAAGGTCGTTATTATAAAAAAAGGAAAAAAAAATGGAGGTGAACAGTAACAGTATTATTGGCATTAAAAACCATTTTAATGTAGAATTATTAAATGGATTAAATTATCACACATGGAAGTATCGTATGAGTATTTTGTTTGAAGAAAAAGATGTGTTGGAATGTATCGAAAAGGAATTTAATGATTCTGATTATAAAAGTGACAAACTTCGGGCTGAAGCAAAGAAGAAGGCCAATAAATGTAAGTCTATTATAGTGCAGTGTTTGGACGACTCGCAAATAGATTTAATTAGAGGAAAAGATACAGCTTTTAGTATATGGACAGTTTTAGAGGAAAGATATGAAAAGAAAGGCATTCCGGGCCAGTTAATTCTAAGAAGAAAACTAATGTCTATGAAACTTCAAGATAGTAGCAAATTAGAAAAGTTTTTGTCCGATTTTGATGAAACCATAAGACAATTAAATGCTACCAGGCGCAGACATGAAAGAGCAAGATATTGTTTATAGTTTATTACTTGCTATGCCGAAAGAGTTTGAAACCGTAATAACCATATTAGAGAACATACCACCAGAAGATCTAACAATAAGTTTAGCAAAAACTAAATTAAGAGCTGAAGTTGAAAGAAAAAGTGCATTGTATGAAGCCAATAGCGAAAGCAGAAATTATCAGCAAGATAGTGTAAACTCATCAGCTTTTTCAACTTATAGTCCAGGTGTATGTTATACTTGTGGACAAAGAGGTCATTATAGGAAAAATTGTCGAAATCAGAGAGGAGGAAACAGAGGTTCAAGCAGAGGCAGTTTTATTGGAGGTCAAAGTAGTTTTCGGGGTTATGGGAATTTTAGAGGAAATTTTCAAGGAAATGGTTATAGAGGAGGATTTGGTTACAGAGGAAGAGGATATAAAGAAACAAGCTATAGAAGAAATTATGACCATCAGTATCAGGACAATAACAATAAGGGATCAAACTATATGGAAAATGAAGAAGGAACTGAACTTGATGAGGTACAAGATGGACAAGGTATTTGTTTTTTGTCAAATTTAAACTCTAATTTAGAAGATTGTTACCAAACTGTAAGTAACCAAAATTTAGTATTTTATATCGATTCAGGGTGTACTGATCATTTAGTAAATGATAAAATGTATTTTTATGATTTTATGAAGTTGAAAAAACCCATTAAAATAGCGGTTGCAAAAAACAACAATTACATGGAAGCCATTGGAGTAGGAAATATTGAAGTTTTTAGTGAGGTCAATGGAAAAGAAATCAAATGTAAAATTAAAAATGTTCTGTATGTCCCAAATTTAAGAAAAAATCTATTGTCTGTAAAAAGGTTAGAAAGTGTAAATGTAAAAGTTGTTTTTAAAAAAGGGAAGGTACTAATGTATAGCGAAAAAAAATTAATCGGAATTGGTTATAGAAACAATTTATATGAAATATCCTTTAAAGTAAACAATGTAGAGTCTTTAAATATTGAAAATGAAAAATGATGAAATAAAATTGTGGCATCAAAGATTAGGTCATGTATGTAATGCAAATTTAGAGAAATTAATTAAAAATAATTTGGTAACTGGTATAAAAAATCTCAAAATAGGTAAAGTTGATTTTTGTGAATCTTGCGTAAAGGGTAAAATGACCAGGTTGAATTTTGGAACGCGCACAAGAGCTAAACAATTACTTGAGATAGTGCACACAGATGTTGCAGGACCCATAACTCCAATTAGTCACGAACAAGGCAAGTACTTTGTAACTTTCATAGATGACTATTCAAATTTTGTTTACGTTTATGTAATAAGAGCTAAGAGTGGAGTGTATGAATGTTTCCGAGAATATGTGAGAATGGTTCAGGCTAAGTTTAATTTAAAATTAGCTACATTGAGATGTGACAATGGAAGGGAATACATTACAAATGAAATAAAGCAATTGTGCAGGGAGAATGGGACATTTATCGACTATACAACACCTTACAGTCCTGAACAAAATGGTAAGGCAGAACGCTTTAATAGAAGCTTGGTGGACAAAGCAAGGACCAAAATGCAAGACGCTAATATTCCTAAAGAATTTTGGAGCGAAGCAGTTCGAGTAGCAGCATACGTTCTAAATAGAAGCCCAAGAAGTGCTTTACAAGTTACTCCGGCTGAAATATGGAATGGGAAGAAACCAGACATTAGTAATTTAAGAGTTTTTGGATCTACAGCATATTGCCACATTCCAAAACAATTTAGAAAAAAATTTGATTCTAAAGCGAAGAAGTGTATGATGATTGGATACACAATGACAGGGTACAGATTATGGGATATCATGGAACAGAAAGTAGTCATTGCAAGAGATGTAATGTTTAATGAGAGCGAATTTTATTTTAAAAATGAAGGAATGGAGTTGAAGGAAAATGGAAAACTTGATAGCAAAAATGCAATAATAGAAGAAAGTGACGATGAACAAGAAGAAGTAAAACAAATACAAGAAGAGATACAGGTATTACAAGAAGATGATTTACAAGACAGAGGACAAGAAATACAAGAAAAACGAACCAGGCGAAAACCTAACAGATATAATGAGTTTGAAATGTATATGGCCTTTGATGCAATGTCATATGTTGAGAATAGACCCGAAACAGTGGAAGACTTGACTGATAGAAGAGAGAAGGACTTATGGATGGAAGCGATGAAAAGAGAAATAAGTTCAAGAGAGAAAAATAAAACTTGGATAGAAGCACCAATGCCCAAGAATGCAGAAATACTAAGTACAAAGTGGGTATTTGCTAAGAAGCCTTTAGAAGAACAAATAAGTGACAAATATAAAGCTCGCTTAGTAGTCAGGGGTTTTGCGCAGAAGGAATCTTTTGATTATGATGAAATTTACTCACCCGTGGCAAAGATGACTACAATAAGGACATTATTGTCAGTGGGTCTACAATTTAAATTTTATTATCAACAGTTGGATGTGAAAACCGCATTCTTAAATGGCGAATTGAAAGAGAATATATATATCTATCCACCAGAAGGAGTAAAATGTAAACCAGGCAAAATATTAAAACTAAATAAATCCCTTTATGGCTTAAAACAAGCATCTAAATGCTGGAACAACATGATAAATAGTTTTTTTAATAAACTTAGAATTTTGTAGATCTGAAACTGATTACTGCTTGTACTATAAAAAGACTGGAGAATATGTAATTTACTTATTACTTTATGTGGATGATATTATATTGTGTGGAACAAATTTAACAATAATTAATAAATGCAAAAATGAATTAATGAATAATTTCGAGATTAAGGACAAAGGTGAGTTAAAAAATTTTTTAGGTTTAGAAATCTGTTATGACAGAGATAAAGGAATTTTGGAAATAAATCAAGAAAGATATTTACAGGGAATTTTGAAAAGGTTTAATTTTGAAAATTCTAAACCATGTTCAACTCCAATAGACCCAAAATTTAGAATAGATCTAAACAAAAATGATACAAATGGAAACAAGCCAGTAAGAGAATTGATTGGGTGTTTGATGTTTTTAATGTTAGGGTCAAGACCAGACATCAGTTTCACAGTAAACTACTTTAGTAGATTTCAAGAAAGAAATTCAGAAGAAATTTGGATTGGACTAAAAAGGCTGTTAAGGTATTTAAAAGGAACATTAAAGACAAGATTAAAGTATGAAAGGAGAATGAATGAATTACCATTGAGCTGTTATGTAGATTCGGATTGGGCAGGAGACGTGAATGACAGAAGATCAGTGTCTGGGTACGTTATTAAAGTTTTTGGTAATACAGTATTGTGGGTAACCAGAAAGCAAAACTGTATTGCATTGTCCAGTACTGAAGCGGAGTTGATAGCTTTATGTGCTGCTGTCCAGGATTCTTTGTGGTTAAAAAGATTGTTGCTAGATATGAATCTTGATGTGAATTTTTTCAAAGTATTTGAAGATAATCAGGGTTGTATTGCACTTGTTAAAAATCCTGAGAATAATAAACGTGTCAAACACATAGACATAAAATATAACTTTATTCATGAGAATGTAAAAAATGATTGTATTGTCCTTGAATATATAAATACAAAATGTCAGTTAGCAGACTTATTAACAAAAGGATTGCAAAAACCACAATTTTACTCAAATTGTAAACAATTAGGTTTAGATTTTGAAACGAGAGAGGGTTAATTTTATTTTATTTGTTAATTTCATGTAATATAGGTGATATTTTGAATATGATTGTATATTAATTTATAGACTCTATAAGATGCGCATTAAGAGAGGGTGTTATAATAGAAATCTTTAGGAGTTATTTTAAGTTAATGCTTTCTTATAGAGATAGCGCTTGATTTGTAGAAATAGTAGTTTAATGTTCTATGTACATAGTTTTGTTTTTGTAGTTGATTATTATTGAGAAAAGTAAGGTTAAGTTAATATATGGTTTTACCGGTTTTTTAGCACATGGTTGGTTTTATAAGATATAAGTGATAGATGATGTATATATATGAAGATGTAAATAAAATGTATATAAAGACCTAGATTGATTTTAATCAACACTGCTGTGTAACAAATAACAACATAAACATCGCAGCAAACAATCCGTTGTCATAGATTGAAATTAAAAATCCAAAATTAAAATTACTAATAGATACAGGAAGTAACAAATCAATATTAAAGCCTTCAATTGTTGAAAAACATTATCCTCAATGTATATATCATCTATATATATAAAAGAAAGTCGTGTTAGTTACTCCACTTATAACTCAAGAACGGCTGAACCGATTTAGCTGAAAATTGGCAGGGAGGTAGTTTAGAGCCAGGAGAAGGACATAGGATACTTTTTATCCCGTTCGACAGCATTCCCGTGTGACTTGACATGAAACGTCAGTCACTATAAACGTGGTATAACAAAAAAGAATCAGACTTGGAATAACAAAACGCAAATGACAGCTATGTAATTGACGTATAATGACAGACATGTAATGACGTATGTATGACAATTTGATATTTGTAAGAAATCAATAATAAAACTATTTCTATTAAATAAATAATTAACAATTATAATGTAATGATAGTGCCATTGCCCATTCGTAAAAAGTGAAGTGAACTATAAAACTCGGTATGGTTGAAAATTTGAGTTTTTAGGTGAAGTGAAGTTTAATTAATAATGCCGCGACCAAGACGATCGAATCTTTCCCGACAAAGCCGTGATGCAAGAAGAATACGAAATACTGCAAATGAAAGGACTGAAGAAGAACAAGAAATTGCACGTGAACAGCGCCGCGATAGTATGGCTCGATTTCGTGCTTCTCAATCACGAGAGCAAAGTGAAGCAGCCCGTGAAACAGCTCGGTTGGCAATGCAGAATCGTCGAGTGAACAACAGAGGTCAACAAATAGATAATTTGCGACGCAGAACAAGATATTTATCAAATGCTGATTTGAATCGAGCAGCGTTTCAATACGATTGCTCCAATGATTACAGCTTGCATCCTAGCGTTTGCATTGGGCAAATGGACGTAGTTTGCGAGTATTGTGGTGCATTAAAGTTTTCCGGAGAAACCCCTGGATTATGCTGCCTTAATGGTAAAGTGAAATTGCCATTGTTGACTCCGCCACCTGAGCCATTGTATTCAATGCTTTGTGGCGAAACACAAGAATCACGCCACTTTCTTGCAAATACACAAAAATACAATGGTTGTTTCCAGATGACGTCATTTGGGGCAGATATTATCGAAGAACGAGGATTTAATCCGACATTTAAGGTATTTATTTTTGTACTTATATAGATGTAGTTAAAGAATAACTTACTTTATCTATTGGTACCTATGTAGTATATTTGCTAATTCTGAACTCTACTCTCCGACCGAAAAAAGTGTTTATAACACAGTTAATACTGTCTGGTTTTTATTTTGTAGATACAAGGACAGATTCATCATCGAATTGGATCATTACTACCTTTCGAAGATACACAGAATAAATTTTTACAAATATATTTCATGGGCAACATGGAAGAACAACTTGATCGAATGCAGGAATGAAGCGAGACTTGCAGTGTTTGCTTCATGAACATCATGCGTTGGTAAGGTTGTTTATGAGTGCTTTAGAGCGCATGCCAAGTGATGACTATAAAGTTGTCATCAAAGCAGATAAACGACCATCTGGAACACACGAAAGGACATTTAATGCTCCAACAGTAGACGAAGTTGCCATCCTGATTGTTGGTGAACAATTGGAAAAACGCGATATTGTGCTTACACGTCGCGATAATGGTCAACTGCAACAAATATCTGAAACTCATCGATCATATGACACATTGAAATACCCGCTGATGTTTTGGCAAGGAGAAGATGGATATTATTTTAACATTAAAATGAAAAATCCATTGAATGGTGAGTATCAGTATCATAATTTATTTCATTTATTTGTGAAAGACACTGATTTAAAATAATGCTTATTAAAAAAATGGTTAATGTCTGTATTGTTTGCCTTTAAAATTTGCCTTTGAAATAGTTAATTATCAAATTTTTAATTTCAGGTGAAGAAACTACAAAGAAAGTTAGCTCAATGAATTATTACGCATATCGTTTGATGATTCGTCAAAATGCTGACAACTATTTGCTGCGGTTTCGTCAATTGTTTCAGCAGTATTGCGTTGACATATATGTAAAAATAGAAACGAAACGTTTAACATTCATTAGGTTGAACCAAGCCAAACTGCGTTCTGAGGAGTACATCCATTTACGTGATGCAGTTAGTACTGAAGGAAATGCAGCTAATATTGGTCGATTAACTATTCTGCCGGCGACATACATTGGTAGTCCACGTCATATGCATGAATATGCACAAGATGCAATGACATATATTCGTCATTACGGTCGGCCCGATCTCTTTATTACTTTTACCTGTAATCCAAAATGGATAGAAATTACTCAATTGCTACTTCCCGGACAAACATCAAGTGATAGACACGACATCACAGCACGTATATTCAGGCAAAAAATTCGGTCCCTGATGAACTTTATTGTTAAACAACGCGTCTTTGGAGATACTCGATGCTGGATGTATTCAATCGAATGGCAAAAGCGAGGCCTGCCGCACGCACACATTCTTATTTGGTTAGTGGAAAGAATTCAGCCTGACCAAATAGATGATATCATATGTGCCGAGATTCCTGATTATGAAGTCGATCCAGACCTACATGATGTTGTTACTACTAATATGATTCATGGACCGTGTGGTGCCATCAATCCCCAATCACCTTGCATGGTCGATGGAAAGTGCTCTAAACGATATCCACGGAAATTAACGGCGGAGACTGTCACTGGCAATGATGGTTATCCGCTGTATCGGCGTCGATCACCAGATGACAACGGTCGAACTGTCACAACGAAAGTGAAAAGAATGGATTTCGTTGTCGACAACAGTTGGATTGTTCCATATTCGCCACTTATTTCTAAATCTTAATTATAATTAAAATTATAATTAAACCTAACCTAACCTTAAATTTTTGGATTACAATCCTCGAATACCAACGATGAAGGTCAGGCATATTCAATGTCAAGTGTGAATGGAACCTCAGTTGTTGATAATATATTAAATTATGTTATTCATCACGGTTTACCTTACAAAATTACAGCTGATTGTGGTTCAGAGTTTAAGAATAACGACCTTCAAGATTTTAGCAAATTGCACAAAATTGAACTACATTATACGACATCTAAAAATAGTAATTCTAATTCACCTGTGGAACGATTCCATTCTAGTCTAATTGAACATTTTAGATGTTTAAGAGAAATTAATAAAGATTTAACGCCTGATCAATTAATTAAACACTCAATATTGGCATATAATAACTCTATTCACTCAGTAACACAATTTACACCTTTCGAAATTATTAAAGGCCACATAAATAATCTTGATCCTTTTGATTTAGACGATCACTTAATAATATCTAATTATATACAAAATCATAAAGAAACCTCAAAATTACTATATGAAAAAATTAAAGATAGGAATGCTGATATTAAAGAAAAAATAATTAATCACAGAAATGAGAATAGAAATGATCCCCCTTCTTATGCAAATCAAGATACAGCTTATATAAAGACAAAATTTCGAGATAAAAAATTACCTAAATTTAAAAAGGCACAAATCGTAAAAGATTCTGGTATATTATTAGAAACAAATAAAGGAACTTATCACAAAAACATAATCAGAAAATCTAAAACTTACACTAAAAATTTGTTATGAAAAATAAAACTAACAACGATAATAATATTACTACTACTTTACAAGAAGATTAAAACAGAAGATGTAGAAATTACGAAAGTAAACAATTTATTATTACCTATCAATTTAGGAACCAGTAACCTTATTAATAGTAATATGTAATATATAAAAGTATACTTTTATATATTATATAGACCTAGAATATGTTCATAAACAGATTAATAATTTGAAACAATCTTATTATAGTTTAAAAAATAATTTATCTCAAGCGAACGCTACAAATTCTATTTCATATCATAATTTAGCTGAACAATCACTAAGTAGAACAGAAATTTTAATTAATACTTTAGATAAAAAATCAGAAAACATTTATCCAGATTAAAAGATTAAAAAGAGGATTAATAAATGCAGTAGGCAAAATAGATAAATGGCTTTTTGGAACTCTAGATTCAGACGACGAAGAAAGATATGATAATGCTATAAATGTTTTACAACAAAATCAAAAACAAATAATTCATGAAGTAAATTTGCAAATATCGTTACATAAAAAATTAATTGATCATTATAATAAATCGATTACGACTCTATGAAACAATCAACAGAAACTTTCTGATAATTTAGAGAAATTTCACATTTTGATAGAAAATACAATAATAACTTTGAATAATTTTATAACATTTTACAGTACAATTTCACAGATTAATCTGGATTGTCAAAGTTTAATTACATTAATTGATAATATTGAAAACGCAATAACATTTTCTAAATTAAATACGATTCATAGTTCAGTCATATCTAGTCAAGAAATTTTAGAAATGATGGAATATTTTAACGTATTATTTCTTTCTGGGCTCACAAGTAACCTTTTCCAAATCCAAAATAATTTTTGCTACCCTTGTTCCTATCCTAAAACTCAAAACCTATGAATTTTTTCATTTATACCCCGTAATCCAAAATCATACAATATTTATCCCTCCTCAACCTTACTTGGCCAGAAATCAAGAAGATGTTATTTTTATCAAAGAAGAATGTCCAGTGTTAGAAGGAAAATATTACTGCAAAGAAACATTTAAGGTAAAAGACAATTGTACTATTGAATTGTTAAACGGACGCTCTGCTGAAAATTGTGTTGTTAGTGAAATAAATCTCCAGGAAACTATATTAGAACAAGTGACAAATAACGAACTTTTAGTAATTCCAAATTCAGAAACTGAAGTGATTTCTAAATGTGTTTCGGACCATTATTTGAAAATAAGTTATCCATCAATTGTAAAAATTCCAAAGAACTGTAGCATCCAAATAGAAAATGAAATCTTCTCAGCTAACATACAAATCAAAAAGAAATTTTTAAATAATCAAATTTATAAATTTCCAAATTTAACCAACAGACTTTGAAAAATTATATGAAATAAATAAAATAGCTAGAAACATAAAGCCAATCCATGAAATTTACAATTCACAAAACCATGTATCAATAGGACTATTTACAATAATTATAATCATTTGTATAATTTTAATAATGTTATAGTTAATTCAAAAATATAAAAGAAAATTTGTAAGAAAACAGAAATTTAAAGAAAAGAAGAAAGAAGACATCGAATTAGAAGAACGAAGAAAACAAGATATGAAAAATACCTCCGTCATTTTTCAATCTTAGGGATGGAGAAATTACATGGAGAAAATTCTAGAAGGTCATTTTAATAAAATGCAATAGTATCAAATATTGTCAGCAATAATTTTATTATATAAACGAAAGAATGTAAACACCTTAGTAATGTTTATAGTTAATTCGCGTGAGAGATTAATTGTAACCATTCAATAATACAAGATTAATTGTAATTTTTGTATTAAATAAATTTTTAAAAATAATTTTTGATTACCGAAAATTATATTTCGCGTACTCAGAGGTTGGCGAAGAGTCCATGAAATTAGCAATTGATTACATAATTCAAGGACGGTTGTCGTATAGGAAAACCGCGTTGAAATATAACATCAAGACATCGACGTTGGAAAGCAGAGTCCAGAAATTTAAAGATAGCTCTAACACCGATGGACCTTAACGAACATGTCATTCTAAGTTCACGAATCTACAAGTCTTCTCCTTGGAAGAAGAGACACTTCATTATGGGCTAACAACAGTACAAATTCCAATCTTGCATACGAATACGCGAAAGCGTCAAATTTAAAATATCCCACGAAATGTGATGAAAACCAAATAGCCGGCGTAGAGTGGATGTGTAAATATAGAGAGAGAAACACCAACCTCAGTCTGCGAAAACCGGAGAAGACAAGTGCAGCTAGATCGTTCGCCTTCAATAAGCGTGCAGTCCAAGAGTTTTATAATAATTTAGCTGAAGTGTTACGACATAATTTTGCTGCCAACAGAATATATAACTTTGACGAGTCGGGCGTATCTACAGTTTTAGAAACTCCTAAAATTTTGGCTCCTTAATCTCAAAAAGAAGTGGGACAAATCGTGTCAGCGGAAAGAGGCGAACTAGTTACATTTGGTGCAATTATTTCTGCAAGCGGCAATAATATTCCTCCGCTATTTGTGTTTCCACGTGTACACTATGGGAACCATTTTCTAGAAGGTGCGCCTGAAGGAAGCCTCGGCTGCTAATAGAAGTGGGTGGATAAATGCTGACATATTTGTTTCGGTTTTAAGGCACATTCAGAAACACACTCTGAGCTCTAAAGAGCATCCAATTTTACTATTGTGTGATAATCACGAAAGCCATATCAGCTTACAGGCTATAACATATGCTCGAGACAATGGCATAATTTTTGTGTCTTTTCCCCCGCACACCAGTCATCGATTGCAATCTTTAGATGTTGCAGTGTTGGGCCCATTCAAGGCAAAGTTAAAAGTTGCGTTTAACAATTGGCATATGTCGAATCCTGGCAAGACAGTCAATATTTATAACATACCTAAACTGGTAAAACTTGCATATACTTGACTCATTTACAGTAAAAAATATTACAAGTGCATTTGAGAAGCCAGGTATATGCCCGTTCAATGAAATGACGTTCAGTGATAAAGATTTCGCTCCCATTGACGTATATAATTCAAATAATTTGGCAAATGTGTTACCTAATCCAGAAACAAGTACTGTCGCTCTAGAATCACAACCCTCCACCATTGTGCCATCTACTGATATGAATGAGCCAGATATTCGTGAGGAGTTGCCTTCTTTGTTTCAAAATCTTCAAGATATTTTTACCGGAACTGACGAACCTTCTACCTCTGCAACTAAGTCATTAGACCTTATCCTACAGTTGTTAGAAACAGAAAAACCAATAAATGAAGAAAACCTGGTAAATCCCGTATATATACAGATACACCTGAAAAAACAGCACTAGAAAAGAAACATAGACAGAAAGAATTGAAAAAAATAGAACAGGAAAGGAAAGCCAGAGCCAAAGCAGTGAAACGTAGTTTACCGAACTTAATTTAATACATAAGAAAAAGAAAGCTAAGCAAATAGAAAATGATGAAGATTCAGAAGAATCTGAAGGATCGCAATTTAGCTTGCGGGAGAGTTTAACATCTCCAATCGATTTCGAAACGGACGAAGAAATTGATGATCTTAGTATCAATAATAATTTAAATGTGACTCCAGATAAAATCAAAGATAATTGTTTTGTGTTGGTAAAGTTTGAGAAAAAGACTTCTGTTGTATACTATGTCGGAAAAGTTCTCAGTCATTATTCGGGTACAGAGCTGAAAGTATCTTATCTTCGGAAGAAACCGGGCTCATCATGGTCATTCTTTTTCCCTGATATTAAAGACATCACACTCTGTATATCACCGATGTCGCCATGATCCTTCCTGATCCACAACCACGAGCGGGCTGTACAGCTAGAATGACTATACTTCTTACTTTTGCAATTAATTCAAATAATTATAATGTGCAATAACTTCCAAAGTAACAAGCAAATGTATGATTAGCTACTTTAAGTTTAGATTGTCAAAGACTGTATAACTGTATAAAGATAGTATAACGATCTCATAAAAAAATATTGCAAAGATATAATTTAGACTGATTGTAAAGCTTAGAATTATCAATAAGTAAACTAAGGATGAACGATTTAATTTATTCTTGTTTCTAAAGAAAATTTATCGCCTATGGGTCAAGTCACATATTATCAAGTTAGTTTTTTGATAAATAAATATTTTTATAATAATTAATAAAAAAATTACAAATTTAATAGGCTTTTTAATTATCCTGTATGAATCTACCCCATGGCGTATGAAAGTACCCCACCTACTGTACGAACGTATTCCATGTACGGGGTACATTCGTACAAATATCTTATCATAGAAAAATCATTATAACTCTTTTACCTTTTGAAATAACAGTTTCGGATTTTTTTGTAACAAATTACAATAAATTTTTTACACTTAGGTATATAAACTAGATAAATTCGATAATTAATCATAATTTCGAAAAATAAAATCTATAAAGCGTACAAAGGGTAACCACTTTCCCCTAAATGTTGTTCAAAATTTATCACTTTTCCTTTTAATCAACTTTTACTAATAAGTCCAGTAAGAGTCAACTCTTACTGGAGATATATATATATATATATATATATATATATATATATATATATATATATATATATATATATATATATATGCTTTGACAATAATGCTAGTTTTCTTGAATTTCCTCATCAGTTTCAATATCTTTAATAGGGCTTACAGGAAGTTGATGCATCTTATTCCAATCTATTTCTTCAAAATCAATCACAATTTTTGTGTGCTTTGGAACAAATTGCCTGAAACAAAAGGTTTAACAAGGTTAATTCTAATCTAATAAGTTTCAATAGATCGTCACCATAAATTATAAAAAACTGAACTGCTCCACTGGATTCCCAATTCAAAAGAGGGCGATTTCTTTGACTTGCTTATGTTGTCCATTTTCATTGTGGTAGGTTTAATATCATAATTTTAAAAATTTACAGAAAATAGCACTAAGATATAAAAATTGTACTTAGGAATCATTTATACCAACAAATAATCAATTTATTTATGCGTATGCCCATGTTTAAGCTTTTTATTCGACTTCAAACTTAAAAAACGCAATGCTGAATTTTTGTTTTTGGGACTGTGATCATTCTTCCCCATAGCCCTACATATAGTTTTATTTTATATATTCAATTTACATTTTACAATTTACATACAATTTACATTTTTGTGGATTCATTCTCTAATTTCCTAATTAGAGTTATAGATTTTGTGACAATTCAAATACAAGAAAGAGAATTTATAGAAATGGATGACAAAGATGATAAATGATATAAATGAGAAAGCAGTTAATGATAAAAGAGACCTGATCAATTTCAGTAAAATTTATAGTTCTATTTTATAAATTTTATAAAATATTTAATAAATTTTAAAGTTGCTGTAAATAATTCCATTGATGGATGCTTAATATTTTCGAAATTTAACAAGTGAAGAAAATTACTTTTTGTGGTTGAAACAGATTTTTAATTGGATATTTATGTTTTTGATAACTTTTTGCATAATTTCACCATTGAATTTTCACAATCATCCTATGTATTGTGGTGGTTGGTTTTTACAGAGTTTATCACATAAATCATATAGAATAATACCTGTATTTAATTTCGGCTGCATCAAACATCATTTTTGAAGCTATAGTACTATTTTTTGAAGAATGTTTATCAGATAAATATATAACTTCTTTGATTCCAGATTGTATAATGACTTTTGCACATTCATTACATGGGAATAAACCAACATATAGTTTGCAGTTCTTTACATCAACACTATTCTTATTTAAAACAGCGTTAACCTCCGCATGACATACTAAAAATAAATATATATTCATTTATTAAAAGGAAATCAACAAAATCTATAATTATGTCTAATGGTCTAATGTATCTACATATGCAGCACTGTACAGTGTTTTTCAAAAAATAGAAGATATAACAAATGTACAAATCCTAGATGCTAATCAACAGAAATGACGATACTGATAGAAATGGCAAAGAGGCTAATGAAAATAAGGAACAATTAATCAATTAATCAATTAAACTTGAATTAAAAGTAGCAAAACAAACAAAAGTAGTACCACAAAAGACGGCTGAATGGAGACAGGCTAAAGAGGAAACCAAATGGATAGAACGAAATAAACATATAGTAAAAGAACTTGCCAATAAGTAAGTATAAGTATTTCATTACAGAACACTTTCACAATAAACAAGTGCAATATTAAATCAATCAATACATAATACTTTTCAGTGCTACACTGGAACTCTGTATTACATCCAAAGTCGTCGCTATGGCGATATTTTTACAATAAAAATTAAATTAAGGGTTGTAAAAGATGCAATTAACTATATTTGATGGTGATTATAAACTGACCTCATGTGATTTCAGTAATTCACAATAACTTTTAATAGACAAGACTATATCAGTACTATAAATATATCGAATATCGTAAGGGAAATTACAATAATTTATTTATACAAATATCGAATTTTTGACTCACCATACATAAATTTGTTAAGTAACGGGTTATTAGATGATTTTCCCCACGGAAAATTGTCATCATGACAATTTTTAGGCATTCCATTGTAACCTACTCCAACAATCACATTTTCATTATTAACAATACATGCTCCTACTTGTGTACAAGGGTCCTTGCTTCTTTTTGCAGCTAAAAAAGCTGTTGCCATAAAATAATCTTCCCATTCCAGATAATCTTTTCTTTTAAGATTTATATGCCTGAAATATGGTTAGGTACCAATAGCAGGGCAAGTATCTAAAAATATTTACCTTATACGTAAAGTTTCCTCCATAATTCAAAACAATGGTATAACTTTTGTTCTTCTTTTCTATTTCAAATCAATATCTAACTCTAAATCCAGGATGTGATTGATCTATGGTGACATAGTTAAGTTTACCGTGTACGGCAGGTTACTCCGATCGTTTCCGATTTATGAACAAACACTTGGATATGATCACTATAAAACGCGGTGACTCCAGTTGAATTTAAATGTAACTTATAAATTTCGGTTTTCGAAATTTATTATTAAAAATTTTATTTTGAATATTTGAATGAATACAATTAATCTCAAGATCGAACTAATTATAAACATTAAATATCATCAAGTTGTTTACAAAAATCTTATTTATAGTAAAATAAATGCTGATACATGTTTACGATATTTGATACAAAATAAAATAAATGCTGATACATGTTTACGATATTTAATACAATTGCATTGTTTATAAAATGTCCTTCAAGAATTCTTCACATGTAACTCCTCCATCCTTAAGAATGAAAAATGACGGAGGTATTTTTCATCTCTTGTTTTCTGTTTTTTCTAATTCGATGTCTTCTTTCTTCGTTTCTTCGATTTTATGTTTTCTTACAAATTTATGTTTATATTTACGAATTAACCAAAATATTATTAAAATTATACAAATTATTATTATTATAGTAAATAGTCCTATTGATACATGGTTTTGCGGATTATAAATTTCATGAATTGGTTTTATGTTTTTAGCAATGTTATTAATTTCATATAATTTATTAAAAAGTATATTGGTTAAATTAGGAGATTTATAAATTTGATTATTTAAAAATTTAAAGTTTAATTTCGGTAATAATATTGATTTTCTTTTTTTAATTTGTACATTGGTTGAGAAAATTTCACTTCCTATTTGAATACTACAATTCTTTGGAATTTTTATAATCGATGGATACATTATTTTAAAATAGCGGTCTGAGACACATTTAGAAATTACGTCAGTTTCTAAATTTGGAATCACTAAAAGTTCATCATTTGTTACTTGTTCTAATATTGTTTCTTGAAGATCAATTTCACTAATAACACAATTTTTACCAGAATGTCCATTTAACAGTTCAATAGTACAGTTATCTTGTAATTTGAAAGTCTCTTTACAATAATGTTTTCCTTCTAGCTAGGGGCATTCTTCTTTAATAAAAGTAACTTCTTCTTGACTTTTGGCCAAGTAAGGTTGAGGAGGGATAAATATTGTATGATTTTGGATTACGGGGTATAAATGAAAAAATTCATAGGTTTTGGGTTTTAGGATAGGAACAAGGGTAGCAAATATTATTTTGGATTTGGAAAAGGTTACTTGTGAACCAAGAAAGAGATAATATGTCAAAATATTATTAAATTTTGGTATTTGTTCTTTATTGTAAATGGTACTTAAATATTTTATCATTTCCAAAATTTCTTGTCTTGATATAATTGAACTGTGAATTGTATTTAATTTAGAAAACGTTATTGCATTTTCAATATTATCGATCAGTGTAATTAAACTTTGACAATCCAGATTAATTTGTGAAATTGTACTTTGAAATGTTATAAAATTATTTAAAGTTATTATTTTATTTTCAATTGAAATGTGAAATTTCTCTAAATTATCAGAAAGTTTTTGTTGATTGATCCATAGAGTCGTAATTGATTTGTTATAATGATCAATTTGCAAATTTACTTCATGAATTATTTGCTTTTGATTTTGTTGTAGAACATTTATAGCATTATTATATCGTTCTTCATCATCTGAGTCTAAAGTTCCAAAAAGACATTTATCTAATTTGCCTACAGCATTTATTAATCCTCTCTTCAATCTTAAATGTGGATAAATATTTTCTGATTTTTTGTCTAAAGTATTAATTAAAATTTCTGTTCTACTCAATGAGTGTTCAGCTAAGTTATGATACGAAATAGGATTCGTTGCGTTCGCTTGAGATAAATTATTTTTTAAGTTATAATAATATTGTTTTGAATTATTGATTTGTTTGTGAATAATTTCTAAATCTATATAGTATATGAAAGTGTGTTTGGTATGTATAAGATTACTGGTTCCTAAATTGATGGGTAATAATAAGTTGTTTACGTTTGTGACTGTTATGTCTTCTGTCTTGATCGTCTTGTAAAGTAATAGTAACATTAATACTATTGTCAGCTTCATTATCTGTAACAATTTTTCTATTTTAGTTTTTTGGTTTTCTAATTATATTTTTATGATAGGTTCCTTTGTCTGTTTCTAATAATATACCAGAGTCTTTTACAATTTCAGCCTTTTTGAATTTAGGTAGTTTTTTGTCTCGGAATTTTGTTCTAATATAAGCTATGTCTTGATTTTCATAACAGGGTGGATCATTTTTGTTTTCATTTCTTTTATTTATTATTTTTTCTTTGATATCAGTGTTTCTATCTTTATTTTTTTCATATAATAATTTTGATGTTTCTTTATGATTTTGTATGTAATTAGATATTAATAGGTGATCATCTAAGTCAAAAAGATCAGGGTTATTTATATGACCTTTAATAATTTCAAATGGTGTGAATTGCGTTACAGAATGAATTGAATTGTTATAATGTAATTTAATATATTGTCAACAACTGAAGTTCCATTCAAACTTGACATTGAATATGCTTGACCATAACGAGAAATAGATACATTTTCTCGTTATTGTTGAATATGAAAGATCTACTATCTTAATAACATTGATATATTAAATCAAATTTAATTGAAGGGTTTATATTATATTTATTCATTTAACACAATTCACAATTATTAATAAAGTTTTCTACTACTTCTGAACTCATAGGTTTGTTTTGATTAATTTATTTATATCTATTTTATATTTGCGCCAATTATAATTTTCGTTAATTATTTGTTTATCTTCTTTCAAAGAGTTAAAGTTGTGAATTTCATATTAGTTTGTTTCAAATGGCAGGACTTTAAGAGGTTCATTTAAAATTCTATAAATTGTCTTAAACGTTTCATTTGTGTTACATTGATTGTAATTTGAATTTTCATATTATTTTCTTTTTTTTCATTAATTGAATAAGCAAATAAGCAAAGTTATGAATTATATTATTAAATTTCTTATATATACTCTAATTAATAATAACTTTTTATTATTATAGTTTCTAAAAGTTTACTAATTTAAATTTTTTTATATTTTACTTATTTTTTATCTATTAATTCTAAATCTTATCTATTCGTACAACATAATAATAAAAAGGAAAGAAAGGTCTTTGTATAAAAATCCATTTTATAATTTCTTGAATTGCGTACCATTTTAATGAATGATAATATCTAATTTTCCAAAATAATTCTTCAATTAAACTTTCATTTAGTATAGCATTTAATTTTTTATTGAAATATTTTGAACTTATTTCATTATTATTTCTATCAAATTCTTTGTTAATTGTTTCATAATTAATCTCAACTTCGTCATTTTCTTTATTTATTTCTCTTTTATTAATCATATTATTTTTATTTTGTATGTCCAATATATTTATATTTAATTCAGGTTTTATGACATAACATTCTTTTTCTAATATATCATTATCTATTTTTATAACATCATTTATATCTTTTTCTTCCATTGTCTCGTCATTATTTATTTCATTTATTTTTCTGTTTAATTCTATTACATTTTCTTTTACTTCAATTTCATTATCATTTTCATTCATTTTTAATTCATCTGATTCCGTATATTGTAATTTTACATTTAATTCCACTTTATCAAATAATTCTACTTCTATTTTTGTATCATTATTCATTTCTCCTACCATTATAATATTTTCTTCTAAATTTTTTTCTGTTACATTTAATTTATCTTTTTCTTCTTCATCAAATAATTTACTAAGATCAACTATTCGAAATAATAAACTAAATCAACCAAAGAAGTCGATCTGCTTGCCGAAAATGAAAATCTGCGCAAGCAAATCCAAAACCTCCAAGACCAGCAAAAGCCTGAATCCAAAGAAGATGCTGTGAAATGCAAACAATGCCATGAAGCCCAAACGCGCCAACAATAACTAGTGCAATACAAGAAGTATGAGACATTTGCAAGTTTCCAATCCATCACGGAAGAGGACTGGAGCGACTCAATATTTCCGCAGCCACACGTACAAAAAGGGCATATCTGGGATGCACCCCACGACTCGGAAAAGATTCTGCCATGTTCTTGGGAACTTGAGTCCAGCTACAGAGAAGTCGGCAGAGCTATCGCGAAATATGGCGGCAAGGACGGACTGAAACGCCAAAATAAAACTGAGGGAGAAGCAGCTATGATGGCCTACTCGTTAGGATTTCCCGACGATAAAGGAAACTTAAACGCTTCTACGAG
Organism: Diorhabda carinulata; assembly: GCF_026250575.1. Classification (NCBI taxonomy): domain Eukaryota; kingdom Metazoa; phylum Arthropoda; class Insecta; order Coleoptera; family Chrysomelidae; genus Diorhabda; species Diorhabda carinulata. The sequence continues at coordinate 12,469,648 of NC_079467.1, forward strand.
ATGGATATACTACCCCATCGTACATTCCGAGCCACAAGATGTGACTCGGACGACGAATGTCTTTTCCAATCACTGAGTGCTGTTAAGAATCATATGGTGGCACACAAAAAGAATAAGCTAGCCATACCCGAAATGGAAGATGTCACGGGTCTTATAATCACCCGTATGCTAACGTATTTTTTCGCTGCTACCCCAGTACAGCTATTAATCTGTAGGCCTGACAGTGAAACACCGTCAGTAACGCATGGTAGGAGTCTAACAGCTCCAAAATTGAACACCCAGAGAACTCCACGTGAGGGAAGTGGCGCAACGGCATCAAGGAGTAAACCGCAGCAAGATGCAATAATAATAAAAATGGAAGGAAAGTCCTACGCAGACCTCCTGAAAACAGTTAAAGCTGCAGTGGACCCCGGCGGGCTCGGTGTAGAGGTAAGAGATCTAAGGAAAACCAGAAATGGCGATCTAATGCTGACAATAAACAATGGATCAGATAAAGCTGAAATACTAAAGAAGGAGCTCAGTGATAAGGTGCCGGACGCAAAGACCTCCCTGTTCACCAATAAGAGCGTGCTGCACTTTAAAGGTATGGAGGGAGATGTGACTGAAGATGTAATAAAGGATGCAATCCTTAAAAAGACTGGTATAGGATCCGGAAATTTCGAAGTCAGGGCTCTTCGCCCCGCATATAACTATAGAAAAAACGCCACTGTTATAATGAACTCTGCAGCAGATGCAGAAAAACTAATCCAGATGAAGGTGATCAAAGTGGGCTGGACAAACTGCAGAATCAGCGAAAGAATACATGAAGACCGATGTTTTAGATGTTGGGGCATTGGCCATGTAAGGGCAGAGTGCAAAGGACCAGATAGAGAGAAGTTGTGCCTAAAGTGTGGTAAAGAGGGGCACAAAATTACAGGCTGCCAGAACAATGCCATCTGCGTATTTTGCAAAATATCAGGTCACCAGTCATCAAAATGCCAGAAGAAACAAACAGAACAATAAAGGTCCTCCAGATCAACTGTAATAGGAGCCGCCCGGCTGTGGACATGGCAGTAAGCGTGGCGAAAATCATTGGTGCTGGTATCTTGATTATAAGTGAACCAAACCTTAACTTCATTAGGAATAGAAAGGACTAGGTAATTGGGGATGACCTCACCACAGCTATTAAAGTAATCAATTGCGATATTAGTATTAAGAGTCAAGGATATGGAGCGGGGTTCACCTATGTAACAATAACGGACGATATAACAATATATAGTTGTTACATGTCAGGAAATGATGAAGATCAAACCCTGGAAGAGACCTTGAATGCAATAGGCAGGCTGGTCAGAGAGAAAAACCAAAAGGCGGTCATAGGAGGAGATTTCAATGCCAAGTCTCCACAATGAGGCATGAGTTACTCCGACAGAAGAGGGCACATTGTAACCGAATGGATTGCTACAAATGACTTTACAGTACTCAACAAAGGGGAAGCTCCTACCTTCGAGAGGAGGGGATATGGCTCCATCCTTGACCTTACCTTAGCGACAGGAAATGTGTCATCATATATTGCAAACTGGAAGGTATTAGATGAGGAATCGTTAAGTGACCATAATTACATCAGCTTCGACATTAAAGAAACGATGCGAATGCCAGCAAAACCCAGAAGCGACAGAGGCTGGAAGGTGAACAAATTGGACATATAACACTTAAAACGAGTAATCTCCGAGGAAGAAAGATTTAAGTCCATGGCTTCTGCCAGTGATCTTTCAGAGAACCTAAAAGTCGTATGTAACAAAGTGTTGCAAAAGAAAAAGCATTCCTCACAAAAACCTCCAGCTTACTGGTGGAATCAAGAAATAGCTGAGCTTCGTAGGCAATGTGGAAAAGGAGGCTATACACCAGAAACCACAGAAGAAACTCTCCAGAAGAAAATGAAGTTCTTTGGACAGAATACCAGGAAAGTAAGAAATTGCTAAAACGCATAATCAAGCAATCCAAAAGAAAGTGCTGGAAAGAACTATGTGAGAGAGTGGACAGTGACATCTGGGGAGACGGATATAAGATTGCCATGAGAGGCATATCCGGCTTTCCGGACATTCCGGCTGACCATGGACACCATAGAGCAAGTAGTTAAGCACTTGTTCCCGGTACACCAAGACGTGATTTTTAACTGTGATAATAATAATAGGATTTTAAACTTTAGCGTAAGTGAGCTACAGGTAGCAAGCAGAAAGCTGAAAAGTGGTAAGGCACCAGGACCGGGCAATATACCGCCTGAAGTATTGAAGGCAGCTATCGAAGCAAATCCGGACCGCTTCCTAACAGTGCCTTTAGCAAACTCTGCAGAAAAATGGAAAGAAGCGAGACTGGTACTGCTACGTAAAGGACACAAACCATTAGAAAACCCATCATCATTTAGGCCCATCTGTCTTCTCGATGTAGAGGGGAAACTGTACGAACACCTGATCCTCGAGAGACTTAACCAGGAAATACAGCGTACTGGAGGTTTGTCAAAATGGCAGTACGGATTCACGAAAGGTAGACAGACTCTCAATGCCATAAGAGAAGTTTGCAGGATAGCCGAAGAAGCAGAAACCTTTTCCTTTGCCCATCGCCGTCTGTGTGCATGCATAACCATAGACGTGAGAAACGCGTTCAATAGTGCATCGTGGCAACACATACTTGACGAGCTTAGACTAAAAGGAATTAATGAAAGCCTGATAAGCATCATTGCATCCTACCTGTCAAATAGAAGGATAATTGCAGAGACAGAAAACGACTCCAGGGTCTTCAGCGTCAATAGTGGAGTTCCACAGGGATCAGTACTGGGCCCGACTCTGTGGAACATCTTGTACGATGGGCTCTTTAGAATAGAGATGCCACAAGGAGTTACGCTTGTTGGTTTTGCAGACGACGTCGCCTTAGTAGTAACAGCTGCCAGTGAAAAACTTCTGATGAACCTGGCTGACACAGCACTGGAACTCGTAGGAAACTGGCTTGAAAGTAAACGCCTAGAACTAGCGCCGGAAAAAACTGAGGCTGTCCTGTTGACACACAAAAGGAAGATTGGCCAAATATGCTTTAACGTACAAGGCACGATCGTTATGCCTACTAAAGCAGTAAAGTACCTAGGTGTTTGGCTAGATACGAAACTTAGCTTCAAACATCACATTGAGAAGACAATAGAAAAAGCAGAGAAAACTCTTTCAGCTTTGGCGAGCATAATGCCAAACATCGGGGGTCCCAGAGCGTCTAAGAGGAAAATCCTTTCGAGTGTGGTCCACAGCCAGATCCTGTATGGTGCACCAGTATGGCACACCGTCTCCGAAAGAAAAACTTTTATCGTAAAGCTGACCCGGTTGCAGAGAAAGATGGCTATCCGCATATGCAGTGCCTACCGGAGTGTTTCTGCCGAAGGAGTAGGGGTAATAGCAGGACTGCCTCCAATAGAGCTACAAGTGAAAGAGAGAAAAGAGAGTTACGACGGAGTTTCGAAGCTTGACGCAAGAGTAAATCTCATTCAAAGGTGGCAAGCGAAATGGGACAGCGGAACGTACGGCCGATGGACCCACCGACTTATTCCTGTAATCGAAGTCTGGGTGAACAGGAAATATGGGGAAGTTGATTATTTCGTAACCCAAGCACTCTCGGGCCATGGATGCTTTCGTAAGTACCTATACGCCAAGCGAAGGTCAGACACTCCTAAATGCAACTACTGTGGCGAGGAGGACGACGCCGGACATACGCTTTTCCTCTGCTCCAGATGGGAAGAAGTAAGGAACCTGTATACCCAGAAATGTGGAAGAATTTTCAACTTCGGCACCATGATGGAATGTTTGTTAGAGTCAGAAGAGTCCTGGAAGTACACCTATGAAGCGATACGTGCTATAATAGAGACCAAAGAAAGAGAAAGTAGACCACAGTCTTTGCAATGAAGCAATGCGAGAGTGGATACCATTGCAAAGAGCGAGAGCACAGGGGGGGTTTTAGTCAGTAAGAGTCTGACACTACCCAACATTATGAAACCGAGAGGACGGAGGATGACTGTCGGGTGTCCATGAGGATTTCCCCTCCTACAGAAAAAAAAAAGATCATCTGCATACATTAGTCCATTTAATGAAATTGGTCCCCTATCCTATGTGTTTTCTTTCCTTTTTTGTGCTCTTATTTAGCTATTTTAATTATAATTAATAGAAACAACAATGGGTTTAAACTCCTCTTTGTCTTCCTCTTCTGTCAGTTACAAAACTATTTGTTGATTTTCTAAAACTTATACCACATTCTCTGTTTTCTTATAGATATTCTTGTTTATGAATTCTTTACAACTAGTCTTTTTTATTATTTGCCTCCAAGTTGCGTTAATCTATTGATATCCTATCCTGTATATTTTGTTATTTTTGTCATATCATTATAACTTCATTTTTATAACTATTATTGCTATATTTCACTCCTCTGGAATTGTTTGCTAGTTTTCCAGGCTGGTAGTAATATTTTGTATAATAATTTCATACACAACATCTATTCCCGGTGCTCACTCTCTTTTCAATTCAATTTTTCTATCCCTTTATTACCTCGCTCTTATTCATTTGGCTTTTTGCTTTTCTCATATTGTACTTGTTTCTTTTATATTGCTGTCTTCTATTTCTAATTGCTATTCATTTATTTCTGCTTCTTTATGTCCTGTTCTTGGAAGTGTTCCTTCCATCTGTTTAATATTTAATTTTCTTTGGTTACAATATTTAATTGGATTTTTCTTCTCCTTGCCAAATGATCCGAATATGTTATAATAATTTTTGCAATACCAGCTGCGTTTTTTCCTTTTTTTTCCAATCTCCACCCACGACTTAGCCTTAGCTTCATTTACTAGGTTTTTTACTTTTTCCTTCTGTTCTATATAAATTTAATAAACTTCAACATTTGTGTTATTAGTTTTTTAACTCAAAACACTTCGACAATTTAAAACAAAATTAAAAAAAGAATTTGCTGCAGTGGCATAAAAATTAGGAGGATAAATGTGACAACTAACCCTCACACTGGTTAAATTTTTCCAAACTTTGTTTTATGTCAAAATATTACTTTATTAAGGAGCATATTGGTCACCAAATTTAAAAAAAAATTAAAGGCTTTCTTGATTTATGGCAAATTTTTGATTTTGATTTAAAATTTTGAACACCCTATATCTCCGCAACTTAATTACTATATTAATCGAAAATAATCGATCAATAGAAAATAATCGATCAATAGAAAATAATCGATCAATAGAAAATAATCGATCAATAGAAAATAATCGATCAATAGAAAATAATCGATCAATTGAAAATAATCGATCAATCCAAAATAATCGATAAATTGGAAATAATCGATTAATCGAAAATAATCAATTTTCGATTATTCGAAAATCGGAAATAAAGCTTCAAAAGAACGATTGTGGTTTGATTCCTACAAAAAACAAGATAAAGAGCGAGTATGCCACTAGGAACATACAGAAGACATTATGGTTTGATATAAAAACAAACTAAATAATGAACCCACAGAAGATATTTGGAAGTAAGGTTCTGATATTGAATTATGTTGAAATAATTATTCAGAAAATAAATTTTTTAATCGTTAAATTGATTATTTTAACGATTGTACGAAAAATAGTGTGTAAGCCATAGCCGCGAAACTTTTTAAAGACGTCAAGATTATCTTATCGATATTTTTATATTTTTCGATTAATCGATAGTTTCCGATTAATCGATATTTTTCGATTATTAGATTATTTCCAATTAATCGATTAATTGATTACCGATTATTTTTACAAATATATATCGATTAATCGATCACCCGATTAATCTATTATTTTGCCGGGTTTCGGAAGTGAACAGTTTCGCATTGTGTCGGAAGTGAAATTCGAGACCTTATAGTTTCTACGCCTTAAGTGCATATTAAGAACTTATAAACTCTCGAACTAGTAGCAATGGGATCAGGGAATTAGTGCCTTTTCCTTTTTACCTTTCCTAACCCCTCTGATATGGATGAAATAATTAGCGGAATCTCAAAGATAGAATTAGATAACAAACACTCACCAGAATATTAGTACATAATTCACTAATTCCTCAAAAATATTAAATTCAACTCTAAATATGCCTGAGATGAACTGGGATCTTTCAAAATCTAGAATAATATTAAACCGTATGACGGTAACACTAACACATTAAATAAATTTGAAATTATATGTTAAAACCTCAATAATCACCGGCAATTTAATGATGCACATTTATCTAAACACATATTTCAATCAGTTCAAGAAAAAAATATAGATAAAGCGGAAATATTAGTAGTTAATCGTGTTGGGTTAACAGATTGACCTAAATTGAAAGAAGTCTTAATTCAATGTTTCGCTGATCATAGAAATATTGACTGTTTAGCCCAAGAACTCACGAGAATGAGACCATTTATGAACGAACCATTGAAGAACTTTGGAAGTCAAATTCAATTATCAAAAAGTAGTACCGCGCAGAAAATTAGTAATAATCCTAACGTAACTAACGCGGAGAAATTATACCAAATAAACCATTATGATGAAACTGTACTTAGCACTTTCATAGCAGGTTGTAGTGGTACCTTAAGAAATAACTCAGCCTCACTGGAAAATGCGATGACTGACCTATCTATAGCATAGCAGAGCATCGACAAGATTTAACAGTAATAATCGACAATCCTACTTACAACAAAGATATTATCCTAAAAACCAAACACAACCTTCTTACCATCAACCGTATCCGAAGATAATAATAAACCAGCTAATCAATTCCCAAGTCAACCTATCAACATTCAACCTAGACAAATGCCCCCTCAGGCAATATCCGACAAGTATTTGGACCTCCACAAAACGTTTTCAGATCAAACCATACATCATCTTCTAAAAACACCACAAATGTCAATAACTTCCAGAAATCTCTCCACGTTATCACAAAGACAAAGATGACCAAATAATAAAAATTATAATCAAAATCAACAATTTCGAAATTATGGATAGAATGCAAATTTTACTTCCGAAGAGCTATTCACAAACAGCTATGATCAATCAGACGAACTACATTACTATCAGAATACAGATTGGTTTTCGAGGAGCATGGTGTAGTTGTCGTCAGGAGAGTGGACTTCGATACAAAAATATACATTTTCTAGTAGCGAACAGTTTCTTCTATAAATTGGTGATTTGACTGATTGGTGTTTTCGTGCCAGATAGGAATATTTTAGGGAGGATATTTGCTTGTTATGAATAATGAGAAAGAGGTGATATAATTTAAGGACTTTGGCTTCGATAATTGGTACATGTATAGCAAAAATTTATTTATTATTAGCAAACGAAATTTGAGTACCTAAAAATTGATAGAATCTTAAAAGTTTTTTTAATTTCATAATTTGGTTATCAGGGTAAATTTTTCTTAAATATTCTAATATTGTTTGTAACTCTTGACTAGGAATAATAGAAGGATGAAGTGTGTTTAGTTTTGCAGAAGCTATAGAATTTTCTAAATTGTTTAAGAATGTGATATAATTTTGACAGTCTAGATTTATTTGTGAAATAATTGCTTAGGGTTAAGGCAGTGGTTCCCAAAGTGTGCGCCGCAGTGCCTTGGTGCGCCGCGAGTTAGTGCCAGGGGCGCGGCCGTTGTCTACGAATTCGTAAATTTTCGGATATCGTTGTACATCTACGGTGGACAGTCCACTACTTGCGTTCCAGTTTCCATTGCTTTGTTTTCAGTTGTCAGTTATTATTGGCAGTGTTCTGCACGTCACGCACAAATGAAATAAGTAATCAAAGTAGTGAAGCTGTTTTTTATTCTGTTTATCAATTGTTAGTTATTAAATTTTTCATTAAAATGAAAAGATTTTTATCGTTAAATAAAAGTGAACAAGGAAGTAAGCAAAGTAGTGCGTCTGCATCAACTTCTGCAAAGAGCGATGCCGATACTGCTGAGCTAGCTGAGGGAAGCCGTAAACCAAAATACAGAAAATATGACGATAAGTATCTAGATTTTGGTTTTTCTTGTATTGAAATTAATAACGAAGAGCGCCCACAATGTGTTGTTTGTATGAAGGTTTTATCTGTTGAATCTATGCTGCTAGCAAACTGAAACGACATTTGGAAACTGTCCACCCAAACATGGTTGGGAAACCAAGACAGTTTTTTCAAAAAAAGCAAACTGACGAGTAAATCAAAACATTCCAAAGCTAACAGCGATGCTTTTAGCTTCATACAAAGTAGTGTATCGCATTGCAAAATGCAAAAAACCTCACACAATTGCGGAAGAGCTGATTTTACCAGCTGCTGTTAACATGGCAAAAATAATGATTGGCGAGGAAGCAGGGAAACAGCTTCTCAAAATTCACAAAGACGCTCATTTGATTTGCTACGTTAGGTATGTGAATGAAAAACAGTTGATAGAAGACTTGTTGTTTTGTAAAGTGATTGAAGGAGGCACCTCTGGTAAAGAGTTGTTTGATATTGTTGATGGTTTTATGGTAGAGAATGATATTAACTGGAAAAACTGTGTTGTGGTATTTACTGATGGAGGTCGGTCAATGTCAGGCCACTACCAAGGACTGCAGTCTCGCATTTCAGCAAAATCCCCAAATGCTGTTTGAACACACTGTATTATACACCGAGAAGTTGGATCTTCATTTATGTTCAGTTATGTTTTAGATTTTTTTAGAAAATTAGTTCTGTTTTCCTAATGTTTATATCAAGTTTAATTTTTGTCGGTAAATCGTGTATTATTACAACTCTTGTAAATTGTTAAAATTAAATGTTATTTCTTGACCTCTGTAAGAACTTGGTAAACTTTGTCAGCAACTGACCAATCTGTGAGAAATGTTAGAAATCTTGAATTGTGTGTTGTTATAAAAGTAGCAACAATCTTTTTCAATATGTTTGCTATGTAATAATATATTAACAATTAACTATGAGAGAAATTAAAAATGTAATGTAATGCAATGCAAAATGGGTAAATTATACAAGGTGCGCCGCCATGCCATGTTTGTACTGAAAGGTAGCCATGGGTTAAGAAAATTTGGGAACCTTTGGGTTAAGATTAAATATTCGAGGGATTCGGTGATTGATTTTTGCACGTTGATTTGAAATTTGCGAATTTTTCTTCAATTGTTATATTGTAATTTTTCATAAGAATCTTAAAAAGTGAACTTTGTAAGTTTATTTCCGTAATCATATTTTATTGGTGTGTTTCTAGAATTTTTATGGCGTTATCATATCTATTACAACCATGGGTATCATATGTACCAAAAAACCATTTTTGTAGTTGACCGACCCCGTCAAAGAAGCTTCTTTTATTACGTATACACGGAGGGGGCTCTGAAAATTTTTCCTATCGGGTCAAAAGCTGAAAACAGGTAGATACTTCTCAATACGATTGGAAGTATGCCACTTCGATTGCACCATTCTGACGGAATATATCGTGGCAACGGATGAATGGTAGCAGGTTGATTACTGTCTCGAACGATTCCCTTGGGGCACCTGGTCGCACCCCACTATATCCAGACCTTTGGCATACGGGGCTATACTGGAATGGACCAACCTTTTCCTAGCTACTCAAAAGATCATCCATGGAGACAGTAAACAAACCTCAAGCCGATCAAGCTAGACGGGCAAGTATTCAGAGATAAACAGAGGAAGAATATCTGGGACTTACACTAGATAGAAATCTTCTCTGGAACAAACATTAGAAAGGAATAATCACCAAAGCCACAAAAGTCTCGATTGTGTACAGTAACTTTGCAGGGAGGAATTGGAGCTGGTTTGGGATACTAGAACTAGTCTGAATTCCACGAGGAACAATCTCTCAAAGGTGCAAAGACTAGCTTATGTACAACTGTGGCCATGAAATCTTGCCCAAAAGCTGCACTGGGAGTGATTCTAAATCTTCAAACTCTCCACATAGTACTGGAAAGCGTGGCAGAGATAACATCATCCAAGAAAACTCGTTCCTAAATATTGACCAACCCTGGGACATGGCTCAGAACGTTGGATCGGAAAAGTTTGGCTTTGAGAAAAACTTCACCTCAATACTAAAATGTAAAAGTAATTGAGATCAAAACACGGTACCAGTAATAAACAAAAATGCCATTAAATGTTATACGGATGTATCAAACACGGCATATTGGAATACGAGTATACGGGCCCAAAACCAAATATACAATTGGGGCACTGACGCTTCAACAAACACCTGGAGACGCTAGACCTAGGAGATAATGAGAGGTGCAGATTTTGTTATACAGCGGACTAAGCCTCTATCCACATTATCTCGGAGTTTGAAACCCTAAGGAACTTCAGAGCACTACACCTGGGTACGTATGAAATAGACGAGGGAGATCTCTGGCAATTAAAGCCATGCAGATTCTAGACTTTCTTAAAGGAGTGGGATTGATGGATAAGCTGTAAACAGTAGATTCTCCAGTATCGCAGCAAGAAAGGGGGATACAATAGATCTTTTGGGTCGCAGTGGACACGAGACCCCGAATCCATACATACCTATATGAAGTTGTAAAATCAAGTTTCGTACGTGTAATTCTAATAAGAAATTCTGTTCTCAACAACATGTCTTGAGATAAGGCATGATATGAGATTTCATTAGTTGCATTTATTACTTCTAAATCATTTTTTATCTTAAATATTTTTTTCCAATTTAAAAATTGCTTAATAATAGGTTCTAAATTTCAATAAGGTATGTATGTTTACTATATATGAGACGTGTGTCTCCTAATTATATTGGTAATAAAGGGTCATTGATAGTAGTGAGATCTTTCTCTTCCATAGTATTACTCTTATACAGTGTTTGCATTGCTAGAAGTGCTATTGTTTTCATCTACCCAATCTTCCTGAAAAATTCGTTTTTTATTAGTTTTCTTGCACTTGATTTATGTTAAATTTCAATTTATTTTTTGTCTGAGCCAGTATTTTCAATTTTTCAAATTTTGGAAGTTTCTTGTTTTTGTACGAAAATAGCTACTTTTTCCGTTTTTATATTCAGGTACACTTTTCGTTTCTATCATTAATAATTTTTTCTTTTATAGTTTTAAAAGTCTCTGTGGTGTGTATTTGATGACACTATGAAATTGAGTGGTTATATCCGAGTATAGCCCGTTTTAGCGATTGATCTGATGTGAGACTTCGATTGTGTTCAATGCACATGTTCAATAAGTGTAGAATAGAATCTCCACAGGATTGCTTCTACCTGTCGTATAATGAGGTTCTATAAAGTTTGCAAAAGTTTTCAAGATCTTTATTTTTAAATTCCATACCCGAATCTGCTGTTATTATTATGGGCAATCCATGGTGCGATATAAAATTAAGGAAACATTCTACTATAGATAGGTAGGCTTGGCCGTATCGAGAAAATGTATCTATTACAGTAAGTGTTTCCTCAAATTTGAAAATCAATCAATATGAATGTGTTGAAAAGGACGCGAACTAGTTGCTGTGAAGTTAAATTTTATTACAGATGGGTTTCGATGGTATATGTTTTGTTATGTTTAGCAAGTGCTATTTTCATTTCGTTTATACCCCGGTGGTAGGTTTTCGTTTCATAATAAAATTTAAGTTCCTCTACTTGTGCTTCTTTAGTTTTTAAATCTTCTAAAATGGCATTACTTTGAATAATTTTGAAAGCAGAATTTTTGAAGTACGATTGCATAGTATTCATGAAGATTCTAGGTGAAACTGAGTGGTTAAAAGTGAACAGAAATTAGAGTAGAAAAAATAATATTTTCTGCGGACGCCTGTTGAGGTCAATGTCGGATTCCGAATTTGAATCTTGAGGTCTGTCTGGTTCTTTTCGTGTGTCTGGAACTACATTTTTATTCTTTATTTACAGTGTTAGTGGGCCATATATTGTCTTCTTAGGTCTTGAAGAACCAGAGTGTTGCCATTCCATTGTTGCTTTGTTTCTGGATTGTAGAAATGTACCCAAGTATCGAGCACAGAATGAACGCGATGCTTCTACCCTTGCACGCTTTTGATCAACCTTCAAACATTTGGGGATTCATTTTTGTCGTTTGTTATGGTAACGCAATATGTTTATGCGTGGAGCTGGTCTAGGCTAACTATAATCTGGCCGCTCATTACAGAGAGTAATCACGTGCATAGTGCGTGAGAGAGAAATTGTAAGCCTGAATCACACCATACACAACACTAAAAGGCATTTAGTGGCAAATTTGAATTGAATTTTAAATGCTTTTCTCAAACTAAAATTTTTATTTGAATTTTAAATACTTTATTTTAATATCATATCATATAAATAATACTTTTATTTATCAATTGCATAGCATTCATACATTAAAATCTTCGTTCACTTAGTTAACTACTAAATGTTATACTTACATATTTCACACGTTGCCTTGATTTTTTTAAAAGTTTCTATAAATATATATACTTATTATTTTAATCGTAATTTTGTTTTCCCTAACCTTAAATAGCTAGACGGTTTTTCAAATTTATGGTATATTAAATAAAAATGTAAGGGTACCTAATACTGTAAAGTAATATCTAAGAAAGAAATGTCGTATCAAAGGTTATAAAGTAAATTCATACAAAACGATATAAATAATAATAATAATAATCTTTATAAACAACACAAGGTCCTTTCCTGAATAAATTCTTTGTTTTCAAAAAAGGTGGTTGAGAGGGATATAAGGGCGGATGAATTTTTATTTTAATCTAAATCGGAATCTGATTCCGACGAGGACGAATCAGCTCTTAAATTTATTATTAGAGGTTCCACTTGTTTTTCCATTAAATTATCAATGTCACACATTTTATTTCGAAAAAAGCGGACATGTTGGATTGCCTTACTCCAATTGGTTTGGGTAACATTATTTAAAGCTTTAGTAAATAAAGTTTGGACATCACTAATTTTAAATGTTGTGTTTTTCCTTGCCACCTCACCCTTGATTTGTGCCCATATGAGTTCAATTGGGTTGAATTCACAATGGTAAGGTGGCTCAGATGCATTTTGTCAAAATTCTAAAAGTATTAAAGCAATGACGTGTTTAGAAATGATTGTTCTTCAGAATTAATAACGTAAATAGACAGTTTAAATTTAGTTCCATGAATATCACAGCCACTTTTAACAATAAAATTTATTTTAAAATAGAGGATAGTCAATGTATAACATAACTATAATACCACATATTAAAGAATAATAAAAATTAAAGTACATGTTTAACATGCGCTATTATACAGTCACATAATTCTTACTGTAAAAGCGCATGTTAGAAATGTAGTTTAATTTTTAATTTTTATCAAAGTAAATAAATAACATAATAAAACAAAAGCTTAAAATAATTATTAATATAAAATTTTTAGAATATAATAATAATGAATTAATGTAACGTGCAGCTGTGTGAACTTGACTTTCTCAGACATTGCTTCAGCCAATACGAATCTTTATCAAAGGTACCACTAGCATCCCATGAGCCGATCACGCGTTTTTATCGCTCTCACTACCGACCGGCCATATAATATATATATATAATATATATATATATATATATATATATATATATATACATATATATATATATATATATATATATATATATATATTATTTTGTGTTTTTCGAATATAATAATTTTTTGTTTTATTTCTGAAGCCCCATTCTCCCCATAATTAAAAATATTAGAAATAAGAGTATATTTTCGTCCACTTATTCTTCGGAACAGTTCAATAGAGTTGTATGAACCAAAATACACCTCCATTGAACTGTTTCGAAAAATCTGAATTTAAAAGTTGACATCGAAGTATGCCGCCAGAAGCAAAAAGGAAACTGTTGTACGTTTAGGACTGCTCATCATCCAAGAGTTTGGTCTGAAAAGGGGGCTCGAGATTGTGAGAGAGACCAACCAATAATGGCTGGTGGTGTCCAGATTTTTGGAGCGAGCGTTACAATCTCCCCTTTTGCTACACTCACTGCCCCGGAAGTAGGAGCGAAAGGTTTTTAAGCAGCACGAGCAAGTCGGTTGAACTGGTCGTTGTCGTCGTCGGTGTTGAATTCCTTCAGCCTGGCTGGAAAGTGAAGGGTCTTCGAGAGATAATCGGATCCGTGGAGTCTTTTGACGGATCGGCATCTATTTCCGATTCAGAGTCGACTCGGAGAAGGCTTACCTCCGAGGTGGTGAAGCTAGGTGAGAGTTAGGTGGGCCGGCCACGCCCTCGTAGCGGTAGTACCTACTGGGACACTGGGATAGTCAGTGTTATCCGCCTTTCGAAACGGTGTCAAGACGGACCTGATGTTTTCCTAGAGGCACACGGGGTTTCTGTGGTGATGCCACTCCGTAGGTGGTCGGTGTAACAACCTTGGTGATAATTGACCTGAAAACTTGAATGGCGTTTTATCAGTGGAAGCCTTATTTTGGTCTTGATGAATTTGACCAACTTTGCGAGCAGTATAAATGCCTCCCTAAGAGTCTTTAAGTAGGCCGTTATCACCGACACAAAATTTTTATTCTCAATTATTGCGCGGAAATCACTCACATCATTCGACCTAATGTGAGGTAGGCGGCACTATACCCGTTATACTATGATAGTGGATGAGGTATGTTCAGTACCAGTCAAAATGGTTAATTGGATTTTCAAATCTTTGTTCTTTCTGTCAAACAGATTAACAGCGGGCCCATAAACAGAGATGAGAGATTGTTTAATACCGAGACAATGAGCTAGTTGTTGCATTACCACGCTTACAAATTTAGTGCCATTGTCGTCGGAGAACGCCGAAACGAAGAATAACCTCGTCAACTAAATAACGGACACAGTTACGGCCGTAGTTTGTTATAGCGGGTATAAATCTACCCAACGACTGGAGGTGCTTTCAACAACGAAGATCCACTTTTAATCTTCGGATGTTTCGGGAAGAGGTCCAAATAGGTCGTTAGAGAAAGTTTCAAAGCGTTGAGTTTGGAGCAGTCCGACTGGTTTCATATTTAAGTATAAGTAGCTTTGTAACGTTGGCATTAGATATATTTTGCGACGTAGTCTGCCACTTTTTTTAAAAGGCCAACTAGCTGTTCTTACTTAGTGTCAGTGGAAGGAATGCCAGGTAGGTAGACTTGTCCGTATTGGCTACTACGTTAATGTACCAGGTATGTATTGGATTCTGAGGTCGTATGCCTTGAGACATAGGGCCCATCGGACTAAAGGATCTGTGACTGATTTTAGTTTACTTTAAGGCTTGTTGATCATTCTGAACTATTATAGGTGATCCCTAAATGTAGCCACAGAATTTGCCTAGGCCCAATTTTGTTCTGTAGGGTTAAGTAAACGACTTGCGTACACGATGGGTCTTTCATCAGGGTACTCCCCCTACAGTACCAGTACCGAGTGCAAAGGAACTAGGGGCCGTGCAAAGTATAAAGGACAAGCTTGGGTCAACTTGTCTGAGAATGGGGCTTGAGCTTAGAAGGACTTAAGTTGTTTTTACGCACAGGGTTGGTCTGGTCCCCATATCCATCTAGCGTTCTTTGTAATGAGTAAGAGATTTGCTAATTTCGGCAAACCTTTCAATGAATCCTCTGAATCATGAACAGGTTTGGAGAAAAAGGTCGGTTGTTTTACATTTTTCGGTGGTGGTCTATTCAATTAGAAGACATTTTGTCGGGATCCGGCTTGAATTCTTATGGAGTGATAATATCACTAAGAAATCTTACTGAGTCACGGCAGAAAGTACACTTGGAACGATTTAAGTGAAGCTTGAATACTTTAAAACGACAAAAAACCTCTTAGATGTCTTGTGAGTTTGAAAGGAAGAAGAGATAATGATTAAATCATCCAAGTAGGCTACGAGAGTGACGTCTTGTAGGCCGGAATAGAATCGATCGATGTGGCGCTCTTAAGTCGGGGGCTATTTCTCAAACCGAAGGGCATGAATGTACCCAATGGGCATATGAACTCTGTTTTGTCTCTGTCGTTAGGATGTACTGCTACTTGATGATAACCGGACTGCAGATCCAATGTAGACATGAATTTCGTTCTTTGGTACAGTAGAGAAGGTCGTCCATACTGGGTGGATGGTATCTATAGGCTCCAGTTAGAGCGTTAAGCTTTCGGTAATTGACCGATAACCTAATATCTCCATTTTTCTTGGGTACGAGTACCACCGGAGCTGCATTGGGTGACTCACATTCCTCTATGGTACCATTCGCAAGAAGTCTATCTGTTTTTTCTTTCATCTCCTGTTTCTTTAAGACAATTATGTCTTGAATTGCTGGAAGAGACTCAAAAGGGGTTCATCACTACCCTCATAATCGAATAAACGGACCTTTTTCCTGAGCCTCGAACTTGGAAATTCGGGATAAATACCTGAATCTCTAGCAAGTGTTGTGACTGATTCGACAAATATTTTGAAATTATCGTCTGATCTATGAAATAAAATATTTTTTTAAATTATCTAAGCCTCAATGCTTTCCGCGATGTTTAATTTAGGATTTTGAATTTTTCTCAGAATATTAATTCTTGATAATAAATCATGCCAAATCAAAATTGAACACAAAAATTTGAATGATTCATGATTTTTGATTATTGATTTTGCCATCATTTTTTGTTTTAGCGTCTCTGGTGGAATCTTCAATTAAGGCATTTCATGCGGTAATAATGTTTTTGAGGTCTTGCTTTAGAAGTCTAATAGCATTAAGGTGTTCTGGAATAACTGGATCAAATTTGGTCAACATCTCTACTGTCTTTAAAAAATTACCATTATCTCTATGATACAACTCCGTACTAGTTCCTCTGAATGCTAAATTTTGACTGGATAAAAATTGTACTACAGCAATCATTCTTTCAATCATAGCGCGCCATAGTTTTTTCTCTCTATTGTAAACCTTTTTGTTGTTCCGCTCCTCCTCAATAGTACAATTTTTTCCATCCTCGTCTTTATTTCGCACCACGATCTTATAGAGTTAACGTGTTTTAGAGTAGTTTCATGCTTATTGAGGTAATCCGAACAATGACGCCAATCAGAAAAGCCAGTACTTACAAGTTGTGTTGAACTATCTCTACTAAACAATTTACATGCAAAACAAAAAATACAATTTAGTTTAATGGAATAGCAGTGCCAGGGGCGATTTATTTTCTCCCCGTTCACTTAAGTTTTGTTGAGCTGAGCCTTCTTCCTCTTTGCTCTCATCTTCCTATTAGGATTCACTGGGAATGGGAGTGCTTGATGATGATCTTGCAGCGTTATCACTTTCATCGGGTGTGAAATCTATTGATTTATTGTTTTTTTCACTAGTACTAGTGGATGTTGATGGTTGAGAATAATCAAACTCCGCGATTTGATTTGGAAATATTAACTTACCATTAAAACAAAGAGAATGTGTAAATATGGTTTCATACTAAGCGCGTCCCGTCAAGTCCCAACGCGTCAAGACTTGCCAAAACTTATTGCGACTCAGCCGGTCGAAAATTTTAAGAACCAATCAATCGTGACAGTTGCATGGAGAAAATGGATATAGAAACACTAATTGCATTAGTGCAAGAGAAAGAAGCAATATACGATCCTAAACACCCAAAGCACAAAGATCGGGATTTTATTGCTGCTGCATGGAGAAGCATAGCTATAGAATTGAATACAACAGGTGAGTAACTAGGCTAGAGCTAGCAACGTTTTTGAGAGAGAATTTCAGGTAGGCCAGTTTTGTTATATGCTATTTCTCTCACTCTCCCAGACGTCATACAAGCTAACTGGATGGCGGTAGTGGTAGCGTTGCGTTCATCAATGCGCATCCTACTGGAACAGGTAAATTACCAATTTTTCAAATATTTCTAAGAAGTTCCACGTGTTAGTGGCGCAAACAGACAGACGACAGTAACTGTTTGTAATCAAGATGGCGTTCGTGTTTTACAATGGCTAATGAAAAATTTAAATGAATTGAATTGAAATGAAAATAACTTTTATTGAAGATAAATTAAAAAGTGTAAAAAAGACCTACAAATACGTGTGAATTTACCGGAGCAAGTTAATGACACTGATGGATATCATATGTTAAAGATTTTGTAACTTGGCTCAATATTGCTTAATAATTTAATTGGTCGCAGTTGATAGTCCGGATAATCGCGAATCCGTATAACTGAAGGCCGGATAATCGAGTTTCTACTATATATAGTTATCATCAATTTACACACAAAATTGTATAATAAATCATTTTTTTATTTTCTCATTTCTTAGACCTTTTGATATATTAATGCTTCTAAATGTTCTTCATTTTAGGTTTCTTCTGTTAGAAAATAATTTTTTTTAAATTTTTTAAAGATTGATAAAAAAGTTTTTACCTAAAATCAAGAACATTTAGAAGCATTAATAAATCATGTCGAAAAGTCAATATTTACCAAAATGCAAAACAAAAAGTATTTAGAAATCATATCCACTGTCGTACTGACTCTGAATGAGCCATCCTTTTTACCCTATTATACCAGTGGATAAAGGCCATCAGTGAAGGGTTACTTATTTTTTTTTTTTTGGTTTTTTGGTACTTAAGAGTTAATTTCCCACATACGAAATGGCTGATAATTATTGAACAATAATGGTTATATAACTGAATTTACATCTATAAAGCGATAAACTAGCGAATTAATGAAATATTTAAGCATAAAACTAAAAAAATAAGTTGATCCATCTGATACAGGTTCATTGTTTCTGAAAAGCCATTATGTCATCTCCTCACTATTACTCAATAACAGTTGGTAGAGATTTTGTAACCTATAGGCCGTTAGAATACGCAGCTATTCAGCTAAGTTCAGCAATAGAGAAAATGAATAAAAAATATTTCATAACCACAAATGAAATTTATTTGAAAATTTGTTAGTTGACAATTGCAAAGGAAGGTTCGTATGTACTGTAGCACCACTGTTTTATCGATAAATCAACAAAAATTTTTCATAATTCATACATATTTGTACTGAAGTCTTATTCTTTTGCAATCAGTTCATCTTGTTTGGATTCCCAAATAGTTTCTGCTTGAGTTATGTAACCATCAGCTATTGAAATTATTTGATTCTCAATGTTTCTGGCTAAATCTTGAGATACAGACTCTTTTTTCTTTGTTTGCTTGACGTATTTAATTTGTACGTCTCTTATATCATCTCTGCATTTCACAAAAAACTGTTTAGCACTTTTGGCTAGATTTTCTCTATGTTCTTTCGTAACCCTAAAAATTAATAACAAATTAATCATTGAATAATTTTACTTGAGGTTGTATCCTTTGTCCCTTTCATGGGTTGCCAGTCCTTAAAATTTAAACAACAAAATTAAAATCACATAGAATTCCACAATGAAAGGGAAACTTTATGATATAAAATAAAGGTGACGTATGGAAAAGGAAACAATGTATTAATTTTTCGAAATAAGCGCAATCATATACAATTTGTGAATTAATGTTCAAACCTATATTATCAAAATTCCTAATACTGCGGTAATAAAAAAAGTGTGGCGTTTTTCTCGGGAGCACTAAAAAAATGTGAAACGCGATTGTAAAAAGCAATGACAATTTTGTTATGGAGACGAAAAAAAAAGAGTCGAGAGTTGTTACGAGTTATCGTGAGGGTGACGAAAAAAATTGAACTTTCTGTGTGTGAGTGTTGAGTGCAATAGAACCAAGAAAATATTGATTCGAAAGAAATTTAAAGAATTAAAGCACGAGAACATATTGGAAACTCTAAATTCAACATCTGTCACAACTATCATTACTGGCAGAATTAAGATAACGACAATTTAGGTTATTAAAATATTTGATCTAGATTATTATTTACGTTATTCATAAACATCACATAAATTCTGTCCAAGACCACGGAAAGTCCTATTTGCTCTGTGATTCATCAAAGGTTGGAAATATAATAAGCAGACAGATACAATAATTAATTCAATTTGTGACGTCACATTATTAATGAAATGAGAGCACCGACAATACAAATACAATTACTTAACAAAATAAATTCAAATTACAAGTAAATCGGAATACATGACGTAAAAATGAAAAGTCGAGATGACAGCACTTAAAAATGTTGTTAACAGGACTGCCAATTATTCATAATGACAAAAAAAACCGTTGTTTCCGCAAACAGCCGGTACATAAAAACTGTGCAACACAAACTTTGAAAACCAAAATAAAAATGATGATAGATGGTGAAAGAAATCATCAGAAATGATCTAAAGAAATGTTTCCAGACATCATAGACACAATAGCTATATAAAATATGAAAATATACTAGCAACTCTGCGATTCATGTACAAGGTAAAAACACATTTAAGTCAGAATAATCATAAATAGTTAAGTCGTAATATAGTAACACAAATAATATCAGGAAAGTACAGAATGAAATTTGAAGAATTGTCGAAAATACGAATTGATACAAATTCAATGAAATTAATGAAAATAACAATAGATTTAATGATAACAGAATAATAGAAGAGATAGGGCAAATAGAACTGTTCAAAATCGAAAAAATTTTAATTACAATTTCCGCCCAAAAAGAGGTCATATTAACGAATTTACCATGTTCATATTAGTAAAGTGGTTTGATTGTGTGATTACATGTTTAACCCAAACTTCGTTATATATATATATATGGACCTACGCCATTGCCCTTAGGTGGACAGTATATTGTGCTGATTAAGAACTTATTTTATTGTAAAATTGCTTAGTTGTGTTTACTAAAAGATTATTTAATTCACGTTTGTATTAAAAAATATCAGTCTTGTAATTGAAGTTGTTGATAGAATTTATGTTAGAAATAAAGTTAGTTTTTAAAAACACGGTTCCTGTTTAGGTGTCGGTGTTTGTTCTTTTCTTCTTTTATTATAATAATAATGATACTCTATTGTATTTCGTAAACGCACAACTTTAATTACATATATTATCCTCGCATCTCATATATTGATATTGAATTATTATACAATAAACAGATTTTTATTAATTTTACGTCTGCAACTCTTGTGGTGTGTATCTTGAATGCCCTGGGTTTTGCTGTCTCTCTTCTCGGCCCTCGTGGTCGCAGCGTTGCCAGGTTTAGCTTCCATATAAAATTTAGAAGTCGTAACAGTTCCAGTAAATTAAAAGTTAAGTGGCGCAGTCAGTAGGATAGTCAATCGAAAGTTAAAGCATATAACATTCGGTTCGTTTCTACGATTTGTTGACTATTCGAACAAGTGAAAATTAATTATTGGAACTCTTAGTTGGGCGAACTGAATAACTCAAGTAGAAGATCTGTGTTGTGCCATAAACCGGAAGAATCAAGAGGATATTGGTTGTTCCTGTGCAGTCCGAGCCAATGGAAAGGATCTTCATTCTATTGCTGTAAGTGTTTTAATGTCAGATAGAGGAAATATTAATTATTTACTTGACACATCTGACGATTCTGACTCAAATTCTGATTCAAATAACTCAAATTCAGGCTCAAACTCTGTTAATACTAAAATAAAATTTAACTTAGCATCACCAAAACTTTTTTCTATGAATAATTTTAATAAAATGGCTACTCCACAATTACCTATTTTAAAAAAAGAGTATCTTGATATGATACCCGAATTTGATGGAAACAATGCATTACTTCCTAGGTTTATAGAAATTTCAGAGAAATTAGTAAGTAAGTTTTATAATACTGTGGATGTAGGGGATTTTCAAAACGAATATTTGATGTCCAGCATCTTAGCAAAAATAAAAGGTGAAGCAGCCATAAACATTTCTTCTTGTACGATAAGAACTTGGGAAAATCTAAAAGATGCTTCTTAATACTTACGCTGACAAAAGAGATATTTACACTTTAAATATAGAACTTTCAGAAATGAAACAAGGTAATGAAACGCCTTTCGAATTTTATAATAAAATTCAACATTTATTAAATCTTCAAATTTCTTATCTCACGACACATTCTAATGTTAGTGAACATTTAATTTTGGGTAATAACTTTAAAAATTTGGCTCTCAGAGTAATGCTACGCGGTTTAAAAGAACCTTTAGGCACATTAATGCGTACGAAAAATCCAGAAAATTTGAATATTGCTTTAAATGTTCTTACAAATGATTTTCAAGTTTATATGACCCAGAATAATCATCCGAAAAATGTTTTTTCATCCTTGAATACGCAAAATAATTCACATAAAAATAAAACCAATTTCCAAAATAATTTGGCATATAGGCTGCCACCTCCTAGGCAAAATTCTATGCAGAATTATCAATATACTAATCGAAATTCCGCACCAAACCCGCAATATCGTCCATCAACTTCTTATATCCCTTCTAATAGGAATAATACAAACTTTTCTAATAATGGTCAAAACGTCTTTAAACCCAATCAGAACCAAAGATTTCCAAATCCAACTCCAATGAGTATGTCTACAAGAAATACATCTAGACCCCAACCTCAAAATTATCAAAATAGGTTCCAACACAATCCGAATCAACCTAGAAATTTTATCTCGGAAGAACTCTATAATATAGACGATTCTGATTGCACTAATGATGAATCCGATAATTTTTTAGAGACACCAGCCTCGGAATCAAACCAAACATGATCGAATTGTTAAACTTAAATAATTCAGAAAGCGTGTTACTCTATATAATTTTTCCAGAACAAAATCTTAAGGTTTTAATTGATACTGGTAGCACAAGATCCTTTGTGACACCAGCAGTTGCTGAGAAATATTTCAACAAATCTTATGTCAAAAAACCCTTCCATGTAAAATCTGCCTTTGGTAGCAGTCAACAAAATTTCTGCACACTCATTCCAATCCCTAAAATGTTTAATTATAGGAAACCGCTCAATTTAGAATATTGCGTTCTCAAATTTCACGATCATTTTGATTGTTTGTTAGGATTGGATAATTTAAAAATACTAAATGCAATTATCGATTTAAATAATAATTTGCTTATGACTCCTTATAGTCAAATTAAATTGAATTACTTTGACATTAAAACTGGATCCACGAATTGTATAGTAGTGCCTCCACGTTGTGAACAAGTAATTAAATTAAATATCGAAAATGTAAAAAATGGTAATGTTATTATACCATATACACGAATTGGGAAATTAGAAATCCCGGAATGTTTAACAAAAGTTGAAAATAATATAGCTTTATGTACAATTTTAAATCCTTCAGAATCCAACTTTCGAGTAGATTTAAGCCCTTCTATTAGTGTTGAGACATTCGATGAATACGAACAAACTCTCAACCCAAATTTTAATAAAATTTATTGTGAAAATGTTAAATTTGATGTTTCGAAAGTTAGAACTGAACATATGAATTCCGAAGAGAAACAATCCGTATTAAAATTAATTCAAGAGTATAGTGATATTTTTCATGTTGAAGGAAATCAGCTCACCTTCACAAGTAAAATAAAACATCACATTAAAACTTCTAATGAAATACCTATTTATTCAAAATCATACAGGTACCCTGAGATTCACCGAACGGAAATTCAAAATCAAATACGAAAAATGTTAAGTGATAATATTATTAGACCATCCAATTCTCCATGGTCTAGCAGCATTTGGATAGTCCCAAAGAAGCTAGATGCTTCTCAAAAGCCGAAGTTTCGACTCGTTGTTGACTATCGAAAACTGAATGAGATCACAATTGGAGATCGATATCCATTGCCAGATATTACAACGTTACTAGATAAGCTTGGACGTTGCCAATATTTTACATTAGATCTCGCTTCTGGCTTCCATCAGATCGGAATGGCTGAGGAGGATATTCCGAAAACAGCCTTTAATATAGAAAATGGGCACTATGAATATGTGCGCATGCCCATGGGACTGAAAGGAGCTCCTGCAACCTTTCAAAGGGTCATGGACAATATCCTAATGGGTATACAGAACGAAAAATGTTTGGTGTACCTTGATGATATAATTGTGTTCAGTACCTGTTTACAAGAACACATCTCAAATTTAAAAGAAGTATTCAATAGATTAAGAGAGTCTAATTTTAAATTACAAATTGATAAATGCGAATTCTTACCAAAAAAAAGTAGCATATCTGGTACATATTGTCACGCCAGAAGGTGTAAAACCGTACCCAGATAAAATTTTAGCAATTCAAAAATTTCCAATACCAAAAAATTCAAAACAATTTAAAGGTTTCCTTGGACTCCTAGGGTATTACCGAAAATGTATAAAAGATTTTTCAAAATTAACTATTAGACTGAAAAAAGATGCAATTATTAATGTAAACGATTCAGATTACTTCGAATGCTTTGAAATGTGTAAAAATCTGTTAATGAATGAACCAATACTTCAATATCCAGATTTTACAAAACCCTTTAACCTTACCACAGACGCCAGCAATTATGCTTTAGGTGCTGTTCTAAGTCAAGGCAAAATAGGCTCTGATTTACCTGTGGCTTACGCCAGTAGAACCCTAAATGATTCAGAATGCAACTATTCTCTAATCGAGAAAGAACTTCTTGCCATAGTTTGGGCAACCAAATACTTCCACCCCTATCTTTTTGGCAGAAAATTTACAATAGTTACCGATCATAAACCACTCCAGTGGTTATTCTCACTTAAAGATCCAAGTTCAAAACTTGTTAGATGGCGCTTGAAACTTGAGGAATATGATTATGATATCGTATACAAAAAGGGTGCTTTAAATACCAATAGCGATTGTTTATCCCGAATTCAAATAAATATCAACGAAACTGAATAACAAGAACCTCAATGTTCTAAAAAATTATTAGTTTATATGGACAAATTTAATAAAAAACTCTCATCAACTCCCGATGATAATGTATAATAATAATAGTTGAAACAGATAATGAAAGTAATAATAATGAGAATGACGACGAAGATATAACTGTTCATACAAATCCTGTAATTGGTATACCAATTTCAGATTCAGCGATAAATGTTGGTAAAAATCAATTAATATTTTCAGAAGTAAATTTCGAACCAGCCGTACCTACTATTATGAAACTGTATGAAAATAAACAAAGTATACATAGTACCAAAAACTAAATATTTTATTTATTTCGAAGACCCAATTTATGAAAAATTCAGTGTCGTTCTACAAAATCACTTTCAAGATTCTCAAATTGACTTTGTTAAATATGATAAAAAATTAATAGATGTTCCTTTAAATGAAATTAAAGAAGTAATTCAAAATTACCACGAAGGTAAGACTAATCATAGAGGACTAGATGAAACTGAAAATCAATTAAAAGCTTTGTATTACTGGCCAAATCAAAGAGCATCTATACAAACTTATATAAACGAATGTGAAGTTTGCCAGTTAAGCAAATATGATAGAAAACCAATAAAACCATTTTTAAATGTTACCCCCACAGCTACTAAACCTTTCCAAATTTTGCATTTAGACACGATAACCTTAGAAAATAGTAAATTTCTTACGATAATAGATTCATTTTCCAAATATGGTCAAATGTATGAATTAAAATCTAGACAAGGAATAGAGGTAGCTCATAGTCTAATTAAATATTTTACACACCACTGTATACCAGAACAAATAATTTCGCACAATGGAACTGAGTTAAAAAATTCTGTTGTAAAAGAACTATTAGAAACGCATAAAATTAAAATTCATTTCATAAGTTCTCAACACCCAGAATCGAATGGAATTGCTGAAAGATTCCACTCTACGATTATTGAACACGTCAGACTTTTGAATAATCAAAAAGATTTTAAAAATGAGACTATTGAAAATAAAATACTTTACGCATTATTAGCCTATAATAATAGCGTTCATTCTGCAACAAAATTGAAACCAAACGAAATAATTACCGGACACATAACCAGTAACACACCTTTCGATATAGAAATTGATCAACAAGTAGTTAATAATTATATACAAAATCACAAAGATAAAATGAAAATTTTATACTCGAATTTAAATGAAAAATTACAGGAAAACAAATAAAAAGTAATCTCTAAAGCAAATAAAAGCCGTGAAGAATTACCAGATACAATACCCACTAAAGTGTACGTACGTAATAAACAGGCACAAGGTAAAACCAAAAATAAATATAAAAGTGAAGAAATCAAAAGCAAAAATACCCGACTAAAAACAGCTAAAATCGCTACTAGACACAAAAATACTTCAGAAAATATTCATCTTTCAAACATAAAACGTCCTAAAAAGACTCCCTATAAATTTATTTTAGGTTCGTCACCGCCGGAGATGCAACAGTCAATATAAAAGATGTTACCTATAACTTGGGAATACTTCCCATAAATCTTGGATATGCCAAGCTGCAGAAATCCAGTCATACTTTTGTTCATTTTTATAATTTAAGTCCACTACTCGTAGAATATAATAAGTTAAGTATACAATATAATCACTTTAATTATAATATATCTAATAATACATTTTTTCATTCTGAAACAGAAAATATTATAAATATAATAGAGTACACTAGGAATAGTGTAGAAGAAAAATTTGATAACATTAATATTCATTCTACCTTAGATAGACCAAAGAGAGGGTTAATTAACGGTCTTGGATCAATAGTAAAAACAATTACAGGAAACTTGGACTCTGAAGATGGAGAAAGAATTAATTCAATTATGGAACATTTAAAACAAAACCAAGAAAACTTGCAAAATCAAATAGGAATGCAATATTTTGTTAGTCGCCAAATAATTGATAATTTTAATAAGACAATTCAGGACATTCAGTATAATGAAAAATTATTAAAAACTAAAATATTTAAGAAAAGAGATATTCTAGATTTTCAAGCAAATGCGGAAAATATTAAATATTTAAAAGAGTTATTCAACGAACTTCTTATCACATTCAATGTAATTCAAGACATTTTAGAAACGGTTGAAAATTCCTTGACCTTCTGTAAACTTAGAACGTTACATCCAAGTATTATAAAATCTCACGATTTATTTGTTGAGTTGCAAAAAGTGCATTATTACTACCAAGCGGAATTACCCTTTGAATTAAAACATAAAAATATCTTAGAATTTGAAGCCGTCATAGACGTAGTTTGTAAAGTAGAAAATAATCAAATACAATATTTTTTATCGATACCCATTAACTATGATATTTTATTTAATCTTTTTTATATGTTACCTATACCTACAGAAATTGAATCAGAATACGTAACATTAATACCTAATTCAAAATTTTTACTTAAATCAAATAATGTCATTAAACCTCTAAATGACATTTGTACTCGCGGCAATATTTTTCAATGTCCTAACCATTTGCAAGACAATAATAATTATGGATGCGAAGAAAACATATTGCTAGCAGGAAATTCTACATATTGTCAATATACAAAAATTGAAATAATTAAGAATCACATTGAAATTATTCCGGAGATAAATCAATTTTTGGCAATATTTCCCGTAGAAGAAAAATTAATCATAAAATGTAAGCAAGAAACTGAAGTGAGAACTCTTAAAGGCATTTATTTAATAGAAAATTCATCACGTAAAATTATATTTAGGAACCAAGAGTTAATATTTCAACAAAAAACGTTTGGACAACCTTTTGTAATAAATGAATTAAATTTGAAATTAAATCAATTACACGTTTTTCCAATGAAGATTGATTTAAAAAGGTTAAAATTGAAGGATATTCCAAATCAACTGGTAACGCCAATATTCACGGAAAACACTAATTTTCACATTCTTAGTATTTGGACTATTCTTCTTTATACAGCATTGATATTGGCCTTCTTGTGGATTTTGTATAAGAGGAAACATTCAGGAAGGACAAGTAAGAATCACCCGCAGGCAACAGAAGATGGGATCCAGCTTCCAGGAGAAGCTTCCTTCTAAAGGGGGAGGTGTCACCTACGCCACTGCCCTTAGGTGGACAGTATATTGTGCTGATTAAGAACTTATTTTATTGTAAAATTGCTTAGTTGTGTTTACTAAAAGATTATTTAATTCAGGTTTGTATTAAAAAATATCAGTCTTGTAATTGAAGTTGTTGATAGAATTTATGTTAGAAATAAAGTTAGTTTTTAAAAACACGGTTCCAGTAAATTAAAAGTTAAGTTATATATATATATATATATATACCTTTTGATGCATCTAAATGTTCTTGATTTTAGGTCTCTTCTGTTTTAAAATTAGTTTTTTTTGATAATTTTTAAAAGAAAGATAAATTTTGACATTTCGACTTTATCTAGATGCCTTTTATCTTGGATTTACAATTGTTCCTCTTCTACATTAAGTAGTCCTGCTACCTCCATCGCTCTGTAATTTCTTATTTGTTTTAAGTTGTTCGATTTCCCATTTCTTAGTATATTTCGAATCTTGAAGAAGATTTACTGATTTCCTTTACTGTCTTCTTCTATCTTTTGGCCAGAATCTTCCCTTGCTTCTTTTTTTGCTGCGATTACCATGTCTTCAACATTTTTTCTTTGAATTTTATAATGTTCGTATTCTTAAGTGGTTTTATTTCTTAGATATTCTCTCCATTTCTGTTTATTTAGTCTGGTCTGTATATCTTTGTTCTGGTAATACCACATACTTACATTGCTGCCTCTAGAATTATATTCTTGAATTTATACTAAATCTCTTCTATTGATACACTTACAACTACACTACTGTCTGTCTCACGATTGCCATTTTCAATTTTGATCTTAAAAGATAATGTTTGCTTTATATCTCTTCGCTTCGCATGACACTGATGTCACTTATCCCTGATATTATTAGAACTTGATCAAAGATAGTTTTCAGTACTGCTGCTAACTTATCTAGTGTATTTATGTGAGCCTTTATATTGGTAGAATATAGTAGTCGAAATTTATTAGCTTCACTCCATTGTTGTTTCTTTCCTTCACTCTATGTACCAATTACGTCACTGCTTTGCTCATCTTTTTCCCAACTTTTTTATTAAAATCTCCCATTATTATGTATGTGTATCAAGCAGGTTCCATTATCTCTCTCAACTTGTCTCAAAATTCTTCTTTCTCTTTCGATTGTGCATGTTCATGTTGACCAAATACTATAATAATTGTTGTGATCTATGTTACATTCAGTTCTTTTGCTTTACTTTTTGTGTCTACACCATTAAATAGTGACAAATGTCCACTTTCTAGTTTTATTTCCCCTTGAATTTTTTTTGTTTATGTAATTTCCAATGTATATAACATTTTTTTCAAATTCTTTTATTAGTTCAATTTTCTTTACTCTCAATCCTCTAATGTTCCATGTTGCTATCTTCCTCATCCTTTCTATGCTTCTCGTCATGAGATATTTTCCTTTTTTTGTTCTTTTATCACCCCTTCTGGACCTCTTTCTTTTTTTCTACGTTTTCATATAATTTGTTCCACTCTCCTTATCCTTTTTCATTGCTATTTTCATGTTTTTCGATTTTATTCATTTGACTTATTAGCTTTTTGACGTTCGCGTATCTATATATATATAAAAGAAAGTCGTGTTAATTACTCCACTTATAACTCAAGAACGGCTGAACCGATTTAGCTGAAAATTGGCAGGGAGGTAGTTTAGAGCCAGGAGAAGGACATAGGATACTTTTTATCCCGTTCGACAGCATTCCCGTGTGACTTGACATGAAATTTATCGCGTTCGACAGCATTCCCGTATGACTTGACATGAAACGTCAGTCACTATAAAACGTGGTATAACAAAAAAGAATCAGACTTGGAATAACAAAACGCAAATGACAGCTATGTAATTGACGTATAATGACAGATATGTAATGACGTATGGATGACAATTTGATATTTGTAAGAAATCAATAATAAAACTATTTCTATTAAATAAATAATTAACAATTATAATGTAATGATAGTGCCATTGCCTATTCGTAAGAAATCAATAATAAAACTATTTCTATTAAATAAATAATTAACAATTATAATGTAATGATAGTGTCATTGCCCATTCGTAAAAAGGGAAGTGAACTATAAAACTCGGTATGGTTGAAAATTTGAGTTTTTAGGTGAAGTGAAGTTTAATTAATAATGCCGCGACCAAGACGATCGAATCTTTCCCGACAAAGCCGTGATGCAAGAAGAATACGAAATACTGCAAATGAAAGGACTGAAGAAGAACAAGAAATTGTACGTGAACAGCGCCGCTATAGTATGGCTCGACTTCGTGCTTCTCAATCACGAGAGCAAAGTGAAGCAGCCCGTGAAACAGCTCGGTTGGCAATGCAGAATCGTCGAGTGAACAACAGAGGTCAACAAATAGATAATTTGCGACGCAGAACAAGATATTTATCAAGTGCTGATTTGAATCGAGCAGCGTTTCAATACGATTGCAGCAATGATTACAGCTTGCATCCTAGCGTTTGCATTGGGCAAATGGACGTTGTTTGCGAGTATTGTGGTGCATTAAAGTTTTCCGGAGAAACCCCTGGATTATGCTGCCTTAA